>NC_139997.1:13457652-14095152 GCF_964263955.1 Coregonus lavaretus | reverse complement strand
TTACCGAAGAGTGGCCAGAAAAAAGCCATTGCTTAAAGAAAAAAATAAGCAAACATGTTTGGTGTTCGCCAAAAGGCATGTGGGAGACTCCCCAAACATATGGAAGAAGGTACTCTGGTCAGATGAAACTAAAATGTAGCTTTTTGGCCATCAAGGAAAACGCTATATCTGGCGCAAACCCAACACCTCTCATCACCCCGAGAACACCATCCCCACAGTGAAGCATGGTGGTGGCAGCATCATGCTGTGGGGATGTTTTCCATCGGCAGGGACTGGGAAACTGGTCAGAATTGAAGGAATGATGGATGGCGCTAAATACAGGGAAATTCTTGAGGGAAACCTGTTTCAGTCTTCCAGAGATTTGAGACTGGGACGGAGGTTCACCTTCCAGCAGGACAATGACCCTAAGCATACTGCTAAAGCAACACTCGAGTGGTTTAAGGGGAAACATTTAAATGTCTTGGAATGGCCTAGTCAAAGCCGCATACTGCTAAAGCAACACTCGAGTGGTTTAAGGGGAAACATTTAAATGTCTTGGAATGGCCTAGTCAAAGCCCAGACCTCAATCCAATTGAGAATCTGTGGTATTACTTAAAGATTGCTGTACACCAGCGGAACCCATCCAACTTGAAGGAGCTGGAGCAGTTTTGCCTTGAAGAATGGGCAAAAATCCCAGTGGCTAGATGTGCCAAGCTTATAGACATACCACAAGAGACTTGCAGCTGTAATTGCTGCAAAAGGTGTCTCTACAAAGTATTGACTTTGGGGGGGTGAATAGTTACGCACGCTCAAGTTCTGTTTTTTTGTCTTATTTCTTGTTTTTTACAATAAAAAATATTTTGCATCTTCAAAGTGGTAGGCATGTTCTGTAAATCAAATGATACAACCCCCCCCAAAAAAAACATTTTAATTCCAGGTTGTAAGGTGTGTCCAGCGCATTCATCTGGGAGTGAGGGAATGAGTGAGTGATGAGAGGGGTTGTGGGGATTGAGCTGTGCTGTGAGAGTAAAACAAAATAGGAAAAATGCCAAGGGGGGTGAATACTTTCACAAGCCACTGTATCATAAGAAATGGATGATGGATATCCACAAATTAATACATATCATACGAAACATAACATATCATACTAATTGGAGTGTCCCGGAATTACCTTTACTATGTTACGTCTACCCCTGAGTGCAGGTTGTGAGTTGAAGGCGAAGCAGTCCAGTGAGTTCACACACCAAGACAAGGAGTAGTAGAAAATCAAATAACAGTTTCCATATCAACGGGTCCTGTGCATGTCATGTAAGCTTGTGTATTAGCCTTCTTTTTCTTGTGAGTCAGCTAGCTATGCCAGCTAGTAAGGACCACACAGACGCACGCACACACACTTAAATGAGAATCCTACCTTCACAGTGTCCAGGTCTCCAGCTTTAGCTACCTCCAGGAGTTGATAGTCTACATCAGAGTTCCTCACTGGAACATTTTCTGGTGGAGAAAAAAAGAAGCCTGTCTGAAGAGAATGGAGAGGGGATAAAGCTATCCCAACACACACCACAGGAGGCTGGTGGCACCTTCATTAGGGAGGACAGGCTCGTGGTAATGGCTGGAGCGGAATCAGTGGAATGGTATCAAATACATCAAACACGTGGTTTCCATGTGTTTGATGCCATTCCATTAGCTCCTTTCCAGCCATTATTATGAGCCGTCCTCCCCTCAGCAGCCTCCACTGATCCACACATATTCAGTCAGGCACACACAAACGCAAGCATACACATATATTCTCTCTCTTGCTGTCTCTCTCCCTCTCTCTCTGTACCACTGAGTATCTGCTGCACGGCCTCGTTGCCCATCTGTGAGGCAGTGAATCCCTGTAGTGAGAGGATGGAGGCGTCTGCGCCGTAGCTCAGCAGCAATCTGCAGGTCTGGAGGTGTCCTGCCATGGCAGCACGGTGCAGGGCCGTCTGGCCCAGGGTGTCCAGCGCATTCATCTGGGAGTGAGGGAATAAGTGAGTGAGGAGAGGGGTTGTGGGGATTGAGATGTGCTGTGAGAGTGAATTTCCCCGTTTTGAAACGAACACAAACATTAATTAATCAGATGAGCCCCCAAAGCTACTAGAGCTCTTCAGAGACTATCAGCCCTGAGCAGGAACTGGGAGAGATAGTGTGGAAGTGTGTGCTATTGTGTCTGTGTGTGTCTGTGTGTGTTTGTGTGCACATCCATTTTGTGTGTGTGTGTGTTTTTGGGAGGTCTAGTGCATTTGTATGTGTGTAAATGTATACGTGTGTAAATGTATGCTTGTCTGCCTGCACAAGTGTCTAAAAGTGTGTGCATGTCTGAGTTTGCTTCCTGACAGACTTGTATTTATTCAGCACCGTTTTAGTTTCTCTTAGCTCCTGGGATGTCCTCATTTCGATGAATTACAAATCGTACAACTCCAATGAAAGGGGAGGCTCTGCTTGGAACAACACACAGCACAGCTCCCCACAGAGACACTGATCTGAGCGCAGCAGCAAAACTCCAATACTAGGCTCTGCTCGACTGTGTTTGTTAACTGCTCAGCCAGGCAGGCAGTCAGGCACGCACAGCTGTTTACTTTGGATGGCTGAGGATGGGTGAAGGGATGTATGGCTGAGGATGGGTGAAGGGATGGATGGCTGAGGATGGGTTAAGGGATGGATGGCTGAAGGGATGGATGGGTGAGGTGAATACTGTTTACTTTGGATGTCTGTTCCCTCTGTCATGCTCCCTACCCAGCTAAGTAGTGCTGGGTCTCTGTGGGGGATAGCTACCTGCACTCGTGACTTTGAAAGGACAAGCCAGACATGACAGTTAAAGTGCCACTGTGTGTAGAGGCTTCTCTTTTCTGGATAGCTGCTCAACGAACGCTGCTGTCAAAAGCACCAAAGAGCCTCTCTTATGTCTGTCTCCGCCATGTTTCTTTAGAAAGCAATATAAAACATACAACACTCCCGCTATTGAAATAACTCTATCAAGGAAAGGTATCAAGAGGATTCTCTTTAGTGGCTGTCTGGCTTTTAAACAGCGTAGAACTGGTGTGTGTCTTGCCCCAGGCCTGCATCAGAGAAGGACATCCTGTTAAGGTGAGATCTTCAGGGAATGGCAGGCTCTGAACACTCCATCCATCAGGTCATTCTTATCTGATGGAGCTCTCAGAACCAGACCGTTGATTGGCCAGACAGTCTTTTCCCGCTGTCCGTCCTGTCGGTGCATTAAGTAATACTAAAAGCGATTCAGCTCCAAAACAGGCAACTTCAGATTGCCACCCGGACACTGGGGAGACCGATCTCTCTGCCTTTAGGTAGTCAGTTAGAGAAACATCATGCCTCCCAGGGTCTGAGTTCACTCAAATGGCTCAGATTTACACTCTTGATTAGGTGTTTCCCATTGAACCTGACCGTCTTTGCTGGTACAAGTAGCAAGACCAGTAGAGAGGATGGGTGAAGGGATGGATGGGTGAAGGGATGGATGGGTGAAGGGATGATGGCTGAGGATGGGTGAAGGGATGGATGGCTGAGGATGGGTGAAGGGATGGATGGCTGAGGATGGGTGAAGGGATGATGGCTGAGGATGGGTGAAGGGATGGATGGCTGAAGGGATAGATGGCTGAGGATGGGTGAAGGGATGGATGGGTAAAGGGATGATGGCTGAGGATGGGTGAAGGGATGATGGCTGAGGATGGGTGAAGGGATGGATGGCTGAGGATGGGTGAGGGGAATACTGTACCTTCGCTCCATGTTTCTGTAACACCTCCATGATGTCATTGTGTGCCCTCTCAGCAGCCACGTGTAGGGGAGTCATGAAGCTGCAGAGACACACAGGTTTGAGTCCACATAGTCATGACATGAAAGTGGTTAGGGGATGAGTTCAGAAAGAGGTCAGACAGAGGTCAGGTAAACAGGAAGACACTCACTCCTTGTTCTTCTCATTGACGTTGGCACCTTTACGTAACAGCAGCTCTGTGACCTGCTTCCGCTTGGGGTGAGGAGAGGCCACTGAACAGTGCTGCAACACAAAAGGAGTTCATTTAACACTGTAGCCCTGTGTGGTGTGTGTGGTGTGTGTGTGTGTGCTGTGTGTGAGTGGTGTGTGTGTATGTGGTGTGTGTGTGAGTGGTGTGTGTGAGGTGTGTATGTCTCACCAGTGCCGTCTCGTGGGTCTGTGGGTGTTTGAAGTTGATGATCTCTAGAGCGAGGGTCTTCTTGGCCTTGGCCATGTCTGCCTCCCGCGCTGCCTGGAGCAGGGAGTGACCCTTAAACTCATCTACACACAGGGCAGAGAGAAAGATGATGTCATCCAAACAGTTACACACACAACCCAAAACATTTTACTGGAAGGACAAACTATAACGCCAGTGTGACCATGTTTGTATGCATGTGAGTGTATTGTGTGAGCCTGTGTGTCAGTGTGTGTGTTTGTGTCAGTGTGTTTGTGTGTATGTGTGTGTGTGTGAGTGAGAGAGAGAAGATGCTGTTCTCACAAGTGAGTCTCTCTTTAAGCTCCGGGGTGGGGGCCATGTCCACAGCGCTCTTCCCGTGACAGTTGACCAGGGAGGGGTCGGCCCCGTGGCTCAGCAGCAGAGAACACACCTCCACGCGGTTCTTCGAGGCAGCCTCGTGGAGAGGGGTGAACTGCCACAGGTCCATGGCGTTAACACACGCTCCATGCTACAGGAAACAGAGAGGGCTGTTAGACGCGATCGATATTGTAAAGGAAAGAAAGTGGCAGGTAGGTGAAAATATATTTTTGCAACAATGTTTTGAAACCTGAACTAGTCCAATAAGAGCAAAGATTACGCTGAACTTTTCGTTGAGGTGTCACAACCCAGGTGTTACAGCAGCACTGACGTGATATCTGACATCAAACATCAGGTGAGTGATGAGGGCTTCCCTTAGACTAGCCAGTCAGTCCTGAGACTTCAGCTTAAAGACCAACTCAGAGAGGAAGTGTAAAAAGTACGTTTGTCTGAGTGTTCTGTCAAAGGAACCCAGACAGATTTTTCAGACAGTGACAGAGCTGCTAAGAATCCCTCTGAAAACACCTGACAAAATAAAGGCTTTCTCAGGACCCTCTATACCAGGGGTATTCAACTCTTACCCTACGAGGTCTGGAGCCTGCTGGTTTTCTGTTCTACCTGATTATTAGGGCAAAAATCAGTCCCTGGTTAGAGGGGAACAACGGAGAAAAAACCCCCCAGTGGAACTGGCTTTGTGGTCCAGAGTTGAATTTGAGGTCTCTATAGACTCTGTGCTAAAGGATTCTCACTTTCATAATATATAATAATATATGACATTTACATTTACATTTTAGTCATTTAGCAGACGGTCTTATCCAGAGCGACATACAGTTAAGTGAGTGCATACATTTTTCATACTGGCCCCTCGTGGGAATCGAACCCACAACCCTGGCGTTGCAAGCGCCATGCTCTACCAACTGAGCTACACGGGGCCCATTTAGCAGACGCTTTTATCCAAAGCGACTTACAGTCATGCGTGTATACATTTTAAGTATGGGTGATCCCAGGAATCGAACCCACTACCCTGGCGTGACAAGCTCCATGCTCTACCAAATGAGTTTCATAGCCACACCATAACAAGCATACCAGTATACACACAAAGCAGCAGAGACAAGGAGAAATGCTGAGTTTCTTACCTTCAGCAGAAGCTCTGTGACTTCGTAGTGACCATATGAACAGGCATTATGGAGAGGAACCAGACCCCTGAGGGAGAGGAGCCCGCATAGACAACATTATTTCACATACAAAACAGACGTTGTATATCTGTGTAATTAACAACTCAGTTAATTAGGTAAGGAGGTCAATGAAGTGCCTGAGCAAAGTGTGAACTCAACATTCCAGAAACATTGGGGGGGGGGGGACATGCCAACGTAACATTCACCCTAAAGCACACGCAAACAACGAACACACTTACCCTTTGTCCTTTGCATGTACGTCGGCACCGTGCTGTAGTAGGAGCTGTACTATTCTGACCCGGTTGTACCCTGCTGCCAGGTGGAGAGGGGTGGACTACAGGAGAGAAAGGAGAGAGAGAATGATCAGAATAAGACAAGGACATCTCAGACTACACTTTCTAACTGACAAAACACCTCCTACTGGGCAAGAGCAGGAGCTGGATGCCCATTACCACACTTAAAGCGCGTTAGCACCGCTCCTCAGTGCTAGCATATATATGAGAGTGTCTCTCTGGGGAGAGAGGTTGATGGGAGATCCCAGATGGGGAGGAGTGGACTCAGGAGGATGGAACATTTATCCGGAGGAGGTTCACTGAAACAGAACTGCAATGAGCTCTGAACCAGAGAGTTAGCAACATAAAGAGCTGATCTGGGAGGAAAGTATCATTGGGATCATTATAGTTAATACTTCAGGCGAAAAACCAGTGGGCTAGCCTGGGCTACATGACTGCTTTTATATCCTTTCAGATTTACTCGCTTGTCTTTGGTTATTGATTTCCAGACGGAGGCTGTGTGGGTGTGTCCGCACGCGCAACCTAAATGATGTGCATCTCATCTCACAGACTCTGTCTTCCCACTGAATAGTCAAATAGATTACATCACCTCATTGAAAATAATTAGTGCAATTAGGGAACTGCCAACTCAAGCTGGACCAAAAATGTGAATCAATGGCTTCCCTCAGAGCAGCCATGTGAAAGCCTCTCTCAGCTGTCTCTGCTTGAGCAGAGTGCTCTACATTTCAGAGTCAGCTAGAGCTGGCTGCTGCCAACACAACACAAGAAATTGGTGCTTCGGTGCCTGTTTTTTTTTGGGCTGTCCTACAACTGTGATTCTGGTAAATCGTGAAATTTAGCTAGCTACGTTTGTTGTGAAGAAGCAGTGGCTGATTTCAATCAAACACAGACGAAACAACAAACTGAAGGAGGAGCTCAAGAGAAAAGGAAACATCATGGCAGAGACCGCAGTATTGGAGTTCTATCAACAGAACACAGATGAGCAGTCAATGTAATTCCCAGAGACAGGAGTTAGTCTAGCGACCGTGCATTGAGTGGGTATCAGAGACTAAATAAATGTGTCACAACCAGACAGTGAATTAAGAGGTAGCAGGAAAAAGGACCCCATTCCCCTTCAGATATACTTTCCAGGTGAGGAAAAAGTATGACTGGAGAATAGTGAACAAAATAATGAGACAAAACGTGCCAATGAAGAGTGCACAACAAACATTTACATTTTTTCCTGCTTTCCACTGATTACACAATTAATAAGGAACTGTGTAAATTGTCCACCCATAGATAATTTACAACTCTTATTTGGTTTGGACAAAATTACCAAAATGCAAAAAAAAACAAGCTTTCGTCACATGCACCTTATAATTACAACAGCAAAGTAGACAACGACCGAGTCCAAAACAAGGACAAAAGGTGTAACTCAAGCTATAGGATGGCAGGGTGACGTCACAGTATGGCATTACAGGAGCAGGTGCAGACAGAGTGAGGGGAAGTATGTTGGCCCCGGTAATAAGCAGGCAATAAGGTGAAATCAGGAACACAGAAGTGGGTACGTATCCCAGGGTTCTTTATCCTGACCCAAACTCACCTCCTCCCCAAATCATAACCTTAACCCAGGACCCAATGGGAGGTTTAGTGGGTGGATGAAATGTGACCAACAAGAAGGCCAAGGCTCCAAATGTGCACAAGGAGTCAAGAGTCAGCTTAACTGATAAAATCATAAACCAAACCCCCCCCCCAAAAAAAATCAAAAGGAGTGCATCAATCTTAGAGCTGTTTGAAAATAACTTACCAGCATTTTTTGAGATGTCGACTGATAGACAATGTCGCCAGAACCACAAGTAAAACAGAACAAAAAAAGGAAAACAAAAACAAAAATGATATAATGATAGCATCATGTTGGTATTCCAAGCTAGAAGAAGTCAATGCAGATTTTAATCTACATTTTTAAATTCAACTGAGCAGGCCTAGTTGATTCCTACTTTTAGGTGTTTATAATTTGTTGAATAAGTTGTTGGGAACAGAACAGCGTGTCTGCACTATAACTTTTAGAGACAAAAGGTCGGGTGAGATGTGCAGGAGACTGACGTTAGCAACCATAACATTTACAGGACATTTGAGCAGGATCAGGAGGGAGGCGACATGGTTGTTGATCATCCGGTCTCCCCTTTTCCACTCGGTTCTGCACCAGACAGCCCTGTTCTGTTCTACCCCCAGATAGATAACCTAGGCTACGTGAGCCGGACGGGACAGGGGTCTGGGACGGGACGGGACAGGAAGGATGAATCAGCGAAACGTGGCAGAGCAGAGCTGTTGTATGTTAGTAATCATAGGATGCAACACTACACCTCTCTTCAACATGACAGCTGTGAGTCATATGTATTAATATGCCATTTAGCAGACGCTTACAGTCATTCTGTGGATTTCAGTACAAGACTGCTATAGAACCACAAAAGCCATTGTAGAACCTCGGAACTAGGGCCGCAGTGGAAACCAGTATCATGCACGTCCTTATTTTACAAGGAAAAAATAATAAACCATTATATGAAAGTCTGATATAACAACAAAACAGCTATTTACAAAATAAACACATTGAAACTCACCCAAAAGACAGTTTATGATGTCAGTATTTTAGATGCATCCCATACCACTGGCTAGACCAGAGACTAGGCTATTTATCCCAGTTACAACATGCCATTATTCTCAAACTTGTTGGTATGATTCACACACCATGCTGACAGAATGCTTTCTTTCACTCTGTTTCGTCTGCACTAAAAGCTGAATTTTTCATTAACAGTTTTCCCTTGTCTGCCAGTTTGTTTTTATTGGGTTGTGTGTCTCGCCCCAGGAATATTACAAATTCAACGCAGCACAGGGCTGCATCACCATGGCGACACAGTTGTAGCCGAGGTTGGGCTCAAACGCTTAGGTTCCGCCCGTCAATCTGTCACCCCGGAGGGGCGGGAGGAAAGGAGAGGGGGAGGAGGGGAGAGGGGAGAGGGGGAGATAGGGAGGAGGGGGAGTCAGCCTAGTGAGAGATAAGAGCATCCCACCGGCTTTATATCCAATCACTACAACAAAATAATAATAACAATAACAAACCCTGTTGTTAAAAATAAGTAAGTACTGGTCCCTCTCGCTCCCTCTGCAATCACTAACATAGCACATGGACAAGACAGGGTAATGTTTCATCTGCTTTCAGACACAAAGCTTTTCTCTGTTAAACAGCTGACTGGAAATTATTACAAACCTGCTTCCCCTTTAGAGTGTCTAGTCCACTACCACAGTCCACTCACTACCCTCTCCTTTCCTCAAATAATGTACTGTCCCCTACGGATATTAAGGACAGTTTCCATTCAGAACATGATGTACTGAAGTGATCCAGATAGTTAGAGGAACTGCATGCTGGCCCCAACGTGATAACACAGAGCATATCCATTTTAAAATCTTAAGTGTTTTGAAGGGGACATCTGTGATGGTATAAAGCACTGTTCCATTTCCCGGTAGACCTGGAGAGGGGGAGAGAGAAATAAAAAGCGAGAGAGCGAGAGAAGATGGATGTGGCAGGACGACCTTTTGTCTCCCAGCCTTTGGGGATAGGTACAGTAGTGAGTCAGGGAGAGAAGGAGAGAGGTTTTCAACCGGTGTGCCGCGGTGTGCCTTGAGGAACTCTTAAGCGTGCCGCAAAACGTTTCCTAATCTAGATTTTTTTTAAAGAACTCACTTATAAACGTGACCTGTGGAATGCACATTCAATTTTGACTTGGCAGCACCAGTGCCGCTCAGATAATACATTGGATGGCACATGGTTACATCTGTATCATTGTTTCAAGTCCAGTACGCTAAGCCTGTTGTTATCTGTATCATTTGAGGGGCGCGCATCATTATTTGACTTCGCCTGCGAGAACCACTAGCACTGGCAAGTCTGATTAGGCTTAGCTGAACCACAGCCTCTGCCATAGAAACAAACGGAGCATGGCTTTGTGTCCGTGGTCGCACCTTTACAATGCAGAAAACCCCTCGTCTCCAGCTCAGTTCAAAACGAAATACCTATTTTACCGGAGCTAAAAAATATATATAATATTTGTCACAGAAAATAGATGATTTGCAGTATGGATCAGATGAGATGGAGGTCATTACAACTAAATAAATTAATAGGGATATTTTAGGTGTGCCGCAGAATTTCTTATCCCATCAAGGTGTGCCACGGTTGAAATAAGGTTGGGATCCACTGGGTTAGAGTACATGAGTAGTCTGTGTGTACTATATTTCCATGCCCTTTGAACTGTTACCTGCCGGTTAACCCAATTAGTCCCACCACGTTGCCGGCGTGATTTGGACTTCCAACCCCTTTTAAACATTGTGTGTTTGAGCTACAGACTTCTTGTTTGTACCATTGGATTCGTCTATTTCTTCTGGTACCAACCATTAGTCTGTGTGATTAAAAGGGTCTGAGTTAGAGCAGTGTTTGTGAGACAACGGAGGATCCTGAAGGGGTCGGGTCTTTTTACAAAAACGTCAGAATGGTTTGAGCTACAAACTATTAAAAGCTATCTATGAAAAGCTGAGACTCATGAGCACACATTTTGCTATATGGCACTCACAAGCTACACAAGAGTCGTTAGAAGGTAAGGGGTTCTCCTAATTAGAAGATCATAGGAAATCCAAGGACCTAGTGTCTATAATGCTGTAATAAGCTCACATAGTTGCTGTCACAAACTCCAAACAGTTGTCACTGACTAGTTGGATATTAATTTCCCACTGAACAAACATTACGGTACTTTTCATTGACATTTGTCAATAAAACTTATGAATGCAACTGTATGTCAAATTGTTTTGTGTTCTACTTATAGACCTGGTTGTCCTGAAAAGAAAATGGTACAACACTTAATTGTGAGGCTAAATATAAGGGCTGAACAAGCAGATTTAGCTGGGGTCTCGGGACTGATAGGGTTAAAGTAGTCCACCACCTCCACTCCACACTGGGAGAGTGATCAGATCACTAGCAAGTAGCTATTATGTGTGACTGCATCATGCATGTGTAAACACACCTCTCTCTCCAGCACAGGAACACAAAGAGCTTCACAGAGGGAAGAGGAGAGGAAGGACTAGGGTGAGAGGAGGAAATGGGTTGAGGAGAGAGGAGGGCGGGGGTGAGAGGGGAGAGGAGAGGAGGGCGGGGGTGAGAGGGGAGAGGAGAGGAGGGCGGGGGTGAGAGGGGAGAGGAGAGGAGGGCGGGGGTGAGAGGGGAGAGGAGAGGAGTGACTGGGGTGAGAAGGGAGAGGAGAGGAGTGATGGGTGAGAGGGGAGAGGAGAGGAGTGACTGGGGTGAGAGGGAAGAGGAGGGACTGGGGTGAGAGGGGAGAGGATGGGAGGGTGAGAGGGGAGAGGATGGGAGGGTGAGAGGGGGAGGATGGAAGGATGAGAGGGGGGAGGATGGGAGGGTGAGAGGGGGGAGGATGGGAGGGTGAGAGGGGGGAGGATGGGAGGGTGAGAGGGGGGAGGAGGGAGGGACTGGGTTGAGAGGGGAGAGGGGGGGGGTGAGAGGGGAGACGAGGGGGTTGTTGGAAAGCTCTAATTCCTTCCTTTGCTATTACTTTCATCAGCAAGCACATAGCAGCTCCATTCCTTTTTCTCTCCTTTCTCCTTCCGTCTCTCACTCTCCCTTTACAGAATTGTAACCTGTAACCATGCCAACAGTGACTGGTAAGCTGTTGCCATGGTGGCAGTGCATGCTATAACTACCATGAAAACGGTACAGTTGGAGGTTTGGCCGAGTGAACCAACCTATAGAGAACCTCCCTCTCCACTGAGATAACCATGCATCATTAGGCTTAACCCTGGGGAGGGAGAGGGTGACTCTCTTTATGTCATGTTCCAGGGGATAGAGTAAACAGCCCAGTCCGAGGGGAGGCAGGCGAACACAAACGTTGGCCAAACAGAGCGAACACAAACGTTGGCCAAACAGAGCGAACACAAACGTTGGCCAAACATAGAGCGAACACAAACGTTGGCCAAACAGAGCGAACACAAACGTTGGCCAAACATAGAGCGAACACAAACGTTGGCCAAACAGAGCGAACACAAACGTTGGCCAAACATAGAGCGAACACAAACGTTGGCCAAACAGAGCGAACACAAACGTTGGCCAAACATAGAGCGAACACAAACGTTAGCCAAACAAATCGGAGGAGCACCCCCTCTTCCTCTGCCTGGTAGCAGGAGGGCTGGATCAATTCACATTAGGCCTCTCCTCTACTCTGCTGACGGCTCACTGCTGGGGGAGATATACGGCCCAGACCCAGCCCCAGACCCAGCCCCTCCCTCTACCCCTATGGAAGGTGCTGCTTCTACTGCATATACACGGGACACTGTGATAATGAGGCAGACCACAACAGGGCCAGGGGGATGGGTGCACTGCCTACACCTATACATAAAGACTCACACTGCACATAATACACACCGAGTTAACAAACCATTAAGAACACCTGCTCTTTCCATGACAGACTGACCAGGTGAATCCAGGTGAAAGCTATGATTAGGGCTGTTGCGGTGACCGTATTACCGCCACACCGGCAGTCAAGAGTCATGACCGCAGTAAAATTCCATGTGACCGTTGGATGTGCTTTGGTAGTACCCAACTCGCTAACGACCATCAGGTCCTAATGGCCTGGTAGTCAAGGCTCTATTGTCCCTCTAACCACTGGCATCGATGCAAATGCAATCAAAAATCCCAAACAACACTTATCATCAAAACAGTATCATGCTTTTAAAACTCACCTCATTGTGATGCTCAATTTGAAGAAGTTCAACAGCAGGTTGAAACTGAGTGGAAAACATGGTCATTGTGGATGTTGTTTCAAAGCCTAACACAACGAAATGAACAGTTTTCTAAGGTGATGATTAATTCAAAACACCCATAAACATATTAGAGCTTATGCATACACATAGGCTTATGAGCCCAAGCCCAAAAAATAACCTGATTTAAAATTATGATTGTGCCATTATACAATACATAGTCTACCGCATATTACACATGGCTGACAAACATACAACAAAACTGATTTAAGATGTCTTTGGTACATAATTGGACTAGCCTATACTCCAAAATTAAACAAATTTGAGTAATTGCCTTTAAGGGTGGACTGTATTATTATGCATACTGGATGGACTGGTTACCTTATGCTCCAAAATGTCGATCCACGAGTCTGGGAGAGAACGTATAACCCTAGGCGATGCAGTTGGTTCATTGATTGTGCAGGGCGATTTTGAATAGCCTAGTAATAGGGAATTGTTTATATTTTCATAATTAATTTGGTCACACATTACCTTCAGCTGTACAGAATATCTCACCACCATGCGTTTCCATCTCCTCTCTCTCCTTTATTCATTTATTGAGCGTGCAGAGGGGCTTTCAACAGTTTAGTAAAATATGTTTTGTTGCGAAAACATGTTAGTATTTATGTTCCCAAACAGATTTCACTTGGTTTCCCAAATGAAGCACTGGTTAGCTGCAGGAACAGGGTTGGAGAGTTTATGGCATACAGAGTTAGGGTGGAATATCACCTGTCGCGCAGCGAGAGCATGCTCCTCAAACTGTGGTTGATGCGTGGAGTGAAATAAGTGTTCTTATATTTATTTTTCAGCTGCTCATATTAAGCACATGCTCCGCTACAAAACCGAAGTAGCCTACCTGTCATCATTGAAAAACGGACCGCGTGGGAAAGAGCGCAGCTTCCATTCGCTATTCGAGTGCACACAGATGACATGTATTTTTTCCCCTGTTCCTGTTCCTGCCCATTTGATAATGTGCCATTCTAACTCAAAACTAATTTTACAAAGACAAGGTAAAATTGAGAATAGTCTGATGGGTGAAAATATGATCACTTGATGAGAGAAGAGCTGTGCAGCCTGAGGCAAGAAACAGAGCATAAGCTTTTTTTGCTACTTTCTCAAATCAATAGTCTATAGGTCGCATCATGCAGCCCATATATGTTTTGATTTCTAAGACATTCTAAGGTTTGTATAATTCACAACTAAAGTTGCCAAATAACTCTAAATCTAGCATATAGGACCTGTTTCAAATGATCACTTTTATGCTAAACATAGCCACTTCATATGCGCACAAGCTCCGGAATGGGAAATAACCCTTTCTATTTTATTCAGCTAAGTTAAATTATATTCTTCTTACTATAAAATCATATAATATAAAATAATGGCATGGAACTTAAAAGCATATCTTGTCAGCTAAACAAACAATCCTACAGCCTATGCCATGGAGCTTGTATGCAGCTTGTATGGAGCTTGTATGCAGCTTGTATGGAGCTTGTATGCAGCTTGTATGGAGCTTGTATGCTTGCAGGCCTGGAGATACTAAACGTGTTTATGTTAATTAACGGTCAATTACCGTGAGACCGGCAGTCTTTTGCATGACAATAACCGGCTGACAAAATGTCATGCCCTAGCTCTAGCTGTGATCCCTTACTGATGTCACTTGTTAAATTCACTTCAATCAGTGTAGATGAAGGGGAGGTTAAACTAATTTTAAGCTTTGAGACATGGATTGTGTATGTGTGCCATTCATAGGGTGAATGGGCAAGACAAAATGTTTAAGTGCCACCCAAAGGACATCCTGCCAATTTGACACAACTGTGGGAAGCATTGGAGTCTACATGGGCCAGCATGCCTGTGGAACGCTTTCGACACCTTGTAGAGTCCATGCCCCGACGAATTGAGGCTGTTCTGAGGGCAATATTAGGAAGGTGTTCCTAATGTTTGGTATACTCAGTGTATATACAGTTGAAGTCGGAAGTTTACATACACCTTAGCCAAGTACATTTAAACTCAGTTTTTCACAATTCCTGACATTTAATCCAAGTAAAAATTCCCTGTCTTAGGTCAGTTAGGATCACCACTTTATTTTAAGAATGTGAAATGTCAGAATAATAGTATAGAGAATGATTTATTTAAGCTTTTATTTCTTTCATCACATTCCCAGTGGGTCAGAAGTTTACATACACTCAATTAGTATTTGGTAGCATTGCCTTTACATTGTTTAACTTGGGTCAAACGTTTTGGGTAGCCTTCCACAAGCTTCCCACAATAAGTTGGGTGAATTTTGGCCCATTCCTTCTGACAGAGCTGGTGTAACTGAGTCAGGTTTGTAGGCCTCCTGGCTCGCACATGCTTTTTCAGTTCTGCCCACACATTTTCTATAGGATTGAGGTCAGGGCTTTGTGATGGCCACTCCAATACCTTGACTTTGTTGTCCTTAAGCCATTTTGCCACAACTCCATTACTGGTAGGTGCCAGGCGCACAGGTTTGTGTCAAGAACCGCAACGCTGCTGGGTTTTTCACGCTCAACAGTTTCCCGTGTGTATCAAGAAAGGTCCACCACCCAAAGGACATCCTGCCAACTTGACACAACTGTGGGAAGCATTGGAGTCTACATGGGCCAGCATCCCTGTGGAACGCTTTCGACACCTTGTAGAGTCCATGCCCCGATGAATTGAGGCTGTTCTGAGGGCAATATTAGGAAGGTGTTCCTAATGTTAGGTATACTCAGTGTATATACAGTTGAAGTCGGAAGTTTACATACACCTTAGCCAAATACATTTAAACTCAGTTTTTCACAATTCCTGACATTTAATCCAAGTAAAAATTCCCTGTCTTAGGTCAGTTAGGATCACCACTTTATTTTAAGAATGTGAAATGACAGAATAATAGTAGAGGGAATGATTTATTTAAGCTTTTATTTCTTTCATCACATTCCCAGTGGGTCAGAAGTTTACATACACTCAATTAGTATTTGGTAGCATTGCCTTTAAATTGTTTAACTTGGGTCAAACGTTTTGGGTAGCCTTCCACAAGCTTCCCACAATAAGTTGGGTGAATTTTGGCCCATTCCTCCTGACAGAGCTAGTGTAACTGAGTCAGGTTTGTAGGCCTCCTTGCTCGCACATGCTTTTTCAGTTCTGCCCACATATTTTCTATAGGATTGAGGTCAGGGCTTTGTGATGGCCACTCCAATACCTTGACTTTGTTGTCCTTAAGCCATTTTGCCACAACTCCATTACTGGAACCATGTCGTCCAAAAAGTTATACTTTTGAATCATCGGTCCATAGAAAGTTCTTCCAAGAGTCTTGATGATCATCCAGGTGCTTTTTGGCAAACTTGAGTCAACTTTTTGGAAGAGATGGGTCCCATTATGCCTGGCGAAAACCAAACACTGCATTCCACAGTAAGAACATCATACCAAAGGTCAAGCATGGTGGTGGTGGTGTGATGGTTTGGGGATGCTTTGCTGCCTCAGGACCTGGACGACTTGCCTTAATAGAAGGAACCATGAATTCTGCTCTGTATCAGAACTCTACAGGAGAATGTCAGACCATCTGTCTGTGAGCTGAAGCTGAAGCACAGCTGGGTCATGCAGCAAGACAATGATCCAAAACACACAATCAAGTCTACATGAAAATTGCTAAAAAGCAACAAATTGGAAGTTTTGGAATGGTCTAGTCAAAGTCCAGACCTAATCCCAATTGAGATGTTGTGGCAGGACTTGAAACGAGCAGTTCATGCTTGAAAACCCACATGTCACTGAGTTAAAGCAGTTCTGCATGGAAGAGTGGGCCAAAATTCCTCCACAGCGACGTGAGAGACTGATCAACAACTACAGGAAGCATTTGGTTGGAGTCATTGCAGCTAAAGGTGGCACAACCAGTTATTGAGTGTAAGGGGGCAATTACTTTTTCACACAGGGGAATTGGGTGTTGCATAACTTTGTTTATGAAATAAATGAAATAAATATGTAATTGTTGTGTTATTTGTTCACTTATGTTCCCTTTATCTAATATTAGGTTTTGGTTGAAGATCTGATAACATTCAGTATTACAAATATGCAAAAGTTGAGAAAATTAGAAAGGGAGCAAATACTTTTTCATAGCACTGTATATATATATATATATATATATATATATATATATATATATATATATATATATATATATATATATATATATATATATATATATATATATATATATATATATATATATATATATATACACACACACATACAGTGAGCACCATAATTCATTGGACAGTGACCATTTGTTTGTTCTTTTGGTTCTGTACTCTAGCACTTTGAGTTTGAAAGGATACAATGACAATGAGGGTGAAGTGCAGACTGTCAGCTTTAATTTGAGGGAATTTTCATACATATCGGATGAACCGTTTAGAAATTATAGAAGCTTTTGTACATGGTCCCCCCCCATATTCGGGCATCAAAAAACATTGGACAGTTTAAGATAATGTATAATAAAGTAATCATTGTTAATATGTGGTCTCATATCCTTTGCATGCAATGACTGCTTGAAGTCTGCGATGCATCGACATCGCTGGGTATCTTCCCTGGTGATGCTCTGCCAGGCCTGTACTGCAGCCATCAGTCAGTTCCTGCTTGTTTCGGGGACTTATTGCCTTCAGTCTCCTCTTCAGCATGTAAAATGCATGTTCAATTGGATTCAGATCCGGTGATTGACTCGGCGAGTCAAGGATTTTCCACTTTTTGGCCATAAAAAACCCCTTCGTTGCTCTAGCAGTATGTTTAGGGTCATTGTCTTGTTGCATGATGAAGTGCCGTCCAATGAGTTTGGAGGAATTTGGTTTTATCTGAGCAGATAAAATATTTCTGTAGACTTCAGAATTCATTGTTCTACTTCTGTCTGCAGTCACATCATCGATGAAGACAAGTGAGCCTGTTCCACTGGCAGCCATACAGGCCCAAGCCATAACACCCCCTCCACCATGTTTCACGGATGAGGTCGTATGCTTTGGATCATGGGCATTTATTTTTTTTCTCCACACTTTCCTCTTTCCATCACTCTGGTACATGTTAATCTTTGTCTCATCTGTCCACAATAGTTTTTTTCCAGAACTCTTGGGGCTCTTTTAGGTGCTTTTAAGCAAACTGTAATCTCGCCTTTCTGTTCTTTAGGCTTATCAGTGGTTTGCATCTTGTAGTGTACCCTCTGTAGTCCTGCTGGTGTAGTCTTCTACTTATGGTAGACTTTGACACATCTACACCTGCATCCTGGAGAGTGTTTTTGATCTGTTGGGCTGTTGTCAGGGGGGTTTTCTTCACCATAGAGAGTATTCTCCGGTCATCCACTACAGTGGTCTTCCTCGGCTACCGGGTCTTTTGACATAATTGAGTTCACCGGTTGTTTTTTTCTTGTTAATGTTAAACCAAACTGTTGACTTGGGCATGGCCAGGGTTTTTGCAATGTTCCTAATTGATTGATTTTCATTTCTGAGCCTTATGACGGCCAGTCTCATTTGCATCGACACTGCTGTCTTCCTCATGTTGTCACACCCCAACAACAACCTCCAAAGGCAATAGCAAAGTCTAGAATCAATACTATTCATCAACAGCTCTCCTGCATTCACTAACGACACAAATTAATACACCTGCCTAACGACACATATCTGTGAAGCCAATTGAACAAATACTTGTAGTACCTTAAAATGGGGGGACCATGTACAAAAGGTGCTGTCATTTCTAAACGGTTCATCCGATATGTATGAAAATACCCTCATATTAAAGCTGACAGTCTGCACTTCACCCTCATTGTCATTGTATCCTTTCAAACTCAAAGTGCTAGAGTACAGAACCAAAATAACAAAAACATGGTCACTGTCCAATGAATTATGGCGCTCACTGTGTATATATACATTTACATCATTTAGCAGACGCTCTTATCCAGAGCGACTTACAAATAGGTGCATTCACCTTACAGCCAGTGGGATAACCACTTTACAATGTGATTTTTTATTTTTCTTTAAAAAAATGTTTTTATATTTTTTTGGGGGGTGGGGGTGGGTTGGAGTAAAGGGGGGGGGGGGGGGGGGGGGGTAGAAGGATTACTTTATCCTATCCCAGGTATTCCTTAAAGAGGTGGGGTTTCAAATGTCTCCGGAAGGTGGTGAGTGACTCCGCTGTATATATATACAGTGGGGAAAAATAGTATTTAGTCAGCCACCAATTGTGCAAGTTCTCCCACTTAAAAAGATGAGAGAGGCCTGTAATTTTCATCATAGGTACACGTCAACTATGACAGACAAAATGAGAAAAAGAAATCCAGAAAATCACATTGTAGGATTTTTTATGAATTTATTTGCAAATTATGGTGGAAAATAAGTATTTGGTCAATAACAAAAGTTTCTCAATACTTTGTTATATACCCTTTGTTGGCAATGACACAGGTCAAACGTTTTCTGTCAGTCTTCACAACGTTTTCACACACTGTTGCTGGTATTTTGGACCATTCCTCCATGCAGATCTCCTCTGGAGCAGTGATGTTTTGGGGCTGTCGCTGGGCAACACGGACTTTCAACTCCCACCAAATATTTTCTATGGGGTTGAAATCTGGAGACTGGCTAGGCCACTCCAGGACCTTGAAATGCTTCTTACGAAGCCACTCCTTCGTTGCCCGGGCGGTGTGTTTGGGATCATTGTCATGCTGAAAGACCCAGCCACGTTTCATCTTCAATGCCCTTGCTGATGGAAGGAGGTTTTCACTCAAAATCTCACGATACATGGCCCCATTCATTCTTTCCTTTACACGGATCAGTTGTCCTGGTCCCTTTGCAGAAAAACAGCCCCAAAGCATGATGTTTCCACCCCCATGCTTCACAGTAGGTATGGTGTTCTTTGGATGCAACTCAGCATTCTTTGTCCTCCAAACATGACGAGTTGAGTTTTTACCAAAAAGTTCTATTTTGGTTTCATCTGACCATATGACATTCTCCCAATCCTCTTCTGGATCATCCAAATGCACTCTAGCAAACTTCAGACGGGCCTGGACATGTACTGGCTTAAGCAGGGGGACACGTCTGGCACTGCAGGATTTGAGTCCCTGGCGGTGTAGTGTGTTACTGATGGTAGGCTTTGTTACTTTGGTCCCAGCTCTCTGCAGGTCATTCACTAGGTCCCCCCGTGTGGTTCTGGGATTTTTGCTCACTGTTCTTGTGATCATTTTGACCCCACAGGGTGAGATCTTGCGTGGAGCCCCAGATCGAGGGAGATTATCAGTGGTCTTGTATGTCTTCCATTTCCTAATAATTGCTCCCACAGTTGATTTCTTCAAACCAAGCTGCTTACCTATTGCAGATTCAGTCTTCCCAGCCTGGTGCAGGTCTACAATTTTGTTTCTGGTGTCCTTTGACAGCTCTTTGGTCTTGGCCATAGTGGAGTTTGGAGTGTGACTGTTTGAGGTTGTGGACAGGTGTCTTTTATACTGATAACAAGTTCAAACAGGTGCCATTAATACAGGTAACGAGTGGAGGACAGAGGAGCCTCTTAAATAAGAAGTTACAGGTCTGTGAGAGCCAGAAATCTTGCTTGTTTGTAGGTGACCAAATACTTACAGTGGGGAGAACAAGTATTTGATACACTGCCGATTTTGCAGGTTTTCCTACTTACAAAGCATGTAGAGGTCTGTAATTTTTTATCATAGGTACACTTCAACTGTGAGAGACGGAATCTAAAACAAAAATCCAGCAAATTACATTGTATGATTTTTAAGTAATACATTTGCATTTTATTGCATGACATAAGTATTTGATCACCTACCAACCAGTAAGAATTCCGGCTCTCACAGACCTGTTAATTTTTCTTTAAGAAGCCCTCCTGTTCTCCACTCATTACCTGTATTAACTGCACCTGTTTGAACTCGTTACCTGTATAAAAGACACCTGTCCACACACTCAATCAAACAGACTCCAACCTCTCCACAATGGCCAAGACCAGAGAGCTGTGTAAGGACATCAGGGATAACATTGTAGACCTGCACAAGGCTGGGATGGGCTACAGGACAATAGGCAAGCAGCTTGGTGAGAAGGCAACAACTGTTGGCGCAATTATTAGAAAATGGAAGAAGTTCAAGATGACAGTCAATCACCCTCGGTCTGGGGCTCCATGCAAGATCTCACCTCGTGGGGCATCAATAATCATGAGGAAGGTGAGAGATCAGCCCAGAACTACACGGCAGGACCTGGTCAATGACCTGAAGAGAGTTGGGACCACAGTCTCAAAGAAAACCATTAGTAACACACTACGCCGTCATGGATTAAAATCCTGCAGCGCACGCAAGGTCCCCCTGCTCAAGCCAGAGCATGTCCTGGCCCGTCTGAAGTTTGCCAATGACCATCTGGATGATCCAGAGGAGGAATGGGAGAAGGTAATGTGGTCTGATGAGACAAAAATAGAGCTTTTTGGTCTAAACTCCACTCGCCGTGTTTGGAGGAAGAAGAAGGATGAGTACAACCCCAAGAACACCATTCCAACCGTGAAGCATGGAGGTGGAAACATCATTCTTTGGGGATGCTTTTCTGCAAAGGGGACAGGACGACTGCACCGTATTGAGGGGAGGATGAATGGGGCCATGTATCGCGAGATCTTGGCCAACAACCTCCTTCCCTCAGTAAGAGCATTGAAGATGAGTCGTGGCTGGATTCTTCCAGCATGACAACGACCCGAAACACACAGCCAGGGCAACTAAGGAGTGGCTCTGTAAGAAGCATCTCAAGGTCCTGGAGTGGCCTAGCCAGTCTCCAGACCTGAACCCAATAGAAAATCTTTGGAGGGAGCTGAAAGTCCGTATTGCCCAGCGACAGCCCCGAAACCTGAAGGATCTGGAGAAGGTCTGTATCGAGGAGTGGGCCAAAATCCCTGCTGCAGTGTGTGCAAACCTGGTCAAGACCTACAGGAAACGTATGATCTCTGTAATTGCAAACAAAGGTTTCTGTACCAAATATTAAGTTCTGCTTTTCTGATGTATCAAATACTTATGTCATGCAATAATATGCAAATTAATTACTTAAAAATCATACAATGTGATTTTCTGGATTTTTGTTTTAGATTCCGTCTCTCACAGTTGAAGTGTACCTATGATAAAAATTACAGACCTCTACATGCTTTGTAAGTAGGAAAACCTGCAAAATCGGCAGTGTATCAAATACTTGTTCTCCCCACTGTATTTTCCACCATAATTTGCAAATAAATTCATTAAAAATCCTACAATGTGATTTTCTGGATTTTTTTTCTCTCAATTTGTCTGTCATAGTTGACGTGTACCTATGATGAAAATTACAGGCCTCTCTAATCTTTTTAAGTGGGAGAACTTGCACAATTGGTGGCTGACTAAATACTTTTTTCCCCCACTGTATATATATATTCAGAAAACATCAACATAATATAACCACATATTTAAACTGTCCGTTTTCCCATTGTAAACCGACAGAGACATCCTAAGCATGGGCGAGGGTAGTCTTCCCACACCAAGACAGATCTTTTGATCCAGAAATATGATCAAAATTTAAACAAGAGTCTTTGATGAGGGCTACAGAGCGACTCCCTAATCGTTAGGTCTTTGATGTTCTAGTTAGATGTGCCACACTTTACTTCTGACACCTTCTATTCCCATTACAGCTAGACTCAGACAGAAGACAGAGCCAGGAAGGAGTGGGAGAGAGCTGAGCAGGCGGTCTAAATGTGTTATAAAAAAATATGATCAAAACATAGATCGAGAACATTTTAGAAATAACATCCGCCTGCGGAGCAGTTGCTCTTTAGAACCTTGAGGTGGCTCGATAACATCAGTGCATGATTAAAACCACACAAAGGTCAAAAGAAGCTCAGAATCCCTGAGTAGAAAACGTACACAGCTGCTAGTGTGTATTGGGTTGAAAATAACACTTTCAGCATTGGCCGCAGACTCTATTCCCAGTCCAATTCTAACACTCACACCAGCTATAGATACTCTTTATGTTTACGCCATAAATGTGTCAAGTAAATATTACCACACCAGAGAAATCAGAGCCTACCTCTGCTGATGTGATAGCAGAGTGGAAGTGGTAATTCTGCTGGTAGTTGTGATAAAAAATCTTAATAGAAAAGTGTGTGTTCAGTGAGTCGGAGGCTAACAGGCAGTCTGTACATAGTACACAGAGAGAATTGAGAAGTGCACCGTCTCCCCCTGGTAGGCATGTGCTAATTGGAAACTATGTGGCTGGAAAAATCAGCTCAGTGAAATAAGGACTCTATTCATCAGTAGTGGTGTTACCGACTATCTATGCCATGAACCACAACAAAAACAACCCTCTATTTGCTTGCCTGACTGCTTTCGCGGACGGATGAAATGAGTCAAAACCCTCCATATTACCGACCCCGTCTCAGGGAGGTCCTGCAGTACACATACCACTACATTAGCACTCTTTCTACCACATTCCCTCTTTCTTACACAACGTACCAACGAGGAATAAAGAAAAAAATGAGAAACATTTAGAAAAAAAAAAGGAAAAGAGGTAAAGGTCAATTGTGGCTCAGTGAAACATTTGAGGTGTGATTCATTGCTACACTGCACGTGTGGTGAAAACTCCAGTAAGTGATTTTTTTTGTGAAGGCATCTTGAAAATGCTCTCCATCGAGCTGCCGCGTCGAGCCATACCACGTTAATAACGTTCTGCACTCCTGGGCTTTCCATCATCCTGACCCACCCGACGCCACGCACTCACCGTTCCTAATCAAACACACACACACACTCAGCCTCTTGCCTCACACACAGACATACACTAAGCCTCTTTCTCGTACACACACGCTCTCTTACTCCAAACTTCCAAATTAAATCCTGGTAAAGCAGGCAAGATAGCGTAATGAGGGAGATTGGTATTACAGAAACGCTGTTTCAAATGCTGTACACGCACACCTATGTCTTACTATACTTGAGGACCAACAATTGATTCCCATTCAAAATCCTATTTTCCCCTAACCCTAATAATAATACTTGATGACCCTTAATTACCCAGGCAGTCACCAGCTAATTATGACTATTATAGGTAAAATAGGTGGTGCTTATATTTGTCCTGTTTCACACATGTACAAATGTGTAACCTGTACAGTGTGTGGTGAAATGGAAATGTGCTTTTTGCATATCCCACCCTCGGAAAGTGGGGTCACGGCATGGGATCAGCCATGCTCAAAGGTGCCTTGCTCAACGGCAGATCGGCAGTTTCTCCCCCCTAGTCGGCTTGAGGATTCAAACTAGCAACCTTTCGGTTACCGGCCCAACACTCTAACCACTCTACCTGCAGCCCCCACTAGGCTACATGCCCCACTAGGCTAAAGGATTAAGCATAAGTGCCATCAGAGAAATGATAATCTGACAAACATCTTTAATAGGACAGCGTGAACCAGTTGATTAACTGATTAGGCTAGACTGAATCAGTAACAAACACTTGTGTGATTGCGTAGTCTAGCTTCTGTCACGCAGAGACATCCAGAGATCCCAGCTACCCATCACACAAGTGAGTCAGTTAACTAATCCAGTGATTCATCCTCAGCGTCAGATGCCATCCATCTAAATTCTAAAGCCCACTTTAACAAAGCAATTCTTCTAGACGCCCTCTCTCTCATTTCCCCGTGGTACGATATGCGGAGGAGGATGTCACTTCGAAGGCAGCTCCAGAATGCAGAGGGTATAATGGTTAGCCCTGGGGCCTCATTAATAACCGTTGCATACATTTCACACTAAATATCTGCGCCATTTCTGAAAAGACTGCGCACGTACAAAAAAAATTAGATTCATAAACTTGGCTCACGCCATACATATGCATGTTTACCGTTATAAATCAGCCCCGCCCTGAAACTAGGCCAAGGCAGTTTTCTAAAGGAAATAGCAATAGCAGACTTGATCAAATGTCTTTGGAGGTTTGATGGCAGAATGTTAAACTTTTGCAGTGACATTTGCTGTAGGCCTTATGCTATCTGACAGACCAAAATATTATGAAAGAGAATAATTGCAAATTGCTGTGGACCTGTAAACCGACCGTTGGAATTTAAAAAGGGCCTAATGTTTTGCATTTACCTCGTCCTCTAACCTATGCTGCACTGCCCGAATTCTAAAACATTGTCTACTTACCGTGGTAGCTATACACACTCCAATGCAAAAGATAAACTGTTTGTTCACCTGTTAAATTCTACTGTGTTATAAACCACTCTCCCTATCTTATTCATAGAGCAAAATACTTGAAATAATAGCCTATCTAAAACAGTGAGGGAAAAAAGTATTTGATCCCCTGCTGATTTTGTACGTTTGCCCACTGACAAAGAAATGATCAGTCTATAATTTTAATGGTAGGTTTATTTGAACAGTGAGAGACAGAATAACAACAAAAAAATCCAGAAAAACGCATGTCAAAAATGTTATAAATTGATTTGCATTTTAATGAGGGAAATAAGTATTTGACCCCCTCTCAATCAGAAAGATTTCTGGCTCCCAGGTGTCTTTTAAACAGGTAACGAGCTGAGATTAGGAGCACACTCTTAAAGGGAGTGCTCCTAATCTCAGTTTGTTACCTGTATAAAAGACACCTGTCCACAGAAGCAATCAATCAATCAGATTCCAAACTCTCCACCATGGCCAAGACCAAATAGCTCTCCAAGGATGTCAGGGACAAGATTGTAGACCTACACAAGGCTGGGATGGGCGACAAGACCATCGCCAAGCAGCTTGGTGAGAAGGTGACAACAGTTGGTGCGATTATTCGCAAATGGAAGAAACACAAAATAAACTGTCAATCTCCCTCGGCCTGGGGCGCCATACAAGATCTCACCTGGTGGCGTTGCAATGATCATGAGAACAGTGAGGAATCAGCCCAGAACTACACGGGAGGATCTTGTCAATGATCTCAAGGCAGCTGGGACCATAGTCACCAAGAAAGCAATTGGTAACACACTACGCCGTGAAGGACTGAAATCCTGCAGCGCCCGCAAGGTCCCCCTGCTCAATAAAGCACATATACAGGCCAGTCTGAAGTTTGCCAATGAACATCTGAATGATTCAGAGGAGAACTGGGTGAAAGTGTTGTGGTCAGATGAGACCAAAATCGAGCTCTTTGGCATCAACTCAACTCGCTGTGTTTGGAGGAGGAGGAATGCTGCCTATGACCCCAAGAACACCATCCCCACCGTCATCCATGGAGGTGGAAACATTATGCTTTGGGGCTGTTTTTCTGCTAAGGGGACAGGACAACTTCACTGCATCAAAGGGACGATGGACAGGGCCATGTACCGTCAAATCTTGGGTGAGAACCTCCTTCCCTTAGCCAGGGCATTGAAAATGGGTCGTGGATGGGTATTCCAGCATGACAATGACCCAAAACACACAGCCAAGGCAACAAAGGAGTGGCTCAAGAAGAAGCACATTAAGGTCCTGGAGTGGCCTAGCCAGTCTCCAGACCTTAACACCATAGAAAATCTGTGGAGGGAGCTGAAGGTTCGAGTTGCCAAACGTCAGCCTTGAAACCTTAATGACTTGGAGAAGATCTGCAAAGAGGAGTGGAACAAAATCCCTCCTGAGATGTGTGCAAACCTGGTGGCCAACTACAAGAACCGTCTGACCTCTGTGATTGCCAACAAGGGTTTTGCCACCAAGTATTAAGTCATGTTTTGCAGAGGGGTCAAATACTTATTTCCCTCATTAAAATGCAAATCAATTCATAAAATTTTTGACATGCGTTTCTCTGGATTTTGTTGTTGTTATTCTGTCTCTCACTGTTCAAATAAACCTACCATTAAAATTATAGACTGATCATGTCTTTGTCAGTGGGCAAACGTACAAAATACTTTTTTCCCTCACTGTAAGCCGAATTAAATGAGGTGATGCGTATGGAAATCTGTTGTAGGCTATGGCTACTTCGGGAATATGAACCCATCATGGCCAGAAAAGGTGAAGAATTTATTCTGCAATGGTTAAGAAAAGATGGATTGTGTATAAATGCAATAGTCTACTCGATAAATGTGAAATTACAGTATTCAGACTTAAGCTTCAGAAGTAACTTACAACCGTATGTTCCACTGTTAATAAACGGCGCTCCGGATCGGATGGCATAGAGCAAATGAACTAGCTTATCTATTTACTACTGTGAAGTGGGTCCAATTAAATGAGAGAGGGGACGAATAGTATCCTTGTTGTAGGCCTATGCTACCTCGTGAGTATGAAACCAGCACAGAAAATGTGAGGTATTTATTATGCAGCGATCATAGAAATGAAATAAATAATATCCTAGGAAATAGATGCTTTTTTTCAAATTACTTTAAAATGCAAAGATAAACTAAATATATTTTCTCTATTCTCACTAAGGGCAAACACTTGCATCTTCTTATTAACCTGTTTATTGTTATGAATAAGCATGTCCATCATATCCCCCATTTGCACAAAATACTAATCTACTTGCTTTCTTGAAATGCAATACTTCAACCACTAGAAATTGTGCGTATGCATGGGCTAAAGTTTCACGTCAAGTTCCGTTTTTATAAATGCCAACTTTTGCGTGAAAAATGACGCACGCATGTTTTGGGGTCTATTTTGTACGTACGCACGGTTTATAAAGGAGGCCTCTGATGTTCATGATGAAATAGAAAAGAAGGTGAGGATGGAGACGGGCCCAGTTCATTCACCCTCAGCACATCCCACTGTTCCCAGAGGCGTTGAAGGGACTGGTTGGAAGCAGGTTGTTGAGGTAAATTAAGAAGCCAGTGTTCACGACCATGTGTCTGCTGTGCTCCTCACATGTAGACAGGCTCTCTTGAATACTGAGCAGCTTCCTGAGGTGTGTTATTCCTACTCGTATTATCTATCCTGATGCCTAGTCACTTTACCCTACCTTCCTGTACATATCTACCTCAGATACCTCGTACCCCTGCACATTGATCTGGTACTGGTACTCACTGTATACAGCTTCATTCTTGTGTATTTTATTTCTCGTGTTCCAAATTATTATTTTGTAGAATATTTTTTTTACTCTGCATCATTGGGATGGGCTCGTAAGCAAGCATTTCATGGTAAAGTCTACACCCGTTGTATTCAGCACGTGACCATTTTTTAAATATTTGATTTGATTTGATTTGACTGGCAGGTGTTCACAGGGTGCGTCTCATCTGAGCGCTCCGCTAAGCTTCCAGTCACACTGTCCACCCAAGGTAATTTCTTTAGCACACCACTGATATGTCACAGAACTGCTGGCGATAATAACAGCAGATGCCAGGGGACTGACCGTCTACTGATTCCTCCACAGTATCAACACAAACCAGTCCAACTCAGAAGATCAAAGTAACAATCTAATTAATCCTGCTACAAATAGGATGATAAAAAACAACTAAGCCTATTGTTCATGAACCTATTAGGGTTTCTGACAACTAACTATAACCAGTGCTGCAGACACAGCAGTCGCCTAGATTAAAAGCTTGTCACATATGGCTGTTATCACAGGTTCAGAGTGGATTTATTACTTTACCACGCACTCTATTATCACCTACACTGCTCCTTCTTATAGTAGCCATGGAAATAGCCTAACACTGCTGAAAGATGACACTGCCAGGGACAGAATTCTCCATTGGAAAAGTCTAAACGGGATCCTTGGGACATCCCAACTCTGACGTCACCCCATTGAAGTTGACATTTTAAATGGTTAAGGTAAGGGTTAAGGTTAGGTTTAGGTAAGGGTTATGGTTAGGGTAACCCTACCCGCTACACTTCTCCTGCTTATAGTAGCCATGGAAATAGCCTAAAACTGCTGAAAGATGACACATGGTCAATTTCCTATTGTTCCTGATCATCACATCATTGCCAAGAGCCTTTTCTGTCCCGGGCTGCTGCAATACTCATTATAGAAGAAAACTGTGACGAACACAATTAATGTACGGAGCAAACTCTGGGTTTCAGGCCATGAAAATATATGAGGATGATTACAACCCCTTGCTGCTTTCATGGGTGTGGATTCAGCAACAACAAAAAATTATATAAAAGAGACTGGCACAGCAACACAGAGTCCGATGACAAACGGTGCCGCTCGGAAAGAGCTTAAGTATTCCATTATATAACGTTACATCAACAAAAGAATGAACCTGTAAGATGGAATTTTATGACAAATGGAAAACGGAAGACTTGAGCAGCCAAGGACGAGCTTCTCTTCAATTATTTTCCCTGGGGCATGGAGGCGGCGGGACAAAGGCGAGGTGGGGGGACCGAGGAAGAAGGCAGGAAATCCGAGCAGTGGATCTTTAACATACAGTGCCTTCAGAAAGTATTCATACCCCTTGACTTATTCCACATTTTGCTGTTTTACAGCCTGAATTGAAAATGGATTAAACCAAAAAAAAAAAAATCACATCTACACACACACAATACCCCATAATGCCAAATGAAATCTTGTTTATCGAAATTTGTGCAAATTTTTTAAAAATGAAATACAGAAATCTCAGTATTTATACAGAATTATTCACACCCGAGTCAATCCACGTTAGAATCACCTTTGGCAGCGATTACAGCTGTGAGTCTTTCTGGGTAAGTCGCTAAGAGCTTTGCACACCTGGATTGTACAATATTTGCACATTGTTCTTAAAAAAATTCTTCAATCTCTGCCAAGTTGGTTGTTGATCATTGCTAGACTGCCATTTTCAAGTCTTGTCATCTATTTTCAAGCCGATTTATGTCAAAACTTTAACTCGGCCATTCAGGAAAATTCAATGTAATCTTGGTAAGCAAATCCAGTGTATATTTGGCCTTGTGTTTTAGGTTATTGTACTGCTGAAAGTTGAATTTGTCTCCCAGTGTCTGTTGGAAAGCAGACTGAACAAGGTTTTCCTCTAGGATTTTGCCCATGCTTATATTCAGTTTCTTTGACACATCTGTTTACAGTTTTACTTTAGTGCCTTATTGCATGTTTTGGAATATGTTTTATTCTGTACAGGCTTCCTTCTTTTCACTCTGTCAATTAGGTTTATTATTATATTATAGGTTAGTATTGTGGAGTAACTACAATGTTGTTGATCCATCCTCAGTTTTCTCCTATCACAGCCATTAAACTCTGTAACTGTTTTAAAGTCACCACTGACCTCATGGTGAAATCCCTGAGCGGTTTCCTTCCTCTCCAGCAACTGAGTTAGGAAGGATGCCTGTATATTTGTAATGACTGGGTGTATTGATATACCATCCAAAGTGCAATTAATAACTTCACCATGCTCAAAGGGATATTCAATGTCTGCTTTTATTTTTTACCCATCTACCAATAGGTGCCCTTCTTTGCGAGGCATTGGAAAACCTCCCTGGTCTTTGTGGTTGAATCTGTGTTTAGAATTCACTGCTAGAACAACGGACCTTACAAATAACTGTATGTGTGGGGTACAGAGATGAGGTAGTCATTCAAAATCATGTTAAACACTATTATTGCACACAGAGTCCATGCAACTTATTATGTGACTTGTTAGCACATTTTTACTCCTTTACTTATTAAGGCTTGCCAAAAAAAAAAGGAGGTGAATACTTAATGACTCAAGACATTTCAGCTTTTCATTTTTAACAAATTAGTAAACATTTCTAAAAACATAATTCCACTGACATTATGGGGTATTGTGTGTAGGCCAGTGACACCAAATATACATTTATCCATTTTAAATTCAGGCTGTAACCAAACATTTGGAAAAAGTCAAGGGGTGTGAATACTTTCTGAAGGTACTGTACATAGACAGATCACTAAGGAAACAAAAACATGCAAGGCTTAGAGAGGGAGAGAGAAGCCTGGGAAATATATTAAGCGAATTTAATTACTTCAAGGAGCAAGTGTGATTAACTATTTCCTTGATTTATTTATTTAGCAGAGTTTCGAGGGAGAGATTAGCTGGGCATGGAATTGAGCTAGACAGTGAGAGCATTGAGGATTAACTGACTGTAGATATAAACCGTGTCTCTTTAGGGGGGTTAAAGTAACACTCACTGCACCTGAGTAGTAGAATCTCTATGGAATCACCTGTGTCACAAAGTGACTTCTTAACTACAACATGAATGGCACATACCTCTGAATAAATTGCACCACCAAAACCTCAGCAAGCTTAGCATATTTTGAAGTTCGCTCATCTCTCTCAAAGCGAGCATTTAATTCCATTCCAGTTGAATCACTCATTTCGTTATCAGCTTTGACAACAGAAATTATAAGTGGAACGGGTTATGAGGATGGAGAATCCTCAGAACAGAATATCATTAGTATGGTAATCAGTAGCCACACTTATTTGTATCTTGCACTGAGAGATCACGCACAGGCTCTCTCTCTGGCTCACACACACACTCACTCAGTGTTTCTCTCAAACAATTTTTTATATTAGTATTAAGTCAAGTGTCCTCACTCTTTTTATGGCCAAGCTGGAACTGAGATCCAGGTAATTATAATCTATGAGTAACCGTGTAATAACCACGTTAGGACTGCTGAGCACACATTTAGAGTAGGGGGAGGGGGACTAGACCACACCTGACAGACTGTAGATGTAGCCTAAACACCAAAAATTCCCCTTGGAAATATGTAAGAGCCCCATGAATTACGCTGACCTTGTAGGCTAAATGCTGACCTTTCACTTTCCCATAATCTCCTCTATAACTCCTGGGTCTCCCTCCTAGGTAAAATACGTGTGACTCACTGGACAGTAAATTAAAGGGCTGTATAGTAGCATGGAAATAGAGAGCGGTGACCTTAGGAGACCAAGGAAGCCCAGTCCAGCACAAAGGCCTAACCGAACACACAGTGAGAAATCAAGAACACAAAGCAATGTAACTAGTAGGAGCAACCCTCTCATCAGCCTTAGAACAACATATCTGTATCTACATGCTGTGCTGCCCGGGCCACAGCAACTCATTAGAACAGAGAGACAGTTAAGGAGAAGACATTCTCTCTGTTCATAAATACTGAGGTCTGGGGAGCGACCAACCGGCCGGCAGCCTGGAAGGCAGGAACACTGCACCCTGCAGAGCCCTTTTTGGAGGGCAGTGACTCTGGCGAACACAGCCCAGCCATAAACATCCACACTGCCACACCGAACAGCACCGCTCACATAGTCAGGCAGGGAATTATCCAGGGAGAAAGAAAAGGAGGGAGGAAGAGTCAGTTTAATTCAAACGACACAGAGGGAATAAAGAAAAGAGTCTTGAGAGGGAGATGATGGCGACAAACTTTGTGAAAGCGTCATTTGAATTTTAATATGCATCATTGTGACGTTTATCATTATCGCTGTCATCACACTCTCACGGAAATCAATTAAAATCTAAATGTCATTGCATTCCTTCTGAAGCAGACAGGGACAGGATGCAGAGGTACAAAGCCACAACAGTGGCAATACAGCCGGGGGTGAATGAGAATCAGGAGCCATTGAACGCTAACTGCTCACACAATAGCCATTATTACAACCTACAGTAAGTACACTGCTGTGGTGTGGGAATAAAAAGAACTGGAATCTCACTGTGGAATCCCTCACAGATCCCAAAATTAATCCCTCTACCCTAATTATTCTAGAGTATTCCCAGGAAGCTTACTTTATGAGAGAACTGTAATGTTTGGATATGCTGGACATCACAGCATTGCACTGTAGCCAAGTATCAACTACGAGTAACTAGTCATGTATTCTTGTCATGGCTCATCCTAAATAACTACTGCTGTACAAACCTTTTCTATTCATATACTGTACATACGGTCTATACACACCATTATATTCCTTCTGGAAGGTTCTCCCATCTCCACAGAGGAACTCTAGAGCTCTGTCAGAGTGACCATCGGGTTCTTGGTCACCTCCCTGACCAAGGCCCTTCTCCCCCGATTGCTCAGTTTGGCCGGGCGGCCAGCTCTAGGAAGAGTCTTGGTGGTTCCAAACTTCTTCCATTTAAGAAAGATGGAGGCCACTGTGTTCTTGGGGATCTTCAATGCTGCAGACATTTTTTGGTACCCCTCTACGGACAATTCCTTCGACCTCATGGCTTGGTTTTTGATCTGACATGCACTGTCAACTGTGGGACCTTATTTACATTTACATTTTAGTCATTTAGCAGACGCTCTTATCCAGAGCCACTTACAGTTAGTGAGTGCATACATTATTTTATTTTTCATACTGGCCCCCCGTGGGAATCGAACCCACAACCCTGGCGTTGCGAACGCCATGCTCTACCAACTGAGCTACATTCCTGCCGGCCATTCCCTCCCCTACCCTGGACAACGCTGGGCCAATTGTGCGCCGCCGCATGGGTCTCCCGGTCGCAGCCTGCTACGACAAGAGCCTGGATTCGAACCAGGATCTCTAGTGGCACAGCTAGCACTGCGATGCAGTGCCTTAGACCACTGTGCCACTCGGGAGGCGCAATGTCGCAGTGGTCTAAGGTGTGTGCCTTTCCAAATCATGTCCAATCAATTGAATTGACCACAGGCGGACTCAATAAAGTTGTAGAAACATCTCAAGGATGATAAATGGAAACAGGATGCACCTGAGCTCAATTTCGAGTCTCAAGCAAAGGGTCTGAATACTTATGTAAATAAGAATCTATGTGTTGTCGCTTTGTCATTATGGGGTATTGTGTGTAGATTGCTGAGGATTTTGTATTTATTTAATCCATTTTAGAATAAGGCTGTAACGTTACAAAATGTGGAAAAAGTCAAGGGATCTGAATACTTTCCGAAGGCACCAAAAGTAATTTTGAAACAGTTCAACCGATATGGATGAAAATACTCTCACATTAAAGCTGACAGTCTGCACTTTAACTTCATAGTCATTGTATAATTTCAAATCCAAAGTTCTGGAGTACAGAGCCAAAAAAACAAAACGTGTCACCGTCCCAATATTTCCTACTTACAAAGCATGTAGAGGTCTGTAATTTTTATCATAGGTACACTTCAACTGTGAGAGACGGAATCTAAAACAGAAATCCAGAAAATCACATTGTATGATTTTTAAGTAATTAATTTGCATTTTATTGCATGACATAAGTATTTGATACATCAGAAAAGCAGAACTTAATATTTGGTACAGAAACCTTTGTTTGCAATTACAGAGATCATACGTTTCCTGTAGGTCTTGACCAGGTTTGTACACACTGCAGCAGGGATTTTGGCCCACTCCTCCATACAGACCTTCTCCAGATCCTTCAGGTTTCGGGGCTGTCGCTGGGAAATACGGACTTTCAGCTCCCTCCAAAGATTTTCTATTGGGTTGGCCAAGAGGTTGTTGGCCAAGATCTCGCGATACATGGCCCCATCCATCCTCCCCTCAATACGGTGCAGTCGTCCTGTCCCCTTTGCAGAAAAGCATCCCCAAAGAATGATGTTTCCACCTCCATGCTTCACGGTTGGGATGGTGTTCTTGGGGTTGTACTCATCCTTCTTCTTCCTCCAAACACGGCGAGTGGAGTTTAGACCAAAAAGCTCTATTTTTGTCTCATCAGACCACATGACCTTCTCCCATTCCTCCTCTGGATCATCCAGATGGTCATTGGCAAGCTTCAGATGGGCCTGGACATGCGCTGGCTTGAGCAGGGGGACCTTGCGTACGCTGCAGGATTTTAATCCATGACAGCGTAGTGTGTTACTAATGGTTTTCTTTGAGACTGTGGTCCCAGCTCTCTTCAGGTCATTGACCAGGTCCTGCCGTGTAGTTCTGGGCTGATCCCTCACCTTCCTCATGATCATTGATGCCCCACGAGGTGAGATCTTGCATGGAGCCCCAGACCGAGGGTGATTAACCGTCATCTTGAACTTCTTCCATTTTCTAATAATTGCGCCAACAGTTGTTGCCTTCTCACCAAGCTGCTTGCCTATTGTCCTGTAGCCCATCCCAGCCTTGTGCAGGTCTACAATTTTATCCCTGATGTCCTTACACAGCTCTCTGGTCTTGGCCATTGTGGAGAGGTTGGAGTCTGTTTGATTGAGTGTGTGGACAGGTGTCTTTTATACAGATAACGAGTTCAAACAGGTGCAGTTAATACAGGTAATGAGTGGAGAACAGGAGGGCTTCTTAAAGAAAAACTAACAGGTCTGTGAGAGCCGGAATTCTTACTGGTTGGTAGGTGATCAAATACTTATGTCATGCAATAAAATGCTAATTAATTACTTAAAAATCATACAATGTGATTTTCTGGATTTTTGTTTTAGATTCCGTCTCTCACAGTTGAAGTGTACCTATGATAAAAATTACAGACCTCTACATGCTTTCTAAGTAGGAAAACCTGCAAAATCGGCAGTGCATCAAATACTTGTTCTCCCCACTGTATACCTACCTACCTACCTACCTACCCACCCACCCACCCACTACCCTGGCGTTACAAGTGCCATGCTCTACCAATTGAGCTACAGAGGACCACAGCTACAGTATTGTTTTCTAGGCATTATTACTGCACTGTTGGAGCTAGGAACACAAGTATTTCGCTGCACCTGAGATAACATCTGCAAATCTGTGTACGCAACCAATAAACTTGAATTTGTATCCATCTTTGGCAGGCTACTTCCACTAGAAAGTTGCGTTAATACTGAACTAACAATGTGTTCGTTTTTATCAACATCTACTATAAAAACTGCTGAGTGTGTTTGAAATCTGCCATTACACAACTCATTTAGTAGGAGAGTGGAGGTGCTATCCTCAACTGTGGCCCATCCAAGCATTATGATTACCTTTCAGCAGACAGAGGTTCCACAAATCCTCTCATTTCCAGTCAAAGGTCAGTGAGAAGGGGATGCTGCAGGCTCAGGTAAAGGTCTGTGAGGAGGGATGCTGCTGGATCAGGCAAAGCCTCTTGGACTGACAAATCACATCCTGCAGCTTTACCGGAGATCAGAACAGACCTCTAGTCTAACTGACACCTGTAACCTGGCTTGGACATTTAGAGGGCCACTTATCCCCCTCCTCACTCTGTTCCACTTGTGTTCACTCAAAATTACTACCTCCACTATCCTGCCCAATTACTACCTCCAACTTTTTAAATTGTCTCTCCTCTCTGGGTAGGTTCCCAGTGCTTGGAGGGCAGCCACGTCTCTCCTCTCTGGGTAGGTCCTCAGTGCTTGGAAGGCAGCCACGTCTCTCCTCTCTAGGTAGGTTCCCAGTGCTTGGAAGGCAACCACGGTATGTTCTTTATTTACAGGGGGAGATCAAGCTGATCCTGACTGTCATAGTCCAATTTCTTTCTTGCCCCGTTTATCAAAAGTGTTGGAAAAACGTAATAATCAACTGACTGGCTTTCTTAGTGTCTATAGCATTCTCTCTGGTATGCAATCTGGTTTCCGCTCAGGTTATGGATGTGTCACTGCAACCTTAAAGGTCCTAAATGATGTCACCACTGCTCTTGACTCTAAGCAATGTTGTGCTGCTATCTTTATTGGACTTGGCCAAAGCTTTCGATACGGTACACCATTCCATTCTTGTGGGTTGGCTAAGGAGTATTGGTGTCTCGGAGGGGTATTTGGCCTGGTTTGCTAACGATCTCAAAGAGTGCAAAGTGTAAAGTCAGAACATCTCTTGTCTCAGCCCCTGCCTTTCACCAAGGGAGTACCCCAAGGCTCGATCCTAGGCCCCACGCTCTTCTCAATTTACATCAACAACATAACTCAGTAGGAGGCTCTCTCATCCACTTATATGCAGATGATACAGTCTTATACTCAGCTGGCCCCTCCCCGGATTTTGTGTTGAACACTCTACAACAAAGGTTATGCGGTTCTGTAGGAAGAATGCCATTCGGCCATCAGATTTGCCGCCAATGCTCCTTATAGGACACATCACTGCACTCTGTACTCCTCTGTAAACTGGCCATCCCTGTATACCCGCCGCAAGACCCATTGGTTGAAGCTTATTTATAAAACCCTCTTAGGCCCACTCCCCCCTATCTGAGATACCTACTGCAACCCTCACCCTCCACATACAGCACCCATTCTGCCAGTCACATTCTGTTAAAGGTCCCCAAAGCATGCACAACCCTGGGTCGCTCCTCTTTTCAGTTCGCTGCAGCTAGCGACTGGAACGAGCTGCAAAAGAACACTAAAACTGGACAATTGTATCTCTAAATTCAAAGACTCAATCATGGACACTTACTGACACTTGTGGCTGGTCTGCGTGATGTGCTTTTGTCTCTACAATATTTTCCTTCATGATGTTGCCTGTGCCTAACAACATTTGTGCCATGTTTGTGTTGCTACTATGATGTGCTGCTGCCATGTTTGTGCTGCTACCATGTGTTGTTGTCATGTTGTGTTGTGTTGCTGCCATGTTGTGTTGCTGCCATGTTGTTGTCTCTCTTTATGTAGTGTTGTCTCTTTTGTCGCGATGTGCGATGTCCTGCATTTTCTTTTTAATCCCAGCGCCCGTCCCCACAGGAGGCCTTTTGCCTCTTGCTAGGCCATCATTGTAAATAAGAATGTTTTCTTAATTGACTTGCCTGGTTAAATAAAGGTTAAATATATGTTTTTATTTTTTATTGTCAAGTATAGGTCAATGACTATTTAAAATGTACTTCATTTGATTGGAGCAATGGTCCATTCCACTATGACTTAACAATTGGTTTGAATATCATGGTTTAAGTGGAGATTGCTTTAGTAACAGTGGTGTGTGTGTACAGACTGAGCGCGCTCTTACCTTGCGGCCGTCGCTTGCGTGGCAGTTGACGTTTAACGGAGTGAGCAGGGCCATGAGCTTCTCTTCATTTCCACTCCTGCAGCGGAAGAAAACAGGGTCCAAAAAAAGAAAAAAGATACCATGCCCTGCGTTAGATATATCCGAACGAGTGAGCGAGAAAGAGGTAGAAAGAGAACGGTAATTGGAGTAGTATCTTTAGATATCTTTTCAGTTTCTTTAACTAAAAAAGGAAAACAACAAAAGAAGAGGCAAGGAAAGTGGAAAGCTTTGCCCAAGGGAGTGTTCCAAAATGGACAGAACAGAGACCTAAAGAGCTTCATGTCTGCAGTCTAACCCAGGCCAGTAACTCTGACTACACTGGTCAAGAAAGATTGTTAGATAACAGACAACAGTGAAAAACACTGATGCAGTGTAAATTCTTTCCTTATCCCAAAATAGATATTTCTTCTTAACCAAACGCTATGCATGGCTGTAGAGAGATTCAGAAACTAGGCCTCCGGATATCCAAGTCAGCATCTCCACTCTACCTGCTGTGGAGGTTTTTCCTGTGTTATTCTACTCTTCCATCCCTGAACACAACAGGACCTTACACACACTAAACAGCCAGTCCTAAAGTCTGATGCAGCGTGATGGTCCATGGTGGTCAGGAGCCATGTGGAGCTTCAGCATCTCCTGCCAGGGTCACTGAAGCCAAGGTCCATCCTCTCCGCTCCCAGTTCTCAGTGTGGCCATACGGCACTTCCCAGAGCCCGGGTAAAATACAGTCCTGAATATGGACGGACAACAGAGCAAACTCCAGTAAGGCCCTACTTCTGTGCCATGTCAGGGAACTTCTCCTCCTCATTCTCCTCTGTCCTCATGTCTCTTCACCCTTTGGGTGGTACCAGCAGCACTGCCGCCTGTTCTGTTCTGGATCAGAGCTGCCGTGCCAGCCAGTCTTAATGTTGGCATGCTCTGGGAGTTTATTTATTAGGGATGTCCGCTGCCTCCTGGGGATGGTGCCCAGTGCCCAGGCATGGTGATGGGAGGCCCAGTCAGGATGTGCTACCATGGCAGCGAAGCCGGCCAGTCACTGCATTACCCAGATGACATTGCTAAAGGCCGTCAGAGAAAGGAAGAAAATGGTTTTTCTTCTCTTTCTCCTCTCTCGCTCGCCCTGTATCAAGCTTTTGCTAAAGTCCCTTTCCGCGAAGATGCATTCATAGCCAGTGGCTTTGCTTTCTTCTGCACGTCTCTTCTCTTTCTCCGCTTCTCTTCTCCTTCCGACGGTAAAGAACTGGCCTTAAGTAAAAACAAGAGATCCTTCATTTAGATGCACAATAGCATCCCTAGGTTTAGCATAGAGCTGCTAGGGAGAGGCGAGTGTGTGTGTGTTTCCTTCCCTCTATGATAACTGACATCTCAGAAGAGCCTTATTCCTTACTGTAGAATAATCAATACCAGGCCTTGTCTTCATTAGAAGTGCTGAAAGCCCTGGCTGGAAGGAGCTCCATACAGTACAGTACATAGGCTTGTTATGGACAAAGTGTGTGGTACATTACATTATCCTCCATGGCAACCCCTCTGATCATGGTTTCAACCGGCCAACAGCGCTCCCAGATAATGAAGTCAGAGTCTTTATAGTTGCCTCCATTTATTCCCCCAGAGCGCATTCTGATTGAGTCATCAAACACCGATTTCATGTAGTCTAGTAGGGTCTGGTGCCGAAGGGCCAACTCCAGGCCAGAACCAACATAAAGGCAGCCACTTCAGTATAACGAGCTGAATGTGACAGACATGCCTTGCTCCACAGAACATGCTGGGTGGCTCACAGCACTCCTCTGAACTGTAACAGCCTTTTGTTATGCTGGGGCGTCCATTGTGGAAAGGAAACTGTGTCTATGTGGGGTGACCAGAACAGCCATTGTGGGGTAGCCTGTGTGTGTCCTTCATTTGTAGGAACAAAAGACAGAGAGAGATCCCCCTCATGCTTGTAGTGGACATGACAGGAGTTCCCAGTGGGCAGATGGAGTTCCCAGTGGGCAGATGGAGTCAGGGTGCAGGGCAGGCAGCAGAACAGGAGCAGGGAGGACGTTGGGAGGGAGGGAGCACAGAGCAGGAGACCAGGGAATATCTCCGCTGTTCAGATGACAGCAGAGCGATGAGGATGTCTCGTCTTCCTCTTCCTCTCTCTGAGGGCTTCACTCCTCCTTCCTAGGGTGCACCTCTTCAGGGATGTCTGTGTGAACTATGAACCCACTGGCCCATCCGAAATATCTATCCACCACGTTATCGGCAATGTTGTTTCATCAGTCATAACAGCCACGGAGAGAAAAGATAACCCCTCCTCTGAATCAATGCTGCCTCAGGGCCAGAGGGTCTCCCCAGCCCTCTGTCATTAACCCTCTAATTATCCCCTCTGGTTCCACTGTGGGTCTCTGGTCACACACACAATCCACGTGCACATCCCTTCACCATAACAACCCTCGCCGTGCACCAGCCCTCCCAAACCACATGCACAGCCCTTTCACAACACCTGTCTGCTAATGACGGAGGGGAGGAGGAGAAGGGAGTTAGAATAAAGGAGGTAGGGAGAGACTGAGGGAGGATGAGAGGGGAGATTTAAAGCTTGTGCTCACCTAGCTGCCTCCAGGAGTTCGTCCTTCTTGTATTCACCTAAATGGTTGCAGAAATTCATAGTGTCAGAGACGGGCAGGGAGAGAGACGCACAGCAGCAGCACAGAGCCAGAGTCACAGCCGAGAGAGAGGCAGCTACAGCACAGAGAGACGGGGAAAACACACACGCACTGTGTGGGAGAAACAGACACACACACTCACTCAATCACACACACCACACAAACGGTTCAGCAGAGCACCCACACATCAAGACAGACAGCCTGCCTCAATGCTTGCCTATTTATCTCTCTCCTTATGGCTCTCTCTGTGCTCTCTCTCTGTCTGATTTCTGTGCTCTCTCTCTCTGTGTCTGTGTTTTCTGTGCTCCCTCTCTCTGTGTTTTCTGTGCTCCCTCTCTCTGTGTTTACTGTGCTCTCTCTCTCTCTCTGTGTCTGTTTTCTGTGCGCTCGCTCTGCGCTTTCTCTCTGCGCTCTCTCTCTCTCTCTTTGCGCTCTCTCTCTCTCTTTGCGCTCTCTCTCTCTCTCTCTCTCTGCGCTCTCCCTCTCTCTCTCTCTGCGCTCTCTCTCTCTCTGCGCTCTCTCTCTCTCTCTCTGCGCTCTCTCCGTTTTCTGTGCTCTCTCTGTTATAAAAGGTAAAGTAAAAACCCAAACCGGTCCGTGCATCAATACCGGTATATAGTGGTATATAGTAAAATACGGTATACTGCCCAGCCCTAGGGGAGGGGTTTGCCTCTTCATCAACAACAAATGGTGTGCCGACTCGAGAGCAGTGTAAATCTCAACCCATTGTTCAACCGTCTTGGAATACCTGATGGTCAAATGCTGACCCTTCTACCTCCAGAGGGAGGTTCCAGCTGTTATTGTGACTGTTGTATACACTTCACATCAGGACAAGAAAAATAACAAGCTGGCACTTAAACTGTACGAGGCTATAAACAAGCAGGAAAACTTGTAACGGACCGTCTCTCTCTCTCAGCGCCCACCACTTTGGTTGATGTTGCTGTGCAGCCTGTGGACAGCAGCAGCATCATCATCATCAGACAGCTGGTAAATTGAAGCATATTCTTGTTCCAATCCTCCTATTAAACGCCTCACACACACAGCCAACCAACGCCACCCCTTCGCTCTCTCTTTCTCTTCCCTCTTACTCCTCCTGTTTTTCTGTTAGCACAGGAAGAGTGGTTGTCTTGATAACACAAGGGAAATATATCAAATCAAACTTTATTTGTCACATGCTCCGAATACAACAGGTGTAGACCTTACCGTGAAATGCTTACTTACAAGACCTTAACCAACAATGCAGTTCAAGAAAGAGTTAAGAAAATGTTTAACAAATAAACAAAAGTTAAAAAGTATTAAAAGTAACACTAAAATAACAATAACGAGGCTATATACAGGGGGTCAATGTAAATAGTCCGGGTGGCCATTTGATGAATTGTTCAGCAGTCTTATGGCTTGGGGGTAGAAGCTGTTAAGAAGCCTTTTAGACCTAGACTTGGCGCTCCGGTACCGCTTACCGTGCGGTAGCAGAGAGAACAGTCTATGACTAGGGTATCATCCCACCCTCATCCTCCCTTCTCATTCCTCCATCCCCCTGCTCTCAAAGCCCTAACCCCTCCGCTACAGTCACAACAAATTCCATCCCCCACTTTCCTCAATCCCCCTCTCCGACACCCCTTCCTTTCATCCCCATCCCCCACGTTGTGCTTTCTCTGCCAAGATCTGAGGAGACTGAGGAAGGAGCGGGTGAACAGGGAGGAAGAAAGGATAACATGGTGGAAAGAAAAAGGGATGATTATGGGTCCTGAGACAACATGTATGAGACAACATGTATGGCTTTGATACAACAAGACTGTGGGGGGGGGCTAAACAGAGAGTACACAGTGGCAGAACACCTGACCACTGTGACTGACCCAAACTTAAGGAAAGCTTTGACTATGTACAGACTCCGTCAGCATAGCCTTACTATTGAGAAAGGCCGCCGTAGGCAGACCTGGCTCTCAAGAGAAGACAGGCTATGTGCACACCGCCCACAAAATGAGGTGGAAACTGAGCTGCACTTCATAACCTCCTGCCAAATGTATGACCATATTAGAGATTACACAGACCCACAATGAATTCAAAAACAAATCCAATTTTGATAAACTCCCATATCTATCGGGTGAAATACCATAGTGTGCCATCACAGCAGCAAGATTTGTGACCTGTTGCCACAAGAAAAGGGCAACCAGTGAAGAACAAACACCATTGTAAGTACAACCCATATTTATGTTTATTTATTTTCCCTTTTGTACTTGAACTATTTGCACATTGTTATAACACTGTACATAGCCATAATTACATTTTTAAATGTCTCTATTCCTTTAAAACTTTTGTGAGTGTAATGTTTACTGTTAATTTTTTATTGTTTATTTCACTCTTGTTTATCAAAATTATTTCACTTGCTTTGGCAATAAAGCCCTTTGAATTGAATTGAATTGAAAGAAAGTGAGCGAGGGAGAGAGCACAAGACTCAGAAAAACAGTATCTTAAATTGGAGGAGTCCTTTGTTTCCATTCCAACAGCAGGGGATGTGGAGACAGGGAGGGAGGCTGCCTGATGTTAAGATCTGAACACACAGAATACATCCAGGGGTCGGAGGGGGGATCTCCTGGGGCTGGCTGGGGTTAGATGAGTCTATGGCTGGGATAGACTCCCATACAGACAGAGGGGCATTAACTCACAGACACATGAGCAGTAAGATCAAACAACCCCCCTCCTCCCCTGGGATAAAGCAAGGTGAGACACACACACACACACACCACCCTTCTTCACCCTGTGTTGTAAGTGATGATGCCCCTTCACTCAGTAACCCTCCCTGACATTTGATTGGCAGCTGACTGGGACCGAGAGATAGACTGACTGGAATGGCCGGACCCCAGAGGGCAGTTAATGGAGGCCATAAATTACATTGTGTTTCTATCTCAAAGTCCTCTGTTGGGGAGTAGGCTGTGGCTGTGTGTGTGTGTTGGGGGAACGGGTTGCCTCAGTCAATACCAATCACGGAAGTACATCTCATCTGATGCATGCGGTGCTCCCATCCATCTTTGCCAGGGCAGAGCAGTGGTTGCCTGCCTTTGCTGTGAGACAGACTGACTGCACTCAGACTCAGAGGAGATCATTCTAACAGATATGACATTATTGACAGGACAGAGAGGAACTGACGAAACACAGCAGATGGCAAGGCTTCAGAGACCATTAACTACAGTCTGGCTTTAGATGCTGGCTCTGGCACGCTCTGCATGATGCCATCACAATCACTGTTGCTACACACAACAAAACCAGTGGGAGATATGGGTGCGTCAAGAATTTCTGGCAAAACTATCACAACGCTGTCTAACTATTGCCTTACCTCCATAACTTGCTACATTTGCACACACTGTATATATATTTTCTGTTGTATTTTTTTTTGACTTTATGTTTTTTTACCCGATATGTAACTCTGTTGTTGTTTTTATCGCACTGCTTTGCTTTATCTTGGCCAGGTCGCAGTTGTAAATGAGAACTTGTTCTCAACTGGCTTACCTGGTTAAATAAAGGTGAAATAAAACATAAATAAAAAAAACTAATGGGATGGGAAACTTTACAACAAAAAGCAACCATAGTCTATGGAGTTTGTGCAATTGACTGTGTGTTGTGTGTGTATTCCCTACAACACTGCGGAATACAGGGAGACAGGGGAGGACAGGGTAAAAGCTCAGGACAATGCTCTCATCCACCTCTGCCGGCCTGCATACAAATCTCCCACCACAGAGCAGAGTGGCATGTGGCTCTGTGCCGTGGACGTCCCCCCTCTGACTGCAGCACAGCAAGGTGACTCAGTGCTTCTTTCTCCGTCTTGGCCTAAATCCAATACTTCCAAAGTATACAGCAAATAAGGGCGTTATTGTCACCATAAAAGGTTAAAAAATACATGATTTCTTGGTAGGTAGCGATAGCTAGCGCTAGTCGGCTGTACCGGCGCCAAAACTCTAGTATCTTTTATCCTATAGCTTGTTCTCCATCTTCTTTATAAATAGTGAGCCAACATGCTTTCAGCAGTTTTATTTCCAGGACAGATCAAAACAAATGTTTATTATGGCTCTCTCGTCTCTCTGCAGCAGACAAAGTGAGCAATATGTTTGCAGAGCTGTCATAAAGGCAAAGGGTGGCTATTTGAAGAATCTCAAATATAAAATATATTAGGATTTGTTTAACACTTTTCTGGTTACTACATGATTCCATATGTGTTATTTCATAATTTTGATGTCTTCACTATTACTCTACAATGTAGAAAATAGTAAAAATAAAGAAAAACCCTTGAATGAGTAGGTGTCCAAACTTTTGACTGGTACTGAAGTATCGTGATATCATATTGTGAGGTCCCTGTCAATTCCCAGCCCTAATTGTCACCACAGCTTTAAATGGTTTAAAAAGCATGATAGAGAGTTACATCCATGACAACATAGTAGAGTAGAGAGAGGGGCAAAGAAACATCAGAAGTGGAGTAAATATTGTAATTTCTCATCTGCCTCTGACTTGGGAGAGAACCTCTGTATGACTGAAATACGCAGCGTTGCCCTTGGTAACTAGCCAACACTAAATAATAAAGCGAGTGTGAGAGGCGGGGGGAACGTCACAGTGATAATGTAGACTAATAATAATAATATGCCATTTAGCAGACGCTTTTATCCAAAGCGACTTACAGTCATGCGTGCATAAATTTTTTTTGTGTATGGGTGGTCCCGGGGATCGAACCCGTGCTCTACCAGCTGAGCTACAGAGGACCACAAGATGAAGATGTTCAATCTTAGTGTAATCTGATTTATTCAAAAACGGTGTTTTATAATTCTGACAGGGACAAATCACATAAAAGTAACAAGACAGAGAAATCATATTATAGGCTACAATATGCTGTCTACATCCACAAAGGCTTCAAGTAAAAAATTCACAGAATAACCTTATGGATTATTAGGGCTGCCTCGGTCTTTCTCTCTCTCCAGGGTGCGTTTTCAAAAGACTTAAACGGTGGGTGGAATTTAATTGTTAATTTCCCAATGAAACATGTCACAACAATAAACTCCCAAACAAAACAATTGGATAAATCCCCCTCTCCACTATTTTCCCCCAGAGTCCGGAGCAGAGCAGCCTTTAAAGGGATACTTCGGGATTTTGGCATGAGGCCCTTGATCTACTTCCCCATGCTAGTAGATAGCGCAATGACTGGAAGTCTATGGGTAACGCTAGTTAGCATTTGCTCGCCAAACTACCTCTTAACTTCCTTCATACTGGACACAGACATAAAAATGGTATCCACGAGTTCATCTGACTCTAGAGAAGTAGATAAAGAGTTCATTGCCAAAATCCCAAAGTATCCCTTTAACCTAGCTCATTAGGCCTATCCAAGTCCTGCTTATCTGTCAGAGTCTCCTGCTCCGTGCTGTACTCTGCTTGGCCTACTGCACCATCCTCTCCCAGACTGGCACACAGCAGAGCAGCCATGTGGAAAACTAGGCAATTACAGCTGGATGATAATAGCCACTAAGGCCAACAGATATCCGGTAAGATAAAATCACTCCCTGTGCCATCACAGAGGGGAATAACAGGAGCCTCACTGCCCTCCCCGACCGCTGTGTGTTTCTCATCCGCATACGTGCGTGCCTGCATAGTGCGAACGTGCGCCTGTGTGTCACGGTGGACGACTCCGTATTAGTTCTGCCTGTCATCTTGGCCCAAACGTTAAGAGTGGAGGACAGGAAGGAAGGAATGTTATGAGTGGAGGACAGACGGGGACAAGGAAGGACTGTTTCCTGTGAAGAATATGCCTGTTCTCATGGCAACAGAACATAGACATTGTGCTCTGCCAGAGGAAGACTGAAGAGTGCTAGCTGTATATCTCAGGCCCGGTCCCTTTCATAACAGGGGACCAATCAAAAGGCAGTTGCCACAGTAATCAATGAGCCTGTCCCTGATAAGGAGAAGGTTGATTTTACACAAACACACCTGCACTTTGGTATGCATTGTTTCTCCCTCTTGCACACACTCTCCCTATCAGACTCTCCAAAAAAGGTCCAGTTGCCAGGACCACAAATACAAATTCCACCTAGACACGGTTGCCCTAGAGCACACAAAAAACGATACCTACAGTGAGGGAAAAAAGTATTTGATCCCCTGCTGATTTTGTATGTTTGCCCACTGACAAAGACATGATCAGTCTATAATTTTAATGGTAGGTTTATTTGAACAGTGAGAGTCAGAATAACAACAAAAAAATCCAGACAACTCATGTCAAAAACGTTATGAATTGATTTGCATTTTAATGACGGAAATAAGTATTTGACCCCTCTGCAAAACATGACTTAGTACTTGGTGGCAAAACCCTTGTTGGCAATCACAGAGGTCAGACGTTTCTTGTAGTTGGCCACCAGGTTTGCACACATCTCAGGAGGGATTTTGTCCCACTCCTCTTTGCAGATCTTCTCCAAGTCATTAAGGTTTGGAGGCTGATGTTTGGCAACTCGAACCTTCAGCTCCCTCCACAGATTTTCTATGGGATTAAGGTCTGGAGACTGGCTAGGCCACTCCAGGACCGTAATGTGCTTCTTCTTGAGCAACTCCTTTGTTGCCGTGTGTTTTGGGTCATTGTCATGCTGGAATACCCATCCACGACCCATTTTCAATGCCCTGGCTGAGGGAAGGAGGTTCTCACCCAAGATTTGACGGTACATGATGCGGTGAATTTGTCCTGTCCCCTTAGCAGAAAAACACCCCCAAAGCATAATGTTTCCACCTCCATGTTTGACGGTGAGGATGGTGTTCTTGGGGTCATAGGCAGCATTCCTCCTCCTCCAAACACGGCGAGTTGAGTTGATACCAAAGAGCTCGATTTTGGTCTCATCTGACCACAACACTTTCACCCAGTTCTCCTCTGAATCATTCAGATGTTCATTAGCAAACTTCAGACGGGCCTGTATATGTGCTTTCTTGAGCAGGGGGACCTTGCGGGCGCTGCAGGATTTCAGTCCTTCACGGCGTAGTGTGTTACCAATTGTTTTCTTGGTAACTATGGTCCCAGCTGCCTTGAGATCATTGACAAGATCCTCCCGTGTAGTTCTGGGCTGATACCTCACCGTTCTCATGATCATTGTAACTCCACGAGGTGAGATCTTGCATGGAGCCCCAGGCCGAGGCAGATTGACAGTTATTTAGTGTTTCTTCCATTTGCGAATAATCGCACCAACTGTTGTCACCTTCTCACCAAGCTGCTTGGCGATGGTCTTGTAGCCCATTCCAGCCTTGTGTAGGTCTATAATCTTGTCCCTGAGAGCTCTTTGGTCTTGGCCATGGTGGAGAGTTTGGAATATGATTGATTGATTGCTTCTGTGGACAGGTGTCTTTTATACAGGTAACAAGCTGAGATTAGGAGCACTCCCTTAAAGAGGGTGCTCCTAATCTCAGCTCGTTACCTGTATAAAAGACACCTGGGAGCCAGAAATCTCTCTGATTGAGAGGGGGTCAAATACTTATTTCCCTCATTAAAATGCAAATCAATTTATAAAATTTTTGACATGCGTTTTTCTGGATTTTTTTGTTGTTATTCTGTCTCTCACTGTTCAAATAAACCTACCATTAAAATTATAGACTGATAATTTCTTTGTCAGTGGGCAAACGTACAAAATCAGCAGGGGATCAAATACTTTTTTCCCTTACTGTACCTTGGCCTAAACATCACCACCACAGGTAACTTCCACAAAGCTGTGAACGATCTGAGAGACAAGGCAAGAAGGCCCTTCTACGCCATCAAAGGAACATACAATTTGATATACCAATTAGGATCTGGCTAAAAATACTTGAATCAGTTATAGAACCCATTGCCCTTTATAGTTGTGAGGTCTGGGGACCACTCAACCAATAATTCACAAAATGGGACAAACACCAAATGGAGAATTCTCCTAAAACATCCTCCGTGTACAACTGAAAACAACAAATAATGAATGCAGAGCAGAATTAGGATGATTCCCATTAATTATAAAAATCCAGAAAAGAGCAATTAAATTCTACACCCACCTAAAAGGAAGCGATTCTCAAACCTTACATAACAAAGCCCTCACCTACAGAGAGACGAACCTGGAGAAGAGTCCCCTCAGCCAGATGGTAAAGTGACTCTGTTGACAAACACAAACAGACCCCCAGAACAGCAACACAATTAGACCCAACAAAATCCTGAAAAAACTAAAAGATGATTTCTTTCCAATGTGTCAAGAAATTTACAAAAATACTGAGCAAACTAGAATGCTATTTGGCCCTAAACAACGAATACACAGTAGCAGAATACCTGACCACTGTGACTGACCCAAACTTAAGGAAAGCTTTGACTATGTACAGACTCAGTGAGCACAGACTTGTTATTCAGAGGCCGCCATAGGCAGACCTGGCTCTTAAGAGAAGACGGATTATGGGCCCACAGCCTACAAAATGGTGGAAACCGAGCTGCACTTCCTAACCTCCTGCCAAATATATGACCATATTAGAGATTACACAGATCCACAAAGAATTTGAAAACAAATCCAATATTGATAAACTCCTATATCTATTAGGTAAAATACCAGTGTGCCACCACAGCAGCAAGATTTGTGACCTGTTGCCACAAGAAAATACCAACCAGTGGAGCACAAACACCTTTGTAAATACAACCTATATTTATCTGTTTATTTATTTTCCCTTTCTTACTTCAACTATTTGCACATTGTTACAACACTGTACATGGACAATAATATAACATTTGAAATGTCTATATTCTTTTAAAACTTCAGAAATGTTTACTGTTATTTTCAGATTGTTTATTTCCCTTTAGTTTTTTGTCCATTTCACTTGCTTTGGCAATGTAAACATACACTACACATACACAAAAGTATGTGGACACCCCTTCAAATTAGTGGATTTGGCTATTTCAGTCACACCCGTTGCTGACAGGTGTATAAAATCGAGCACACAGCCATGCGATCTCCATAGACAAACAATGGCCTTACTGAAGAGCTCAGTGACTTTCAACGTGGCACTGTCATAGGACGCTACCTTTCCAACAAGTGAGTTCGTCAAATTTCTGCCCTGCTAGAGCTGCCCCGGTCAACTGTAAGTGCTGTTACTGTGACATGGAAATGTCTAAGAGCAACAACGGCTCAGCTGCGAGGTGGTATGCCACACAAGCTCACAGAACGGGACCGCCGAGTGCTGAAGCGCGTAAAAATCATCTGTCCTTGGTTGGAACACTCACTACCAATTTCCAAACTGCCTCTGGAAGCAACGGCAGCACAATAACTGTTCTTTGGGAGCTTCATGAAATGGGTTTCCATGGCCGAGCAGCTGCACACAAGCCTAAGATCACCATGCGCAATGCCAAGCGTCGGCTGGAATGGTGTAAAGCTCGCCGCCATTGGACTCCGGAGCAGTGGAAACACATTCTCTGGAGTGATGAATCACGCTTCACCATCTGGCAGTCCGACGGACAAATCTGGGTTTGGCAGATGCCAGGAGAACGCTACCTGCCCGAATGCATAGTGGCAACTGTAAAGTTTGGTGGAGGAGGAATAAATGGTCTGGGGCTGTTTTTTCATGGTTCGGGGTAGGCCCTTTAGTTCCAGTGAAGGGAAATCTTAACACTACAGCATACAATTAAATTCTAGATGGTTCTATGCTTCCAAGTTTGTGGCAACAGTTTGGGGAAGGCCCTTTCCTGTTTCAGCATGACAATGCCCACGTGCACAAAGCAAGGTCCATACAGAAATTGTTTGTCGAGATCGGTGTGGAATAACTTGACAGGCCTGCACAGAGCCCTGACCTCAACCCCATCAAACGCCTTTGGGATTAATTGGTACGCTGACTGCGAGCCAGGCCTAATCGCCCAACATCAGTGCCTGACCTCACTAATGCTCTTGTGGCTGAATGAAAGCAAGTCCCTGCAGCAATGTTCCAACAACTAGCGGAAAGCCTTCCCAGAAGAGTGGAGGCTGTTATAGCAGCAAAGAGGAGACCAACTCCATATTAATGCCCATGATTTTGGAATGAGATGTTCGACAAGCAGGTGTCCATATACTTTTGATCATGTAGCGTAAATAGGCAATAAACAAGGACAAAGTCTCACTTCAGTAGACTTTCGTTTCAAGTAAATTAGACCAACTTTTATTCCTGTTCGCAGCGCTTCTAAAAATGAATATTTCCCTCAGATCTTCACATGCGCACAGCACCCAGCCAGGCAGTGTTGCAGCGACAGGTGGAATAGGCTATATAGGATTCATAGTTCTTTCACTTTGTGCGATTAATTTACCAGATATGAAACAAAACTGCAGTAATACTTTGAAACAGCTACTGCAGCATTTATTTTACTATAAATGTGATCACACTTGACTATTTTTATTCACAATGCTCGCACTGTCAAGCCCTGACCACCCGCCAACGAGGCTAGTGAAATAGACATCTTACCCGCCAATGCCAAAATCTACCTGCAATTTTAGGCCCTGCAGGGGACTCTAATTAGATGTTACATTCCATGTTTTCTTATCTCATGTATTTAGCCAGCTAGCTAACATATTCATGTTTCACTTATTCCTCTCTAATTTAAGATACCATTGCACAAACAATATGCTTATCTAGGCCTACACCAGCACTGGTACCAGGCTGTATTAGCTAGCTAGGTTTGCGCTGACTCTTAGTACATTTAGCAAGCTAGCTAGCCAGTTAACTACCGATTAGCATTAGTGGCTAACCATGTTTATTTTTGTCACAACTGGCTAAGAAAAGACAAACTAGCAGACAGTAGTTTGCAGAAAATAAGATACACAAACTAATAGTGTAATTGTAGAACGCTTGTGGAAAGCAGCATCGTTTTCACCAACATCTTGTTGCATCTACCTGACCATGCTGACTGCAGAGTGAACGGGAAGAAAGTGCTTGTGACTCCGTGGTAGAGCAGCTGCTCTCTCCTTGAGTGACAGGGGGCAGGGATTGGTGTGGGAAGCGGCATGCCGCAGGAGGAGGGAGAACAACGACTCAAGTAGCAAACAGAGTAAACGATAAGTTATGTATCACATTTAACAAACCAAACATTTAAATACTGTTATAGAAGGTAAAGTAAAAACCCAAACCGGTCCGTGCATCAATACCGGTATATAGTGGTATATAGTAAAATACGGTATACTGCCCAGCCCTAGGGGCGGGGTTTGCCTCTTCATCAACAACAAATGGTGTGCCGACTCGAGAGCAGTGTAAATCTCAACCCATTGTTCAACCGTCTTGGAATACCTGATGGTCAAATGCTGACCCTTCCACCGCCCAAGGGAATTTTCAGCTGTTATTGTGACTGTTGTATACATTCCACCTCAGGACAAGAAAAATAACAAGCTGGCAATAAACGAACTGTACAAGGCTATAAACAAGCAGGAAAACTTGCACCCGGAGGCTGCTTTCCTTGTTTCCGGCAATTTTTATTCTCTCTCTCTCGCTCTCTCTCAGCTTCTGTTCCAACCCCGTAAGAGGTTTATCCTCCTCACAGAACGGCCTCCAGAAAGAGTGTTAGTGACTCACCGAGACAGAAAAGGGCCTGACTGAAAGAGACTACCTGAATGTGGCTGATAAAAGTGTTGTATTGTAGAACACGTTCTAATGCTCCAGCCCTTTGTCTGCTTTAGCAATTGATTCCTGGGGATGAATAAACCAACGGCGATTCTAAAGATGGATTTTATGAAAAACCTGTAGTGACAAGTGTAGTGTGGTTTCATCATAACCGAAACCTATTGAGAGGGCTTTTCATTCTCTCCTGTCCTTTCTCAATCCCCTGCTGTGTGTGCTGGTCAAGGATATATCATTACCCGAGTCACTTTATTGCTGCCTGGCTGGGTTGGAGGCTGCTGAAAGCACTCCCCACAGGGGGGCACTGTGACTCCTGAGACCCAATGCACAGCGTGAGCGCACGCACACCCTTTCATAGATAAGCATTTTTTTCTAGTCCCACAAAAAAATTATACAAATTGCCTATGCAAAGCCCTCACTCTGGCACTCATAAACTTATTCCAGTGTCAGCCTGCAAGCTGAAAATCTTCGCTAGTGTGCATGTTTAGGCTACCTGCCCCTCCCCCCTCCGAAGCATAGGCTACTGTACTGACGTTACAATCATGATTCCGAAGATAGAGATTATAAATTAGAAGAATGGATGACGTTTTTCAATGCTAGTGAAGGATACTACAGGCCTAGTTATCACGTTTCACGTTGGATGCATTAACTACAAAAAGGTACGTGTTTTTAATTCTGGTGCCGCTCTGCACACAAAAGCTTGTTAGCTAGCTAGCTATAGTTTGTTAGCTAGCTAGCTCAAAATACATTAAAAGTTCCTCCATAGAAGCTGCTCCTCCTAGTTATAATTCTGCAAACCTAACTCAGATAATGCATGTCATAACAATATGCTTCAAGCCTCCTCCTCAGCCCTCTCGCTCTCCCCAACCCGGAAAATGTCAGTCGCATCTTGCGTCATAGGCTACACTTGTCCGTCCATCACGCATGTAAACAACTAGCTTACCTGCTCTATCCGCACAGATTGGTGAAGTAATTTAATAAGCTAAATGTTTTAAAAAAAACTTGATTTCACAGGTTAAAAAAGGAACAGGAAGGAACTATATAAACCAGTACCTTTTTTTTGGTTTGAACCGGTTCAGAACTTTATTCTGTTGGTCAGAACACTGGAACTGAATGAAAAAAATGGTGGTTCTGTTCAGAACAAAACTATTGGAAAATAATTTTGGTTCCAAACCCTGGGCTAAACACACACACACACACACACACACATTCAGATTGTAGAAATAAATATAGGCTACACACACGCCACTGATTGTTTACCTTGACAAGAGACCCTACAACCTTAAACACACTGACATCTTGGATTTCTTTTCCCTTTGCAATTACTCTGTGTGCTACTTGACATTACCCCTTAGGGAAAATAGGCTGTTTGTGGCAGAGATGGAGAGAGGCAGAGAGCGAGAGAGGCAGAGGCAGAGAGCGAGAGAGAGAGGCAGAGAGCGAGAGAGCGAGAGGAGTAGAGCGAGCGAGCGAACGCCTGCCAAAGCCTCTGGCCTCGTGGGGCCATGATTTAAGATGGAGTGCTTTATGACGCTGGTAAGATAGAGCCGAAATTTACCTCAGAGCAGCAGAATGGGAAAACAGCCAGGGCTACAAGGTGCTACAGAGAACAGATACAAATAACCTAGGAAAATCCATTACTGTCCCAGGTGAATTCAATCAACAATAATGTTAGCTACAGAATTGAAATTCGTGTGTCTGGGGCAAACAATAAGCGGATGGAAGGAGTCTTTAAGAAGTACATAGCCAGTATAAAAAAATCTATACTCCATCCGTAGCGGAATTCATGCAAAACCTCCCTACAGAACCAGCCCCTGGGAAACCAGAGGGGTAGGCTACTCTTCAAAAACATAGTGGTCGAAACATAAATGTCTGATGATATAGCCTATCAATTGAAACAGTACTAACACTGGAATCATTATTCGAAAGAGTCTAAAAATAGCCTAGACACCTCTATGCTATAGACTAAAGGTGTCCGCATGCTTCCCAGCCGAAACAGTTCGGAACAGTTTGTGCATATTATGACGACATTTTGTGACGTTTTTGTCAGTTTTGGACTTTTTGGGGGGGCTGTTCGGGCACACAAAATGTTTTCCTCGAGGCAAGCCGAAGTTGGTAGCCGAAGTCTATGGCCCCTCGTCGGCGATTGGTCAAAAGTAGGGATTCTTCAATGAAGTGCCTGTTGAAATTTAACAAGAGACGACTTTTCCTCATGCAAATTTGTGCACCAAACATCCTAGTCAGATGAAATATGTCGCTACTAACATCTCCTCTGCAAAAATGTGACCGATTTCTTGAGTAATATTAGATGAATTGAAGAAGTGTATACCGGCTACACCATCTCAATATGGTCAAACAGTACTATTGCCGCTTTATTCTTGTTTTTCAAGCGAAGGTCTTTTAAGGGGGTATTGCAAGCACACTTGTTCGGTTAGCCGAGCTCGGCTAGGCGCCAGCCGAACTGAAGCACGCTGACGCCTTAACATTCCTCCCAAACCAAGGTTAGTGAGAGTGACAACCCCACTACCCCAGTCCAGCTCAGCTGCTGCTTCTCTGGTGACCTTGGCTGACCTCCACCTGTCAGATCAAACAGTGATGAAGTGGCCAGTGAATGGAAAGAAACATGTCGCATAACGGTAGTTATTATACAGGAGTTAGATACAGTAGAGAGAGACAGGGAAGAGAAAGAGACAGGGAAGAGAGAGAGAGGGGAAGAGAGAGAGAGGGAGGGAGACAGAGAGACCGAGAAAACACAAGGAATTTAACAAGAGAGAAAGAGTAGATAGATAGATGAGAAAAAGAGGAGTAGAAAGTGATTATCACGGTCCTCTTTTACAGTGCACCGTCCGGTTGAGAGAATTGATCCTCCCCTCCCCTCTGCAGGCCCAGAGGCAACCAGCCTCCGAATACCAATCACGGAGGTAATTAATAGGAGTTAATGTTGCCTAAGATAGCCATTTCTCTGAAATTCGCTCTGTGAACTCTTATTAAATGTTGGCCAGAACACTCATCAGCAGAAATAAATTAGCTTTTTGGGAGGAGAAGGGGCATGAAAAGAATGGGATCTTATCGGCCCTGCAAAATACCAACTCTGATTGACAATTAGATTTGAAGATGATTAAAGGGTAGGACTGTATCTGTTCTATACTGAATTGTTTGAGAGAGCGAGAGAGAGAGAAGGCAGTAAGTAGTAGGGGTGTAATACCTCTACTACAAAGCATGTGTGTGACATGGCCACCTCACGCAGGAATAACAGCCTCTGTGAGTAATACTCCCACTTTATTAGCAAGTCGCCTCATTAAATGGGATAGATGCTGCATTAGGTGGAATGCTAACCCGAATGCAACAATCTGACCACACCAATAACATTATTAGGAGCCTGACAATGTATAGGAGCCTAACAATGAGCCCGCTGTGCGCATAAAGTCCACAACCAACCATGGCACAGCAGCAAACAAATGACAGATGAACAGGCTGTACTCAAAACCAGGAACCAACTAGATCCGTTTTATACAGGTGGCTATGGCTTATGGCTCAACTGGTTCCTTCAAAATCACACCCTCAACCTCTAGCCCACACATTCGACTTGGGAATATACTGTTTATACCATATAAATCGGGATATTTTGAAATATCGACGGTATGATTTTCAATACTGCAGGGGTGCGTGCTACTAAGGTGTGTCAAATTAATTATATCCAGCTCAGGGCTCCAGCTATGCATTTGGTTTGCTAACTTGCTAGCTCCACTGAACGAAAACATAAAAGCAACATATAAAGTGTTGGTCCCATGTTTCATGAGCTGAAATAAAATATCCCAGAAATGTTCCATACGCACAAAAAGCTTCTCTCTCTCATTTTGCGCACAAATCTGTTTACATCCCTGTTAGTGAGCATTTCTCCTTTGCCAAGATAATCCATCCACCTGACAGGTGTGGCATATCAAAAAGTCAAAAAGCTGATTAAACAGCATGATCATTAGACAGGTGCACATTCTGCTGGGGACAATAAAAGGCCACTCTAAAATGTGCAGTTTTATCACACAACACAATGCCACAGATGTCTCTAGTTTTGAGGGAGCTTGCAATTAGTATGCTGACTGCAGGAATGTCCACCAGAGAGGTTGCCAGAGAATTTTATGTTCATTTCTCTACCATAAGCCACCTCCAACGTTGTTTTAGAGAATTTGGCAGTAAGTCCAACTGGCCTTACAACCGCAGACCAAGTGTATGGCATCGTGTGGGCGAGCGTTTTGCTGATGTCAACGTTATGAACAGAGTGCCCCATGGTGCCTGTGGGGTTATGGTATGGGCAGGCAGGCAGGCATAAGCTACGGACAACAAACACAATTGATACCGTCACGAGAACCTGGAGGCCCATTGTCATACCATTCTTCCGCCGACATCACCTCATGTTTCAGCATTGCATTTATATTTTTGTTCAGTACAAGTGGATAGATGTTTGATCTTGACTTCTTGGTTACAGCAAATACATTAAATCCCCTCCTGGATCAAGAGCCCTGTTGCCTAAATAGTTTTGTGCATTTTTTAAAATTTTTAATAGCGCCCCTTGTGTGCACTTCTGATAATAGCATATACCCCGGTATGGTACAGAAACGGTACGACTGTATGAAAATCTGGTTTTATCACACTCCTACAGCATCCAGATACAGAGTGGGAAAATCTGCCAGACACCCCAAGAGCTGCTGCTGTAGCATCTCAAACAGCAACAGAAGGCAGGCTTCATCAGCGCGTCATACATCACTTTGCAATGAGCTGGAGGCATTAGGCTATGCATTTTGAAAACATACACCTAATTGTTTGAAACCTGAACATTTTAATACATATTATTATGTCTTACCTTGCTTCAAAGTAGCTCATTAGATCTCCTCTCTTTTAACATTTCTAACGGATATTTTCATCTCTGTCACATGAAACTGCTCGCATTTGACAATGGTGTTTTCCCGTTAACTGCATTATGGAAGGAACATTCACACATAGTCTACGGCCTTGTAAGCATTGCTGCGCTTAGAATGTGAAGAAATAATAGTTTATCAACATTTTAAGCTAAACATTCTCATCTGTTGCATCAGACTCATTGCTTTAGGGCTGACCAATTATTTGACTGGTCAATTGTTTGGTCGACCAAGATTTGTTTTAGTTGAGCAGTAGGGAACATAAAAATATACTTAATATTATATTTTTTTTATGGCACACGAGACACCTGTCTTATTCGCGCCCATGTCAGTGAACTAATCCATTCCGGAGGCCGAGACTAATCCATTGCGGAGGCCGCGGGGATGGCACAGTCCAAGAAGGGGAGTGTGGCTGCACAGTCCACGTCTCTCTCCAGAATGCACTTTAGTCATTGTCTTTTGTTTGGAGCGCTCCTGTCATTGTTGAGTAAGGACGCGCACCTGATTACACATAGAAGTAGGCCTGTAGGCTACCTGGCCTGTGCGCAAATGTAAGCATATAAATGTGCCCATTTGGGGATCTGATAGTACATTTACGTCATTTAGCAGACGCTCTTATCCAGAGCGACTTACAAATTGGTGCATTCACCTTATAGCCAGTAGTACAACCACTTTCCAATGTGTTTTTTTTTTTATTGGCATAATGCACCACCACTAATGAACTGTGGAGCTTCTCAAAGTAATGTTTTCTTCACATCAAAACAGCAAGCAAACAAAGTCTGTTTTTACATCCATTAAGAGTGACAATAATTCCTCAATGTATTTGAAAAATCTCTCCAGCTCTCCCCCTTTCGATAACCACTCAGACTGAAAGGGAACAATGTCACGCTCTGATTCGCTCTGATAATGTTTTTATTTGTTGGCTATTTTTACATAGTTGGCAATGGCAATAGAAGTTACTTTTTAGGTTTGTATAATTTTCATTTAGATTTGGATAGAATTTTGATTAACCACATGACAATGATTTTGAGATACGAAGACGTTATTATAAATTAAATGAAACTATTCCACAGAAATGTGCATATGAAATCCATAACTGGCACGCAGATAGAAATAAATGGTAAGATAAATTGGCATTCCACATGAGAAAGGTTGCCGACTCCTCTTGTAGCCTATTACCGGCAACTTCTGGAGAGTAAAGGCAGAATCTGCGAAAGCCAGCAGGCGCGGGAGGATGGTCAGGACAGGTTACTCAAGTAAATGTGGACACTGAAAGTTATTCTAACATCTTCAAAGTGCACATCAGAATTCGGTAAGAAGAACCGCACATCGTTGCATCCTAAACTTGCATGTTCTGTTAATATGAATTACCATAATCTAACTGTGATTTCTGTCATTCTGAGCACCGTGGGTGGACGCCCTAATCAGGTTATGCACCCAGCACATGTGGGTCCGGTAAAATAAAATGTCCGGAGCCACATTTCCTAACAAACTCTGCCACCACACGTCCTTACTCAACCTCTACCCACACATCATATACAAACAGTGGTGCAGGGATGGGTGAAACTTTGTGTCAAGGATCCTCCCGCTCAGAGTCAGTTTGAGAGAAAAGCCAGACAATAAACCTCCTCTGCAGTGTTAATGATTCAGTAATAAACAGACTGACACCTTTCCTACAGCCCTGCCAGACCCAGCCTCAGCCTAGATCAGAATTCCACACAGGGACTGGAAATAACTTATGGGCCAGAAACTCCAAGCTCCTATTCTGTTCTTACCCCAGATCAATGAGTCCTGTCTCCATGGTAGGACCACAGCTGGCCTTGGTAGCTATTTCTGGAGAGCCAGTGGAAACGCTATAGTCAGCCTGAACACAACCCCCACCACTGGGCGAGGCTGGCTCCTGTTCTGGACAGCACAGGGAGAAAAGGACATCTGGCCTGCAGCGCAATCAATGGAAGTGATTGAACAGCTTGGCAATATTTTTTACAGTGACGTATTGAGGCATTGTGAGTCTGTCTGATGGGTTGAAGAACTATACAATTATTTGTATTTATTATGGATCCCCATCAGGCTGCTGCCAAGGCAGCACCTACTCTTCCTGGGGTCCAGCAAAATTAAGGCAGTTCATACCATTTAAAAAACATTACAATACACTGTGTGCCCTCAGGCCCCTACTCCACCACTACCACCTACAGTGGGGGAAAAAAAGTATTTAGTCAGCCACCAATTGTGCAAGTTCTCCCACTTAAAAAGATGAGAGCGGCCTGTAATTTTCATCATAGGTACACGTCAACTATGACAGACAAATTGAGAAAAAAAATCCAGAAAATCACATTGTAGGATTTTTAATGAATGTATTTGCAAATTATGGTGGAAAATAAGTATTTGGCCACCTACAAACAAGCAAGATTTCTGGCTCTCACAGACCTGTAACTTCTTCTTTAAGGGGCTCCTCTGTGCTCCACTCGTTATCTGTATTAATGGCACCTGTTTGAACTTGTTATCAGTATAAAAGACACCTGTCCACAACCTCAAACAGTCACACTCCAAACTCCACTATGGCCAAGACCAAAGAGCTGTCAAAGGACACCAGAAACAAAATTGTAGACCTGCACCAGGCTGGAAAGACTGAATCAGCAATAGGTAAGCAGCTTGGTTTGAAGAAATCAACTGTGGGAAATCAAGCATTTCAAGGTCCTGGAGTGGCCTAGCCAGTCTCCAGATCTCAACCCCATAGAAAATCTTTGGAGGGAGTTGAAAGTCCGTGTTGCCCAGCGACAGCCCCAAAACATCACTGCTCTAGAGGAGATCTGCATGGAGGAATGGGCCAAAATACCAGCAACAGTGTGTGAAAACCTTGTGAAGACTTACAGAAAACGTTTGACCTGTGTCATTGCCAACAAAGGGTATATAACAAAGTATTGAAAAACTTTTGTTATTGACCAAATACTTATTTTCCACCATAATTTGCAAATAAATTCATAAAAAATCCTACAATGTGATTTTCTGGATTTTTTTTCCTCATTTTGTCTGTCATAGTTGACGTGTACCTATGCTGCAAATTACAGGCCTCTCTCATCTTTTTAAGTGGGAGAACATGCACAATTGGTGGCTGACTAAATACTTTTTTCCCCCACTGTATCTACAGTACAAAATCTATGTGTACGTGTGAGTATAGTGCTGACAGTGAGGGAAAAAAGTATTTGATCCCCTGCTGATTTTTGTACGTTTGCCCACTGACAAAGAAATTATCAGTCTATAATTTTAATGGTAGGTTTATTTGAACAGTGAGAGACAGAATAACAACAAAGAAATCCAGAAAAACGCATGTCAAAAATGTTACAAATTGATTTGAATTTTAATGAGGGAAATAAGTATTTGACCCCCTCTCAATCAGAAAGATTTCTGGCTCCCAGGTGTCTTTTATACAGGTAACGAGCTGAGATTATGAGCACACTCTTAAAGGGAGTGCTCCTAATCTCAGCTTGTTACCTGTATAAAAGACACCTGTCCACAGAAGCAATCAATCAATCAGATTCCAAACTCTCCACCATGGCCAAGACCAAAGAGCTCTCCAAGGATGTCAGGGACAAGATTGTAGACCTACACAAGGCTGGAATGGGCTACAAGACCATTGCCAAGCAGCTTGGTGAGAAGGTGAAAACAGTTGGTGCGATTATTCGCAAATGGAAGAAACACAAAATAACTGTCAATCTCCCTCGGCCTGGGGCTCCATGCAAGATCTCACCTCATGGAGTTGAAATGATCATGAGAACGGTGAGGAATCAGCCCAGAACTACATGGGAGGATCTTGTCAATGATCTCAAGGCAGCTGGGACCATAGCACCAAGAAAACAATTGGTAACACACTACGCCGTGAAGGACTGAAATCCTGCAGCGCCCGCAAGGTCCCCCTGCTCAAGAAAGCACATATACATGCCCGTCTGAAGTTTGCCAATGAACATCTGAATGATTCAGAGGAGAACTGGGTGAAAGTGTTGTGGTCAGATGAGACCAAAATCGAGCTATTTGGCATCAACTCAACTCGCCGTGTTTGGAGGAGGAGGAATGCTGCCTATGACCCCAAGAACACCATCCCCACCATCAAACATGGAGGTGGAAACATTATGCTTTGGGGGGTGTTTTTCTGCTAAGGGGACAGGACAACTTCTCCGCAACAAAGGGACGATGGACAGGGCCATGTACCGTCAAATCTTGGGTGAGAACCTCCTTCCCTCAGCCAGGGCATTGAAAATGGGTCGTGGATGGGTATTCCAGCATGACAATGACCCAAAACACATGGCCAAGGCAACAAAGGAGTGGCTCAAGAAGAAGCACATTAAGGTCCTGGAGTGGCCTAGCCAGTCTCCAGACCTTAACACCATAGAAAATCTGTGGAGGGAGCTGAAGGTTCGAGTTGCCAAACGTCAGCCTCGAAACCTTAATGACTTAGAGAAGATCTGCAAAGAGGAATGGGACAAAATCCCTCCTGAGATGTGTGCAAACCTGGTGGCCAACTACAAGAAACGTCTGAGGGGTTTTGCCACCAAGTACTAAGTCATGTTTTGCAGAGGGGTCAAATACTTATTTCCCTCATTAAAATGCAAATCAATATATAACATTTTTGACATGCGTTTTTCTGGATTTTTTTGTTGTTATTCTGTCTCTCATTGTTCAAATAAACCTACCATTACAATTATAGACTGATCATATCTTTGTCAGTGGGCAAACGTACAAAATCAGCAGGGGATCAAATACTTCTTTCCCCTCACTGTATGTTATCGTGTGTGTGTATGCATGTGTCTATGTTTGTGTTGCTTCACAGTACCCGCTCTTCCATAAGGTGTTTTTTTTTATCTGTTTTTTAAATCTAATTTTACATTTACATTTTAGTCATTTAGCAGACGCTCTTATCCAGAGCGACTTACAGTTAGTGAGTAAATACATATTTGTATTTTTCATACTGGCCCCCCACGGGAATCGAACCCACAACCCTGGCGTTGCAAACACCATGCTCTACCAACATCCCTGCCGGCCATTCCCTCCCCTACCCTGGACGACGCTGGGCCAATTGTGCGCCGCCCCATGGGTCTCCCGGTCACGGCCGGCTACTACTTGCATCAGTTACTTCATGTGGAATAAGAGTTCCATGTAGTCTTGGCTCTATGCAGTACTGTGCACCTTCCATAGTCTGTTCTTGACTTGGGGATTGTGAAGAGACCTCTTGGTGTGCATCGGTGTCCGAGCTGTGCGCCAGTAGTTCAAACAGACAGCTCTGTGCATTCAACATGTCAATACCTCTCATAAATACAAGTAGTGATGAAGTCAATCTCTCCTCCACTTTGAGCCAGGAGAGATTGACATGCATATTATTAATATTAGCTCTCTGTGTACATCCAAGGGCCAGCCATGCTGCCCTGTTCTGAGCCAATTGCAATTTTCCTAAGTCCTTTGTGGCACCTGACCACACGACTAAACAGTAGTCCAGGTGTGACAAAACTAGGGCCTGTAGGACCTGCCTTGTTGATAGTGATGTTAAGGTAGAGCAGCGCTTTATTATGGACATACTTCTCCCCATTTTAGCTACTGTTGTATCAATATGTTTTGACCATGACAGTTTACAATCCAGGGTTAATCCAAGCAGTTTATCACCTCAACTTGCTCAATTTCCACATTGTTTATTACAAGATTTAGTTGAGGTTTAGAGTTTAGTGAATGATTTGTCCCAAATACAATGCTTTTAGTTTTAGAAATATTTAGGACTAACTTATTCCTTGCCACCCACTTTGAAACGAACTGCAACTCTTTGTTAAGTGTTGCAGTCATTTCAGTCGCTTTGGTAGCTGACGTGTATAGTATTGAGTCATCCGCATACATAGACACACTGGCTTTACTCAAAGCCAGTGGCATGTCATTAGTAAAGATTGAAAAAAGTAAGGGGCCTAGACAGCTGCCCTGGGGAATTCCTGATTCTACCTGGATGATGTTGGAGAGGCTTCCATTAAAGAACACCCTCTGTGTTCTGTAGACAGCTAACTCTGTATCCACAAGTATCATTGCTAGACTTGCTACAAATACAAGGAGCCTCTCTGCAGCCTCTCCTCTCTGCTGAAGGCTGGGATGTCTGTCTACCCACACTCATCATTACTGAGGATCAACATCAGAACGACATTGAATCTCGGGAGTTAGGATTCAAAACAATGTTTGAGATAGAGGCTTAACGACTGAGGACTGTGCTACAGTATTCTATTGAAGGATAGCCTAGACTGGAGATTTCAATATTGTTGTTGCGGTATCATTTGTGTGTGTTATTTTATATGAGGAACGTCTCCTTACTGAGCGGTATGACAGCTGCGTGGTCCCATGGTGTTTATACTTGCGTACTATTGTTTGTACAGATGAACGTGGTACCTTCAGGCGTTTGGAAATTGCTCCCAAGGAAGAACCAGACTTGTGGAGGTCTACAATTATTTTTCCTGAGGTCTTGGCTGATTTCTTTTCATTTTCCCATGATGTCAAGCAAAGAGGCACTGAGTTTGAAGGTAGGCCTCAAAATACATCCACAGGTACACCTCCAATGGACTCAAATTATGTCGATTAGCCTATCAGAAGCTTCTAAAGCCATGACATCATTTTCTGGAATTTTCCAAGCTGTTTAAAGGCACAGTCAACTTAGTGTATGTAAACTCCTGATCCACTGGAATTGTGATACAGTGAAATAATCTGTCTGTAAACAATTGTTGGAAAAATTACTTGTGTCATGCACAAAGTAGATGTCCTAACAGACTTGCCAAAACTATAGTTTGTTAACAAGAAATTTGTGGAGTGGTTGAAAAACGAGTTTTAATGACTCCAACCTAAGTGTATGTAAACTTCCGACTTTAACTGTATATGTGGATTTCGGAAGTATACAACAGTATATGTACTGGGAAAGCACAGTAGGCTATAGGTATAGGTAAAATGTCAATGTAAAAGAGCAGCAGCAGTGAGAAGAGAGCTGCCTTGGCTGCATCCCTCAGCACTGTGCCATCAGAGACCGATCCCCCAGACGACAGAGTGAGACACAACTTAACAGCCCTACATCTGTTTAGCTCACCACCAGACATGCCTGCTATCTCTCTGGATCTGGGTTGCATAATACCTTGGTTAGTGCTATCCGGAATCCTTGGGACGTCCCTACCCTTAAACCCTACCCACAAAATTCCAGCCACCCAAGTCAGACTGTTCTCTACCGCACGGCAAGCGGTACCGGAGAGCCAAGTCTGGGACCAAAAGGCTCCTGAACAGCTTCTACCCACAAGCCATAAGACTGCTTAACAGTTAATCAAATGGTTACCCTGAGTATTTACATTGACCCCCTTTTTATTTGCAAGGACTCTCTTGCACCGGCTCAATGCACACTCACTGGACTCTACCCACACATATTCTACACGGACACTCCAACACACACAAAACACACATGCATACTGACGCCACACACACACACTTTCACACTCTCCACATACGCTGCTGCTACTCTGTTTATTATCAATACTGATTGCCTAGTCACTTGTACCCCTACCTACATGTACATATTACCTCAAACCCCTGCACATTGACTCTGTACTGGTACTCCTTGTATATATCCTCGTTATTTTATTGTGTTACCATTTCATTTTTTTGCAAATTGTTCTTATTTTTTAACTCTGCAATGTTGGGAAAGGGCTCATAAGTAAGCATTTCACGGTAAAGTCTACACCCGTTGTATTCGGCACGTGACAAATAAAATTGGATTCGATTTTAACCTTTAACCTTAGACTAGTATGAGCTGAGAGCTCAGTGGGGGGGGCTAGGATAATTCATGTGAACTCCTACAATTCAATAAAATGAATTGAGAAGACAGAGCAGCTAGGAGAGGAGACACCACCAGTGCGTAAGAGAGAATTAATCACTTGCACACAACGGCTGGCGGACAATTTGCTTGTGATTAGAGAGAGAGAGTGCCAGCCAGCAGCTAGCGCTGAGGCACTAACACTTTGACGTTATTAATCCTCTGTCTCTCCATGCCTTCAGTCAACAGGCAGAAGTCTGTTTGACAGTCACCTCTATCCTCTCAGCCTCAGACACAGACTAAAGGTGTGTTCCCTGGCCAAGAGTGAGTGAACTGTGAACTGATATTGAACCAAACTTCCTTCCTGTGGAGAGGGGTGGGATAGGGGGAGGAAAGATGGATGGAGACACATGAGGAGAACAGAAGTACGAGGATTCAGAGATAATCTCAATAGAAGAAGCACAATAGACATTTCTAATATTAATTTATTGGAAAGTTATGCACATCTATGCAAATGTATGCATGGCAACATAATCACCCTGGGCAACACATGGTAGGTACAAACTAGCTCTATTCGTCCAACATCCACTTATAAACCCACAAACATTTTAGAAGAGATCACACTTCCTCATCCACATTAGGCCTCCTTCCCTCACACATTAACCCACTCAATCGTGCAATGGTTGCACTGCACTTTTCAGATCTAGTTAAAAACACAATGCATTTAACTGCCTTTCATGATGCCATTATATCATTATGCTATTACACTATTGATAAATCCTACCTTATTTCTCATTTAATGAAATTACCACATTCACACATTTATTTTGGGGTAAAGGCAGGAAAATTAACAATATCTATCCTAAATACAGCCAGCTTATTCAGACGAACAAAAACGAATAAAGTAAGCCATTTCACTCATCCTGGTATTTAAGCTAAGAGGAATTAATAACCGAGTTATCTTCTTTGAATAGTTATGGAGCTTGGACCTATGGAATAATATGCCAGGAGAGCAGTCATTTGCAAAAAGTCTTACAGGGATTTGTATTCTCACTGTGAACACGCTCCAAGATTTATAACTCAGGCAAAAGAAAGTAAAGATTTCTACACTAATACTAGGCCCATTTGTGAATCCCTCCTCACTGGTGCTTTCAGCACATAGTCACATAGAAGACACTCCTGGGTTGGCGAGGTGCTGGCTGGCGCATAGCTTCCAGCTGGCACATAAGCTTCCAGCACATAGGACTGGAGTAAGCTATACAAGGACATTCAGAGATGCAACTTTTTAAGCAATTAAGTGTTAAGTGATGCATATGGCCATTAACAAAAAAAAAAAATGACATGGAGGAAATTAGAGAGTGAAGTCTCCTTCCAGTCGGATGGAGAGGGGGGCCAGAGAAGGTGGTGGGGGACAGAGAGAGAAGGATGTGGGAGAGAGAGAGGATTAGAGAGAGAGAGAGACCCACAGCCACTACGACACACTGCCTCAAGTCAGGATCATTAAACTGGCTTCTAACTGATGAGCAGCAGTCAAGGCATTCCAAGGACACATGGTAACGACCTGAAACGCTTCCTTCCACTCCGAGTCGGAGAGGAGGATCATTCATAAACGACAGAAAGAAGAGCGATGTGAAATACTCCCTGGCCTTGTGCTTAGCCACTTCCTGTACTACAGTCTCAGTCAAACCAGAACCTTAAGAGTTCAGGACTGAAAACATTCACAGCAACAGCATTTTTCTGTCTATCATAACAACCTAAAGCTTTAGCTAGCGATTACTTTACTCCCAGACAGGAATAATGATGGTTTCTTAGGAGGGGAGATTTTTCTCAATTTACATCCTAATCATCATTAGAATGCTGTGCAGTGCTCGACTTGGACTGAAATTGGTTCCGGTACTCATTTTGGGTGCCGGTACTGTTTATATTTAGGTGCAGGAGCTCCACAATACTCAAGCTAATATTCTATAAGGGGAACAGGAGCTCAAGCAGTAGAAAATGTGAGGTGCTGGTACTCAGCAAGTCAAGCACTGCTGCTGTGGTATATAGACATGGATCATGGAGCCAAAGTGTTAATGAGTAGGCCTAGATTAATAAAAATAATTTCCAAATGGATAATCTGAGTATGATAGCCAACTGTATCTATCTATTATTTAAAGGTCTGTAATTGAGGAATCCCTCAGTTGCCTTTCCACCATGAGAGAGAACAGACACAGATACATGCACATTGCACACTCTCAGGGCTGAAAAAAGGTTTTAACTTTCTGGATCTCCTATGCAAGCTTGTTCGTTGAGATTTCCCAGTGACCTTGACATTTAATTTTCCAGTAACTGTAAAGTCATTTTTGTGGTAGAAGCTCTGGGCTGGCTCGTGTCAACGACGTCCCCTGACCATGTAAAAACCTTTCACGATCACATTCACAGGCCGTCATAGCAACCGCAATTCATCATAATAATTAAACTCTTGGAACATGTCTGATTAAAAGTTCCACGACTTACGGCCTCCCGAGTGGCGCAGCGGTCTAAGGCACTGCATCACAGTGTTGCGGCGTCACTACAGTCTGGGAATCGAACCCAAGCTGTAGTTCCCAGACACAACCGGCCGTGACCAGGAGTCCCATAGGGCGGCGCACAATAGGCCCCGCGTAGTCCAGGTTATGGGAGGGTTTGGCCGGGGGGGGCTTTACTTGGCTCATCGCGCTCTAGCGACTCCTTGTGGCGGGCCGGGCGCCTGCAGGCTGATTTCGGTCATCAGTTGAACGGTGTTTCCTCCGACACATTGGTGCAGCTGGCTTCCGGGTTAAGCGGGCAGGTGTTAAGAAGCGCGGCTTGGCTGGTCATGTTTCGGAGGACGCATGACTCGACCTTCGCCCCTCCTGTTGTGGAGTTGTAGCGCTGAGACAAGATCGTAATCATGAAATTGGGGAGAGAAAGGGGACAATGTTTTTTTGTTTTTTTATAATAAACTAAACTGTTCCATGACTTAACACTCTGTGACCTATGGGCTCTGTGTATGATCTCAAGAGCATATTCACTCTCACTGTCCCATTTAACCTCTCTCCACTTCTCTCACCCCTCTCAGCACCCCTCACCCTCCCTTCCTCCATCCTCCTCCCTGTGATTCTATGCACCGCAGAAAGGTGTGGAGGAGAGGGGTCAGGGGGCTGAGAGCTGGGAGCACAGATGCTTCATCAGTAGCAGGTAGAGGGCTGCAGAAGAGAGCGAGCACCCACACTGCATCTTCCTCCGATTCTGGAGCTCCTATCCTATCTAGATCTACATCCACCTCACATAGGGGTTAGAGCTAGTAGAGCTAGGGAAAGGGAAAACGGGATACCTAGTCAGTTGCACAACTGAATGCATTCAACTGAAATGTGTCCTCCGCATTTAACCCAACTCCTCTGAATCAGAGCGGTGCGGGGGGGCTGCCTTAATCGACGTCCACTTCATCGGCGCCCGGGGAGCGGTTGTTGTTGGGGGTTAACTGCCTCGCTAAAGGGCAGAACGGTAGATTTTTCCACTTTGCCGGCTCGGGGATTCGAACCAGCGACCTTTCGGTTACCAATGCTCTTAACCTCTAGGCTACTTGTCGCCGAAGAGGCTACTGAGGTTAAACTCCAGAATTCAGTTATGCACAGCCCACTCAATCCAGCTTGACCTGTCTCTTCAGTCCAAAGTACAATACAGCCAAAAAGGCATCAAAATAAGCACCCGACACAAAATGGTTGCAGTGTTGACTTCCTTCAGCATGTACAATCTGCATACATTCTCCTACATATTCTTATCTACATTTCATGGTGTTGTGTTGGAGAGGTTGCTACAGCTCTGGGGCATGACCCCATGTGACATGAACATCTTCCATCATCATCCCCCCTCCCATGGCCCGAAACAACCCCCTACTCATCAAATTGGGGCCATCTCCCCCCCCTCTCCGGGCCAGAACAATTCGCTATTCATCATACTGGCGCCATCTTCCCCCGCTCCCCTCCCTGGGCCAGAACAATCCTCTACTCATCATATTAGGGCCACCTTCCCCCCTCCCCTCCCCTCCCCGGGCCAGAACAACCCCCTACTCATCATATTAGGGCCACCTTCCCCCTCCCCGGGCCAGAACAACCCCCTACTCATCTCCAAAAGGAGTGCACCCTGAATCATCCCATCAGTAAATCAAATCAAATTGTATTTGTCACATACACGTGTTTAGCAGATGTTATAGCGGGTGTAGCGAAATGCTTGTGCTTCTAGCTCCGACAGTGCAGTAATATCTAACAAGCAATATCTAACAATTTCACAACATATACCTAATATATACAAAACTAGTAAGGAATGGAATTTAAGAAAATATACATATATGGACAAGCAATGACAGAGCGGCATGGACTAAGATACAGTAGAATATTATAGAATAGAATGCAGTACATACATATGAGATGAGTAGTGCAAGATATGTAAACATTATTAAAGTGACTAGTGTTCCATTTCTTAAAGTGGCCCAGTGATTTCAATAGGCAGCAGCAGCCTCTAATGTGCTAGTGATGGCTATTTAACAGTCTTATGGCCTTGAGATAGAAGCTGTTTTTCATTCTCTCGGTCCCAGCTTTGATGCACCTGTACTGCCCTCGCCTTCTGGATGATAGCGGGGTGAACAGGCAGTGGCTCGGGTGGTTGATGTCCTTGATGATCTTTTTGGCCTTCCTGTGACATCGGGTGCTGTATGCGTCTTGGAGGACAGGTAGTTTGCCCCCGATAATGCGTTCGGCAGACCGCACCACCCTCTGGAGAGCCATGCGGTTGCGGGCAGTGCAGTTGCCTACCAGGTGGTGATACAGCCCGAAAGGATGCTCTCAATTGTGTATCTGTAAAAGTTTGTGAGGGTTTTAGGTGCCAAGCCAAATTCTTCAGCCTCCTGAGGTTGAAGAGGCTCTGTTGCGCCTTCTTCACCAAACTGTCTGCATGGGTGGAACATTTCAGGTTGTCGGTGATGTGTATGCCAAGGAACTTGAAGCTTTCCACCTTCTCCACTGCGGTCCCGTCGATGTGGATGGGGGGTGAACCCTCTGCTGTTTCCTGAAGTCCACGATCACCTCCTTTGTTTTGTTGACGTTGAGTGAGAAGTTATTTTCCTGGCATCACACTCCCTCACTGTAGGCGGTCTCGTCATTGGTAATCACGCAATTGCATCGTCACGCGATTGCATCGTCTGTGGATCTATTGGGGCGGTAAGCAAAGTGAAGTGGGTCTAGGGTAACAGGTAAGGTAGAGGTGATATGATCCTTCACTAGTCTCTCAAAGCACTTCATGATGACAGAGGTGAGTGCTACAGGGCGATAGTCATTTAGTTCAGTTACCTTTGCTTTCTTGGGTACAGGAACAATGGTGGCCATCTTGAAGCATGTGGGAACAGCAGACTGGGAAAGGGAGAGATTGAATATGTCCATAAACACACCAGCCAGCTGGTCTGCGCATGCTCTGAGGACACGGCTAGGGATGCCGTCTGGGCCGACAGCCTTGCAGGGGTTAACATGCTTAAATGTCTTAATCACGTCGGCCACGGAGAAGGAGAGGCCACAGTCCTTGGTAGTTGGCTTCGTCAGCGGCACTGTGTTATCCTCAAAGCGGGCGAAGAAGGTGTTTAGCTTGTCTGAAAGCGAGACGTCAGTGTCGGCCACCGTTTCAGTGTATTCGTCTAAATTATTTATTTTCGGAAGCTACCCGGAACATATCCCAGTACGCGTGATCAAAACAATCTTGAAGCGTGGATTCCGATTGGTCAGACCAGCGTTGAATAGTTCTTAGCACGGGTACTTCCTGTTTGAGTTTCTGCCTATAGGAAGGGAGGAGCAAAATGGAGTCATGGTCAGATTTGCCGAAAGGAGGGCAGGGGAGGGCCTTATAACCATCCCGGAAGTTCGAATAGCAATGGTTGAGGATTTTGGCAGCGCGAGTACAACAGTCGATATGTTGATAGAACTTCGGCAGCCTAGTCCTCAAATTTGCTTTGTTAAAATCCCCAGCTACAATAAATGCAGCCTCAGGATATGTGGTTTCCAGTTTGCATAAATCGGAACATGCCATGTCTTTTTACATCACAAGATGAGATGAAAACATCACATAATCATTTTCATACACAGAGAGTAAAGGGAATTAATTTCAAGTCATCTGGAAAAAGTAAATAATTCAACAGTGATTAGGCCTAATCTGTGCATGGAGGACATGCAACACCACATGTATCAAGCTGTGTTATAAGGCGATTTATTTAATGCAAGCTTTGAGGATCCAACAAAAGACTAACCCCAGGTGTCGTCTGTAACACTAAATAACTTCTAGCCGGGGTTTGGAAATACATTTGTGCCAGTTAGTTACGGATTACATGTAGGGATATGTTCTCCACTCAGGAACCGTGACAACACTTCAAGCACTGCCTGACAGGCATAGATTTAATTTTGTCATCGCTATGGGATATTTGTTCCCCGTCACTGGGGTAATTTATAGGTCAATATAATATTTAATCAGTGTACTCACTTTTCGCTCTGAGGCAGAAGCACTGAATAACAGCTCTAAATCCAGCACAAATACATCCTGGGAATTGGAGTAGCCTACACTAAGACAGAGGCCAACAGTAACATACTGCGCCACAGTGTTTTTAAGTACGCTGTGGACGGTATCTCATCTGGTGCTCTCTAGAAAACAACATGTCAATGTTAAACAGGTTAGAATGGAGTAAAGAGAGTGTGTGATGTACATGTGGATATGATGAGTCTGTTTACTTTAAGGTGGGTATACGAATGTCAGGCAGTCTGTGAGAGTTCCTACACTGCAATCAATAGTAAATCATAAGTAAATAGCATTACATTGGCTGTTACTGCTGTGAATACACTGTATGTGGCTTATTTCACATATTGCAGATATAGATTACTAGTAGAACATACCAGAAAACGCATGATTACATTGTACTCTTGTCAATGGGTTAGTTTGGAACAAAACATTTAAAAAAGCCTATAAAACAACAGTATTCTTATGGTGTGATGGTTATGGGTGGGTTGCCTTGTGCCTTTTCACAACCCAAGGCTTGGGTTTTTTCTCATGACATCAATCTGGCATGGCGTTACACTGTTAATGCTGTATAACCCCACACCTACAGAATGTATAACACAACGATAATTTATCCTCTGCTTGGTCCTCTGTTTAACACTAACCTTGACGGGGATCGTTTATGTAATACAGTCAGCACAATACAACTTCCACTCCTAGGTAGGACAACTGCGAAAGCACAACATTAAACTGCTGTAAATGGAGGAACCCTGTGAATATTGTTCAGTGAACTATTTGACAATCTATTGCATTTAAGAGTACTTTTAGTGCAACGTGTCCTTGAATTCTCCATTATTTTAAATGTATTCCAATGTCTAAGCTAAGTGCTGAATGAAAAAGACATTCAACCCACATGCAGCCTCTGTTCTATTCTCCCTCTGTTTCATTGAAGTGCCAATGAAAGACAGTTCGATGACCAGCATAAAGAACATCCATATCGATCCAATCAGGCAAAAATTATGCAGAGGAAAAGAGATGAGGACTCTTCAAAATGGTGTCTGTCTCATCTCCACTCGTGTCATCAGAACTGAGCTCTATTCTACACGAAGATGATCGTGCCAGGCAAGGAGATAGCACTATTACAGGGCTGGGAATTGCGATTTTCACGATTCTATAAGTACTGCAGGGCTGTCCCAGACAAAAAAATATATTGGGTCGACCAAAAGTCTTCTGTTCCTTCGACCAATCGATAGGCCAAAAAATGTGTATGTGTATTTATCCATATATAGACACATCCTACAGTGCCTTGCAAAAGTATTCATCCCCCTTGGCGTTTTTCCTATTTTGTTGCATTACAACCTGTAATTTAAATTGATTTTTATTTGGATTTCATGTAATGGGCATGCACAAAATAGTCCAAATTGGTGAAGTGAAATGAAAAAAATAACTTGTTTCAAAAAATGCTAAAACATAAATAACGGAAAAGTGGTGCGTGCATATGTATTCACCCCTTTGCTATGAAGCCCCTAAATAAGATCTGGGGCAACCAATTACCTTCAGAAGTCACATAATTAGTTAAATAAAGTCCACCTGTGTGCAATCTAAGTGTCACATGATCTCAGCATATATACACCTGTTCTGAAAGGCCCCAGAGTCTGCAACACCACTAAGCAAGGGGCACCACCAAGCAAGGGGCACCATGAAGACCAAGGAGCTCTCCAAACAGGTCAGGGACAAAGTTGTGGAGTACAGATCAGGGTTGGGTTATAAAAAAATATCTGAAACTTTGAACATCCCACAGAGCACCATTAAATCCATTATTAAAAAATGGAAAGAATATGGCACTACAACAAACCTGCCAAGAGAGGGCCGCCCACCAAAACTCACAGACCAAGCAAGGAGGGCATTAATCAGAGAGGCAACAAAGAGACCAAACATAACCCTGAAGGAGCTGCAAAGCTCCACAGCGGAGATTGGAGTATCTGTCCATATGACCACTTTAAGCCATACACTCCACAGAGCTGGGCTTTATGGAAGAGTGGCCAGAAAAAAGCCACTGCTTAAAGAAAAAAATAAGCAAACACGTTTGGTGTTCGCCAAAAGGCATGTGGGAGAATCCCCAAATTGAGCTTTTTGGCCATCAAGGAAAACGCTATGTCTGGCGCAAACCCAACACCTCTCATCACCCCGAGAACACCATCCCCACAGTGAAGCATGGTGGTGGCAGCATCATGCTGTGGGGATGTTTTTCATCGTCAGGGACTGGGAAAATGGTCAGAATTGAAGGAATGATGGATGGCGCTAAATACAAGGAAATTCTTGAGGGAAACCTGTTTCAGTCTTCCAGAGATTTGAGACTGGGACGGAGGTTCACTTTCCAGCAAGACAATGACCCTAAGCATACTTCTAAAGCAACACTCGAGTGGTTTAAGGGGAAACATTTAAATGTCTTGGAATGGCCTAGTCAAAGCCCAGACCTCAATCCAATTGAGAATCTGTGGTATGACTTAAAGATTGCTGTACACCAGAGGAACCCAACCAACTTGAAGGAGCTGGAGCAGTTTTGCCTTGAAGAATGGGCAAAAATCCCAGTGGCTAGATGTGCCAAGCTTATGGAGACATACCCCAAGAGACTTGCAGCTGTAATTGCTGCAAAAGGTGGCTCTACAAAGTATTGACTTTGGGGGGGGGGAAATAGTTATGCATGCTCAAGTTCTGTTTTTTTTGTCTTATGTCTGGTTTGTTTCACAATAAAAAATATGTGGATCTTCAGAGTGGTAGGCATGTTGTGTAAATCAAATCATACAAACCCCCCAGAAATCAATTTTAATTCCACGTTGTAAGGCAACAAAATAGGAAAAATGCCAAGGGGACATTCGCAAGCCACTGTAGGTGTTATAATCAAATCAGCAATATTCACTGAGCTTGTCTGATGCTTTAAGCACACGGTTTGATTAAATAATTAAGACACACAAATGACTAGAGGAGTCCGAGCAGCAATTAATTTGATTGTGCCGGGCCAGGCTCAGACTTGTGTGACTAGCACCCGTTGTCTCTCCCTCCTCCCTGCTGAAGCGAGCACCACAGAACATCAAAGTGTTTATCGCGCTGTCTGTGTTGCTGAAGCTGAAACATAATTACAGCCATTTCCGACTGAAAAGTTCTGTTACCGAAATCCCTAATTTGTTAAGGAAAAACATTCCCTATTCCCTCAACCCTTGCTCTCTTTACTTCACACATGTATGCATCGCATGCACGTGACTAAAGACCTATTCGCACGGGACTAGTATTACTAGAGAACGTGGTTATGTAATTATCACTCCAGAATGTCCGTTATTCCAGAAAACGATTCGGACAGGATTTGTTTTTTCCAAACTGCCCCCTGTAATTCTTTATTTTTTCCCAATAAATGTACAGTTATGACGCAAGCCTGAAGGTTTTTATTCTAGGCATGAAGATACAGTATTTCAACATGTCCAGGTGATAGGGCCACACTGATAACTCCAGCTTGGTTCCCAAGTTTCTAAACCATATTTCCTATAGAGTTACCATAATATTTGAATTGAGGAAGTGTGATCATAATCATTAGGATATTGTAGCGAGCCGCAGTACGTCCTAAATGCCCGCCAGCCTTCAGATGTGAGCTAAACAGTGCAATTGCACTTGAGATGCATTTTAAGGCATGGATGAGAAAGTTCAATTATCATTCCCAAACGTTTAGGTCAGTTGTATGCTGCTGCTTTGTGATCTGTTAACAGCAAGGGTTGCATTAAATAGGCTCAATATTTTTTACTGATGCATTTGCCAATATTCTATTCATGCATCTTATATAATATTACCATATACAATTTCAGTATCACATGTCTCAGATTGATGGACTGTGCCATCCCCACGGCCTCCACAATGGATCAGTCCACTCAGACAGGCGCCAATCAGACAGGTGTCTTGTACACCATGATATTGATATGTACAGTGGGGAGAACAAGTATTTGATACACTGCCGATTTTGCAGGTTTTCCTACTTACAAAGCATGTAGAGGTCTGTAATTTTTATCATAGGTACACTTCAACTGTGAGAGGCGGAATCTAAAACAAAAATCCAGAAAATCACATTGTATGATTTTTAAGTAATTCATTTGCATTTTATTGCATGACATAAGTATTTGATACATCAGAAAAGCAGAACTTAATATTTGGTACAGAAACCTTTGTTTGCAATTACAGAGATCATACGTTTCCTGTAGGTCTTGACCAGGTTTGCACACACTGCAGCAGGGATTTTGGCCCACTCGTCCATACAGACATTCTCCAGATCCTTCAGGTTTCGGGGCTGTCGCTGGGCAATACGGACTTTCAGCTCCCTCCAAAGATGTTCTATTGGGTTCAGGTCTGGAGACTGGCTAGGCCACTCCAGGACCTTGAGATGCTTGTTACGGAGCCACTCCTTAGTTGCCCTAGCTGTGTGTTTCGGGTCGTTGTCATGCTGGAAGACCCAGCCACGACCCATCTTCAATGCTCTTACTGAGGGAAGGAGGTTGTTGGCCAAGATCTCGCGATACATGGCCCCATCCATCCTCCCCTCAATATGGTGCAGTCGTCCTGTCCCCTTTGCAGAAAAGCATCCCCAAAGAATGATGTTTCCACCTCCATGCTTCACGGTTGGGATGGTGTTCTTGGGGTTGTACTCATCCTTCTTCTTCCTCCAAACACGGCGAGTGGAGTTTAGACCAAAAAGCTCTATTTTTGTCTCATCAGACCACATGACCTTCTCCTATTCCTCCTCTGGATCATCCAGATGGTCATTGGCAAACTTCAGACTGGCCTGGACATGCGCTGGCTTGAGCAGGGGGACCTTGCGTGCGCTGCAGGATTTTAATCCATGACGGCGTAGTGTGTTACTAATGGTTTTCTTTGAGACTGTGGTCCCAGCTCTCTTCAGGTCATTGACCAGGTCCTGTCATGTAGTTCTGGGCTGATCCCTCACCTTCCTCATGATCATTGATGCCCCACGAGGTGAGATCTTGCATGGAGCCCCAGACCGAGGGTGATTGACCGTCATCTTGAACTTCTTCCATTTTCTAATAATTGCACCAACAGTTGTTGCCTTCTCACCAAGCTGCTTGCCTATTGTCCTGTAGCCCATCCCAGCCTTGTGCAGGTCTACAATTTTATCTCTGATGTCCTTACACAGCTCTCTGGTCTTGGCCATTGTGGAGAGGTTGGAGTCTGTTTGATTGAGTGTGTGGACAGGTGTCTTTTATACAGGTAACGAGTTCAAACAGGTGCAGTTAATACAAGTAATGAGTGGAGAACAGGAGGGCTTCTTAAAGGTGGTCCTCTGTAGCTCAGCTGGTAGAGCACGGCGCTTGTACACACAAAAAAAATTTATGCACACACGACTGTAAGTCGCTTTGGATAAAAGCATCTGCTAAATGGCATATTATTATTATTATTAAAGAAAAACTAACAGGTCTGTGAGCGCCGGAATTCTTACTGGTTGGTAGGTGATCAAATACTTATTTCATGCAATAAAATGCAAATTCATTACTTAAAAATCATACAATGTGATTTTCTGGATTTTGGTTTTAGATTCCGTTTCTCACAGTTGAAGTGTACCTATGATAAAAATTACAGACCTCTACATGCTTTGTAAGTAGGAAAACCTGCAAAATCGGCAGTGTATCAAATACTTGTTCTCCCCACTGTATATCTTTTTTGGTTGCTACTGCTCAACTTAAGATATCTCGGTCGACCAACAGCCTATCGCCCAAACAATTGACCAGTTGACAAAATGGGGTCAGCCCTAATATACAGTGGGGGAAAAAGTATTTAGTCAGCCACCAATTGTGCAAGTTCTCCCACTTAAAAAGATGAGAGGCCTGTCATTTTCATCATAGGTACACGTCAACTATGACAGACAAATTGAGAAGAAAAAAATCCGGGTCTGTCGGTCTGTCTGGGTCTGTCGGTCTGTCTGGGTCTGTCAGTCAGTCTGTCTGGGTCTGTCAGTCAGTCTGTCTGGGTCTGTCAGTCAGTCTGTCTGGGTCTGTCAGTCAGTCTGTCTGGGTCTGTCAGTCAGTCTGTCTGGGTCTGTCAGTCAGTCTGTCTGGGTCTGTCAGTCAGTCTGTCTGGGTCTGTCAGTCAGTCTGTCTGGGTCTGTCAGTCAGTCTGTCTGGGTCTGTCAGTCAGTCTGTCTGGGTCTGTCAGTCAGTCTGTCTGGGTCTGTCAGTCAGTCTGTCTGGGTCTGTCAGTCAGTCTGTCTGGGTCTGTCTGTCAGTCTGTCTGGGTCTGTCTGTCAGTCTGTCTGGGTCTGTCTGTCAGTCTGTCTGGGTCTGTCTGTCAGTCTGTCTGGGTCTGTCTGTCAGTCTGTCTGGGTCTGTCTGTCAGTCTGTCTGGGTCTGTCTGTCAGTATGTCTGGGTCTGTCTGTCAGTATGTCTGGGTCTGTCTGTCTGGGTCTGTCTGTCGGAGTCTGTCTGGGTCTGTCTGTCGGAGTCTGTCTGGGTCTGTCTGTCGGAGTCTGTCTGGGTCTGTCTGTCGGAGTCTGTCTGGGTCTGTCGGTCGGAGTCTGTCTGGGTCTGTCGGTCGGAGTCTGTCTGGGTCTGTCGGTCGGAGTCTGTCTGGGTCTGTCGGTCGGAGTCTGTCTGGGTCTGTCGGTCGGAGTCTGTCTGGGTCTGTCGGTCGGAGTCTGTCTGGGTCTGTCGGTCGGAGTCTGTCTGGGTCTGTCGGTCGGAGTCTGTCTGGGTCTGTCGGTCGGAGTCTGTCTGGGTCTGTCGGTCGGAGTCTGTCTGGGTCTGTCGGTCGGAGTCTGTCTGGGTCTGTCGGTCGGAGTCTGTCTGGGTCTGTCGGTCGGAGTCTGTCTGGGTCTGTCGGTCGGAGTCTGTCGGAGTTGGTCTGTCTGGGTCTGTCTGTCGGTCTGGGTCTGCTGGGCTCGGTCTGTCTGTGCCCGTCTGCCTGTGCCCGTCTGCCTGTGCCCGTCTGCCTGTGCCCGTCTGCCTGTGCCCGTCTGCCTTTGCCCGTCTGCCTGTGCCCGTCTGCCTGTGCCCGTCTGCCTGTGCCCGTATGCCTGTGCCCGTCTGCCTGTGCCTGTCTGCCTGTGCCCGTCTGCCTGTGCCCGTCTGCCTGTGCCCGTCTGCCTGTGCGTGTGGGAGAGAGTCGGGCCCTGAGCAGCAACAGCAGGGTCGGGCAGAGAGAGATAAGAAAAGTCGATATGTAACAATTACTGGAGTCTTCTCTCTCGCTGCAGCACTATTTACAGAGACAGTACAGTCTCCTCTGCTACTCTCTCTCAGAGCATAGGGAAAACATGACAGTTGTCTGGTGAATGTTGATAGATGGTTCATGATACAACAAGGCCAGAGTTTGTTGTGCCGTGATGTGCATTTCCTGTCTGGATGACATCAGTTCACTGACAATATCTCAAAGGAAAAGTCCTAGCAGGTGGTATAATTAAGATGGTGTATTGGCATTAGGGCTGATCCCATTTAGCCAAATGGTTGATTGTTTGGTCGATAGATTTCTTTAGTCGAGCAGTAGCCACATTTTTTAAAATAATATCATCATAGTGTACAAGACACCTGTCTGATTCGCGCCTGAGTGGACTAATCCATTGTGGAGGCGGTTGGTATGGCACAGTCCATCAGTCTAAGACATGTGCTACTGAAATGGTATATGGTTATATTACATAAGAACAATTGTGCAACACTAATAAAAATAATATTATTTTATAACAAATGCACTTTCTTCCGTCACGGATAGTGGTTGCTGTCCGCGGTTCTAAAACACATCAATGCGCTGTTGAATTGTCGCCTTTTCCTATACCATGTTGCTATGTGCATAATAGCAAAGTTAACCAGCTTATCAGTGTTGAGAACAATGCGGCGGAGGCAGCAGCAGAATGAGGAGATGAGAAAACAGCCCTTGCCTTATTGTCTAAGAAAAGTGAGGAGAGGAAACCAACTTAATTAGGTCTATAATCAATAGGCTGATGTTAAATGTGCCTGGCTTTATAAATCATCCATATACAGTACCAGTCAAAAGTTTGGACACACCAAACATTGCAGGGTTTTTCTTTATTTTTACTATTTTCTACATTGTAGAATAATAGTGAAGACATCAACACTATGAAATAACACATATGGAATCATGTAGTAACCAAAAAAAAAAAAAGTGTTAAACAAATCAAAATATATTTTATATTTGAGATTCTTCAAATAGCCACCCTTTGCCTTGATGACAGCTTTGCACACTCTTGGCATTCTCTCAACCAGCTTCACCTGGAATGCTTTTCCAACAGTCTTGAAGGAGTTCCCACATATGCTTAGTACTTGTTGGCTGCTTTTCCTTCATTCTGACGTCCGACTAATCCCAAACAATCTCAATTGGGTTGAGATCGGGGGATTGTGGAGGCCAGGTCATTACATTTACATTTACGTCATTTAGCAGACGCTCTTATCCAGAGCGACTTACAAATCTGATGCAGCACTCCATCACTCTCCTTCTTGGTAAAATAGCCCTTACACAGCCTGGGGGTGTGTTGGGTCATTGTCCTGTTGAAAAACAAATGATAGTGGGACTAAGTCCAAACCAGATGGAATGGCGTATCGCTGCAGAATGCTGTGATAACCAGCATGGCTAAGTGAATTCTAAATAAATCACAGACAGCGTCACCAGCAAAGCACCCCCACACCATAACACCTCCTCCTCCATGCTTTACGATGGGAACTACATATGCGGAGATCATCCGTGCACCCACACTGCATCTCACAAGATGCACCCACTGGTCTAATGTCCATTGCTCATGTTTCTTGGCCCAAGCAGGTCTTTTCTTCTTATTGGTGTCCTTTAGTAGTGGTTTCTTTGCAGCAATTCGACCATGAAGGCCTGATTCACACAGTCCCCTCTGAACAGTTGATGTTGAGATGTGTCTGTTACTTGAACTCTGTGAAGCATTTATTTGGCCAGCAATTTCTGAGGCTGGTAACTCTAATGAACTTATCCTCTGCAGCAGAGGTAAGTCTGGGTCTTCCATTCCTGTGGTGGTCCTCATGAGAGCCAGTTTCATCATAGCGCTTGATGGTTATTGCGACTGCACTTCAATAAACTTTAAAAGTTCTTGAAATGTTCCGTATTGACTGACCTTCATGTCTTAAAGTAATGATGGACTGTCGTTTCTCTTTGCTTATTTGAGCAGTTCTTGCCATAATATGGACTTGGTCCTTTACCAAATAGGGCTATCTTCTGTATACCCCCCTACCTTGTCACAACACAACTGATTGGCTCAAACGCATTAAGGAAAGAAATTCCACAACTTAACTTTTAAGAAGACACACCTGTTAATTGAAATGCATTCCAGGTGACTACCTCATGAAGCTGGTTGAGAGAATGCCAAGAGTGTGCAAAGGTGTCATCAAGGCAAAGGGTGGCTATTTGAAGAATCTGAAATATAAAATATATTTTGATTTGTTTAACACTTTTTTGGTTACTACATGATTCCATACATGTTATTTCATAGTTTTGATGTCTTCACTATTATTCTACAATGTAAAAAATAGTAAAAATAAAGAAAAACCCTTGAATGAGTAGGTGTGTCCAAACCTTTGACTGGTAGTGTACCTGTATTGATCCACACACCTGTGTGGATTTTTACTGTACCTTCTCTTACGTTATTTTGAAGTTTGATTTGTTACATTAAACAATTCAGTAATAACACCGGGATTTTTTTTAAAACGCCAATAGTCAGTTTCTATCGCCAGTAAGAAACTGCTAAAAGCTGAGAATGCTAGCTAACTTGCTAGCACAACAAGTCAACAACTTCGGAAGTGCAAGCTTGCCAAATAGAGACCCCAGGAAAATCGGCAGACTGGCCTCTAGTGGCGAAAGTAAGAACTGCATTTGAACAGGAAAATACAGTCAAGGAGGAGAATAATTATTCTGGACGAAATAGATGCATACTAAGACAAAAAAGGAAGGTGACAGTGTTGATATTAAAACAAATTAGTGCATTAAACAAAGAAAGATTAAAATGCAAATAGCAACCATTGGTGAAGTACCAGAGTTCTGCAATGTTCTACAAATAGGACTACTTCACTGTCAGTTTTGTCCTCCTATTATATTTGGTTGAAGTTTGGTTGAACAGTATAAAGAAATAAAATTTTTTGGAGAAAGGGTCATGCATTTTTTGCCATCTTAGGGTCATGCACTCTGAGGTCATTGATAAGTATCATGTATTATTATTATTATTATTATTATTATTATTAACAACTACTACTACGCATATTTATCTATAACTTTTATTATTCAAATACCACTATACCGTCAGAAATTAGACAAATAATGATATGTCAGCCACATCGCCCAGCCCCAACACAGTGTTTAATAAGCCTACTTCACACATGAATCAATAAACTGAAGATGTTGTCACGGTCATATTCACCAACAGATGGCAAACAGGAAACAATAAACAGTGGGTTACTCTTCTTGCATGCTACACTCGAGATTACTATACGTTTTCAGAGTGTGTAGTCCTTGCTACTCTCCCTGTACTGTGTGAATGTAATTGTGTTGAATACTGTTATCAAATCAATTCACATCTGCCTCACATACCAAAATGCCCAGCAGATATCATCCTCTACCTGATTGGTGTTTACAAGGTGGGTGGAAAGCTTCCTAAGACCGATCTCTGTTCTCAGCTCTGTATTTCTTTCCTTAATTTCTTTACCAGCCAGGGAATATGATGTAACCCCATGTAAACAAAGAGAGCATGAAAGAACAGAAACAGAATGGAACAGCCTAATTATGGATGAGTCTGACTGCTGCTGAATGCTGAGAGAATGAGAAGACAGCGCGAGAGACAGTGAGGGAGAGAGAGAGAGAGAGAGAGAGCGAATGAACGAGCGAGCAAGAGAGAGTGTGCGAGAGAGAGGGAGAGCGAGAGAGACACCGCATCACACAACCAACTAACATACACAATCAACAGATGACACCATGTAGGATTTAAAGATGAGGAAGAGAAGTAAAAAGGGTGAAGGACAGAAGAGCACGGATTCAAGTGGAGCAGTTTGAACACACACAACTTAACTCTGGGAGAGTTGAGAGGTAGAAGTAGAGGTAAGGTGCTAGAGTAGAGGTACGTAGGAAAAGAGAGAGCAAGAGAGGTAGAGAAAGTGCTAGAGGTGAGGTAGAAAGGTATGTAGGTAGAAAGGTATGTAGGTAGAAAGGTATGTAGGTAGAAAGGTATGTAGGTAGAAAGGGAGAGTGGTAACAGTAGGGAAGGGGCGAGAGAGGAATTGAGAAAGATTACATTGGAGGTGGAGAGAGTTAGAGAAAAAGAGGGCAACAGAGGTAAACAGAGAGATAAAGAGGGCGTAGGAGAGAGGTAAAGTAAGTAGCTTATCACTTACCGGTGAGCACAGCCTTGGCGGATGGATCGGCCAGGTCCAGGGCACTCTTGCCGTCAGTGTTGCGAATGTTGGGGTCAGCTCCATGCTGGAGCAGCACTGTGCAGGGGAAACACAGACAGTAGCTGAGCTCAGGCAGGGACAGACACAGACCACGGCTGCTGCTAACACCAGCACTAGCACTACTGCCACTGCTGCTGCTGCCCGCTAGCACTCTCTGGCCCCGCAGCATGCTGCAGACATAAACATACATGGCACACCAGCGGTGCGTCTTGAGAACAGAGGACCAGAGCGGCAGCAGGGAGCAAGAGCGGAAAAAAACAACAGCCAAAACTGAACGCTGCGGCGGAGCGGAGGAGAGAAAAAAGCCATATTATAAAAACAGGCAGGACGACTCGGGCACTACCATGTGACTCCAGCACAGGTATGAGAGCAGAATATCAAAGCCTGCCTTTCTCTCTCTCCATCTATCCCAAGGAGTGAGTGAGAGAGGGAGCGTGAGAGAAAATAAAAGGGGAGAGGGGAAGGGAAGGAGAAAAAGAGGAAGAGAGATGGAGAAAAGGACATGCTTCCCAGGGTGCAGCGTTTTAATCTCCCCAGCTGAGTGATTGTCTGAGTGGAACGAACAGCAGAGCACAGCCATCACTCGTAAGGAGACCAAACGAGAGAGCGAGAGAGCGAGAGAGAGATAGATAGATAGATATACATACACACATACAGTACCAGTCAAACGTTTGGACACACCAGCTCATTCAAGGGTTGTTCTTTATTTTTACTATTTTCTACATTGTAGAATAATAGTGAAGACATCAAAACTCTGAAATAACACATATGGAATCATGTTGTAACCAAAAAAGTGTTAAACAAATCAAAATATATTTTATATTTGAGATTCTTCAAATTGCCTTGATGCCAGCTTCGCACACTCTTGGCATTCTCTCAACCAGCTTCACCAGGAATGCTTTTCCAACAGTCTTGAAGGAGTTCCCACATATGCTGAGCACTTGTTGGCTGCTTTTCCTTCATTCTGCCGTCCGACTCATCCCAAACCATCTCAATTGGGTTGAGGTCGGGTGATTGTGGAGGCCAGGTCATCTGATGCAGCACTCCATCACTCTCCTTCTTGGTCAAACAGCCCTTACACAGCCTGGAGGTGTATTGGGTCATTGTCCTGTTGAAAAGCCCAAACCAGATGGGATGGCGTATCGCTGCAGAATGCTGTGGTAGCCATGCTGGTTAAGTGTGCTTTGAATTCGAAATAAATCACTGACAGTGTCACCAGCAAAGCACCCCCACACCATAACACCTCCTCCTCCATGCTTTACGGTGGGAAATACACGTGCGGAGATCATCCGTTCACCCACACCGCGTCTCACAAAGACACGGCCGTTGGAACCAAAAATCTCTCAAAAACCAAATTTGAACTCCAGACCAAACAACACATTTCCACCGGTCTAATGTCCATTGCACGTGTTTCTTGGCCCAAGCAGGTATCTTCTTCTTATTGGTGTCCTTTAGTAGTGGTTTCTTTGCAACAATTCAACCATGAAGGCCTGATTCACACAGTCCCCTTTGAACAGTTGATGTTGAGATGTGTCTGTGACTTGTACTCTGTGAAGCATTTATTTGGGCTGTTAACTCTAATGAACTTATCCTCTGCAGCAGAGGTAACTCTGGGTCTTCCATTCCTGTGGCGGTCCTCATGAGAGCCAGTTTCATCATAGCGCTTAATGGTTTTTGCGACTGCACTTCAAGAAACTTTCAAAGTTCTTGAAATGTTCTGTATTGACTGACCTTCATGTCTTAAAGTAATGATGGACTGTCGTTTCTCTTTGCTTATTTGAGCTGTTCATGCCATAATATGGACTTGGTATTTTACCAAAATAGGGCCATCTTCTGTATACCCCCCCCCCTACATTGTCAAAACACAACTGATTGGCTCAAACACATTAAGAAGGAAAGAAATTCCACAAATTAACTTTTAAGAAGGCACACCTGTTAATTGAAATGCATTCCAGGTGACTACCTCATGAAGCAGGTTGAGAGAATGCCAAGAGTGTGCAAAGCTGTCATCAAGGCAAAAGGGTGGCTATTTGAAGAATCTCAAATATAAAATATATTTTGTTTACTACATGATTCCATATATGTTATTTCATAGTTCTACAATGTAAAAAAATTGTAAAAATAAAAACCCTTGAATGAGTAGGTGTGTCCAAACTTTTGACTGGTATTGTATATACACACACACACACACACAACCAATCACATCCTGCACCCCTACTACGCTTCAAGTTGTTCTTTACTGACACTGCTCTCTGTATTACTAAGGTTTACACACTGAATAATACACACAGAATAGAGGCAGAGAGGGGCAGAGAGCAGCAGAGAGAGGCAGAGAGCCAGAGAGAGGCAGAGCAAGAAAGAGGCAGAGAGCAAGAGAGAGGCAGAGAGCAAGAGAGAGGCAGAGAGCAAGAGAGAGGCAGAGAGAGCCAGAGAGCCAGAGAGGCAGAGAGCCAGAGAGAGGCAGAGAGCCAGACAGAGGCAGAGAGCCAGAGAGAGGCAGAGAGAGGCAGAGAGCCAGAGAGGGGCAGAGAGAGGCAGAGAGGCAGAGAGAGGCAGAGAGAGGCAGAGAGAGGCAGAGAGAGGCAGAGAGCAAGAGAGAGGCAGAGAGCAAGAGAGAGGCAGAGAGCCAGAGAGAGGCAGAGAGCAAGAGAGAGGCAGAGAGCAAGAGAGAGGCAGAGAGCAAGCGAGAGGCAGAGAGCCAGAGAGCGGCAGAAAGCCAGAGAGAGGCAGAGACAGGCAGAGAGCCAGAGAGAGGCAGAGAGCCAGAGAGAGGCAGAGAGAGGCAGAGAGCAAGAGAGCGAGAGAGAGGCAGAGAGCGGCAGACAGGCAGAGAGAGCCAGAGAGAGGCAGAGAGCCAGAGAGAGGCAGAGAGCAAGAGAGAGGCAGAGAGCCAGAGAGAGGCAGAGAGCCAGAGAGCCAGAGAGAGGCAGAGAGCGCCAGAGAGAGGCAGAGAGAGGCAGAGAGCCAGATAGAGGCAGAGAGCCAGAGAGAGGCAGAGAGAGGCAGAGAGCCAGAGAGAGGCAGAGAGCCAGAGAGAGTCAGAGAGAGGCAGAGAGCCAGATAGAGGCAGAGAGCAAGAGAGAGCGGCAGAGAGCAAGAGAGAGGCAGAGCGCCAGAGAGAGGCAGAGAGCCAGAGAGAGGCAGAGCGCCAGAGAGAGGCAGAGAGAGGCAGAGCGCAAGAGAGAGGCAGAGCGCAAGAGAGAGGCAGAGCGCAAGAGAGAGGCAGAGCGCCAGAGAGAGGCAGAGAGCCAGAGAAAGGCAGAGAGCGGCAGAGAGCAAGAGAGAGGAAGAGCGCAAGAGAGAGGCAGAGCGCAAGAGAGAGGCAGAGAGCCAGAGAGAGGCAGAGCGCAAGAGAGAGGCAGAGCGCCAGAGAGAGGCAGAGCGCAAGAGAGAGGCAGAGAGGCAGAGCACAAGAGAGAGGCAGAGAGCCAGAGAGAGGTAGAGAGGCAGAGAGAGGCAGAGAGCAAGATAGAGGCAGAGAGCAAGAGAGAGGCAGAGAGCCAGAGAGAGGCAGAGAGCCAGAGAGAGGTAGAGAGGCAGAGAGAGGCAGAGAGCGGCAGAGAGCCAGAGAGAGGCAGAGAGCCAGAGAGAGGCAGAGCGAGGCAGAGCGCAAGAGAGAGGCAGAGAGCAAGAGAGAGGCAGAGAGCAAGAGAGAGGCAGAGCGCCAGAGAGAGGCAGAGCGAGGCAGAGCGCAAGAGAGAGGCAGAGAGCAAGAGAGAGGCAGAGAGCAAGAGAGAGGCAGAGAGCAAGAGAGAGGCAGAGAGCAAGAGAGAGGCAGAGAGCAAGAGAGGCAGAGAGCAAGAGAGAGGCAGAGCGCCAGAGAGAGGCAGAGAGAGGCAGAGAGCGGCAGAGAGCAAGAGAGAGGCAGAGCGCAAGAGAGAGGCAGAGAGCCAGAGAGAGGTAGAGAGGCAGAGAGCAAGAGAGAGGTAGAGCGCAAAAGAGAGGCAGAGCGCAAGAGAGAGGCAGAGAGCAAGAGAGAGCCAGAGAGAAAGAGAGAGCCAGCGAGAGGCAGAGAGCGGCAGACAGGCAGAGAGAGCCAGAGAGAGGCAGAGAGCCAGAGAGAGGCAGAGAGCAAGAGAGAGGCAGAGAGCCAGAGAGAGGCAGAGAGCCAGAGAGAGGCAGAGCGCAAGAGAGAGGCAGAGAGCAAGAGAGGCAGAGAGCAAGAGAGGTAGAGCGCAAGAGAGAGGCATAGCGCAAGAGAGAGGCAGAGCGCCAGAGAGAGGCAGAGCGCCAGAGAGAGGCAGAGCGCCAGAGAGAGGCAGAGAGCGGCAGAGAGCAAGAGAGAGGTAGAGCGCAAGAGAGAGGCAGAGCACAAGAGAGCCAGAGAGAGGCAGAGAGGCAGAGAGCAAGGGAGAGGCAGAGAGCCAGAGAGCGGCAGAGAGCCAGAGAGAGCCAGAGAGAGCCAGAGAGAGGCAGAGCGCAAGAGAGAGGCAGAGAGAGGCAGAGAGCCAGATAGAGGCAGAGAGCAAGAGCGAGCGGCAGAGAGCAAGAGAGAGGTAGAGCGCAAGAGAGAGGCAGAGCGCAAGAGAGAGGCAGAGAGCCAGAGAGAGGCAGAGCGCCAGAGAGAGGCAGAGAGAGGCAGAGCGCCAGAGAGAGGCAGAGAGCGGCAGAGAGCAAGAGAGAGGTAGAGCGCAAGAGAGAGGCAGAGCGCCAGAGAGAGGCAGAGAGAGGCAGAGCACAAGAGAGAGGCAGAGCACAAGAGAGAGGCAGAAAGCCAGAGAGAGGCAGAGAGCATGAGAGAGGCAGAGAGCAAGAGAGAGGCAGAGAGCAAGAGAGAAAGCGAGAGCCAGAGAGAGGCAGAGCGGCAGAGAGAGGCAGAGAGCCTGAGAGAGGCAGAGAGCCAGAGAGAGGCAGAGAGCCAGAGAGCCAGAGAGAGGCAGAGCGCAAGAGAGAGGCAGAGCGCAAGAGAGAGGCAGAGCGCAAGAGAAAGAAAGAGTAAATTGGGGGAGGTAGGGAGAGAACTACATAAAAGGTTAGGTTGAAAACAACTCCTACTCAATCTAAATCAAATAAATAAAATATTCTACACAGCGTAACAGTGTGTGGGTGCTAGCTTTCAGAGCCATTTGTCATCATACTTATTCACTGAAGCGAGCAGAGTGGCAGCAGCTTTTCTAAAACATCGCCCCTCAGATGATCACTTGGATAAATGGCAGCCCATGTCTGTCTGCCTCCCTCTCCTTCCACATTGGTGACGTTACTCACTCATTCCTCAACACAAATTTGATTTAGCTATGCACCAAATCACATTCTCCTCCACATCCTCTCCTGTCCTATTAGACTGGTAACTAAAGGAGGAGGGAGACACTGAGAAAGAGAAAGCCTTTGAGGAAGAAAGAGAGAGCAAATTAAAATCCAATGAAAGGAGCCCTCTGTAAAAATAGATCTATGCTGGACTACATCAGCAGTCTCAGTCCTGTAACAGAGATTAATATGCAGGGAAGCCCTCAGACACTGCTCTGTTAGCTGGAGGCAGAGCAGAGAGAGCAAATCAAAGTTTATTGGTCGCATACACAGATTTGCAGATGTTACCGCAGGTGTTTCTAGCTTCAATAGTGTAGTAATATTACCTAGAAATCAATAAGCACATAGTCCAAAAGTAACAAGAACGAAATTAAGAAATATCAGAACGAGCAATGTCAGAGTCCGGAATATATACGGAATAACAATATAATTTGTTTACATCCCATATAGTGAGCATTTCTCCTTTGCCAAGATAATCCATCCACCTGACAGGTGTGGCATATCAAGAAGCGGATTAAACATGATTACTACACAGGTGCACCTTGTGCTGTGGACAATAAAATGCTACTCTAAAATGTGCAGTTTTGTCACACAACACAATGCCACAGATGTCAATAGTTTTGAAGGAGCGTGCAGTTGGCATGCTGACTGCAGGACCGTCCACCAGAGCGGTTGCCAGAGAATTTAAAGTTAATTTCTCTACCATAAGCCGCCTCCAACATCGTTTTGGAGGCAGCCCAGGACCTCCACATCCGGCTTCTTCACCTGCGGGATCGTCTGAGACCAGCCACCCGGACAGCTGATTAAACTGAGTAGTATTTCGGTCTAATAAAGCCCTTTTGTGGGGAAAAACTAATTCTGATTGGCTGGGCCTGGCTCCCGAGCGGGTGGGCCTATGACCTCCCATGCCCACCCATGGCTGCACCCCTGCCCAGTCATGTGAAATCCATAGATTAGGGCCTAATGAATTTATTTCAATTGACTGATTTCCTTATATGAACTGTAACTCAATAAAATTGTTGAAATTGTTGCGCATATATACATATATATATATATATATATATATATATATATATATATATATATATATATATATATATATATATATATATATATATATATATATATATACACACACACACACACACACACACACACACACACAGTTGAAGTCAGAAGATTACATACACTTTAGCCAAATACATTTAAATTCAGTTTTTCACAATTCCTGACATTTAATCCCAGTAAAAAATCCCTGTTTTAGGCCAGTTAGGATCACCACTTTATTTTAAGAATGTGAAATGTCAGAATAATAGTAGAGAGAATGATATCTCAGCTTTTATTTCTTTCATCACATTCCCAGTGGGTCAGAAGTTTACATACTCTCAATTAGTTTTTGGTAGCATTGCCTTTAAATTGTTTAACTTGGGTGAAACGTTTTGGGTAGCCTTCCACAAGCTTCCCACAATAAGTTGGGTGAATTTTGGCCCATTCCTCCTGACAGAGCTGGTGTAACGGAGTCAGGTTTGTAGGCCTCCTTGCTCGCACACGCTTTTTCAGTTCTGCCCACACATTTTCTATATGATTGAGGTCAGGGCTCTGTGATGGCCACTCCAATACCTTTACTTTGTTGTCCTTAAGCCATTTTGCCACAACTTTGGAAGTATGCTTGGGGTCATTGTCTATTTGGAAGACCCATTTGCGACCAAGCTTTAACTTCCTGACTGATGTTTTGAGATGTTACTTCAATATAGCCACATCATTTTCCTTCCTCATGATGCCATCTATTTTGTGAAGTGCACCAGTCCCTCCTGCAGCAAAGCACCCCCACAGCATGATGCTGCCACCCCCGTGCTTCACGGTTGAGATGGTGTTCTTCAGCTTGCAAGCCCCCCCTTTTCCTCCAAACATAACGATGGTCATTGTGGCCAAACAGTTATATTTTTGTTTCATCAGACCAGAGGACATTTCTTCAAAAAGTACAATCTTTGTCCCCATGTGCAGTTGCAAACCGTAGTCTGGCTTTTTTATGGCGGTTTTGGAGCAGTTGCTTCTTCCTTGCTGAGCGGCCTTTCAGGTTATGTCGATATAGGACTCTTTTCACTGTGGATATAGATACTTTTGTACCTGTTTCCTCCAGCATCTTCACAAGGTCCTTTGTTGTTGTTCTGGGATTGATTTGCACTTTCGCACCAAAGTACGTTCATCTCTAGGAGACAGAACGCGTCTCCTTCCTGAGCGGTATGACGGCTGCGTGGTCCCATGGTGTTTATACTTGCATACTATTGTTTGTACAGATGAACATGGTACCTTCAAGCCTACAATTTTATTTCCTGAAGTCTTGGCTGATTTCTTTTGATTTTCCCATGATGTCAGCAAAGAGGCACTGAGTTTGAAGGTAGGCCTTGAAATACATCCACTGGTACACCTCCAATTGACTCAAATGTCAATTAGCCTATCAGAAACTTCTAAAGCCATGACATCATTTTCAGGAATTTTCCAAGCTGTTTAAAGGCACAGTCAACTTAGTGTATGTAAACTTCTGACCCACTGGAATTGTGATACAGCGAATTATAAGTGAAATAATCTGTCTGTAAACAATTGTTGGAAAAATTACTTGTGTCATGCACAAAGTAGATGTCCGAACCGACTTGACAAAACTATACTTTGTTAACAAGAAATTTGTGGAGTGGTTGAAAAACAAGTTTTAATGACTCCAACCTAAGTGTATGTAAACTTCCGACTTCCAACTGTTGTGTGTGTGTGTGTGTGTGTGTGTGTGTGTGTGTGTGTGTGTGTGTGTGTATACATATATAAATAAATAAATATACACATACACACACTACCGTTCATAAGTTTGTGGTCACTTAGAAATGTCCTTGTTTTCGAAAGAAAAGCAATTTTTTTGTCCATTAAAATAACAAATTGATCAGAAATACAGTGTAGACATTGTTAATGTTGTAAATGGCTATTGTAGCTGGAAACGGCAGATTTTTTATATCTACATGGGCGTACAGAGGCCCATTTATCAGTAACCACCTGTGTTCCAATGGCACGTTGTGTTTGCTAATCCAAGTTTATCATTTTAAAAGGCTAATTGATCATTAGAAAACCCTTTTGCAATTATGTTAGCACAGCTGAAAATTGTTGTGCTGATTAAAGCAGCAATAAAACTGGCCTTCTTGAGGCTAGTTGAGTATCTGGAGCATCAGCAATTGTGGGTTCGATTACAGGCTTAAAATGGCCAGAAACAAATAACTTTCTTCTGAAACTCGTCAGTCTATTCTTGTTCTGAGAAATGAAGGCTATTCCATGCGAGAAATTGCCAAGAAACTGAAGATCTCGTACAACGCTGTGTACTACTCCCTTCACAGAACAGCGCAAACTGGCTCTAACCAGAATAGAAAGAGGAGTGGGAGGCCTCGGTGCACAACTGAGCATGAGGACAAATACATTAGTGTCTAGTTTGAGAAACATCCCGGAGTCGCCTCTTCACTGTTGACGTTGAGACCGGTGTTTTGCGGGTACTATTTAATGAAGCTGCCAGTTGAGGACCTGTGAGGCGTCTGTTTCTCAAACTAGACACGCTAATGTATTTGTCCTCTTGCTCAGTTGTGCACCGGGGCCTCCCACTCCTCCTTCTATTCTGGTTAGAGCCAGTTTGCGCTGTTCTGTGAAGGGAGTAGTACACAGCGTTGTACGGGATCTCGCATGGAATAGGCTTCATTTCTCAGAACAAGAATAGACTGACGAGTTTCAGAAGAAAGTTCTTTGTTTCTGGCCATTTTGAGCCTGTAATCGAACCCACAATTGCTGATGCTCCAGATACTCAACTAGTCTCAAGAAGGCCAGTTTTATTGCTTCTTTAATCAGCACAACAGTTTTCAGCTGTGCTAACATAATTGCAAAAGGGTTTTCTAATGATCAATTAGCCTTTTAAAATTATAAACTTGGATTAGCAAACTCAACGTGCCATTGTAACACAGGACTGATGGTTGCTGATAAAGGGCCTCTGTACGCCTATGTAGATATTCCATTAAAAATCTGCCGTTTCCAGCTACAATTGCCATTTACAACATTAACAATGTCTACACTGTATTTCTGATCAATTTGATGTTATTTTAAATTGACAAAAAAATGTCTAAGTGACCCCAAACTTTTGAACGGTAGTGTATATACATAAACATTTTAAAAACATGTTTTCAATTTGTTATTATGGAGTATTGTGTGTAGATGTGTGAGAAAGAAAATCTATTGAATCCATTTTGAATTCAGGCTGTAACACAACAAAATGTGGAATAAGTCAAGGTGTATGAATACTCTCTGAAGGCACTGTATAGAATGGTGTGTATAGACAGTATGAACAGTATATGAATAGAAAAGGTGTGTACAACAGTTGTTATATAGGATGAGCCATGACTAGAACACAGTATATACATATAAAGTGGGTAAAATAGTATGCAAACATTATCAAAGTGACCAGTGTTCAATGTCTATGTACAGTGCATTCGGAAAGTGTTCAGACCCCTTGACTTTTTCCACATTTTGTTACATTACAGCTTTATTCTAAAATGGATTAAATTGTTGTTGTTTTTCCCCCTCATCAACCTATACACACAATACCCTATAATGGCAAAGCAAACACAGGTTTTTAGAAATGTTTGCAAATGTATTAAAAATAAACTGAATATCATATTTACATAAGTATTCAGACCCTTCACTCAGTACTTTGTTGAAGAACCTTTTTGCAGTGAGTATGATGCTACAAGCTTGGCACACCTGTATTTGGGGAGTTTCTCCCATTCTTCTCTGCAGATCCTCTCAAGCCCGGTCAGGTTGGATGGGGAGCGTCGCTGCACCGTAATTTTCAGGTCTCTCCAGAGATGTTCGATCAGGTTCAAGTCCAGGCTCTGGCTGGGCCACTCAAGGACATTCAGAGACTTGTCCCGAAGCCACTCCTGCGTTGTCTTGGCTGTGTGCTTAGTGTCATTGTCCTGTTGGAAGGTGAACCATCACCCCATTCTGAGGTCCTGAGCACTCTGGAGCATGTTTTCATCAAGGATCTCTCTGTACTTTGCTCGGTTCATCTTTCCTTCGATCCTGACTAGTCTCCCAGTCCCTGCCGCTGAAAAACATCCCACAGCATGATGCTGCCACCACCATGCTTCACCGTAGGGATGGTGCCAGGTTTCCTCCAGACGTGACTCTTGGCATTCAGGCCAAAGAGTTCAATCTTGGTTTCATCAGACCAGAGAATCTTGTTTCTCATGGTCTGAGAGTCCTTTAGGTGCCTTTTGGCAGACTTCAAGCAGGCTGTCATGTGCCTTTTACTGAGGAGTGGCTTCCGTCTGGCCACTCTACCATAAAGATCTGATTGGTGGAGTACTGCAGAGAGATTTTGTAGATTGATGGAGAAAGAAAAATATCCTCAATTTTAGAATACGGCTGTAACGTAACAAAATGTGGAAAAGGGGAAGGTGTCTGAATACTTTCCGAATGCACTGTAATTTGCTAGGTTATTATTGTTATCTATACACTGTTTAAAATTATGTTTTACCGGAATAAAGTAAGCTTGCTACCGGAGACAACTCATCTGAACAAGGCTTACAATATATTTTATTTAGATTGTTCAGGTTCACCATCAGCAATAGTTTTGTTTTAAACATTTTTACATATACAGGGTAAAGTACCTCCTTTCATAACAAGGACAGCAATCCACTTTTGTGAGGCGCACTGCATAGCCAAAGCTGGAGGAGAAAAGATCATCACTCCATAAAAACTTCCATAAGGTCAAAACCATTCGATTTTGAGATGGGGGTGAAATCCAAAGTTGTGCTATATATTAATTGGCTATGTCATAGCTAATTTGTAAATGACAAATATTGATACATTACTAGCTCAAACACTTAATCTGCTAAAATGACAAGTTAATTAGTGCGTGATGGTGATTTCAGAACCAAAGTGGGGGGAGAAAAAACATAGGCTACATTGGCCCCCCTAATCTGATAGTGGTAGATGCCTAATCTCCTTTATGGCTCAGCTCAGGTGCCTACATAGTACATACACCATAGACATACATAATTTAAACACACACACACACACACACACACACACACACACACACAGTCAGCGCCAGCTCATAGAGGCCCAGCTCATGAAATCCATCAGCAGCAGATTTTAATTTAGAATGGAAAATGAATGTGTTAATGCAACTAATGTAAGGGCATCGACTCGTATCGAACCGAATTGCATCGATTCGTTCTCAAATCAAACCGAACCGTTTCAAACTAAAGCGTATCGTTCCTGTATCGTAGCCCATGTATCGAATCGTCTTGAAAGGGAAAGATGCACATCCCTAGTGTTTTCAAATAAATTATAATTGTCTGGGAAGACAGCAGAGCCATTAGAGTGAATAGGAAGTCTTGATCGGAGTATTGCACATCAACATAATACAGCTCATTACCCACCAGTGGGTCTGGGAATTGCCAGGGCCCTCACAATATGATATTATCACGATACTTAGGTGCTGATACAATATGTACTGCGATTCTCACGATTCTACATGCCAGGGATCTCCAACTGGCAGATTTTATTTGGCCCCCATGTTTTCTGAGCAAAAATATAATAATAATAAATAAGTACATTCATATTGTTGGACATAAGACTAAAAACACCAGCAAATCAGCACCAAGTGATTTTAATTTTGGAAACCTGTTCCAAAGTACACCCACGCATAATAGAGAGATATATGTGATCGTATACAAATGTAAGCAAGGTTTGAAATGATTATGTTTTAGTCAAATATTATATATGTTTGGGCTTCTTGCGTTCAATTTAAAGTCTACAAATCATCCGCTCAAGAAAATAAAAAAAATCGGCCCGCGGCTGAATCTAGTTGATGATCCCTGCTATATGTATTGCGATTCAATACTGCGAGTTTATTGCGATTTGATGTTCCAAACAAACTGCTGCAAAGACACAAGAGATGAATTTTGATCAGTCTGGGAAATAAAGTGCTGAAAACATGTTGGCTCTCTATTTAAAAAGATAAAGAACAAGCTATAGGATGAAAAATACCTGAGTTTTGGCGGAGGTACAGCCGACTAGCACTAGCCAACACTACCGTTTAATTTTTTACAAACCCATACTTGGAGTCAAATATCAATATAATATAGTACAAAAATAATATTGCGATATGTAACAAAGGATTTTTTCCCCCATCACTACCCACCAGAGAGAATAATGTATGCTTCCCTGTGCCACAATGCTCATTTCACAGCAGAGACTGCAATTAGAAACCAGCTGCATTCACAAGAGCCAACAAATATAGTAGTAGAACACAATTAAAAGAAACAGATGCTAAAATGCAAGGACTATTTCATTACAGCAATGGGAGAAAATAAAGTATATTGTCATTACATAGGCCTAAGTAACTGACAAAGAGGCTTTAGTTTGTGCCCAGAGAAACTGTTCTGGCCTGATGTTCTTTTCAAATGGTGTCTGGTTTCTCTCCCTGGAGACAGCGAGACTGTCAGGACCAGATCGTTATGGGCTGGTCAGAAAATACTATTATGTCATTAAGTGGTTGTGACTCATTGATGAAATCACTAGAGGTGAGATTTTGGTCTCAGGGCAAAACAACCTGGTTGAAAGTCTTGATGCAATACTCAGCTACAGAGCAGATCATAGCATTCTTATTATCTCATATTTTTACATTTTAGTCATTTAGCAGACGCTCTTATCCAGAGCGACTTACAGTTAGTGAATGCATACAGTATACTGGGCCCCCCGTGGGAATCGAACCCACAACCCTGGCGTTGCAAGTGCCATGCTCTACCAACTGAGCTACACGAGGCCCCATATAATTTCTACTTCTAAAGCAATTAGGCTAGTAATTGAGCCGTCCACGACACATTTACCTTAGATTTGCATTCAAAGATAGCTAGGCCTTACAGAAAACGGAATAAAGTTAGTAAAGTCGGCACAAAATGCAAAGCAAGCATATAAGTTGCATGTTGGCTTAAAAACGGTTCTTACCGATGCACACGTCTAATTTGCCCTTGATGGCAGCCTCGTGGAGCGGTGTGTAGTTCCAGTTGTCCCGGGCGTTTGGGTCAGCACCCTGACAGAGGAGCAGGCTGACCACCTCAGCGTGGCCAAAGGAGCAGGCATTATGCAGAGGGATCAAACCTCCATCATCACGGGCGTGAACGTCGGCCCCTGTCTCAAGGAGGTGCTCCACAACATCCTTCCTCCCAAATCCTACAAAGTAAAGGAAATGGTGGAAAGATTATCAGGTGTGCTGGGCCAGTTCCAGGCAAAAGCTTCATAAGCGGTCACTTAGGTGGCCCCCTGACCAAAAAATAAGAATAATTGTATACATGTATATTTTTTTAGAAACTCAGTTGAGGTCTCAACTTACTATTGCGATTAACACTAACAGATACACCAGGTACATTTCTAAATGTGGTTGTGCATCAGCAGTTTCTCTCTTGTTATGTCAAGCAGTCACTCAATTAGCCATGTCATCTAAACATTTTTAGATTGGTAGTTAGTCTAGCCAGCAATCTAAACTTGTAGTAATCATGGCCGAATACTGACCGGGCACGTGCCCAAGGGCCCTGCCCTCCAGGGGGCCCACATTGATTTAGTTAGTCATTCTCACTCAGATATCATATTAAGATGGCAAAGGTCATTTCAAAATGTGTAGAACTGCAGGAAATTAGCTTAAAAATGGCAAAAGAAATAGAGCCCCCCAACCAAAATCTTCCTTAGGGCCCCCAAAAGGCTAGGGCCCGCTCTGAAGGTGTGTTTATCATCCATAACAGACATCCTGCCACGAATGGGTCACTAATACAGTGAAACACAACCTTCAATCATTGTTTAACATATTTCCTTTATTGTTTATTATGAGAAGACATACTGGTTGTGTGTGTCACATCTACTACCTCTGTCGTTTTTGTTTATTGTCTGCCATGTTGAAAGTTCCTTGTTTAAGACAAACATATCTTACCAAGCCAACTAGCTAGTTAGTTAACTATAATTGTTTTTAGATTAATTCCAAATCACGCTGGCTGCCTGACAGGGCCTGTACTTTTTGCTTGCAACTTTCTGGCTAATAGCAACCCCTCCCCCTACCCGAATGGGGAGTCAAAATGTAGGCTAGCTGGCTCGGCCCTTTCGACAATCTAGCCTAACGTTAGCGAACTAACTATCCAAGTTTGTTAGGCAACGTTAGTTACCTAGTTAACAAACTGAGTGAGCAAGATATCGAGCAAACGTTGGCCCAATAAACTTTAGTTAGTTAGCTATTTATCGACGTAGTTGGCTAGCTGCTAGTTAGCAAAACAAACCAGCTCATCATAGTGAGCATAACATGCTAATACGGGTCCCTAAACGCCGTCGTTACCTGCAGCGAAGTGCAGCGGAGTGGATTTTCGCCCAGCCATGTCCTTGGCATTCACGTTAACCGTATCCACCAGCCTCTTCACACGCGATACATCCCCAGTGCGACAGGCTTCAAACAACTCTCTGAAAGCCCCGCTTGTCTCGCAGTCGCCGCCCGTGGGGCTAGTGCTACCCGAGTCAGGACTGGAGCCAGCGCTGCTGCCACCCCCGGTGGTACTAACATTAGTGGAGCTGGTGCTACTGCTCAGGGCCGGGGCGGGGATATCGGGGGAGGCCGGAGTTAACAATGGATCACCGGCGCTGTCTAGTTCAGCACCCGCTGGAGCCGAAATTACTCCACCACCGGGAACTGGAGGAGATCCCGGAGAAGTGAGGGAAAGAGAAGTACTGCGAGGTGGCGAGGTTATGCTCTGTTGTTGCTGATGAGTAGAGCGACGAGACGCCGCCATTTTTACAATAGTCCCACTGGGAACAATAAATATATTGGCTAAACTTCCTGGAAGTGGAGACTGTAACTTCCGGTTTCGATTGTCAGCAGTGAAAGTGGACCCAAAAAATATTTTTTTTAAACTGTTTGTTTTAATATTTTTTTAGTGTGTAATCCCACATTTCTGATAAAAAGCTTGTTATTGATACGTTTAATTTTGCTCTTTCAACCAAATAGACTAGCCAATAAACCAATACGATTTGATTTGAATAGACTAGGCAGGGGACCGGCGTGAGACTCCTACTCATGCACAGCAGAATCTGAGGTTTTATAACTCTTCCATGATCTGATCTCTATATCAGTTTAGTGTGAGAGACATAACAGCTACCATAGCCAGTGGCGACCCATCATTCAGGGAAGGTGCACCTGTTTTGAGCCCCACATTTTTAGCTTGCCTGTTTTGCATGTTATTTTGGCATTAATACGTGTCACATATCAGTTTGCAAACAATGTAAAAAATATATATATATATCGTTGAGTTAATAAAGCTGCATACAAACATGGTCTCTCTGTTTTATTGAGTAAGGCAGCTCCAAAATGCAGGTGTTTCAGCGTAGCTCAGTGCTTTCTGTGGTGGTGGGGCAGCCAGCGGAAAATACTGAGTGTAGGTGTTGGTAATGTTCTCTAGTTGCGCCGTGATTGGTTCAGTGTTCTGTCACTCATGGGACACTAGTCACCGCCAAGTCTAAGGGTAGAGCTAAAAAATTCAAACCCCTTGGGTGCTGCCATAGAGTTACATTAGAAGTGCCCATCCAAGAAGTAGCTTTGATTGGACTGATCATGTCAACATCATACTTTCAAAATCTTAGCTAGCAGTCATCATCATGAATCAAGTCGACAATCTACTGGCAAATCCTTTTTAATCCTTGTCATATGAAGATAAATAATTAAGAGAAATGATAGATAAAATGTATCGGCCATTGGACATAAACATTACACAACAAGTTGGAAATAGCAAATTCAAAAATGAGTGGTTTGGAAGGAATCAGTGGCTAACTGCAAGCATTGCAAAGCAATCACTAGCCTGCCATTCAGTGGAGTGGCTGTGTGGTCCCAAGTTTAGGATTAAGGGTCTCTTTTCCAAACCTAAAATGATAAACATTCAACATTGGCCATTCAACATTGGAGTTCAAGACAACTGGGAACTCGGGAAAAAACGAGCTCCGACTTGGAAAATACGTTTTGAACGGTCATCCAACTCAGAATTGTAAATCCGGAACTCGGGGCTCTTTCTAGAGCTATGACCTGAAGATCCCTGATGTCATCATGTTCCCAGTTGTCTTGAAAGCACCATAAATCCAGAGAATGCCAGACATTGATGACAAAGTTTGATGTCAGAATTTGCCCAGGAAGGACCGCCGCACCACCTTCCTGTTCAAGTGGGCACAACACAACAAGGTGAGTCCAAAAATGTATTGTATGCTGCTGCATAAATGATGTAAACAGGGAGATATGTATACTGTATCTAAGGAAGTAATACTAAGTGTATGTTGTGTAGTAAGCTGTTAGTAGCCCATGTGCCTCACCCTAATAATTTGGCCTATTTTCCCCTCTTAATTTCGCCTACTGTTCTGACTTGGTGGTGCACATGTAGCCTATAAACTGTTTGACAGAAATGTAATCATCGAATATTGTAAGAGCTTTCATTGTCTGCTTATATGCCCCCTTTATTTATCCTACGGTTCTGACTTGGTGTACAGGGAGAACACTGTAAGAACGGCCCATGTTCTGAATTCTGTTGCTGTACATTTCAAAAGTGCTGAACAAATAGTTACATTGACTACGTCCGTCCTAGTTCGCTCATTAATGTCTTAATCGAAATTACAGATTGCCTCTTATCCGCTTGTCGTCCCCTTATGCCATAGTTTGTACATCTCAATTGTCAGTAGAAACCATATTTGTTTAAGCAAGTCAGCCATATCAGCTGTGTTTTTTTAAAGTATGAAAAATGTATGCACTCACTAACTGTAAGTCGCTCTGGATAAGAGCGTCTGCTAAATGACTAAAATGTAATGTAAATGTTAATGCAGTAAATGAGGCTGAATGAACTGTCTCGCTGCGAGACAAGGCTCCGCTGATAGCCAGGTGTAGCAGTGGTAAGGTTTTGGGACTGCTGTTGGGACTCTGCTGTTGGGACAGCTTTATTTAGGCCCTAACAGTTTGTGGGCACCGTTTGTCACCGTTATAGTGCAATTAATGTATTGTTTAGTGGCTTTGCTGGCATGCATCCCACATTTCTGTTTTGTTTGCCCCACCAAGATTTACATGCAAAAATCGCCTCTGACCATAGCTACAGTATAGCAGCTATACTATATAATCAACCTTTCCATTTTTGCACCAAACGCAACCCCCAGAATAGCAGAAATCATCTGTCATATGAGATAAGGAAGATTCATTAAACTAAACACAATTTCCCTCTACTCTGTGAAATTCAGTTCGCACATACTGCACAATGACTAAGCATGATATTTCCCTATGCAGATCACATTTTTCACTTAATCTCAAGTAGCCTGAATCACTGCCAGGCTGCCTGTCCTGATATTGACACGGACGTGAAATGAAGCATATCTAACAGGCAATATCTGTTTCAGAAAAGAAAGCTTTCTTGCATGACTTAAATAGAAAATGTAATTTTCAATGAGCAGCTGAAATCACTGTCAGTCAGGTTGGCCTATATAGTTGTTCTGCCTTGCCATTCATAGCCTTGCAAATTACATATTAAAAATGAAAGCTATTTTAAAAACTATAGTCTATAGTTACAATGGTGAAAATGGACATTCTGCAACCATTCCGGTCCTGCCCATTTGAACATTGTAAGCCTATGCTTTTTAAATCTTGGAGTGTATAAGGAAAACTTATGGGAGAAGTACTCTTGGCCTGAAGTGCTGGGAAACACATAGTGAAGAAAATATACTCAAAATCATCACAGATAAAGGACAAAATATGTGCACTGCCTATTCAATTACTGAACATCCAGATTTAGAAAATTAATCCTATGCAGGGTGACACCCAGTGGAGAACTGAGGCAAAGAAAGGAACATTCCTGAAGACACTGGAGCTCCAAGTGGAAGAATATAAAAGCTGTGAAACTCCCACTGCTTAGACAGAAACCAACACAACCAACACTGAACACACGGTACCATCTCAGAGCAAGGGGACTCAACATTAACACTGACTGAAGATGCTGTGCTCCCAAATATTCCAGTCTTCCCTCAGCCCATTGATGGACTTCTACTGGCCTGTGTGTAGTCTTTGGCCAGAGGTTCAACCTCTTTTCTGCCAGCGGGATCTACTGCAGAGAAACATGCTGGAGCTCAAGAGCAGGCTGGAGCTGATGGAGAAACTTCAGCAGCACATCTTTGAGGAGATGGACTATGTCCCAGCCTCTGTGGTCATCCAACCAGTCTCCTACACACTGGAGAAAGAGGGAGAGGGCTTTGCCCTGACACTGGAGACTAAAGACTTCTCCCCAGAGGAGCTGTCTGTCAAGCAGGTGGGCAGGAAGTTGAGAGTCAGTGGGAAGACAGAGAAGAAGCAGGATGAAATGGAAGGCTCTTACTCTTACAGATGCCAGGAGTTCAGACAGGAGTTTTATCTGCCTGAAGGGGTGAATCCTGAGACAGTCACCTGCTCCCTGGATCATGATGGGAAGCTCCACATTGAGGCTCCAAAGAATCCATTATCTGCTGAGGAGGAAGTGACTGAGAGAGTGGTGCCCATCAACTGTAGCATGGATGTGAAGACGCCACAATTCCTCAGCTCACAGACAGAGGACAGCACCACAGAGGGAAGCACCACAGAGGACAGCACCACAGAGGGAAGCACCACAGACATACAGAGGAATCAATAACTGGGCAAAAGGTTGATAGCCTAAAGACTGAACCTATTTTCACTTCTAATCTCATGTTTTTTATAACACTATCTCTGGAATTTTGTCTTCATATGTGTTGTTTTGTTACCCAATAAAATGTAAAAACTAAATCTATTTTTGTGTACCAATATAAAGCACAAACAGTACTTATAACAGTTGTTTTGAGCTAATTTCATTAACAATATTTCAGTCCCAGTCTTTGGAAAGTCGTTGAAAAGGACCCACTGTAACCCTGACAAAGGTCTGTGAAAACCCAAATATGTTGTGTCATAGTCCTGATTTATATTCAGCCCTCTAGTGTCTCCTCCAAAAGGCTCAGTGGATTTCATCTGATGGTTTAGATATACAGTAACTCATTTTTCTCTTATAACATCTTCCCATATGTTCCTTAAAATTGATTGGCCATGGCAATAATCTGTGTCCAGATCAAGTTCCCCTTGAAACAGTTAATGAACTTGTTGCTGGAAAAATCCCACGAATAGAATCTTAACAGTTCTTGTACATTCAAATCAAGCATATTATTGCATTACAGATGGTGGCTAATTATGCTACTCAATACACAATATGAATAATATTTTGGTTGTGTGATCTTCTCTCTCAATAACCACAAAACTATATTTAGAGACAGCGTAAGGAAGCAATGTTGTCAGTGGGGGTGTCCATTTCAGGGTCACATCCAACAAGAGGGTTGAGGGAAGTTGAATACTGACTAAAGCTATATTAATATATTTACTGCAAGTCATATCAATAAGTGGAACAGATTGCTGAAGTGCACTTGTAATTCCTTCTATGTCTGTATCACTCTTAAGGCAGAACCAGATATTACAGTGAGGGAAAAAGGTATTTGATCCCCTGCTGATTTTGTACGTTTGCCCACTGACAAAGAAATTATCAGTCTATAATTTTAATGGTAGGTTTATTTGAACAGTGAGAGACAGAATAACAACAAAAAAATCCTGAAAAACGCATGTCAAAAATGTTATAAATTTATTTGCATTTTAGTGAGGGAAATAAGTATTTGACCCCTCTGCAAAACATGACTTAGTACTTGGTGGCAAAACCCTTGTTGGCAATCACAGAGGTCAGACGTTTCTTGTAGTTGGCCACCAGGTTTGCACACATCTCAGGAGGGATTTTGTCCCACTTCTCTTTGCAGATCTTCTCCAAGTCATTAAGGTTTCGAGCCTGACGTTTGGCAACTCGAACCTTCAGCTCCCTCCACAGATTTTCTATTGGATTAAGGTCTGGAGACTGGCTAGGCCACTCCAGGACCTTAATGTGCTTCTTCTTGAGCCACTCCTTTGTTGCCTTGGCCGTGTGTTTTGGGTCATTGTCATGCTGGAATACCCATCCACGACCCATTTTCAATGCCCTGGCTGAGGGAAGGAGGTTCTCACCCAAGATTTGACGGTACATGGCCCCGTCCATCGTCCCTTTGATGCGGTGAAGTTGTCCTGTCCCCTTAGCAGAAAAACACCCCCAAAGCATAATGTTTCCACCTCCACGTTTGACGGTGGGGATGGTGTTCTTGGGGTCATAGGCAGCATTCCTCCTCCTCCAAACACGGCAAGTTGAGTTGATGCCAAATAGCTCCATTTTGGTCTCATCTGACCACAACACTTTCACCCAGTTCTCCTCTGAATCATTCAGATGTTCATTGGCAAACTTCAGACAGCCCTGTATATGTGCTTTCTTGAGCAGGGGGACCTTGCGGGCGCTGCAGGATTTCAGTCCTTCACGGCTTAGTGTGTTACCAATTGTTTTCTTGGTGAATATGGTCCCAGCTGCCTTGAGATCATTAACAAGATCCTCCCGTGTAGTTCTGGGCTGATTCCTCACCGTTCTCATGATCATTGCAACTCCACGAGGTGAGATCTTGCATGGAGCCCCAGGCCGAGGGAGATTGACAGTTATTTTGTGTTTCTTCCATTTGCGAATAATCGCACCAACTGTTGTCACCTACTCACCAAGCTGCTTGGCGATGGTCTTGTAGCCCATTCCAGCCTTGTGTAGGTCTACAATCTTGTCCCTGACATCCTTGGAGAGCTCTTTGGTCTTGGCCATGGTGGAGAGTTTGGAATCTGATTGATTGATCGCTTCTGTGGACAGGTGTCTTTTATACAGGTAACAAACTGAGATTAGGAGCACTCCCTTTAAGAGTGTGCTCCTAATCTCAGCTCATTACCTGTATAAAAGACACCTGGGAGCCAGAAATCTTTCTGATTGAGAGGGGGTCAAATACTTATTTCCCTCATTAAAATGCAAATCAATTTATTACATTTTTGACATGCGTTTTTCTGGATTTTGTTGTTGTTATTCTGTCTCTCACTGTTCAAATAAACCTACCATTAAAATTATAGACTGATCATTTCTTTGTCAGTCGGCAAACGTACAAAATCAGCAGGGGATCAAATACTTTTTTCCCTCACTGTATATCTGTTATCTTCATAAGTACAGTGATATCAGGAATACTTTGGATTTGTTGTCAGGGGAAAAGGTTATTCAGGAACAGAAAATGGCAGCATGACAAAGCAGCTGTTGTAGATTCCTTTCTAACTTTGTAGGCTACTCTTGTTTAAAGGACGTTATGTGCCCCTGTGACTCCGACCTGCTTCTGTGGTCACTCTGTAAATAGAGCAAAGATATATCCCAGAGGCATTTGGCAGTCAGACTGCAGTATTACCAGAGGCTTGTTTTGGAGTATGACAGAAGTTGCGTAGTCATAACACTCTAACGTAGCAGTCAAATGGAATGCTACTGGAACTTTCCACTGGACAGTATAAAAGCTGTGAGCCCTAGTCTGCTCGGGACATAAGCTCTCAGAAACACACTCAGAAACAAGAGACCAACAGAGACCAGCAGAAACGACACAGACAGAGTTGATTTGAAGATGCTTTGCCCCAGCATGATGCAGCCTTCCCTCAATCCAATGAGCCCAATGAGCCCCTTCATGGACTTCCACTGGCCCGTCCGCAGCCTATGGCCAGAGACACGGCCTCTCTTCTTCCAGATGGAGCAGGAAATTATGAGAAATATGCAAGAGATGAGGCACAATATGGAATATATGCAACGACTGCACCAAAAGATTTTTGAAGACATTGAAGGCCCATTATCTTCAATTGACTTCAAGCCCATCGCTTTCCAGGTGGGAAAAGAAAACAACCGTTTTGCATTGACACTAAACACTAAAGACTTCTCCCCAGAGGAGCTGTCTGTCAAGCAGGTGGGCAGGAAGCTGAGAGTCAGTGGGAAGACAGAGAAGAAGCAGGATGATATGGAAGGCTCTTACTCTTACAGATGCCAGGAGTTCAGACAGGAGTTTGATCTACCTGAAGGGGTGAATCCTGAGACAGTCACCTGCTCTTTGAACGATGGACAGCTACAGATCCAGGCACCAAAAATGGTGGCTGTGACAGAAGGCAATGAGAGAGTGGTTCCTATCACTTGCTTACCAGCCATAACCTCACCCGGCGCTGCAGCTGAGAGCACTACTGTAGAGGCAGAGCCCAAGAAGGACTGATTACGATGACTCTGTATCATGATATACTGTAGCTAATACCATTAGCTTAATGGCTGGGCAATAATAAAGAACTCCCATGAATACCATTTAATTCACTCACGTCTGTACTATCTCAAGTAAATTGCTATTTTGTGAAATTTGATGAACGCAACATCAATAATTCTCAATGGCATGGAATGTAAAGCCAATGTTTTTGCACATTCAATAAATATAGTTTTTTTTTTTTACAAAGTTTTGCCTTGTTTGATGTCATGTTGTTGTACAAACCAGTATTTCATTATGTTGCATTTGGGTAATTAATATTTTTCCATTTAAATCATGTCCCTGGAGTGGGTGTGATGGGTATGCCCTGGCTTGGTATAGCTGCCATTTCAATAGATGCCTTGAAAATCAAATAGTGGATCGAAAGACTATGTTTTGATATCATAACAGAGTTTGATTTCATAAAGAGTAATGTAGTTAAACAAAATGTTGTTAGGGTAGTTAGAGTAATGTAGTTAAACGGCCCTGTGTAGCTCAGTTGGTAGAGCATGGTGCTTGCAACGCCAGGGTTGTGGGTTCGATTCCCACGGGGGGCTAGTATGAAAAAAAATGTATGCACTCACTAACTGTAAGTCGCTCTGGATAAGAGCGTCTGCTAAATGACTAAAATGTAAATGTAAACAAAATGTTGTTAGGGTAGTTACAGTTGAAGTCGAAAGTTTACATACACTTAGGTTGGAGTCATTAAAACTCATTTTTCAACCACTCCACACATTTCTTGTTAACAAACTATAGTTTTGGCAAGTCGGTTAGGACATCTACTTTAGGCATGACACAAGTAATTTTTCCAACAATCGTTTACAGACAGATTATTTAACTTATAATTCACTGTATCACAATTCCAGTGGGTCAGAAGTTTACATACACTAAGTTGACGGTGCCTATAAACAGCTTGGAAAATTCCAGAAAATTATGTAATGGCTTTAGAAGCTTCTGATAGGCTAATTGACATCATTTGAGTCAATTGGAGGTGTACCTGTGGATGTATTTCAAGGCCTACCTTCAAACTCAGTGCCTCTTTGCTTGAGATCATGGGAAAATCAAAAGAAATCAAACCTCAGAAAAAAAATTGTAGACCTCCACAAGCCTGGTTCATCCTTGGGAGCAATTTCCAAACGCCTGAAGGTACCACATTCATCTGTACAAACAATAGTACGCAAGTATAAACACCATGGGACCACGCAGCCGTCATACCGCTCAGGAAGGAGACACGTTCTGTCTCCTAGAGATGAACGTACTTTGGTGCGAAAAGTGCAAATCAATCCCAGAACAACAGCAAAGGACCTTGTGACGATGCTGAAAGAAACAGGTACAAAAGTATCTAAATCCACAGTAAAACGAGTCCTATATCGACATAACCTGAAAGGCCGCTCAGCAAGGAAGAAGTCACTGCTCCAAAACCGCCATAAAAAAGCCAGACTACAGGTTTGCAACTGCACATGGGGACTAAGATCTTACTTTTTGGAGAAATGTCCTCTGGTCTGATGAAACAAAAATAGAACTGTTTGCCCATAATGACCATCATTATGTTTGGAGGAAAAAGGGGGTGCCTTGCAAGCCGAAGAACACCATCCCAACCGTGAAGCATGGGGGTGGTAGCAACATGCTGTGGGGGTGCTTTGCTGCAGGAGGGACTGGTGCACTTCACAAAATAGATGGCATCATGAGGAAGGAAAATTATGTGGCTATATTGAAGCAACATCTCAAGACATCAGTCAGGAAGTTAAAGCTTGGTCGCAAATGGGTCTTCCAAATAGACAATGACCCCAAGCATACTTCCAAAGTTGTGGCAAAATGGCTTAAGGACAACAAAGTAAAGGTATTGGAGTGGCCATCACAAAGCCCTGACCTCAATCCTATAAAAAATGTGTGGGCAGAACTGAAAAAGCATGTGCGAGCAAGGAGGCCTACAAACCTGACTCAGTTACACCAGCTCTGTCAGGAGGAATGGGCCAAAATTCACCCAACTTATTGTGGGAAGCTTGTGGAAGGTTACCCGAAACACTTGACCCAAGTTAAACAATTTAAAGGCAATGCTACCAAATACTAATTGAGTGTATGTAAACTTCTGACCCACTGGGAATGTGATGAAAGAAATAAAAGCTGAAAGAAATCATTCTCTCTACTATTATTCTGACATTTCACATTCTTAAAATAAAGTGGTGATCCTAACTGACCTAAGACAGGGAATTTTTACTATAATTAAATGTCAGGAATTGTGAAAAACTGACTTTAAATGTATTTGGCTAAGGTGTATGTAAACTTCCGACTTCAACTGTATGTAGTTAAACAAAATGTGCACGAACAGGTTATGTGTATGTACAGTATGTTAGGTGCATAGAATAAGGAATTATAATGGTGATTTAATAGGATCTGTATCGTTCTGTGTGTCTGTCTGTGTTAGAGTGTCATATTCACAGTGTTCCAATGTGCTAGAGAATATCCGAGGGTCACAGAAGTTGAGTGGTAGTAGTGGTCAAACCAATCATGTTGTTGTCGTCATGATATCACTGAAGAGACCCTGACATATCTGAACTATTTCTCACAACACTGTAATAGGTTAAGAGGAGTGTGAATACTGCATATCAAAAAGGTGATGAGCAGGAAATTATCCCATGACCTGAACATGTAACTGCAATTAAAGGTCTAGTAAGGTTGTACTGAACTTACAGGGTTTTTCTGATGATTTACAGTGAGGGAAAAAAGTATTTGATCCCCTGCTGATTTTGTACGTTTGCCCACTGACAAAGAAATTATCAGTCTATAATATGAATGGTAGGTTTATTTGAACAGTGAGAGACAGAATAACAACAAAAGAATCCAGAAAAACGCATGTAAAAAATGTTATAAAATGATTTGCATTTTAATGAGGGAAATAAGTATTTGACCCCTCTCAATCAGAAAGATTTCTGGCTCCCAGGTGTCTTTTATACAGGTAACGAGCTGAGATTAGGAGCACACTCTTAAAGGGAGTGCTCCTAATCTCAGTTTGTTACCTGTATAAAAGACACCTGTCCACAGAAGCAATCAATCAATCAGATTCCAAACTCTCCACCATGGCCAAGACCAAAGAGCTCTCCAAGGATGTCAGGGACAAGATTGTAGACCTACACAAGGCTGGAATGGGCTACAAGACCATCGCCAAGCAGCTTGGTGAGAAGGTGACAATAGTTGGTGCGATTATTCGCAAATGGAAGAAACACAAAAGAACTGTCAATCTCCCTCGGCCTGGGGCTCCATGCAAAATCTCACCTCGTGGAGTTGCAATGATCATGAGAATGGTGAGTAATCAGCCCAGAACTACACAAGAGGATCTTGTCAATATCTCAAGGCAGCTGGGACCATAGTCACCAAGAAAACAATTGGTAACATACTACGCCGTGAAGGACTGAAATCCTGCAGCGCCCGCAAGGTCCCCCTGCTCAAGAAAGCACATATACATGCCCTTCTGAAGTTTGCCAATGAACATCTGAATGATTCAGAGGAGAACTTGGTGAAAGTGTTGTGGTCAGATGAGACCAAAATCGAGCTCTTTGGCATCAACTCAACTCGCCGTGTTTGGAGGAGGAGGAATGCTGCCTAAGACCCCAAGAACACCATCCCCACTGTCAAACATGGAGGTGGAAACATTATGCTTTGGGGGTGTTTTTCTGCTAAGGGGACAGGACAACTTCACTGCATCAAAGGGACGATGGACGGGGCCATGTACCGTCAAATCTTGGGTGAGAACCTCCTTCCCTCAACCTTAATCCCATAGAAAATCTGTGGAGGGAGCTGAAGGTTTGAGTTGCCAAACGTCAGCCTCGAAACCTTAATGACTTGGAGAAGATCTGCAAAGAGGAGTGGGACAAAATCCCTCCTGAGATGTGTGCAAACCTGGTGGCCAACTACAAGAAACGTCTGACCTCTGTGATTGCCAACAATGGTTTTGCCACAAGGTACTAAGTCATGTTTTGCATAGATGTCAAATACTTATTTCCCTCATTAAAATGCAAATCAATTGATAACATTTTTTTAATGCGTTTTTCTGGATTTCTTTGTTGTTATTCTGTCTCTCACTGTTCAAAGAAACCTACCATTAAAATGATAGACTAATCATGTCTTTGTCAGTGGGCAAACGTACAAAATCAGCAGGGGATCAAATACTTTTTTCCCTCACTGTATGTCAATAACCATATTCTGATATATTTATTTTTTAAAGATTTAAATAAAGATATGGGCCTGAATGTTAAATATACTTCCCTCTAGTTAGCATACTGTAATGGTATATTTAATTTCACAAAAATGAATTTAACAACTGTATTAGAAGTTGTGGAGTACTGCGGACAAGCCACCAGGGGGAGACTCGTCGAGGCCTGGTGACTGACGGAGTATACATCACGCGACGGTGGCTCCCTCTGCTGGACGTGCCAGGTCTTGACGGGTCCTCCGGCCAGGACTAATTGGGGCTGATTGATGCTGGTGAGTAATCAAGGGTCTGATTGCTCACCAGCCGTACGGGGCCCATAAAGCTGCCAGGAGGGCAGCACACGAGATGGTTGGAGGTAGTGAGACATTGCTACCGGGCAGACGTCCTCACGATCTGATAGAACTGAGGGACTCAGTGTTCTACCCCAGAAAAGACCGCATTCCCCGGAGCCCAGAAGGCGGTGACCCGGAAGAGGTCTCCTGGAGGAGACCTGTTTCTTTTCTTTACATTTACATCATTTAGCAGACGCTCTTATCCAGAGCGACTTACAGTTAGTGCATACATTATTCAAATTTTTTTTTTTTTCTCATACTGGACCCCCATGGGAATCGAACCCACAACCCTGGCGTTGCAAACGCCATGCTCTACCAACTGAGCTACCTCCCTGCTGGCCATTCCCTCCCCTACCCTGGACGACACTGGGCCAATTATGCGCCGCCCCATTGGTCTCCCGGTTGCGGCCGGCTACAGCAGAGCCTGGATTCGAACCAGGATCTCTAGTGGCACAGCTAGCACTGCAATGCAGTGCCTTAGACCACTGCGCCACTCGGGAGGATAATACTTTATTGTTGTAAATAAACATCCTTGAAACTGAGGCATCACACTTGTCTCCTTGTCTGATCTGTGTAAACGTCATGATCAAACCCCCTGGGGCCTCATGTATCAATCTTGCGTACGCACGAAAACACGGCGTACGCCAGCTTTCACGTTCACGGTCAGATGTACTAACAGTGAAATTAACGTAAGAATGTGCGTTCTTCCACGTAAACTTCAGGCCTGGCGTACGTACATTTTTGTGATGTTTGTCCGTTGGCGACTCATAGAGGCAATAAAGTGAAGTGGCAAACATTACACTACGAACTGTTCTATCGCACCTGCCAGATATTGCTTATAATTTGTAATTGATAAATGATTTGCCATATTATTGTCACACGAGTCTTATTAGAATATTCTATTAACTATGCAATTAAGTAAGAACATATATAAAGGATGTGAAAATTGATACAACCCGTCTAGCAATGGCAGCTTTGGCTTTATTAGAAGACATTTTCAATGGACAAATCCGGAGAGAACGAGTTTTTAGGGACCACGGTGATTTTCTGGCCCACGACGATGACTGGCTCATCAGCCGTTTCAGATTTCCAAGGGCTATACTCTTGGAGCTCTGCGCTGAGTTGGGTCCGAATTTGGAAAGAGAGACAGTGAGGAGCCACGCATTACCCGTTCCTTTACAGGTGCTTACTACACTTGGTTTCCTAGCAACCGGTTCTTTCCAAAGAGAACTGGCAGACCGCTCAGGAATAAGCCAGTCGTGTTTGAGCCGTGCAATGCCACCTGTATGGGACGGCATCATCCGCTTGTCTACCAGGTATATAACGTTCCCATACGATGCAGGTGACCAGCCAAACATCAAAGCGCAATTTGCAGCGATAGCCGGTTTTCCTAATGTAATCGGAGCGATCGACTGCACACATATTGCTATAAAGGCGCCATCTGAAGACGAATTTGCATATGTGAATCGGAAACATTTCCATTCAATAAATGTGCAGATTATATGTGATGCACAAATGCGCCTAACAAATATTGTGGCAAGGTGGCCTGGGTCAACCCATGATTCATATATCCTTACAAACAGCATGGTTGGGATGAGACTCCAAGCTGGCAGGGTGCGCGATGGGTGGCTACTTGGTAAGTTATGCATTTAAATGTATGGTTCTATCTAAAAGTAAAATGTTTGTGTCTGTAATTATTATTACTGCCCATCAGGAGACAGTGGTTATCCACTAAAGACGTGGCTGTTAACCCCCCTCACCAACCCACAAACTGACCGAGAGCGCAGATACAATGATGCCCATTCCCGCACTCGGTCAGTTGTGGAGCGGGCGATTGGGCAGCTGAAATGTCGGTGGCGCTGCCTTGACAGGACCGGGGGGATGCTGTTATACCGCCCTGACAAGGTTTGCCGCATCATACTGGCCTGTGGAGTGCTGCACAATGTCGCGCACAGGCATGGCATACCCCTTGGTGAGGTGGGGGCACCGCCAGATGACCCTGACCCAGGACCAGTATATGTGCAGCACAATCAACAAGCCATTCAGGCCCGTCAACGTGTAATTGCGACAATATAAATGGTACTCAGACACAAAGTTCATTTTTTGACCAATTCTTTTAATGAATGGCTTATTTCTGTGAGTGCGTCAGTGACATTTTTAAGGTGACTGTTCATTTCTTCAATGGCCCTAACAATTTGTTGTTGTGACTCCAGAACAGCATGCGTCAAGACACGGCCAGATGGACGGGCTTCAGCACTGGGGGGAACATTAGAGACACGGGAGACGCTGGACTGAATGGGCTCTGGCTGCTCAGGTGGTGCGGACTCTGAGTGCGTGCCAGTGGACGTTCCTGCGGTTCCTAAGTCCAATTAAACACAGGCACATCTTAACAGTAATTTGAGTCTGTTCCTTATTAATGGGTACACGCATTTGCAATAAAAGCAGTGGATACGTGAAATCTCTGGTGTACCTTTTGCTATATTGCATGCATTTTAAAATTAAACGGTGGCTGGCTATGTATATCAAAGTTAAGGAAATAAATCTGAGTCACCTTGCTGGCAGTCCTGTAGTATATCCGAGTCTCCTACATCAGCGGATACGATTCCAGAGATTAACGTGTCTCCTACAATAGAGGCAACTCTCTGATCAAAGGGTGCAAGTTCATCGGTCCCTGTACCACCGCCTGTTCTGCCCACACTTTGTCGGTGCGCAGCAGTTCTCCGCTTAACTTCCACCTTTATGTCTGACCATTTCTTCTTCAGTTCATTTACGGTGCGACTCTCAGATCCCACCGCGTTGACGGCATCAGACAAACTCGCCCACTCTTTTTTCTTTCTTTTGTTATTAATTCCAGAGGACAGATTTCCAAATAAAATATGTTTTCTTGTTTCTACCTCTGATAGTAGCACCTCTAATTCGTTTTCAGTGAAATTTCGTTTCTTGCTTGCTTTAGCCATGTTCTTGCAGGTTTCTTTTGCCAAATTGGACTAATTACCATATTTAAATTGATTTAATTGAGGGAGGAGACAGGGTGTGGTGTGGTGCTCGTGCATGTGCGCTCAATTTCGCGTTGATTGGGATGTACAAAGAGAATGTATGTGGAATGCTGCGTACGCAGAGATTCATACATCAGATTTTTTTGGTGCGTACGCACATTTATGGCTTTGTCCGTACGCAATGTTTTAGTATGAATTCAACGCAAGTCTTTGTACATGAGGCCCCTGGTCTGCCACAAAGTATATTGAACATTTTATTGTGTAACAAAACTACACATTGTATCTAAACATATCATGATATTTAGATAATTCATTTGAAAACCAAGACATTCTATAAAGAAGACAGTGAAAATCTTTAGGCCAGCCTTAAGCCCTGTTATTGATTCTCGTTATGTTGATATTCATTGAAGAGTTGATAACGACTGCAATATTGTGTAAAAGTATATATTTTATTGATTAAATTAAATAGCATCTCAGACTGATTGTTACAAGATAAAATGTAAATGCATACAGTATCTTAACATGAAAAATATATATTAGAAAATGTAACATCCAGTCAAATAGAAATTAGCATAATAATATGATCAGTCCTTATGTGGAAATAGTGTTCTGTTGTTTCTCCTGTGGGTCTGTGGTGCTTCCCTCTGTGGTGCTGTCCTCTGTGGTGCTTCCCTCTGTGGTGCTGTCCTCTGTCTGTGAGCTGAGGAATTGTGGCGTCTTCACATCCATGCTACAGTTGATGGGCACCACTCTCTCAGTCACCTCCTCCTCAGCAGATAATGGATTCTTTGGAGCCTCAATGTGGAGCTTCCCATCATGATCCAGGGAGCAGGTGACTGTCTCAGGATTCACCCCTTCAGGCAGATAAAACTCCTGTCTGAACTCCTGGCATCTGTAAGAGTAAGAGCCTTCCATATCATCCTGCTTCTTCTCTGTCTTCCCACTGACTCTCAGCTTCCTGCCCACCTGCTTGACAGACAGCTCCTCTGGGGAGAAGTCTTTAGTCTCCAGTGTCAGGGCAAAGCCCTCTCCCTCTTTCTCCAGTGTGTAGGAGACTGGTTGGATGACCACAGAGGCTGGGACATAGTCCATCTCCTCAAAGATGTGCTGCTGAAGTTTCTCCATCAGCTCCAGCCTGCTCTTGAGCTCCAGCATGTTTCTCTGCAGTAGATCCCGCTGGCAGAAAAGAGGTTGAACCTCTGGCCAAAGACTACACACAGGCCAGTAGAAGTCCATCAATGGGCTGAGGGAAGACTGGAATATTTGGGAGCACAGCATCTTCAGTCAGTGTTAATGTTGAGTCCCCTTGCTCTGAGATGATACCGTGTGTTCAGTGTTGGTTGTGTTGGTTTCTGTCTCAGTAGTGGGAGTTTCACAGCTTTTATATTCTTCCACTTTGAGCTCCAGTGTCTTCAGGAACTTTTCTGTCGTTGCCACAGTTCTCCACTGGGTGTCACCCTGCAGGAAGTGGTGATGTCAGTCCAGTCAGCTTCTAAATCAGGTAGTTGGAACAAGCTGGATGTTTTCCACATTCATTTACATTACATTTACATTTTACATTTACATCATTTAGCAGATGCTCTTTTTTTTATGGGGGGGTAGAAGGATTACTTTATACTATTCCAGGTATTCCTTAAAGAGGTAGGGTTTCAAGTGTCTCCGGAAGGTGGTCAGTGACTTCGCTGTCCTGGCGTCGTGGGGGAGCTTGTTCCACCATTGGGGTGCCAGAGCAGCAAATAGCTTTGACTGGGCTGAGCGGGAACTGTGCTTCCGTAGAGGTAGGGGAGCTAGCAGGCCAGAGGTGGATGAACGTAGGTAGTGCCCTCGTTTGGGTGTAGGGTCTGATCAGAGCCTGAAGGTAGGAGGTGCCGTTCCCCTCACAGCTCCGTAGGCAAGCACCATGGTCTTGTAGTAGATGCAAGCCTCAACTGGAAGCCAGTGGAGTGTGCGGAGGAGCGGGGTGACATGAGAGAACTTGGGAAGGTCAAACACCAGATGGGCTGCAGCGTTCTGGATAAGTTGTAGGGGTTTAATGGCACAGGCAGGGAGCCCAGCCAACAGCGAGTTGCAGTAATCCAGACAGGAGATGACAAGTGCCTGGATTAGGACCTGTGCCGTTTTCTGTGTAAGGTAGGGTCGTACTCTGCGAATGTTGTAGAGCATGAACCTGCAGGATCGGGTCACTGCTTTGATGTTAGCGGAGAACGACAGGGTGTTGTCCAGGGTCACGCCAAGGTTCTTTGCACTCTGGGAGGAGGACACAATGGAGTTGTCAACCGTGATGGCGAGATCATGGAGCGGGCAGTCCTTCCCCGGGAGGAAGAGCAGCTCCGTCTTGCCGAGGTTCAGCTTGAGGTGGTGATCCGACATCCACACTGATATGTCTGCCAGACATGCAGAGATGCGATTCGCCACCTGGTTATCAGAAGGGGGAAAGGAGAAAATTCAGGTATTAGTGTGCTCTTACCTTCTCACAGATGATTGCTTCAGCCAAATAGGATTATTACTTGTGAAATGAATTGTGAATTAAAATGTGTTTTGAATCATATAATTTTGACATTTGCAATATATATGGAGCGTATACAGGCTATTCTTCTTCAGTGTCTTGACATAGATGATGAGCAGAACCAAACCGAAGTGGAAGTACGATCATAAGCTAAGTTATAAAGATAATTGTCATCACAGGTCAGGACTTGTTGTCACAGAGGTCAAAATTTAGATGAACTCATTCAAAAATATTGCAGGGAGAAATCAAATTTTAGACCATTTTTGGGAGATTGTACAGCATTATGAAATTGATAATGTGTAGATGTTGGTGTTATTATAATATTGTTAGAAATGTAATAAATGTTTGTTTGGCAATATATTTGGCATGCATTTTCTAATTAACAATATTTTCAGAATTGTGTGAAAACAATTCCCTCACGTGCAATTAATCTAAAAACACTACAAATGCTCAAAAAGGCCTACATTGCAAACCCTGACAAGTCCCCATAAAAAAATTTTTCTGAAGGTTTATAAACATGTAATGAACATGTTAGAATACAAATAATTTTAGTAGAGCTTTAGAAAATTGAATTTATTGAAACTGATTATTGAAAAATATCAGGCCAGTGAGCTATTGGAATGTTAGCATTATGTTGATATTGTGCAAACCCACAGTTTCATCAGCGGTCCGGGTGGCTGGTCTCAGACGATCCCGCAGGTGAAGAAGCCTGATGTGGAGGTCTTGGGCTGGTGTGGTTACACGTGGTCTGCGGTTGTGAGGCCGGTTGGACGCACTGCCAAATTCTCTAAAATGACGTTGGAGGCAGCTTATGGAAGAGAAATTGACATTCAATTCTCTGGTAACAGCTTGGGTGGACATCCCTGCAGTCAGCATGCCAATTGCACGCTCCCTCAAAACTTGAGACATCTGTGGCATTGTGTTGCACATTTTAAAGTGCCCTTTTTTTGTCCCCAGCACAAGGTGCACCTGTGTAATGATCATGCTGTTTAATCAGCTTCTTGATATGCCACACCTGTCAGGTGGATGGATTATCTTGGTAAAGGAGAAATGCTCACTAACAGGGATGTAAACAAATTTGTGCACAACATTTTAGAGAAATAAGCTTTTTGTGTGTATGGAACATTTCTGGGATCTTTTATTTTAACTCATGAAACATGGGACCAACACTTTACACATTGCGTTTATATTTCTGTTCAGTATATTAGCTAAATTGAAACTAAAATGTGTTGATTTTTTTGTTTTTATACAGTAATAATTCCCCTCCCACCTCCACCAAACCCATCTGCAGAACCTAATTACAGGAGTTGCTACAGATGGAACTATGGAGAGGAGTTCAGAAGTGACCTGTTTCTCCATCAATCTGTTTTCTGTGAATGAGGACCAGGTACAAGGAGAGATACAGGTGGCCAAACAGAGGCAACACCAAGGCCTTTCTCTACAGTTGAGCTCAGGCCTGGAGGAGACAGAGCTCACTATTCAGAATGGTAAATATGCATGCAAGAAACTAGAACAAGCTAATATGTCAAATTACAGATTTTTTATTTGTATACCTCATACTAGCTCTTTCCATAAGAGGACAATCAATAAGACATATTGAACATAAGTAAATCATGATAGTCTCTTTATTTATGAGTAAAATTACCAATTACCTTCTTTTTCTAAAGACAAACGTAGACATTGTATTGTCCTCTCTCTGGTCTATGAGAAGTCCATGTATGTGTACAAGAGTTTCCCATATGGCAATTTTACTTCTTTCTGTGTGGTCGCTGGACCTGCTGTGTTGACAGGTCTGGAAGATTTACTTCGCCGTTGTGTGCAACCTGTGTATGTGTGTGTGTCCGACTCTATAGCTATGGAGTTCTGCTGGACAGTATGGACCCAGACAGTGTTTTCTATACGGTACAGAGGTCCTAGCCACCATAGCTCTCTGCCTCCTGGTGCACAGAATCAGATAGTGCCACTAAACATTAGTAGCCTTTTGTCACAGTCCACTGCCAGAGTGTGCTGAAGGTCTTCCTGGGATAAAGGCTGACATTGTTATTTATGGTTCTTTTACTGATACATTTACAAAAGGCCCAGTACAAATGAAACTGACTCAGGGCAAATAACACATAGGAACAGACCTCTGGACAATGGATGAGACAGAACACTGTGATTGTATCTTTTATCTTATATTTGAATTAACTGTCTGTTGTGGATTTTTTCCTGTACAGGTGATGGGGTCTGTGTTTTCAAATTCACAGTCACCAGGGAAACAGACTATTGTCAGGTGGGCACCCAGTCTTTCCTCATAACCGTTGGCTGCCTGAGCGTTCTCCTGCCGTTCAGAACACACAGTAGAAGGGAAGATAACCGTTCAGACAGCTGAGAAGGGAAGATAACCCAGCAGCCAGACTGTCTGAGCAGTCTGTGTTTGACCAGAGAACAGAGGACCCCTCTGCCCTGCAGTACTTCCAGGTAGCTTTACTGTACCAATCAACCAGGCCCTCAGAGAGACATACTGGTTGTGTACTAGGTTGTGACTGAACTCGTTCCTCCTTTACAACGTAGTTTTACGGCTGTCTATCACAACAACAGAATATGTTGCAGGATTATTTGAGGACAGCCACATGTCAAAAGGCCATTCTGCTAAACGAGACTGACTTCAAGGACAAGGTAAGAGTAACCAGAACAACAGAACCTGATCGTCTGTTACTGCATGTAGATGTAATGTCTGGCTCCTTCCTGTATCCAGGTAGTACTTGATGTTGGCAGTGGATCAGGGATCCTGTCTTTCTTCGCCATCCATGCTGGAGCAAAGAGGGTGTATGCTGTGGAGGTCAGCCCTAAAGGTGTCTGTTTTACTGCCTGCTCTGGCAGCATCTGATTTTGTTCCTATCAACCTTCCAGGAAATGTTAAAGGAAATTATAAATTAGCATCCTTTTGCACTTTAACATGCACTATTGGGCATTTTCAATCTATAGCACCAGAATTGTTAATAATTGCTCAAAGGTGTATTGTATGATGAATAGGTGGTAACTTCAATAACGTAATTGGTCTGTTGAGATAATTGAACGCTCTTTGCTGTTTTGAAATCTGATTTATGTTTTTGCTGTTTTAGCAGCTTTAACCACTTACGCCTAGAAAGAGAAGGAAAATCTTACGGCTTTGATCAGTGAATAAAGTCATTTGTATTGCTTGGCCCAATAAGTCCCGGGTAAAGATGATGAATCACTTATCACAGTCTTATCACCTGTGTCATCAACGCATCTTGCTCAAACCTCATGGTGTCTACATGGAGCCAAGAACAAACCCTTGATAAAAATCGCACAGCCCTGGAAATGCTATCTCAGAGAGTCACACCTCCAGAACAGAACAGCCCCTATAAACGGACCTCCTGCTTCGCGCACAGAGCATGAAATTCTGAGGGTGTAATGACTTCAGGCTGCTCTTGGCCCAGAAACCAGCTTGGTGGTGAAGGAAACATATTTTCATGGATGGATGGCCTCTAGATTAGCAGTCAGGCATAGTTCACTCTGTTCTATTTCTACTGCTTTACTTGTGTTCATTTCTAGACTGCAACCAAATGTGTCCCTTCCACAGGAGGTTGGTGGCACCTTAATTGGGGAGAACAGGCTCGCGGTAATGACTGGAGCGGAATCAGTGGAATGGTAACAATACATCAAACACATGGTTTCCAGGTGTTTGATGCCATTCCATTTGCGCTGTTCTGGACATTATCATGAGCCGTTCTCCCCTCAGCAGCCTCCTGTGGTCCCTTCATATTTATTTTCTTCCACATTGCAGCTTATCGGCCAATAGCAGAACCCTATACTCAGTTGACAAACGCTACACAAAATAATTGCGGACCTCCATAATGTATTCCTGTTGGGGTGGTTGCATGGTCTCTCTGAGCAGGCTGAATCCCTATCATACTGTAGGCCTAAGCTGTGGTCTATATAAATAGTGTGAGCCTGGGACCACCCCTGTGGATGCTTGGCCAGCGTCAGTATGCATGTGCATGGGACACAGCCTCACAGGAACACTTAACATGCCAAGGTCTGGAAAAACAGGAAGGATGCTCTGCCACGCTCTGGGATGATGAACTACACCGAGAGCACTAACAAATGATTTAGGATTGTGGTCCTCTGTAGCTCAGCTGGTAGAGCACGGCGCTTGTAACGCCAAGGTAGTGGGTTCGATCCCCGGGACCACCCATACACAAAAAAATGTATGCACGCATGACTGTAAGTCGCTTTGGATAAAAGCGTCTGCTAAATGGCATATTATTATTATTATACCAGGAGCGCAACTTTGGTTTTAGAAGTGGGGGGGACATCATTATTATTATTTATATTTTTTTGTCAGATAAACACTCCAAACAGCCTACCTGACCGCTCGGAAAGTTGCGCCCCTAATTTATACACTAGATGACTGTCACGGTTTCGGCCGAGGCTGCTCCTCTTCCTTGTTCGGGCGGACTTCGGCGGTCGTCGTCTCCGGAGTACTAGCTGCCACCGTTCGATGTTTTTTGTTCTTTTGGTTTTGTCTGTGCATAACACCTGTCCCTTATTTGTGTCTTGATTATTCTCCTTATTTAGTTGGTTTGTTTGGGGCAGGTGTTATGCGTGATTGTTATTGTCAGTTTGCCTCCGAGTAGTTCTCTCTCTCGTTTATTTAGTATTTTCGAGAGTTCGCACTGCGTGCGCCTTTTCTTGTTTTTCCGCACTGTGTGTTGTGCGTAATTGTTCGTGCCGCCCGGTTGGGTTGGCGACTCATTTCCCGTGTTGGGATACATATATATACTAAAGTCCGTTGAAGAACCTCCTTGTCCCTGCGCCTGATTCCTGCACTACATCCACACTCAACACTCTGACAGAATCACGCATCATCATGGAATCAGCAGGAGCGACCGCGCCGACCGCCGATCTGGACGAACGGCTTCGTGGTCAGGAGGACCGTATGAACCAGGTGTGTCACGCCCTGGATAGGGTGATGACCACCCTACACCGATGGGAGACCAGCGGGGTGCCCACACCTCCAACCACCGACCCAGCTCCAGCGGTCAGCCCTCAGGGTACATCTCCGGAACCCAGTGGGATTCGGCTCTCGCTCCCGAGGGCGTACGACGGCTCCACCGCCGGGTGTCAAGGGTTCCTGCTGCAGGTGGAGCTCTACCTCGCCACCGTCCACCCGGCGCCCTCGGGACACGAGAGCGTCTCAGCCCTCATCTCCTGTCTCACCGGCAAGGCGTTGGAGTGGGCCAACGCCGAGTGGAGGAGAATGGACGCCGCAACCACGAACTATGCGGAGTTCTCCCGCCGCTTCCGTGCTGTATTCGACCATCCACCAGAGGGGAAGGCGGCGGGGGAGCGTCTGTTCTACCTCCGACAGGGGATGAGGAGCGCACAGGACTTTGCCTTGGAGTTCCGGACCCTAGCGGCTGACGCAGGGTGGAATGAGCGGGCCCATATCGACCATTTCCGCTGCAGCCTCCGGGAGGACGTCCAGCGAGAGTTGGCGTGCAGGGACACGTCGTTGACGTTCGACCAGCTGGTCGACATGGCCATCCGGCTGGATACCCTGCTCGCCACCCGTGGGCGTCCCGGAGGGGGGGGTCTGCCCATTCCACTCTCCAGCACCTCTGAGCCTAGCCCTATGGAGCTCGGAGGTGCTGGCGCTAGGGAACGCAGGAGGAGGAGCCCGAGGGGACCCGGCCCTTGCACCAACTGTGGTCGTGGAGGGCACACTGCGGCTAGGTGCTGGGGCGGGTCCTCCAGGGGAGGAGATGGCAGGTCTAGCATTGGGGGGTCCCCCCAGGTGAGTAGGCGCCCTGCTTACCCAGAGCTTTCTGTCGTGCACCTAACCTTGCCTGTTTGTTTCCCACAGGTTGCACCTCGTTCCCAGCATAAGGCGCTGGTAGATTCAGGCGCAGCTGGGAATTTTATAGATCGCCAGTTCTGTTTAGAGTTAGGGATTCCCCTCCTTCCTGTTGATAAGCCTTTCCCCGTCCATGCCCTAGATAGCCGTCCGTTAGGGTCTGGGTTGATTAGGGAGGTCACAGCACCACTTCAGATGATGGCGCAGGAGGGTCATGAGGAGAGAATTCAGCTTTATCTGATTGACTCTCCTGCGTATCCGGTGGTGCTGGGTCTTCCCTGGTTGATGACTCATGACCCTATTATTGGGTGGCGAGAGAAAGCTCTTAAAGGGTGGTCTGCTCAATGTGAGGGGCGGTGTCTGGGTGTTTCCATAGGGGCGACCTCGGTGGAGAGTCCGAATCTAATGCCAGCACTGCAGATTCCCCCCGAGTATGAGGATTTGGCACTGGCGTTCAGTAAGACTAGGGCTGCGCAGCTGCCGCCTCATAGACGGGGGGATTGTGCGATAGATCTCCAGTCAGGCGCAGCTCTCCCGCGGAGCCATGTGTATCCCTTGTCTCAAGAGGAGAAAAAATCGATGGAGACGTACATCTCTGAGTCTCTTAGACAGGGGTACATACGGCCCTCCGTTTCACCCGTTTCCTCAAGTTTCTTTTTTGTGAAGAAGAAGGATGGAGGTCTGCGGCCGTGTATTGATTACCGCGGTCTCAATCAGATCACAGTGAAGTACAGCTATCCACTTCCTCTGATTGCGACTATGACGGAGTCACTGCACGGCGCGCGGTTCTTTACAAAATTGGATCTTAGGAGCGCATATAACTTGGTGCGCATCCGTAAGGGCGATTAATGGAAGACAGCGTTTAGCACGACTTCCGGGCACTACGAGTATCTAGTCATGCCATATGGGTTGATGAATGCTCCCTCAGTCTTCCAATCCTTCGTTGATGAGATTTTCCGGGACATGCAGGGACAGGGAGTGGTTGTGTACATCGACGACATTCTGGTGTATAGTCCTACCCGTGCTGAGCATGTAGCCCTGGTGCGCCGAGTATTGCGGAGGCTGTTGGAGCATGACCTATATGTCAAGGCAGAGAAATGTCTGTTTTTTCAGAAGTCGGTCTCCTTTCTGGGTTACCAGTTATCTGCGTCAGGGGTGAAGATGGAGGTAGACCGGGTGTCAGCTGTGCGTAATTGGCAAACCCCAACCACTGTGAAGGAGGTGCAACGGTTCTTGGGTTTTGCGAATTACTACCGGAGGTTTATCCGGGGTTTTGGACAGGTGGCAGCTCCCATAACGTCTCTGTTAAAGGGGGGTCCGGTGCGCTTGCGGTGGTCAGCTGAGGCGGACAGGGCATTTGGGAGACTGAAGGACCTGTTTACCTCGGCGCCGGTGTTGGCGCATCCGGATCCCTCTTTACCGTTCCAAGTAGAGGTGGACGCGTCAGAGGCCGGAATAGGGGCCGTTCTTTCCCAGCGTTCTGGTACTCCACCTAAACTCCGTCCCTGTGCGTTCTACTCTAAGAAGCTCAGTCCGGCGGAGCGGAATTATGACGTAGGGGACAGGGAGCTGTTAGCCGTGGTACAGGCCCTAAAGGTGTGGCGGCATTGGCTCGAGGGGGCTCAACACCCTTTCCTCATTCAAACTGACCATCGTAACCTGGAGTACATCCGGGCAGCTAGGAGACTGAATCCTCGCCAGGCTCGGTGGACTATGTTCCTGGCCCGGTTTGTGTTTAAGATCACATACATCCCTGGGTCCCAGAACGGGAAGGCAGATGCTCTGTCCCGGCGGTATGACGCGGAGGAGAGGTCAGTTGAGTCCACGCCCATACTACCGGAGTCTTGTCTGGTTGCTCCGGTGGTGTGGGAGGTTGATGGTGAGATCGAGCGGGCGTTACGCACCGACCCGAGTCCTCCTCAGTGTCCTGTGGGTCGGACGTACGTTCCGCTCGAGATACGCGATCGCCTCATTTGTTGGGCTCACACGTCTCCCTCCTCTGGTCATCCGGGTATCGGCCGGACAGTGCACTGCCTTAGCACGAAGTACTGGTGGCCAACGTTAGCTAGGGATGTGAGGATTTATGTTTCCTCCTGTTCGGTGTGTGCCCAGTGTAAGGCGCCCAGACATTTGCCCAGGGGTAAGTTACAACCCCTGCCTATTCCACAACGACCCTGGTCCCACCTCTCGGTGGATTTTGTTACCGACCTTCCCCCCTCACAGGGAAACACTACCATCCTGGTCGTTGTGGATAGGTTCTCGAAGGCCTGTCGTCTCCTTCCCATGCCGGGTCTACCCACTGCCCTGCAGACCGCGGAGGCTCTGTTCACCCATGTCTTCCGGCATTACGGGGTACCCGAGGATATAGTGTCTGACCGAGGCCCCCAGTTCACCTCGAGAGTGTGGAGGGCATTTATGGAACGGTTGGGGGTGTCGGTAAGCCTTACCTCGGGTTACCACCCGGAAAGTAATGGGCAGGTTGAACGTGTCAACCAGGATGTGGGTAGGTTTCTGAGGTCATACTGTCAGGGCCGGCCGGAGGAGTGGGCGAGATATGTGCCCTGGGCGGAGATGGCACAGAACTCTCTTCGCCACTCCTCCACCCAACTAACCCCGTTTCAGTGTGTGTTGGGGTACCAGCCGGTGCTGGCACCATGGCATGAGAGCCAGATCGAGGCCCCCGCTGTGGATGAGTGGGTAAGGCGCTCGGAGGAGACGTGGGACGCTGCACACGTCCATCTGCAGCGTGCCATACGTCGACAGAAGACGAGCGCCGACCTACACCGCAGTGAGGGGCCAGTGTACGCACCTGGAGATCGAGTCTGGCTCTCAACCAGAAACCTGCCCCTCCGCCTGCCCTGCCGGAAGCTGGGTCGGCGGTTTGTGGGGCCGTTTAAAGTCCTGAGGAGATTGAACGAGGTGAGTTATAGGTTAGAACTACCTGTTGACTACAAAAATATTAACCCCTCGTTCCATGTGTCTCTCCTCAGGCCGGTGGTAGCTGGTCCACTCCAGGACTTTGAGATTGAGGAGACTCCTCCGCCCCCGTTGGACATCGAGGGGGCTCCGGCGTACACCGTGAGGTCCATTCTGGATTCTAGACGCCGGATGGGGGGTCTTCAATATCTCGTGGAGTGGGAGGGGTACGGTCCGGAGGAGCGGTGCTGGGTGCCAAGGAGGGACGTGCTAGACCAGTCCCTACTGACCGATTTCCATCGGGGTCATCCTGCGCGCCCTGCTCCGCGTCGTCCGGGTCGTCCTCGAGCTCCGGGTCGGCGCACGGCTGGAGCCGCGCGTCAAGGGGGGGGTACTGTCACGGTTTCGGCCGAGGCTGCTCCTCTTCCTTGTTCGGGCGGACTTCGGCGGTCGTCGTCTCCGGAGTACTAGCTGCCACCGTTCGATGTTTTTTGTTCTTTTGGTTTTGTCTGTGCATAACACCTGTCCCTTATTTGTGTCTTGATTATTCTCCTTATTTAGTTGGTTTGTTTGGGGCAGGTGTTATGCGTGATTGTTATTGTCAGTTTGCCTCCGAGTAGTTCTCTCTCTCGTTTATTTAGTATTTTCGAGAGTTCGCACTGCGTGCGCCTTTTCTTGTTTTTCCGCACTGTGTGTTGTGCGTAATTGTTCGTGCCGCCCGGTTGGGTTGGCGACTCATTTCCCGTGTTGGGATACATATATATACTAAAGTCCGTTGAAGAACCTCCTTGTCCCTGCGCCTGATTCCTGCACTACATCCACACTCAACACTCTGACAATGACTGAAAGCGGTCTCTGTTTTGGCACTCTCCCACCATTGTAAGAAATATTTTGGAATATAGAAATGCATTTATTAATGTCTACATTTGTTTTTGCCACATTTATTATATTACACATACCTTAATGCATACTTTTAAATGATATATTACTTAAATACATGTAATTCTGTCCTTTGTCCTCATTCCTATGGAGGGCTGCTCCTTCTGAGGAGTGCCAATATGGCCGCAAGGTGGCTTCAAAGCCTCTCATTGGCCAATACATAGCATCAGCAATACAGGGTTTATATTTACATTTACATTTATGTCGTTTAGCAGACGCTCTTATCCAGAGCGACTTACAAATTGGTGCATTCACCTTATAGCCAGTGGGATAACCACTATACAATTTTTTATTTTTTTTTATTCTAATTTTTAAATTCTTAATTTTTAGAGTATATTTATAATTTTCATTTGTTTTATATATATTTTTATTTATTTATATATTTTTTGTTGTTGTATTTTTCAATCATTTATTATTTATCTTGTCATATTTTTTTTTTTTTTGTGGGGGTGGTATAGGGGGGGGGGGGGGGGGTAGAAGGATTACTTTTATACTATTCCAGGTATTCCTTAAAGAGGTAGGGTTTCAAGTGTCTCCGGAAGGTGGTCAGTGACTCCGCTGTCCTGGCGTCGTGAGGGAGCTTGTTCCACCATTGGGGTGTATTTATATATATATACAGTGGGGGGAAAAAGTATTTAGTCAGCCACCATTTGTGCAAGTTCTCCCACTTAAAAAGATGAGAGAGGCCTGTAATTTTCATCATAGGTACACGTCAACTATGACAGACAAATTGAGGGGAAAAAATCCAGAAAATCACATTGTAGGATTTTTTATGAATTTATTTGCAAATTATGGTGGAAAATAAGTATTTGGTCACCTGCAAACAAGCAAGATTTCTGGCTCTCACAGACCTGTAACTTATTCTTTAAGAGGCTCCTCTGTCCTCCACTCATTACCTGTATTAATGGCACCTGTTTGAACTTGTTATCAGTATAAAAGACACCTGTCCACAACCTCAAACAGTCACACTCCAAACTCCACTATGGCCAAGACCAAAGAGCTGTCAAAGGACACCAGAAACAAAATTATAGACCTGCACCAGGCTGGGAAGACTGAATCTGCAATAGGTAAGCAGCTTGGTTTGAAGAAATCAACTGTGGGAGCAATTATTAGGAAATGGAAGACATACAAGACCACTGATAATCTCCCTCGATCTGGGGCTCCACGCAAGATCTCACCCCGTGGGGTCAAAATGATCACAAGAACGGTGAGCAAAAATCCCAGAACCACACGGGGGGACCTAGTGAATGACCTGCAGAGAGCTGGGACCAAAGTAACAAAGCCTACCATCAGTAACACACTACGCCGCCAGGGACTCAAATCCTGCAGTGCCAGACGTGTCCCCCTGCTTAAGCCAGTACATGTCCAGGCCCGTCTGAAGTTTGCTAGAGTGCATTTGGATGATCCAGAAGAGGATTGGGAGAATGTCATATGGTCAGATGAAACCAAAATAGAACTTTTTGGTAAAAACTCAACTCGTCGTGTTTGGAGGACAAAGAATGCTGAGTTGCATCCAAAGAACACCATACCTACTGTGAAGCATGGGGGTGGAAACATCATGCTTTGGGGCTGTTTTTCTGCAAAGGGACCAGGACGACTGATCCGTGTAAAGGAAAGAATGAATGGGGCCATGTATCGTGAGATTTTGAGTGAAAACCTCCTTCCATCAGCAAGGGCATTGAAGATGAAACGTGGCTGGGTCTTTCAGCATGACAATGATCCCAAACACACCGCCCGGGCAACGAAGGAGTGGCTTCGTAAGAAGCATTTCAAGGTCCTGGAGTGGCCTAGCCAGTCTCCAGATCTCAACCCCATAGAAAATCTTTGGAGGGAGTTGAAAGTCCGTGTTGCCCAGCGACAGCCCCAAAACATCACTGCTCTAGAGGAGATCTGCATGGAGGAATGGGCCAAAATACCAGCAACAGTGTGTGAAAACCTTGTGGGAGAACTTGCACAATTGGTGGCTGACAAAATACTTTTTTCCCCACTGTATCATTGGAACCAACCAGTGTGGACAACGCCCTATTGAAACACTCCCAGTCAGAGGATATTGCCTGGCCAGCTTTACCTGGTTTGTGTATAATACACCCTACGCTTGTGTCTCTTACTAATCTAAAGACCCAGCAGACTAAGTCTGTCCCTCTCACTCAGTGTGTGTGGAGAAGCTGCCCACCAGCTCTCGCATCATTAAAGCAACTCACTGTTTACACAGCAGGCAAGTGTACTGTACCAGAGCACTTCGAGGGAGAGTTTGCATGCATGAGGGTTTACCAAAACACAATTTGTCAACAGCGGATTATTTCTCTCTAATTTTAGCCAGCAGATGAATGTCTTTATCAAAGCCTCAGGAGTGCAGTGGATCATCAGTAACAAGGAAATCCATCTGATGCAAACAACAGAAACCTTCGTTTAATTTTTTGACAATATGTTTTCTGTTTCCCCTTCAGATGCTGGTCAAGAGCAATGGTCTGTCAGATAGGATCATAGTCCTGGCTGTGAAGATTGAGGAGCTGTTGTGCCCTGAGCAGGTGCCCATTGGATACATGCTGCTGAACGAGAGGATGCTGGAGAGCTACAGTGGCTTGCGAAAGTATTCACCCCCCTTGGCATTTTTCCTATTTTGTTGTCTTACAACCTGGAATAAAAATGTATTTTGGGGGGGGTTGTATCATTTGATTTACACAACATGCCTACTACTTTGAAGATGCAAAATATTTTTTATTGTGAAACAAACAAGAAATAAGACAAAAAAACAGAAAACTTGAGCGTGCATAACTAAATTACAGGTTGTAATGCAACAAAATAGGAAAAACGCCAAGGGGGATGAATACTTTTGCAAGGCACTGTACCTTCACTCCAGGAAGTGGCTCAAACCAAGGGTCAGTTCAGTCAGAGAGGAAGCGGTATACTCCACCCAAAACCTGTCCACGAAAATATGCCCACGAAGTGAGGGATTTTTCTATGGAGGTCAATGAGAGTGTTGAATTTGGTCAACCAAAAATGTAATTGCTAATTTGCTACGTGGGGCTTATACGATCGAATAGAAGATGCGTAATGCTTAGGTTTTTACGAATGCCCTGATATAAGTGGACTCACGTGGCATTGCAGCAACTTTGAAAAAAAGACTTTATATCGGAGTTGTGCCTGTTGTCATAGAGATAGAGGACTCATCCTGGATATAACCCATTTTAGAATAGACATTGCCAGTGAGGGCTTCCACCATACAGATATAAAGATGAGTCATCCATCTCTATGGCCCGTTGTGCACATGCGTATCTGCCCTCTCATTGGCTAGAATAGTCCCACCTAATTTCGCCTCCTCCCACCTGCCTTCCATCTTTGAGAACATGTATTTCCATTTTTAGAGTGGTCCCTCGACTATCTTGTCAATAGAATAGACAATATTTGGTTCAGTTCCAACATGGAAAGAGAGATGCCATTTTCCATGCTGCCATCAACCTGTGAATAGTTTTGTCAACGTCTGTATCAAGAGGGCATTATACGAACATCTATGGTTTTGTTTTGCTAATGTAATGTCTCTCTTCTTCTCTTTGCTTGTTCAGGTATGTTACCAACCTATAGTGGCATGCACCTGGCTCCCTTCACAGACGAGCAGCTCTCCATCGAGCATCATGGACACTCCAGCTTCTGGTGAGAGAAAAAAACACATTTCAGAAATATAGCATATGAACACATCATAAACCATGGCAAAAAAAATAGAACCACAGGAAATGAGCTCCAAAACGATTTTTTTTTTTTTATCTCAGCCTCATGGCACAATGTGTAGAATAGCAGGAAATTAGCTTTAAAGATGCACATTTCTCTAAGCCTCATGGCAAAATGTGTAGAATAGCATGAGATTAGCTATAATATTGCAAATGTCTCTCTCTGCCCCATGGCAAAATGTGTAGAACTGTAGGGAGTTAGATGTTTTCCCCGAAACTGCGATATGCCACTGCTACAGGTCCTACTGCTACTGGACTGTGAACCCAGCCTAGTGGGTTTCCTGTCAATGTAAAATCACAGGGAGTATTTTCTCTCTGCAGGATGACAGTGTGACTGTCCACTGCTCCTAGTGAACCTCTGACTCACTGGTACCAGGTCCACTGTCACTTCCAGACGCCTCTGTTTGGCAAGGGACAGACTCTGTCCGGAACTGTCCAGTTCATAGCCAACACGAGGTAAGCCGGAGAAGAAGGACAGTGCCTGTACTATAGAAATGGAATGGGGGAAATTGAAACAATATTATACAGAGATTATAATGTTTGCTATTCATTTCTACCAGGCAGAGCTACGACATTCACATCACAGCAGTCGTTGATCAGTCAGGCTTCAAATCTGGCAACAGTTTAGAGCTAAAGAATCCTGCTGTTTGGGTCCACAGTGATATTCAATGATATGTTAGTTTTCTCTGTATGGAGACGTCTGTAATGTTGGTCCATACATTTACATTTTAGTCATTTAGCAGACACTCTTATCCAGAGAGACTTAAAGTAGTGAGTGCATACATTTTAGTACCTTTTTGTCCATAGCAGGGCAATAGCAGAAGCTAATAATCTATTCATATCCTTTCAACGAATACAGTCTTTGGTAGAAGCGGGTAGATATGGTAGTATTGTTATTTCCTACTTGCCTAATGTGCTCTGTTGCCTGGACTACACCTCTGTCTGTCCGCCTGTTTAGAGTACCACTGTGGCAGGCAGGCACAAGCCCCGGGACTATAGGCTAGGTAAAGTACACCAGAACTGGCCTGTAGGGTCAGTAGTATAGTCAAATATATATCCCCTTTTTAAGAAAGCACATAGTTCCATCCAACAGGCTCTGTCGTAGCCGGCCGCGACCGGGAGACCCATGGGGCGGCGCACAATTGGCCCAGTGTCGTCCAGGGTAGGGGAGGGAATGGCCGGCAGGGATGTAGCTCAGTTGGTAGAGCATGGCGTTTGCAACGCCAGGGTTGTGGGTTCGATTCCCATGGGGGGCCAGTATGAAAAATAAAATAATGTATGCACTCACTAACTGTAAGTGGCTCTGGATAAGAGCGTCTGCTAAATTACTATAATAATAATATGCCATTTAGCAGACGCTTTTATCCAAAGCGACTTACAGTCATGCGTGCATACATTTCTTTGTGTATGGGTGGTCCCGGGGATCGAACCCACTACCTTGGCGTTACAAGCGCCGTGCTCTACCAGCTGAGCTACAGAGGACCACTGTCACGATCGTAGGAGGAAGTGGACCAAGGCGCAGCGTGATATGCGTACATACTTATGTTTATTAGAGTACCACACGAACAAAACAACAAAACGATACGTGAAGTCCTAGGTAACAGACACAAACCATACACGGAACAAGATCCCACAATACACTGTGGAAAACAGGCTGCCTAAGTATGGTTCCCAATCAGAGACAACAAGCAACAGCTGATACTCGTTGCCTCTGATTGAGAACCACCCCGGCCAACACAGAAACACATGAGCTAGATAATGAACCTAGAACACAAACACATAGAAACTACACACCCTGGCTCAACATAACAGAGTCCCAGAGCCAGGGCGTGACAACCACGATGAGTTTGACTTTGTTTCTTTGGTTAAAAATGCATTTTCCTTTCAAAGACATGCCTGAAGTGATCACCACCACTTCAATCAAGTTCCAGGGAACGTCATGTCCTTCACCATAAAACCACAGTTTTAAAAAAGTACAATATTTGTTTATTTTATATAATCATATCTATGAATAGCCAAAGCTATATTTAATGTATTATAGAGTGTACAGGGACACCAAGTGGAAAGAAGTGGCTCTGCAGTACCAATGCACTAAAGAGATCGAGTAGAGATAAATGTGTTTGTTAACCTGTAATACAAAACCAACAAACTTGTGTTATCCATAATAATAAGCTATCATTACTTCTCTACATCAACTAAGATCTGGTTCCAGTTCGTTCCCTGGCTTGTTAGCTCTTACCTGGATTTGATCAGTGACATTTTCAACCTGTTCCTGGCTGAGTCTGTAATACCAACATGTTTCAAGCAGACCACCATAGTCCCTGTGCCCAAGAACACTAAGGTAACCTGCCTAAATGACTACAGACCCGTAGCACTCACGTCTGTCGTCTGTAGTCATGAAGGGCTTTGAAAGGCTGGTCATTGCTCACATCAACACCATTATCCCAGAAACCCTAGACCCACTAATTTGCTTAACGCCCCAACAGATCCACAGACGATGCAATCTCTATTGCACTCCACACTGCCCTTTCCCACCTGGACAAAAGGAACACCTACGTGAGAATGCTATTCATTGACTAGACCTCATCATAGCACTGAGACTGCACTCGTGAAGGTGGTAAATTATATTTTAATGGCGTCAGACCAAGGCTCTGCATTTGTCCTCGTGCTCCTAGACCTTAGTCATGCTTTTGACACCATCGATCACCATATTCTTTTGGAGAGATTGGAAACCTTAATTGGTCTACACGGACAAGTTCTTGCCTGGTTTAGATCTTATCTGTCGGAAAGATATCAGTTCGTCTCTGTGGATGGTTTGTTCTCTGACAAATCAATTGTACATTTCGGTGTTCCTCAAGGTTCCGTTTTAGGACCACTATTTTCACTATATATTTTACCTCTTGGTGATGTCATTCGGAAACACAATGTTAACTTTCATTGCTATGCGGACGACACACAGCTGTACATTTCGATAAAACATGGTGAAGCCCCAAAATTGCCTACCCTGGAAGACTGTGTTTTAGACATAAGGAAGTGGATGGCAGCAAATATTTTACTTTTACACTCGGACAAAACAGAGATGCTAGTTCTAGGTCCCAAGAAACAAAGAGACCTTCTGTTGGATCTGACAATTAATATTGATGGTTGTACAGTCGTCTCAAAAAAACTGTGAAGGACCTCGGCGTTACTCTGGACCCTGATCTCTCTTTTGACGAACATATCAAGAATATTTCAAGGACAGCTTTTTTCCATCTTCGTAACATTGCAAAAATCTGAAACTTTTTGTCCAAACATTATGCAGAAAAGCTAATCCATGCTTTTGTCACTTCTAGATTAGACTACTGCAATGCTCTACTCTCCAGCTATCCGGATAAAGCACTACATAAACTTCAGTTAGTGCTAAACACGGCTGCTAGAATCTTGACTAGAACCAAAGAATTTGATCATATTACTCCAGTGCTAGCCTCTCTACACTGGCTTCCTGTTAAGGCTAGGGCTGATTTCAAGGTTTTACTGCTAACCTACAAAGCATTACATGGGCTTGCTCCTACCTATCTCTCCGATTTGGTCTTGCCATACATACCTACACGTAAGCTATGGTCACAAGACACAGGCCTCCTTATTGTCCCTAGAATTTCTAAGCAAACAGCTGGAGGCAGGGCTTTCTCCTATAGAGCTCAATTTTTATGGAATGGTCTGCCTATCCATGTGAGAGACGCAGACTCGGTCTCAACCTTTAAGTCTTTACTGAAGACTCATCTCTTCAGTACGTCCTATGATTGAGTGAAGTCTGGCCCAGGGGGGCGAAGGTGAACGGAAAGGCACTGGAGCAACAAACCGCCCTTGCTGTCTCTGCCTGGCCGGTTGCCGTCTCTCCCTATTACGGGGGCTGAGTCACTGGATTACTGGTGCTTTCCATGTTGTCCCTAGGAGGGGCGCGTCACTTGAGTGGGTTGAGTCACTGACGTGGCTGGGTTTCTGTATAGCACTTTGTGACATCTGCTGATGTAAAAAGGGCTTTATAAATACATTTGATTGAATTTGATTGACTACAGCTCAGTGTTCAACACCATAGTGCCCTCAAAGCTCATCACTAAGCTAAGGACCCTGGGACTAAACACCTCCCTCTGCAACTGGATCCTGGACTTCTTGACGGGCCGCCCTCAGGTGGTAAGGGTAGCTAACAACACATCTGCCACGCTGATCCTCAACACGGGGGCCCCTCAGGGGTGCGTGCTCAGTCCTCTCCTGTACTCCCTGTTCAGACATGACTGCATGGCCATGCACGACTCCAACACCATCATTAAGTTTGCAGAAGACTCAACAGTGGTAGGCCTGATCACTGACAATGATGAGACAGCCTATAGGGAGGAGGTCAGAGACCTGGCCGTGTGGTGCCAGGATAACAACCTCTCCCTCAACGTGATCAAGACAAAGGAGATGATTGTGGACTACAGGAAAAGGAGGACTGAGCACACCCCAATTCTCATTGACGGGGCTGTAGTGGAGCAGGTTGAGAGCTTCAAGTTCCTTGGTGTCCACATCACCAACAAACTAACATGGTCCAAACACACCAAGACAGTCGTGAAGAGGGCACGACCAAGCATATTCCCCCTCAGGAGACTGAAAAGATTTGGAATGGGTCCTCAGATCCTCAAAAGGTTCTACAGCTGCACCATCGAGAGCATCCTGACTGGTTGCATCACCGCCTGGTATGGCAACTGCTCTGCCTCCTACCGCAAGGCACTACAGAGTGTAGTGCGTACATCACTGGGGCCAAGCTTCCTGCCATCCAGGACCTCTATACCAGGCAGTGTCAGAGGAAGGCCCTAAAAATAGCCAAAGACTCCAGCCACCCTAGTCATAGACTGTTCTCTCTGCTACCGCACGGCAAGCGCTACCGGAGCGCCAGGTCTAGGTCCAAAAGGCTTCTTAACAGCTTCTACCCCAAGCCATAAGACTCCTGAACAGCTAATCAAATGGCTACCCCCCCGGCTACTCAAATCAAATTGTATTTCTCACATATACGTGTTTAGCAGATGTTATAGCGGGTGTAGCGAAATGTATATATTATGGACAAGCAATGACAGAGCGACATGGACTAAGATACAGTAGAATATTATAGAATAGAATGCAGTATATACACTGCTCAAAGAAATAAAGGGAACACTTAAACAACACAATGTAACTCCAAGTCAATCACACTTCTGTGAAATCAAACTGTCCACTTAGGAAGCAACACTGATTGACAATAAATTTCACATGCTGTTGTGCAAATGGAATAGACAACAGGTGGAAATTATAGGCAATTAGCAAGACACCCCCAATAAAGGACTGGTTTTGCAGGTGGTGACCACAGACCACTTCTCAGTTCCTATGCTTCCTGGCTGATGTTTTGGTCACTTTTGAATGCTGGTGGTGCTTTCACTCTAGTGGTAGCATGAGACGGAGTCTACAACCCACACAAGTGGCTCAGGTAGTGCAGCTCATCCAGGATGGCACATCAATGCGAGCTGTGGCAAGAAGGTTTGCTGTGTCTGTCAGCGTAGTGTCCAGAGCATGGAGGCGCTACCAGGAGACAGGCCAGTACATCAGGAGACGTGGAGGAGGCCGTAGGAGGGCAACAACCCAGCAGCAGGACTGCTACCTCCGCCTTTGTGCAAGGAGGAGCAGGAGGAGCACTGCCAGAGCCCTGCAAAATGACATCCAGCAGGCCACAAATGTGCATGTGTCTGCTCAAACGGTCAGAAACAGACTCCATGAGGGTGGTATGAGGGCCCGACGTCCACAGGTGGGGGTTGTGCTTACAGCCCAACACCGTGCAGGACGTTTGAAGAACAGCGCCGGGAAGATGGCGCCGGGAAGATGGCTGCCGTTTTACAGCCCTCTAACCAATTGTACTATTATGTGTGTTTTTCCGCGTTATTTGTAATTTATTTTGTACATAATGTTTCTGCCATCGTCTCTTATAACCAAAAAGAGCTTCTGGATATCAGGACAGCGATTACTCACCTCGCATTGGACGAAGATTTTTTCTTCAACGAGGCGGTCGCGAATGATATCCTACAGACACCCGACAAGGCCCAGATCCCCGTCATTCGCGTGAGGAAGAGACGGAGATACAGCGGACGCAGATCCGGGTGCCTTGTAAGGATCCGACGGCGAGCGAGTAAACTGCCTCTCCCATCAATCCTACTAGCCAACGTTCAATCTTTTGAGAATAAAATGGACGAGTTAAGATTACGGTTATCCTACCAACGGGACATTAAAAACTGTAATATCTTATGTTTCACGGAGTCGTGGCTGAACGACAACAATGATAACATTCAGCTAGCAGGCTATACGCTACATCGGCAGGACAGAACGTCTGACTCTGGTAAGACAAGGGGCGGCGGTCTGTGTATATTTGTAAACAACAGCTGGTGCACAAAATCAAATACTAAGGAAGTCTCGAGGTTTTGCTCGCCTGAGGTAGAGTATCTTATGATAAGCTGTAGACCACACTATTTACCAAGAGAGTTTTCATCTATATTTTTCATAGCTGTCTATTTACCACCACAAACCAATGCTGGCATTAAGATTGCTCTGAATGAGTTGTACAAGGCCATTAATCAACAGGAAAACGCTCATCCAGATGCAGCGCTCCTAGTGGCCGGGGACTTTAATGCAGGGAAACTTAAATCCGTTCTACCTAATTTCTACCAGCATGTTAAATGTGCAACCAGAGGGAAAAAAACTCTAGACCACCTTTACTCCACACACAGAGACGCATACAAAGCTCTCCCTCGCCCTCCATTTGGCAAATCTGACCATAACTCTATCCTCCTGATTCCTGCTTATAAGCAAAAACTGAAGCAGGAAGCACCAGTGATTCGGTTAATAAAAAAGTGGTCAGATGACGCAGATGCTAAGCTACAGGACTGTTTTGCTAGCACAGACTGGAACATGTTCCGGGATTCTTCAGACAGCATTGAGGAGTACACCACATCAGTCACTGGCTTCATCAATAAGTGCATCGATGATGTCGTCCCCACAGTGACCGTACGTACATACCCCAACCAGAAGCCATGGATTACAGGAAACATCCGCACTGAGCTAAAGGGTAGAGCTGCCGCTTTCAAGGAACGGGACTCTAACCCGGACGCTTATAAGAAATCCCGCTATGACCTCCGACGAACCATCAAACAGGCAAAGAGTCAATACAGGTCTAAGATTGAATCATACTACACTGGCTCTGACGGATGTGGCAGGGCTTGAAAACTATTACAGACTACAAAGGGAAGCACAGCCGCGAGCTGCCCAGTGACACAAGCCTACCAGACGAGCTAAACCACTTCTATGCTCGCTTCGAGGCAAGCAACACTGAAGCATGCATGAGAGCACCAGCTGTTCCGGATGACTATGTGATCACGCTCTCCGTAGCCGATGTGAGTAAGACTTTTAAGCAGGTCAACATTCACAAGGCCGCAGGGCCAGACGGATTACCAGGACGTGTACTCCGAGCATGTGCTGACCAACTGGCAAGTGTCTTCACTGACATTTTCAACATGTCCCTGACTGAGTCTGTAATACCAACATGTTTCAAGCAGACCACCATAGTCCCCGTGCCCAAGAACTCTAAGATAACCTGCCTAAATGACTACCGACCCGTAGCACTGACGTCTGTAGCCATGAAGTGCTTTGAAAGACTGGTCATGGCTCACATCAACAGCATAATCCCAGAAACCCTAGACCCACTCCAATTTGCATACCGCCCCAACAGATCCACAGATGATGCAATCTCTATCGCACTCCACACTGCCCTTTCCCACCTGGACAAGAGGAACACCTACGTGAGAATGCTATTCATTGACTACAGCTCAGCATTCAACACCATAGTGCCCTCTAAGCTCATCACTAAGCTAAGGATCCTGGGACTAAACACCTCCCTCTGCAACTGGATCCTGGACTTCCTGACGGGCCGCCCCCAGGTGGTAAGGGTAGGTAACAACACATCTGCCACACTGATCCTCAACACGGGGGCCCCTCAGGGGTGCGTGCTCAGTCCCCTCCTGTACTCTCTGTTCACCCATGACTGCATGGCCAGGCACGACTCCAACACCATCATTAAGTTTGCCGACGACACAACAGTGGTAGGCCTGATCACCGACAACGATGAGACAGCCTATAGGGAGGAGGTCAGAGATCTGGCCGTGTGGTGCCAGGACAACAACCTCTCCCTCAACGTGACCAAGACAAAGGAGATGATTGTGGACTACAGGAAAAAAAAGAGGACTGAGCACGCCCCCATTCTCATCGACGGGGCTGTAGTGGAACAGGTTGAGAGCTTCAAGTTCCTTGGTGTCCACATCACCAACGAACTATCATGGTCCAAACACACCAAGACAGTCGTGAAGAGGGCACGACAAAGCCTATTCCCCCTCAGGAGACTAAAAAGATTTGGCATGGGTCCTCAGATCCTCAAAAAATTATACAGCTGCACCATCGAGAGCATCCTGACTGGTTGCATCACCGCCTGGTATGGCAACTGCTTGGCCTCTGACCGCAAGGCACTACAGAGGGTAGTGCGTACGGCCCAGTACATCACTGGGGCAAAGCTCCCTGCCATTCAGGACCTCTATACCAGGCGGTGTCAGAGGAAGGCCCTCAAAATTGTCAAAGACTCCAGCCACCCTAGTCATAGACTGTTCTCTCTGCTACCGCACGGCAAGCGGTACCGGAGTGCCAAGTCTAGGTCCAAAAGACTTCTCAACAGCTTCTACCCCCAAGCCATAAGACTCCTGAACAGCTAATCATGGCTACCCGGACTATTTGCACTGCCCCCCCACCCCATCCTTTTTACGCTGCTGCTACTCTGTTAAGTATTTATGCATAGTCACTTTAACTCTACCCACATGTACATATTACCTCAACTACCTCAACTAGCCGGTGCCCCCGCACATTGACTCTGCAACGGTACCCCCCTGTATATATAGCCTCCCTACTGTCACTTTATTTTACTGTATATATAGCCTCCCTACTGTCACTTTATTTTACTTCTGCTCTTTTTTTCTCAACACTTTTTTTGTTGTTGTTTTATTCTTACTTTTTTTGTTTAAAATAAATGCACTGTTGGTTAAGGGCTGTAAGTAAGCATTTCACTGTAATGTCTGCACCTGTTGTATTCGGCGCATGTGACCAATAAAATTTGATTTGATTTGATTTGATTTGCCAAAGAACACCAAGATTGGCAAATTCGCCACTGGCGCCCTGTGCTCTTCACAGATGAAAGCAGGTTCACACTGAGCACATGTGACAGACGTGACAGAGTCTGGAGACGCCGTGGAGAACGTTCTGCTACCTGCAACATCCTCCAGCATGACCGGTTTGGCGGTGGGTCAGTCATGGTGTGGGGTGGCATTTCTTTGGGGGGCCGCACAGCCCTCCATGTGCTCGCCAGAGGTAGCCTGACTGCCATTAGGTACCGAGATGAGATCCTCAGACCCCTTGTGAGACCATATGCTGGTGCGGTTGGCCCTGGGTTCCTCCTAATGCAAGACAATGCTAGACCTCATGTGGCTGGAGTGTGTCAGCAGTTCCTGCAAGAGGAAGGCATTGATGCTATGGACTGGCCCGCCCGTTCCCCAGACCTGAATCCAATTGAGCACATCTGGGACATCATGTCTCGCTCCATCCACCAACGCCACGTTGCACCACAGACTGTCCAGGAGTTGGCGGCTGCTTTAGTCCAGGTCTGGGAGGAGATCCCTCAGGAGACCATCCGCCACCTCATCAGGAGCATGCCCAGGCGTTGTAGGGAGGTCATACAGGCACGTGGAGGCCACACACACTACTGAGCCTCATTTTGACTTGTTTTAAGGACATTACATCAAAGTTGGATCAGCCTGTAGTGTGGTTTTCCACTTTAATTTTGAGGGTGACTCCAAATCCAGACCTCCATGGGTTGATAAATTTGATTTCCATTGATAATTTTTGTGTGATTTTGTTGTCAGCACATTCAACTATGTAAAGAAAAAAGTATTTAATAAGATTATTTCATTCATTCAGATCTAGGATGTGTTATTTTAGTGTTCCCTTTATTTTTTTGAGCAGTGTACATATGAGATGAGGAGTGCAAGATATGTAAACATTATTAAAGTGACTTGTGTTCCATTTCTTAAAGTGGCCAGTGATTTCAATAGGCAGCAGCAGCCTCTAATGTGCTAGTGATGGCTATTTAACAATCTGATGGCCTTGAGATAGAAGCTTTTTTTCATTCTCTTGGTCCCAGCTTTGATGCACCTGTACTGATCTCGCCTTCTGGATGATAGCGGGGTCAAAAAGCAGTGGCTCGGGTGGTTGATGTCCTTGATGATCTTTTGGCCTTCCTGTTACATCGGGTGCTGTATGTGTCTTGGAGGGCGGATAGTTTGCCCCCGGTAATGCGTTCGGCAGACCGCACCACCCTCTGGAGAGCCCTGCGGTTGTGGGCGGTGCAGTTGCCGTACCAGGCGGTGATACAGCCCGACAGGATGCTCTCAATTGTGCATCTGTAAAAGTTTGTGAGGGTTTTAGGTGCTAAGCCAAATGTATTCAGCCTCCTGAGGTTGAAGAGGCTATGTTGCGCCTTCTTCACCACACTGTCTGCGTGGGTGGACCATTTCAGTTTGTAGGTGATGTGTATGCGACGGAACTTGAAGCTTTCCACCTTCTCCACTGCGGTCCCGTCGATGTGGATAGGGGGGTGCACCCTCTGCTGTTTCCTGAAGTCCACGATCATCTCCTTTGTTTTGTTGATGTTGAGTGAGAGGTTATTTTCCTGGCACCACAGTCCCAGAGCCATCACCTCCTCCCTGTAGGCGGTCTCGTCATTGTTGGTAATCAAGCCTACTACTGTTGTGTCGTCTGCAAACTTGATGATCGAGTTGGAGGCGTGCTTGGCCACGCAGTCATGGGTGAACAGGGAGTACAGGAGGGGGCTGAGCACGCACCCTTGTGGGACCCCAGTGTTGAGGATCAGCGAAGTGGAGATGTTGTTTCCTACCTTCACCACCTGGGGGCGGACGGTCAGGAAGTCCAGGACCCAGTTGCACAGGGCGGGGTTCAGACCCAGGGCCTCGAGCTTAATGATGAGCTTGGAGGGTACTATGGTGTTGAATGCTGAGCTATAGTCAATGAACAGCATTCTTACGTAGGTATTCCTCTTGTCCAGATGGGATAGGGCAGTGTGCAGTGTGATGGCGATTGCATCGTCTGTGGATCTATTGGGGCGGTAAGCAAATTGAAGTGGGTCTAGGGTGACAGGTAAGGTAGAGGTGATATGATCCTTGACTAGTCTCTCAAAGCACTTCATGATGACAGAGGTGAGTGCTACAGGGCGATAGTCATTTAGTTCAGTTACCTTTGCTTTCTTGGGTACAGGAACAATTTGGCCATCTTGAAGCATGTGGGAACAGCAGACTGGGAAAGGGAGAGATTGAATATTTCCATAAACACCAGCCAGCAGGTCTGCGCATGCTCTGAGGCCGGCAGCCTTGCGGGGGTTAACATGCTTAAATGTCTTAATCACGTCGGCCATGGAGAAGGAGAGGCCACAGTCCTTGGTAGTGGGCCTCGTCAGTGGCACTGTGTTATCCTCAAAGCGGGCGAAGAAGGTGTTTACTCTGTTTATTATCAATGCATAGTCACTTTACCTCTACCTACATTTACATATTATGTAAACTACCTCGACTAACCTGTGCCCCCGCACATTGACTCTGTACCGGTACCCCCTTTATATAGCCTCACTACTGTTATTTTTACTGTTGCTCTTTAATTGTTTTTGATTTTTGTTATTTTTTATATTTTACTTCAGTTTATTTTAGTAAATACTTTAACTCTTTTTTTTTCTTAAAACTGCATTGTTGGTTAAGGGCTTGTAAGTAAGCATTTCACTGTAAGGTCTACACTTGTTGTATTCCGTGCATGTGACAAATAAAATGTTATCATTGATTTGAAGGGACTGGATAGGTGAAAACAAAATGGTGATGGTGAGTGACTTTCTTAGGCTATAAAGGGGATAGATGGAGACATGACTACATTAGGCTACTTAGCTAAATTTACAGTACGTATGTCACAGTTCTTTCTCTAAACAGAAATATATCATTAATGTTGTCGGCTACATGTCGGCAAAAGCCACAGTACCATATGCCGTATCGTTGTGGTATTGTCCCAATCAAAAACATCCAATGCATTTTACGCCAGTCAGGACGGTTTCTGATTGGTCAGATTGGAAGGCTCATGCCGTAAACCGTTACGTTCAGAACCCATGGTAAGGTACGTAACCGTGTGTATTCTATCTGCTGTGTAGGAACATCTTACAATAATGTTGTTTACATGTTTCTTTTGTCAGTGAAAATATATCTACCAGACATGTTTCATTATTGCACATCATACCTTATCTGTTCAGTTCTCTCTGGCCTACCAGGGTTAGTAGCTAGCTACTGTATTTAGCTGGAAAACACAGCACATGCAGTATACAAGCTGGAACTATGATTAGTACATAATGTAAACTGCAACTACCTACTGATCATGCGGGTTGTCATCTTTCGTTTGAATAGTGAGTTCTTAAAAATGGAACCTAAAAATAAACCCTTTTCCCCTAAAGGTGACAAGAAGTTCATACACAACGGGAAAGGTAAGGGAATTTTTGTTGTTGTTGTTTTTTAAGTGGTTTAATGATGCCCTGGATAAAACAACTTGTAGGCCTAACTGACTAGCTACAAATTCTGTTCAGAAGGTACAAGTAAACCTGGGACCAAACCAACAGGTAAACCACCAGGAAAAAGGCAATTCAAACCACTAGTGGCGCAGTGGTCTAAGGCACTGCATCACAGTGCTAACTGTGCCACTAGAGATCCTGGTTCGAATCCAGGCTCTGTCGCAGCCGGCCGCGACCGGGAGACTCATGGGCGGCGCACAATTGGCCCAGCGTCGTCCAGGGTAGGGGAGGGAATGGCCGGCAGGGATGTAGCTCAGTTGATAGAGCATGGCATTTGCAATGCCAGGGTTGTGGGTTCGTTTCCCACGGGGGGCCAGTATAAAAAATTAATAAAATGTATTCACTAACTGTAAGTCGCTCTTGATAAGAGCGTCTGCTAAATGACTAAAATGTAAATGTAAGACCGGAGGAAATGGGACTCCACAGAAATTCTTGAACAAAAAACCCACAGATGGAAAGTTCACCAAACCCAAAGATGCAAAGTTCACCAAAAAGAGAAAGTTCACTCCTGGGAAGGGCAAGGAAGAGGAAGGTATGAAATGTGTACAGTCTCCAATTCCAACGTTTTTAATAGGCTAACAGTACTTTTTGTATTTATTATGGACCCCCATTAGCTGCTGCCAAGGAAGCAGACTCTTCCTGGGGTCCAGCAACATAAGACAGTTACATACAGTTTAAAATACTACATGACATTACATTTCATAATGGCATGCTGAAGATTTTTTATGGTATTTCATGAAATAGGTATATTTCTTAGATTCTAAGTTGCATGAATCTACATCTACGTATGAATGATCAGCGATCACACTAATGGTGGAATGCTTGTCTGTCTGTTTGCTCAGGTTCTGAGACCAAGAAACCCAAATGGGACGAATTCAAACAGCAGAAGAAGGAACTGAAACAGAACCGGCAGCAGACTGAGAAAAAGGAGAGTTATCAAATAGTGAGCAGAGCCAAGCAGGAGTGGGAGATGGTCAGAAGGTAGGCTAAACCAGCTACTCTATTATACTGAACAAAAATATAAAAGCAACATGTAGTGTTGGTCCCTTATTTCATGAGCTGAAATAAAAGATCCCAGAAATGTTCCATATGCACAAAAATATTGTTTCTCTCAAATTCTGTGCACAAATATGTTTACGTCCTTGTTAGTGAGCATTTCTCCTTTGCCAAGAGAATCCATCCACCTGACAGGTGTTGCATATCAAGAAGCTGATTAAACAGCATGATCATTACACAGGTGCACCTTGTGCTGGGGACAATAAAAGGTCACCAAAATGTGCAGTTTTGTGACATAACACAATGCCACAGATGTCTCAAATTAAGGGAGTGTGCAATTGGCATGCTGACTGCAGGAATATCCACCAGAGCTGTTGCCAGAGAATTGAATGTTAATTTCTCTACCAACCGGCCTCACAACCGCATACCACATGTAACCACGCCAGCCCAGGACCTCCACATCTGGCTTCTTCACATGCGGGATCATCTGAGACCAGCCACATGGACAGCTGATGAAAATTAGGAGTATTTCTGTCTGTAATACTGCCCTTTTGTGTGGAAAAACTCATTCTGATTGGCTGGGCCTGGCTCCCCAGTGGGTGGGCCTATGCCCACCCATGGCTGTGCCCATAGATTAGGGCCTAATTCATTTATTTCAATAGACTGATTTCCTTATGAACTAACTCAGTGAAATTGTTGCATGTTGGGTTTATATTTTTGTTCAGTATAGTTATTGTGCCAGCAGTCTTACAAAACGTCCTTCCTTTTTATTGGGGGAGCGATTAGGTTGCATGTATTTAGACCTGTACTTATTTATTATGTATCCCTTTATTTCAATACAGGAAAGACTGCGACAAAGAGAAGAGGATCAAACTCATGAAAGAGCTTCAGGAACTTGTTAAAGGAAAGATCAAAACAGTGAGTACAGGATGACATTTACATTGCTGAAAGGCAGCATTCAAATCTATAATTTAGATTGTACATTATCGCAATTGACACTGCACAAATTGAGAGCATAGCACAATGGAGGATTTAAATAAGAGGCCGTCTGCGATCTTTTAAGGTACTTACTACTGTATAGTGTCTGTTCCAGGTGTGTAGGAGTCAAGGCACGACTCCAACACCATCATTAAGTTTGCCGATGACACAACAGTGGTAGGCCTGATCACCGACAACGATGAGACAGCCTATAGGGAGGAGGTCAGAGACCTGGCCGTGTGGTGCCAGGATAACAACCTCTCCCTCAACGTGACCAAGACAAAGGAGATGATTGTGGACTACAGGAAAAAAAAAGAGGACTGAGCATGCCCCCATTCTCATCGACGGGGCTGTAGTGGAACAGGTTGAGAGCTTCAAGTTCCTTGGTGTCCACATCACCAACGAACTATCATGGTCCAAACACACCAAGACAGTCGTGAAGAGGGCACGACAAAGCCTATTCCCCCTCAGGAGACTGAAAAGATTCGGCATGGGTCCTCAGATCCACAAAAAATTATACAGCTGCACCATCGAGAGCATCCTGACTGGTTGCATCACCGCCTGGTATGGCAACTGCTTGGCCTCCGACCGCAAGGCACTACAGAGGGTAGTGTGTACGGCCCAGTACATCACTGGGGCCAAGCTTCCTGCCATCCAGGACCTCTATACCAGGCGGTGTCAGAGGAAGGCCCTCAAAATTGTCAAAGACTCCAGCCACCCTAGTCATAGACTGTTCTCTCTGCTACCGCACGGCAAGCGGTACCGGAGTGCCAAGTCTAGGTCCAAAAGACTTCTCAACAGCTTCTACCCCCAAGCCATAAGACTCCTGAACAGCTAATCATGGCTACCCGGAGTATTTGCACTGCCCCCCCACCCCATCTTTTTACGCTGCTGCTACTCAGTTAATTATTTATGCATAGTCACTTTAAGTCTACCCACATGTACATATTACTTCAACTACCTCAACTAGCCGGTGCCCCCGCACATTGACTCTGCACCGGTACCCCCCTGTATATATAGCCTCCCTACTGTTATTTTATTTTACTTCTGCTCTTTTTTTTCTCAACACTTTTTTGTTGATGTTTTATTTTACTTTTTTATTAAAAATAAATGCACTGTTGGTTAAGGGCTGTAAGTAAGCATTTCACTGTAATGTCTGCACCTGTTGTATTCAGCGCATGTGGCCAATAAAATTTGATTTGATTTGATTTGAAAATAAGAATACTGGAAAAGATGGAGACGTGCACACTGTAAAACAAAAAAATAATAAATCCAAAACTGATGCTTGAATGCAAAATAAAGATGTTTATTAAAACATCATGATGCACAAAAAAATCATTGCATAAATGAAAGGTGAAAACAAATATTTTTGCCTCAGGCCATCATCAGTTTGAATGTCGGCACACACGCCTGGCTTCTATTTCAGGATAATTGCATGTCACATGATCAAGAAGGCAACGCATCAGAAAATCTATGAATCAGTGCCTAGTAGAATAGAATGCATGATCTAGATTATATAAAAAAATATACAAAAGCGGACAGAGAAATGTCATCAATTATTGCTTTTACATATACCATGTGAACATTACCTCAGAATAAATAAGATAGGATTGTAAGAGTAGGGAGCTAGAGATACCACTAGATGGGGGTATCGAACACCAATAAGAGGCAAAATACCAGTTACAGAAAACACTTCAATAACAATTCTTCATTCATGCCGAATGGGTGGAGAGTTTTTAAATATAACATCCACCAGCATTCTGTCTGGAGAAGACTAAGTTCAAGATTACCACCCCTACGTGAACGTTTTATCTGTTGTATAGCACATCTTTATTTTGCATTCAAGCGTCAGTTTTGGATTTATTCCTCTTTTTGTTGACAGTGTGCGGTTCTCCATCTCTTACAATAGAGAATTTGCCATCCACTGAAATTAATGGACAGACAATGACTGTCAATACTTGAATACTATAAAACAGTTGAGCACAATAGACATTCAAATTCGTTTTCAGTGCATGACATCCAAATGCTCAACTCAAGTTTGCGGATAAAGTTAACATCCTTTTTCTTATTCAGATAGCATTTGCTCACGACTCCACCAGAGTCCTCCAGTGTTTTATCCGGTTTGGAAACGACAAGCAAAGACAAGTTTTTGATGAACTCAAAGGTCAGTAGTTTGTTAAGCGGTACTGGAGCGCCAAGTCTAGGTCCAAAAGGCTTCTTAACAGCTTCTACTCCCAAGCCATAAGACTCCTGAACAGCTAATCATGGCGACCTGCACCAGGCTGGGAAGACTGAATCTGCAATAGGTAAGCAGCTTGGTTTGAAGAAATCAACTGTGGGAGCAATTATTAGGAAATGGAAGACATACAAGACCACTGATAATCTCCCTCGATCTGGGGCTCCACGCAAGATCTCACCCCGTGGGGTCAAAATGATCACAAGAACGGTGAGCAAAAATCCCAGAACCACACGGGGGGACCTAGTGAATGACCTGCAGAGAGCTGGGACCAAAGTAACAAAGCCTACCATCAGTAACACACTACGCCGCCAGGGACTCAAATCCTGCAGTGCCAGACGTGTCCCCCTGCTTAAGCCAGTACATGTCCAGGCCCGTCTGAAGTTTGCTAGAGTGCATTTGGATGATCCAGAAGAGGATTGGGAGAATGTCATATGGTCAGATGAAACCAAAATATAACTTTTTGGTAAAAACTCAACTCGTCGTGTTTGGAGGACAAAGAATGCTGAGTTGCATCCAAAGAACACCATACCTACTGTGAAGCATGGGGGTGGAAACATCATGCTTTGGGGCTGTTTTTCTGCAAAGGGACCAGGACGACTGATCCGTGTAAAGGAAAGAATGAATGGGGCCATGTATCGTGAGATTTTGAGTGAAAACCTCCTTCCATCAGCAAGGGCTTTGAAGATGAAACGTGGCTGGGTCTTTCAGCATGACAATGATCCCAAACACACCGCCCGGGCAACGAAGGAGTGGCTTCGTAAGAAGCATTTCAAGGTCCTGGAGTGGCCTAGCCAGTCTCCAGATCTCAACCCCATAGAAAATCTTTGGAGGGAGTTGAAAGTCCGTGTTGCCCAGCGACAGCCCCAAAACATCACTGCTCTAGAGGAGATATGCATGGAGGAATGGGCCAAAATACCAGCAACAGTGTGTGAAAACCTTGTGAAGACTTACAGAAAACGTTTGACCTGTGTCATTGCCAACAAAGGGTATATAACAAAGTATTGAGAAACTTTTGTTATTGACCAAATACTTATTTTCCACCATAATTTGTAGGATTTTTAATGAATTTATTTGCAATGTGGTTTTCTAGAGAAAAAAAATCTCAATTTGTCTGTCATAGTTGACGTGTACCTATGATGAAAATTACAGGCCTCTCTCATCTTTTTAAGTGGGAGAACTTGCACAATTGGTGGCTGACTAAATACTTTTTTCCCCCACTGTACATAAAACATGGCGTAATACAGAACGCCAACAGACAGTTACAGCTGAAGGACAGAGCTACATAAAACCGGTGCCCCTGCACATTGACTCTGTACCGGTACCCTCTGTATATAGCCTCCCTACTATTATTTTATTTTACTGCAGCTTTTTTTTTTTTTTACTTAACACTTTTTTTTATTTTCTTAACTGCATTGTTGGTTAAGGGCTTGTAAGTAAGCATTTCACTGTAAGGTCTACACCTGTTGTATTCGGCGCATGTGGCAAATCATATTTGATTTGTTCTGTTCTAATGTTCTGTTATTCCCTGAGTAATGAGTCAGTTGTTTTTGTCATGTCAATCACAATGCTCAATGATGTTATCCTGTTCCGTAGATGATATGGTCGAGCTGAGTAAATCAAAGTATGCCAGAAATATTGTGAAGAAGTTCTTAATGTATGGGTAAGTGAGCCTTTTGCTTTCTAGAAATTTTGCATTTACATAAAGTCGTAGCACTAGCAATACATGTAGTATTTTCATATCTGATATTAGCATTAGATCCTGGCAGGAAAGCTGGCCAAAATAGTCAAAACTAAATAAAAGGGTCATCTTGTTGAATAAATAATCATTGTAAATCTATGCATGATGTACAGTGGGGAGAACAAGTATTTGATACACTGCCGATTTTGCAGGTTTTCCTACTTACAAAGCATGTAGAGGTCTGTAATTTTTATCATAGGTACACTTCAACTGTGAGAGACGGAAAATCACAGAAAAAATCCAGAAAATCACATTGTATGATTTAAGTAATTAATTTGCATTTTATTGCATGACATAAGTATTTGATACATCAGAAAAGCAGAACTTAATATTTGGTACAGAAACCTTTGTTTGCAATTACAGAGATCATACGTTTCCTGTAGGTCTTGACCAGGTTTGCATAGACTGCAGCAGGGATTTTGGCCCACTCCTCCATACAGACCTTCTCCAGATCCTTCAGGTTTCGGGGCTGTCGCTGGGCAATACGGACTTTCAGCTCCCTCCAAAGATTTTCTATTGGGTTCAGGTCTGGAGACTGGCTAGGCCACTCCAGGACCTTGAGATGCTTCTTACGGAGCCACTCCTTAGTTGCCCTGGCTGTGTGTTTCGGGTCGTTGTCATGCTGGAAGACCCAGCCACGACCCATCTTCAATGCTCTTACTGAGGGAAGGAGGTTGTTGGCCAAGATCTCGCGATACATGGCCCCATCCATCCTCCCCTCAATACGGTGCAGTCGTCCTGTCCCCTTTGCAGAAAAGCATCCCCAAAGAATGATGTTTCCACCTCCATGCCTCACGGTTGGGATGGTGTTCTTGGGGTTGTACTCATCCTTCTTCTTCCTCCAAATACGGCGAGTGGAGTTTAGACCAAAAATATATATTTTTGTCTCATCAGACCACATGACCTTCTCCCATTCCTCCTCTGGATCATCCAGATGGTCATTGGCAAACTTCAGACGGGCCTGGACATGCGCTGGCTTGAGCAGGGGGACCTTGCGTGCGCTGCAGGATTTTAATCCATGACGGCGTAGTGTGTTACTAATGGTTTTCTTTGAGACTGTGGTCCCAGCTCTCTTCAGGTCATTGACCAGGTCCTGCCGTGTAGATCCCTCACGATCATTGATGCCGCACGAGGTGAGATCTTGCATGGAGCCCCAGACCGAGGGTGATTGACCGTCATCTTGAACTTCTTCCATTTTCTAATAATTGCGCCAACAGTTGTTGCCTTCTCACCAAGCTGCTTGCCTATTGTCCTGTAGCCCATCCCAGCCTTGTGCAGGTCTACAATTTTATCCCTGATGTCCTTACACAGCTCTCTGGTCTTGGCCATTGTGGAGAGGTTGTGTCTGTTTGATTGAGTGTGTGGACAGGTGTCTTTTATACAGGTAACGAGTTCAAACTAGGTGCAGTTAATACAGGTAATGAGTGGAGAACAGGAGGGCTTCTTAAAGAAAAACTAACAGGTCTGTGATAGCCGGAATTCTTACTGGTTGGTAGGTGATCAAATACTTATGTCAGGCAATAAAATGCAAATGAATTACTTAAAAATCATACAATGTGATTTTCTGGATTTTAGTTTTAGATTCCGTCTCTCACAGTTGAAGTTATGATAAAAATTACAGACCTCTACATGCTTTGTAAGTAGGAAAACCTGCAAAATCGGCAGTGTATCAAATACTTGTTCTCCCCACTGTACATGATTCAACAGTAATCCTTTGTGATCGCATTTAAAATTAATATTGGCGTGCGGCTTGATCTAATCTGTGGTTGAATTTACTGATCATTTGCTTAGAAGACATTAAAAATGGGAATCAAGTCAATAATTCAAAACTCCACTCATTGTAACCTTCTCTGTAATCCTGACCTTGGCTGAAGATACCAGCTGTTTTTGAGAATAATCTGATTTCATGGCTCAGATATTAAAATGAGGGGAAATGTTATCCCAGTATGAAGGCATATCTTGTAGGATTAATATAAAGGTCATAATTTGATTGAGTCTCTACTCACTACTAGTTTATCTGGCATGCAGTGATGTTTACAGATTAAATAAGTAATCTGACGTCAGGTGTGTGTGTATCGTGTCCCACAGGAGCAAAGAGCAGGTTACAGGTGTGATGGTGGGCTTCAAAGTGAGGCAGATGCTGCGTCACTCGGAGGCGTCGTCGGTGGTGGAGTACGCTTACAACGACAAGGCTATCCTCTCTGAGACTCCTGCTCACTGAGGAGCTCTACGGAACCACATTCCAAGTCTTCAAGGTCAGGACACCTCCAACACCTCTCCCACTGTAGCAAAGTGTTGTTCTAAGTAATAGTATAGTTCTAAGCAGTAGTGTAGTTCTTCTCATACACCTCTTCTCTAGTTCAGTGAAAGTCTTGAACAGACTGCATAATCCCGTTACCAATAAATCGTCTTTCTGATTGCTTGTCTCTGAATATCTGCTGGTGTGGATGATATGCAGAATCTTACTGACACTTGGTGTTTGTTCCCAGTCGGCAGTGTGCCCCACGCTAGAGAAGGTGCTGGAGGCTAACCCAGACAAGGTTAATGGCATTTTGGAGGAGATGAAACAGATCCTTACCCCCATGGCCACAAAGTGAGCATTATTGAGCACACACACCTCTAACCCTTCACTCTGCACACAGGAAATGATCAAATAAATCAAAATACTGCTTTTGATTTCTGTCCATGTTATCTTTTCCCACAGAGAGGCTGTGATCAAACATTCTCTGGTGCACAAAGTATTTCTGGACTTCTTCCTGCATGCCCCAGCCAAACAAAGGACTGTAAGTAGAACCACCAATGACTGAATAAATTACTGAATCCTACATTTTGATCATGTGACTTAACAGGAAATGATTGAGTCGATAAGGGAGTCTGTGGTTTATATGGCCCACACCCACGATGGAGCTAGAGTAGAAATGCGCTGCCTGTGGCATGGGACACCTAAGGTGAGTATTCACTTAGGCCTTCTAGAGAGATGATCCTCACCAACCACAGACTAGTGTGTGTCCTGTGCATGTATGTACACTGATTTATTGGTTCTGTCTTTCAGGACAGAAAAGTCATCATTAAAACCATGAAGACGTACATTGAGAAGTTTGCAACGGTCAGCCAACACAACAGACAATTTGATCGCCGCGGTCAGACATGCAAATATGTAAACGTCAGTGTGTGTGGCTGCACTGGGCCTTTAACATACCTTAATTGCTATTGTGAGGCAATTGGACAGAAATGATGAGATGCCATCCATGCTTCATGCTTTATATAGTCTATACTTTAAAGGATCTGTCTCCATCTGACCCTTTGTCCCTGTAGCAAGAAGGACGTTGCCCTTCGTCGTAAGGAGCTCCTGGAGGCGGTGTCTCCGCCTCTGATTCAGCACCTGTGTGACCACGCCCGCACCATGGTGATGGACAAGGCCTCCAGCGTCACCGTTAGTGAAATTCTGGGGTCCGCCATCGGGGACCTGCGTCCTGCCATGGAGGCTGTCGCTGAGCTGGCCGCTGACGACTTCACACCAGGAGGAGTGGAGGGGCAGGTGAGGACGGGACGGGGCGGGTGAGGAGGGGACGGGGGCGTGGTGTGTCATATTAGAGATCCTCCAGTACTTTTTTTACTTTTTAGCCAGTAGTTCTGAAAGTAGCACTCACCAGCCAAATGTGGTCCCCAGAAATGTCATACTACAAGTGCAGATATGTGCACCACATCATTGCGCTCCCTCTCTCTACTGTGTGTGCATTAGCTGTCACCCAAATGGCGAGGGACTGAAGCTCATTGGCTAGAACTTGAATTGCTAGGGGGCTGGCCCACATGGGGGAAAATGTAGGGAAAATGGCGCAGCGCAACTTTCATCAAACTAGAGATTTTGTTGCTAATTTAGGTAAGACAGTAGTTCTGCTCATAGATGATGCATGTATGAACTGCACATTGACACATCCAGGCCAAATCGGGAGGTTTAAAAAATACTTAGTAATTGCAAATGTTCCGGAGCATGTCTTTAAAGTAGGAGAATTAAGTAGTCTCTCATAGGTGAGAATTGCAATTGTTTTGACGTCTCCATTGGGTTAGCTTTTTCAGTCTGTTTGGTCAACTGCGCGATGATTGAACTGGCTTGATATCAGGAACACTTAAAATGGTAAAATCTGTGGTCTCTACTGTCCTCTAGCAAGTGCTTGGTATTCAGTGTGAACATGTTTTCCTCCTCTGTATCCTGTTCTATAGCTGCACATGGCTGAACACCCTGCCGGGCATCTGGTGCTCAAGTGGCTGATCGAACAAGACAAGATGAAGGAGGCCGAGAGAGAGAGAAGGTACGACTGACTGCACAAATATCACCCAACATTTTTATTAAAATAAAATAAAATATGAAGACCTGTAGGCCTGACTGCACAAATATGACCCGCAGGCCTGACTGCACAAATATGACCCGCAGGCCTGACTGCACAAATATGACCTGTAGGCCTGACCGCACAAATATGACCTGTAGGCCTTACTGCACAAATATGACCCGCAGGCCTGACTGCACAAATATGACCTGTAGGCCTGACCGCACAAATATGACCTGTAGGCCTGACCGCCCAAATATGACCCGCAGGCCTGACTGCACAAATATGACCCGCAGGCCTGACTGCACAAATATGACCTGTAGGCCTGACCGCAAAAATATCACCTCACAGTTATGAACTTGATGCGGTATTCTACTCGCAGACAACTGCAAAAATGGCTGTGGACGTGTCCATATTGACTCGGGACTCTATCCTGTATCCCCCTGACCATGACTGTATTGTGATTCTGTATCTTCCTGACCATGTCTCTACAGAGCGTTTCTCCAGGGTCCTGTTGGACAAGGTGGGGATGGACAAGCTAAAGACGTGGGCTGCAGTGAACCGTGGGGCTATCGTGCTCTGCTGGTGAGTACCTCTACACTGTGGGATCCAATTCCTCTACCCAGTCACATATCCAAAACTCTAGCACAATAGACAAATCCTGGAAAGCAAGCAAACTGGTGCTTAACAGTCAAACTAAAATGAGTGTTAATAGATCAGAAATGATTCCAGCTCCTAACGATTTGAAGTTGGCTATATGCTTAGAAATTATCCCTTCTCCTTATTTACAATCCAATCCTTGCAAAACTTGTAAACAAACTGTAACTAGAAGAGTGCTTAGAAATGTGTACCATGACTCTCCGAGCCATGAAAATGGTAATTGAGGACAAACACTTCAGGAATACTAAACACCATCTTTTAACATGAAAAGTTGGAGCATGAGTAAGATTCCTTCGGTCTTCTTAGTTATTTGTCTTCATTTAAACATTAAAATCTTCCCATCACTATGGATTTTCTGCTTGTCATGTCATCCTAGCTGTTTGTTAGTGTAAAGGGAGAATAGGCAGAGGTCAGCTGGGGGTTAAGCATGTTTTACAGGGAGGCTGTGTTTGTATTCATTCTCCATATCACTGGGTGACGTGGGTGAGAAAGGAGCGGGCAGTGGGGCACAGCTGCCCATTGTGAAACAGCAACACAAGCAGTGGATTACGCTTCCTCAATAACTTTGCTTTCGTTTTCTTTTCTGGTTTCTCTGCCACTTCCCTTGTTCCTTTTCACTCTAGCCCCCGCCCCACCCCTTCCTCCATGTCTTGTACCACTGTTCCTCCACTGTCCTTCTGTAATCACTCTAAGACGTTAAACACAGAGATTTGTCTGGTTCTCTTTATAGCTACTATAGTCTGTAACATCAAATGATTTGATTTAATTCTAGCCATTCACTTATTTCTTTGCTATTGATATCCCAAAAATGTTTTTGGGTTAATTTAGTATGGGTAGAAATGTTGTTACTACCCAATAAGAGATGCATGGAAGAACTCCGTTGTTAAATGTGAGGTAGGTGTAAAGGTTACCTTCAACAAGCTATCTTGTTAGGGGGTTAGGGGAGGGTTTGGCCGGCGTAGGCCGTCATTGTAAATACGAATTTGTTTTGACCTGACTTGCCTAGTTAAATAAAGAAAACAATTACTCTTTTTTTTTTTTTTTTTTACAGTCTCCTGAACAGTGCAGATGGGAGTGTTGCCGGGAAGATCAGGGCGGCATTGAAGGCCTACGCTCCGGAACTACAGAAGATCCAGCACTGTAATGGAGTGGAAGCTCTGCTGGAGAAACTGGCCTGATACTGATTCCATGTCACATTTTCAGGTTTCATTACAACAGGTTTATCTGCTGAAAATGACTTCACTGGGGTTTCTATTGTTTTCTCATAGCTATCCATACTGTCCATCCAGTCCTTTGACCTAACCATCCTGGTGAAATCCCTACTATGACATGAAGATGGATGAAAAGAGACGCTGATTTGTACTGCATTTATGTCCAATTAATTTAGGTGTGTTTGTTTGTAAAGCTGTGGAGCAAGTATTTAAATGTAAAAGGCACAGAAATACTGGCAGTGTTTTTGTATAATTTTGTAACTGATCGGTATGAGTTGTACTAGCCAACTGAGGAGCTGGAATTAACTCAAATGTATTATTGCACATCAATAAACTATCCATTGGCAGAGAATGTCAGTAAGCAAATTTCATAATGAATTTTTTCATATATAAATCCAACTATAAATGTTAATCCTGATGGTGTGTGTGTCTGTTGTCACCAAGCTGTGGCCTGACCTATCAGTCTGCTGGAAGCCTGTTCATCTGTGACGGAAGCCTGCATGCTCACTAGCAAATTAATTTAGTGGGCCCTGCTCAGGTTCCATCTGTCCTGGTCTCTGTGATCCGGACGGACCCAGTCAGGCGAGAAACGGCTTATTCCTTCCAGAGACCTCACATTCTTCTAATCAGTTTAGAGGATTATCAATTGCTGCCTGTGTGGCCACTATTTGGGAGGTTTAGACTCATGGCAGTAGTCCGTCTGACTTGCACTACTTTTGAGGATTTTGTTGATCAAGACCAGTGAGAGCTGTGCTGTTATTTTGATTAGGCTCTTTTTAGCAAAAGGTCCAAAGTTTAAGCTAAAGTCTGCTATCTGCTAAGTGGAAATACATTAGCAATGTCTGGGTGGCTGGTGAACCTTGTGGGTGACAATGACAAAGTTGTCATCTACAAATATTTTCCGGAAGAAAATGTTTGCTTATCTAAGAGTACTTGTGAGGTTTTCCAAACATACAAAATCACAGTGACCTACTCTTTTAATCTTCTAGCTAGTGCGGAAACATTGCAAGCTGCTTCTATATTCATAAATCCGCTTTGGGAAGATTCAATCTTACACAGATACCCATACACGGGGTGAGGGGCAGTGTATTTAACCTGTCCGCAGATTCAGATTCATCCAGATGTTGCATTTTGAACATATTATTTCAGACCTGACTGGGTGCTGTTCTGCAGTGGATTATGTCTTCCTGTTGGGATGACATGGCCATAAGGACTGGAGGGGAATGGTGTGGTATAAAAAAGATTTCTTTCAAAGGCCACATTTCTTCTGTATTGAAGTGTAATTGAAGGATAATTTTAACATGGAGAAGGGAATACACATTATTAGGAAAGAATAACGATATATTACTTTGTCAGCAGTATTTTTGCTACAATGCAAGGTTGCACTCAGCTCCTTGGGAGCGTTAATATCCAAGCATGTAATTGCATACAAGAATCTCATGTTTGGCAATGAAACTCATATCGATAGGAGAATCAATTTCTAAAACCTGAATTGAACCATTTATACAGTAAACATAGATGCATAGTAACTCCAGCTCCCTTGGAACCCCACTTGGTAGTGGCACAAGTCACAACATAATTGAATGGAAAGTCTCCCATAGTGCTCTTAAGAACATTCACCAGTGTGTCTATGGACCCCATCGTCACAGCATTCGGTTAACTTCCTGGCCGCCCTCTTGGTGAACCTGACCTTGCCCCGAGCCTTCACTGTGGAGGTGTACTCCTGAGACTTCAGCTTGGTGTAGTAGTCTGAGAACTTGTTGTACAGGATGGAGATGGGCATGCCGTTCAAAATGACGCCAAAGGAGATGCAGGTGAAAGCAAACAGCCGGCCCAGGATGGTCTCTGGAAACATGTCTCCATAGCCCACAGTAGAGATGCTCACCTGAGGGAGGGAGAAGGCCAATGGTCATTTTATTTGTAAACATTAACCTAGTCTCTACTGAACTTGCTAACATTGCCAGGACCTGAGCCCTGAGTTGACCCTTCATGATATGTGTGTCTGAGTGCCACAGTCTGCTCACGACAGGCCTGGGAGAAGGTCAAGGAGAGCCCATGTGAAAAGCTTTGTTTGGAGGATTAAATCGAGGGGAGGGCAAGTGAAGTAGTGCGTTTCTGGGGCTATATTCGCCGTCCGCCTGAAGGCTGTTGAATAATTGTTTAATGGAATTACAGAACTAAGGCACTAGGTTGGTCTACAGTGAATGGACATAGGACATGCATGTCCTCATCTAACGCCTTCAATTAATTAAGGTGGAAGTGCCTCAAGGGAAATCCTTAAATACCTTTCCCCTGGCAGAGTCCAGCCCTCCTTAATACCATTGTACATGTATGTACACTGAGTGTACAAAACATTAAGAACACCTTCCTAATATTGAGTTGCGCTGCAGCATTGCAGTTGTTGACACAAACCGGTGAACCTGGCACATGCTACCATACCCCGTTCAAAGGCACTTAAACCTTTTGTCTTGCCCATTCACCCTCTGAATGGCACACGTCGCAGTTGTCTCAAGGCTTAAAAATCATTATTTAACAAGTGAGGGATCATAGCTTTCACCTGGTCAGTCAGTCTATGTCATGGAAAGAGCAGGTGTTTTTAATGTTTTGTACACTCAGTGTATATTTTAGGCATGGGAAAATAGCTTCCACATCGGCTCTAAATAAACAAGGTCAGGACATCAGTGCAGGACAGGCTACTTGCAATGTGAAAGTCTCTTGAAGGTAACGGTGATAATAGGCTACTGTAGCCGACGGGTGTGATGAAGCGATCTATTTCTGGCAGCATGTTGGCGACCTTGGCCTACTTTAGTTCTGGGTGGAATTGAAATGTCAGTGAGCAGACATTATCAGAATCTGCAGGTAACAATTAATCAATGTTGCTCCATGTTGTGTAAAACCCAATGGTGTGTGTTGTCAACAGTACCACATAAACAGATACTCAGACTGCAGAGAAGGGCCAGAATGGGAAGAATAATGACAGTCCAGGATTTGCAAATTATTTTAATATACCAGTTACTTACTGGGACATAACAGTACAAACATTTCAAAATAAAGAAACTAATCAATTAAGTAATACAGTAATCTTTAGCCAATTACTTATAATGACCAATGAAATAGAATGGGATGACTTACAGCTGCCCACCACCATGCCTGAGGGATGCTGGTGAAGTTGGTCTGATGAACGTCATGCTCCACCGTGTACACCATGGCAGAGAAGGTGAGGATTCCCATGGCGATGAAGAGTAAGAGGCAGCCCACTTGCTGGTAGCACTGGCGCAGCGTGAAGCCGAACGCCCTCAGCCCCATAGAGTGACGTGCCAGCTTCAAGACACGGAAGATCCTCATCAGACGCATGATTCTCAGAACCTGGCCCAATTTGCCCACTCGGCCCACCGTCTCGATGTCTTGGTGCTTCCCGTAGTCGTCGTTCTCGAAGCACTCCAGCACCAGCTGCAGGTAGAGGGGTAAGATAGCGATCAGGTCCACCCCGTTCAGGACGCTTTTCCCGAAGCGCAGCAGGTCCGGCGTGGACACCAGACGCAGCAGATACTCCATGGTGAAGAAAGCGATGCAGAAGGTTTCCACATACTCCCCGTAGGTCTTCCCACTCAGCTGTCCCGTGGTGGTGGTATACTGCATCTCCTCCACCGTGTTCAGCGTCATGGCCACCAGGGACATCAGCACGAAGAAGCTGGAGGCCACGGCCATGAGCTTGGCGGTGACCGAAGAGAAGGGCTTCTCCATCAGGTTCCAGATGATGCGACGCGTCTGGCCCAATGCCATCCCGTGGAACAGCTCCTCATTCTCCTCCATCTCCACCTCTGCCTCCAGCTCCCGCTGGATCTTCAGCTGCTCGCTGAGCTCGTCCTGGCGCTCCTCAAAGGAGATTCGGCAGCAGCGGTGTGCGTTCTTGATCCTCACGCCCCAGTAGTTGATCTCCTCCAGGAAGTTCCTGGGACACAGCTCGTCCTTGATCCAGAGGACGCCCGTCCGGTAGAAGTTGAAAATGTTGTGGAAGATGTCTGGGTCTCTGTCGAAGAAGAACTCGTTGTTCTGGACAATATAGTCATCACACAGGTCCAGCTTCCTGTTGTGGTCCGTGTAGGTCGCCAGGCGGCCGATCCTGGTCTTGGGATACTTGGCAGCCACCCTGTAGGAGATCTGATACACCGTCCCACCCACGTTGATGTTCAGCATGTAGTTCTTCCCAGGAAATGAGAGGCCTCTTGTCGGGTATGCCATTACATCTTCATACTCTGCGTAGAGGTCTCGGCTGAGCTCTTGCATGGAGTTCCATGGTTTCACCAAGTTGTTCTGGGTGAAGGGAATATTGTGGTCCTTCTCTGGGTCCTTGTATGTGGGGCCTGTCCCCCCCACTTTGTAGTTGGGGAAGAGGCTCTGTCTCCTTTTCTTGAGCATCCCGGAGGTTTGCGCTAGGACCTGGTTAGATGCGGCGGCTCACTGAGTGGTGTGGAGGCATTACCACAGGTCTAATACCCTCTCCTGAGTAACTCACAGAAGTATACCAGCAGAGAGAGAGAGAAACAACCCTGACCGTCTAATGTTGCTGACTGAGAGGATCAGGGTGCTTTAGGTTTTAAATACTATTATCCTCTTCCAGTCCCTTTCCCCTATTCTCTCTCGCTCGCTCTCTCTGGCTCAATAGGTCTCTCTCCCCCCACCCTGACGTCTTTAATTTGCCTTACGTTCACAGATCAAGTTCCCTATCCAGAGCAGGGGACGCTCTGTGCTGTATTATGAACCATCGCTGACTTCCTGGTTAGTAGTAAAGAAAGGTTGAAGATGCAGCATAAATTCATCTTGAGTTTCAATGATTTTAACACTATCCCATCCTGTTATGTCAGCTAATGTCCAGTGTTTCCAGATTTCTTTGAAATATGACCTATAATTAATTACAATGAGTGAAATAGTTTCTTCCAAATATGTTATGTTAAAAAGCAGCTTTTCTGTGTTTTAACAGTGTGGGCATATACCGGTCATTAAAAATATTAATGTGAATAGACCACTGATTGGCCATAAACTTTCAAAGTGATATTTTCACTGGACATTTACTTTAACAGCTCTTTACTGCAGAAATTGATATAAGTCCTAAGGAAATCTTTCCGGTCATCTCATGAGACGTGCTTTCAACTTACGCTGCAATACATGCAGCTGCTAATAGTTTAAAAAATATATAATATGTGGAGTATTATAATCCTAGAGGCACGATAACACACCTCAGGCCTGATGTCTACTGGCATGAACATGCAGACCGGAGTCCGGTGGAGGCAGGACAACTCCAGCAGATGCGGCCACCTGCACTGTATGCGAATTCACTGCTCGCCACCAAGTGGCTCCAACCACTCTCTCCCATGCAAATAGCTGAATGGCAAATTCCTACACCGTTTATTACCTGCAATGAAACTTTCCTGTGACCCTTTAATCCAATCGGTGGCAAACAAACTAGTTTAAAAGTGCTCTTAAGGAACCTGCCCTAGCGTTTGTGTAAATTCAGTTTCAACCACATTCCTTGTGTGCTTAATCCAGTTAGCCTTTTTGCTGTACACACACAGTCCTGCCCTCCACTGAAATGCAAATATTAGCTTGAAAGACTGATGATCAACCTCCAAGACATTTTTTCATAAGGGAAGGTGGGGGGGCTGAACACTGTTGGTTGCCCGGCAGTATTGGATGGGTTGTCTTTGGGATTACGATGCTGTGCATGATTTCCTGTACATCAAAGCTGAATCTACTGCCACCTGCCTCTGCAATTGTTATATCAGGCACAGCTCAAAATGCAGTTGAAATAGGTTGTCAATCATTAAATGGTGAAGCAATGCACTATTGAATAGCTACTAGGGCCACTACCTTAGTCCTTCAAAAAACCTTCTACACCCTAGGCTGTTTAGATTCTCTACCCTTCTCCAGAAGTGTGCACTCGTTCACCCCCCCGCCCGCATTTAAAAGCATTGGATTTTGGTGCATGCATGACATCCTCACACCCGTCAGTTCCTTTTGAATCAATGAGAGGTGTGTACAAGTGCACAATTCTGGAGAACTGTAGAGAATCAGAATGTAGCCCTAGACACATGGTGGTATAGGACAATACCCAATTCCTCAAAGTCAAGCAATGAGTTTTGAACGACTTGTGGGGGTTTGTTTTATTTGAAGTGATTGCAAATCATTTTCTTCACGATACAGTATTTAGTCCCCCATATTGTACAAGGTTAGAAAAGGTCACAGCAACAGAACACTAACATACAAAATAGTTTAACAAATTCAGTTTTAAATAAATTTTTACTCTACCCTGGTACTATGCCCAACCATAGCATAAATGTATTCTGTCAAATGTATACAATCTTATTTACAGTGGAACATTTGATCAAAGTGCTTGAGAGTCCTGATTCTGTTCTTAGGGGAAGAGGGTTTATGTACAATATTTTACAAATGTTGTAGTACCATCACATTCCCTATAGCGCTCATATTCCCAGCAGTCACACAAAAATGCTTTAGAAGAATGTGCTTCTGGAGGTAATGTTGATAAGAAAAAAACATACATATTTTAAGACAGTACTGCCTAAAGTATGCTTTTCATAAATATTCACAAAGACACTTGTCCACTAGGGGACTGAAGGTCAGAACCAGGATCTCTCCCTGCATCACCTCACTTACTTTTACACACACACACACACACACAAACCCGTCCAGTGTTCTGAAGTAACGCAAGGTTGTAGTGTATGTAGTAGAATATTTTAAATGTTTTAGGGCTGAGGGGGAAGGAGTGAGGATGTAGAGGCCAAGCTCCCAAAATCCCTTGACACTTTGGACACACTAAGGTTGCGTTTAGACAGGAAGCCCAATTCTGATATTTTTTTCCTACCAATTGGTCTTTTGACCAATCACATCAGATCTTTTTCAGAGCTGATCTGATTGGTCAAAACACCAATTTGTGGGAAAAAGAAAAATACTCAGAATTTTGCTTCCGGTCTAAACACAGCCCGAGTGTGAGTAAGACAATTCATATTCACACAACTAAATGACAAACATCCCCCAGAAAACACAACTTCATGCTCTTCAGAAGGCATCTGGTTGTAACTCTGCTAAAGAAGCGGAGGTCATTGGCATGGAGACCAAAGGGTCAGTAAACCGATGGGGGTCATTTGGAAGGTTGGTTATGACAAGTCATCTTCTGTATTCACCACTGATATCTGGAAGGAAGACAAAAGCACAATGGAAAGTGGTCATTCGCAGAGAATCTAACCAATTAATAAGCGCTAAAGTGGTCTGGCTGCCAGTAACAATCCTTGCTTAAGATAAGCAGTTTAGAGGGTGGTAAATGTACGGTCATCAGTCACAAAGCAAAAGGGATTGGAAGTTATTTACAGAAGTGATGACTCCCAATCGCTCAAGTAGGCTTCTTACTGCTGGGTATGTGTGGCCTATATTGGAGGTGTGCCTGCTGATATCAATGTTGAGGTCTTCTTCTGTGGTTTTCAGGTACACTGGATTGTCGAAGTTCATGCTCTTTTTATTCTTCAGCTGCCAGTTACGCCACATCAAGTAGCCTCCTGCTGCAGCCATGGCAAGCAACACTGGAGAGAGAGGCCAAAACATAAACAATACTGTATTAGTTTTAGATGGTTCAAATCCAGCTATCAAGCGCTAAGGTTACCATAGCACCTGTGCTATTCAAGGGTTACTTTAATAAATCACGACATTCAATCAATAACTACTACAGCTAGGAAAACCATTGAAGTATTGCTCATCCACCCATTTATCATACAGTTGAGTGGCCTTTAATGCATGATTCATAGACAGCTGCAGGGGTCAAAAGAAAGTGCGAGGTGGAGAGGCAGAACGAGCCAGAAAGCGAGAGAGGGGCAGAGATGGAACGAGGCAGAGAGGGCTGGGCAGTAGCACTTACACACAGGGAGGATAGCCCAGGCAGCTGCAGATCCTCTAGCTGTCCAGTTCACCTCATGGATGGATGTACTGCTGTTGGCTTCTACAATAGAACATGTTAGTCTAAGAGAGAGCGTGAATCTTTTGAGGGACCATGTAAAAATAAATACCAAAATGTCATATACTGGTTCATGTCTTTTTCTCCATTAGTCTCTTATTAGTGTAAGATCAGTTGTAACCAGTACAATACACTTGACTAGTCATGAGTAATTATGGGTGATATGAGACGAGAGTCAGGGTAGTGACAGGACTTGCAAACAAGTGGATGAATGGAAGGGGGAACAAAGATGAGGATCTTTTCTGCTTGTCTGCCAACTGGGGTGGTTCTGTGGTTTCTGGCAACCCCTTGGGGGTCAGCTGGGCTCTGGAACATTATGGCCAACAGGAGCTGGCAGGGCCAGGCTGACAGACCAGTGTTTTGGCACAATCATAGTCTAAGGAAATCTACCACTTCTTTTCACAAAGGGCTCAATGTACTGGCTCAATCAGGGAAGAAAAACTGGGTCTTACCAGCAGGGACAGGTTTGGGGACAACTTTTGGCACTGTGGTCGCTTTGAACGAAACAAAACACTGGGATCAGTGCAACAAAAGGAATCTTACAAATTAAAACATCCTAGAAAAATCTGCCTAAAGAAATTACTTAAAAAGCGGGCTTATCAAATGAAATGCAATATTTGTTACTTTGATTATGGTCCTAAATTATGCATGCGTCCAACAGCTAATTGTAGATGTCACTTAAAAGTTCCTTTAAATATTTTTGGGTGGATTCCTGGGTGGATGGCATACTTCCTAAATCCACATAAACGTTCCCGTGCTGTCAAACACTCCAGACATCTTTACATGACTGACCAACTTCCCATCTTCCCACCACCTCACAACACCCCTAGTAGCAGGCTGCATGCTAATAGGCTAATCACCATGACGATAGGTAGCACAGAGGAGCCAGACCAGACAGTCATTCTAGTATGAAATTATTCTAGAAACTCAGAACCCAAAAGGCCATGAAACTAGTCCACTGGGTCCTGATGCATGGCTATCCAGGCAGGCCAGGCAGGCAGGCGGTTGACGGCTTTACCTTGGGGGTGAGTGGGATGTATTAGAGCTTTCCCATCATCCTTTGAGGGAGCTGAAGGTGTCACTGTCATAAGGGAGCAGAGTAATGCTTTGGCAAAACTTCAAAATCGAACATTTACATTCTGACTACAGAAAAGCTTGTTACCATGCAATACACGGCACTTTGTCATGTTACATTATGTGAAATGAATTCCTAGTGGAAAAACATGTAAATGGAGCAAAGCGAAGCACAAACGCAAAGTACCGTATGAAGACATGCAGAAGTGATCCAAAATTAAAGGAAAATAACACCCAATTTCTATACTAAATGTCCAGCTAACCATAGAACCCTGTTCAGATATTCACTGGCCAAAGGAATTGGGAAATGAGCTGAAAACGGTAGGACCTATAGTAAGTACTCTATAGTAGTGACAAAACAGAAGGCGGCTCTTATGATTATGAATGGCATGAATTAAATGAAGCAGGAATCATGTGAAGCGGGAGAGAATGATTGGTTGAGATCAGACGAATCAGCAAAATATAAATCACCATACTAGACTCATTACTGGGCCTAAATCACCTTTATTCATTTGATAATTTAATGAAGATTAAATGGAGTAATAAATGCATAGGCTACCCTCTTCATGACACGCATAAGGGTATAGTAGGTGATAGATCTTGGTTAATGTCAGTGGGGTGCATAACCTGAGTGAGCGAGCTTTACCCCGTTAGTACCCTCTAACCAAATTGGACCCCTTTATCACACTCAAAATGAAAAGCATCAAAGCACACGACCAGATAGCCTAGCATTCCATCAATAACCAGACAATACATTAAATTAATTCAGTTTGCTTCTATTGGGGTATAAAACATGTCACTTTCTGGATCAAATCTAAAAAGCTGTATGTAAAGCATTCATCAAGTGACAGGCGTCCCTCTTATTGGCCCCTACATCACCCCCGGTCCCCTCCCCCGTCCTCTCTGCGTCCTGGGTGGTTCATTCACTCAGAGGGTGTTTAAAAGCCTGGCACCATCTCTACTATATACCCAAACATCAGTGGATCTGGGAGGGAAAGAAAAGAGACCAACGCAGCACACAGAGGCTTCAGCAGGGCAGGGGGACGGAGCAGAATGCAGGCAAACAGAGACTCAGCCTGGATACAGCAGTCAGGCTTCACAAGCAACACATTTGAACTGCCACACACACACACTCTTACTTAGATATGCCACACACACACACACACAAAAAGGGAGGGGAGAGAAATGATTGGGTGACTCAGAAGCAGAATGGGAATGAAAGGCCTCTAAAGAGACTGAGGGCTCCTGAAAACTCACTCAGCATCACAGCACAGTTTAACCCCTTGCTGCCCGACCTGATGGGGCTAACGTTACAGTACTTGCCTGGTCTGCAGTGAAGGCCGTCTGAGGCGAGCGTCTGGTCTTGCGGACACACACACGTGTACTTCGGGGAGTATTTGTTGATCTGTGGAGCTGGCAGGCACATGTAGGCACAGCCTCCGTTCAGACCCTTCTCATTGCACCAGTTTGTTCCTGTATGGAATCAAAAGTGAGGAAACCAGTTAGCCATTGCCTGTGCTCCGTATTGCTAGGCTTCATTACGTAAAGTACTATTGTTACTTTGCCTTTAAAAAGTCAGATGAACTTAGGCACTCCTACATGACAGCATGTTTATAGCCTAAAAGGAGGTCCACTTTTGTGGGGGGAGAGGCTAGCCAGTTAGATAGGTAAAGGTCAGAAATAAGGATCCTGCCATGCACTGTAAAGGAACAGCATACCACCGAGGGTTACAGGGGTCAGGGGAGTTGACTTAAGACTGTGGCGGGGAGCTGTGAATTTCAGTGGCAGCAAACAAATCCCTACCAAGCCCCTGTGTTCTAGACTAACCAACACAGCTGCTCAAATCCCTGTGTTCTAGACTAACATAGCCCTCCCAAACCGCTGGTCAGGCCAATGCCCTCATCTGGCAGCCTTACCGGACAGCTGGATTAGCTCATGGTAAACAATGATGTCCTGCGGCTCGTTCAGATTGCTTGCCAGGGTAATCACATCAGCGCCTGTGAACTTGTTTGCTCCATAGATCGCCTCGTTCTCCCCATCTGTCCAGAACACTCGATCCTGAAACAGTCACACAGAGTCACACACTCTAAACCCCAGAGCAAATGCCAGAAGAGATGGCTTGGGACCCATGCTTCAGAGAAGGAAAGACCATTGAAGACTGGAAAGGCTATTTATTCTAATACTGTGCCAGTAATTCTGTCAAATGCCACAGGAGGTCAACGTTATTGACCCCACACATATGGAGCAAATAATAGGCTTTACAGTTGAAAGAAAACCAGTTACAGTATGATGAAATCAACTCATCTCTTTAAAACAGAGTTTCAGCAAATTACCAATTATGAATGTCAATAGAAGCATGAGTTTGCTTGGTAACGCGTTTGCTCTGCTCTGTAACATCAACACATGAGAAGCAATCAAATTGCTGATGTAAAACAAACCCATCTCAACCATCAACTGCCCTGGCAATATGCTACATGTATATCAGGGCGCCTCATCGAGTCCCATAGCCGCACCTCGAACACAGTGAGAGCGAAGGGGTGAGCCAGGTAGTCTGGGGACTGCAGCACTTTCCTACGGTTGTCTCCATTCAGGTCCACACTACAGAGCATGTGCAGCTTGGAGTCCACCCAGTACAGTCTACTCTTGATCAGGTCTGAGAAGGGAAGGAAAATCATAGGTTTATCAAACCGTGTAGCTGTGAAAGCAGTTGAACCTCTTCAAAAGGTTAAATGCAAATTAGGTATAACATAGCCTGACCCACCTAGAGTGATTCCATTGGGCCACTGAATATCAGTCTGGACCAGGACCTGCCTGTCAACCCCGTTCATACCAGACTTCTCAATCTTCGCTGGTTCACCCCAGTCTGACCAATAGAGGAATCTAGAACACCAGCCGAGAGAAGAGCAGCAGTTCAGAAGGAGTAGCTCAAATTATTATGAGGGTACAAAAAAGATGGAAGCAGAAATTTGGACCCCAATACAATATAGTAACTTTACCCAGAGAGTGGATCCACAGCGATGGACGCAGGCTCTTTCAAACCGCTGCTGAAGAGAACTTTCCGCTTGGTGCCGTTGAAGTTGGCCACTTCAATGGTCTTGGTGCCGAGGTCTGACCAGTAGATGTTGTTATAGATCCAGTCCACAGCGATCCCCACAGGTGTCACATTATCAATCACCTTCACATGACTTCCTACGTCTCCTCGCTTATCCAATACAGTGCTAAATGGGGGTGGGAAACATTTTGGTATTTGGTTTGAGTTTACCCATATTGACCCAAAAACCTAGTTCATAGGGTTGAGGTTGAATAGCTGGTCAGTATAGGAAACATATGCTCAGTGAACTTTACCCTTCTTAGAGCTTACTATGTAAAATGCTTTCATACCGTTTTGAAAAACCAATAGCAACAAGATGTCCAGGGCAAGGTGAACATTGCCCCCATATCCCCATGATAGACTATCTCTGGGGTTTCGACCTCATCTTATCGAGCTGGGACATGTCTCTACCTAAAGATGGCCCTCTGGCTCAGGTCTGCCCAGAAGATCCTCTGCTGGGTGAAGTCTGCGTCCAGTGCCACCGTGTTCCGCAGCTGCTCCACGATCTGGGTGTACTCCCGCCGCTCCAGACCCAGCTTCCGGATGTCCCGGCGGTTAGTGAAGATTAGACAGGGTTCCTTGCCTTGTGGGGAGGAGAGGGAGTCACAGACACTCTTTCATACTGACAATACAATGGAGCCCTTTAGGTCTGTTCTGTCCTCATGTTAGTTAGAACAACACTGATCACAAGTCAGTTAGAACAACACTGATCACAAGTCAGTCAGATGGCACCAAAACATCCCAGCTGGACTTCTCAGATCAAGGTTGTTGTAGTAAATGACATCACTGCTATTCTGTTTGAACTTGGATTCCATTATAGTGGAGTTGTGTTTTCTTGAAATATTAAAAGCTGTTTGAGAATTAAAATGCATGTATCAGGAAAGGATATGAAACGTACAGAGTGTGTTGGATCTGATTAGAGCCGACAAAATGAGTGATGCTACTTCCCTCTAGCTCGCTAACATCTGCTTCCACATCCCTCCATCATGTGCTCCTGGGGTTACAATATGGTGTATACAGGCCAGGGTGAGCCAACTTACCCACAGCCTTGCACACTCCTGTGGTGGGGTCCATCTGGTAGCTGTTGTGGCACTCGCACTTATAACCTCCCTTCAGGTTGATACAGATCTGACTACAGATCCCAGGGTTCATACATTCATTGATGTCTGCAAGGAGGGTGGGAAAAACAGGAAGTCACACACACAGTAGGAAGTCAAAATGAAAAAAGACACCAAGTCAAATGTAAAAGAGATACCAACCGGGTGGATTATCTTCAAAAACGTATTAAATCTCAATACCCCATTGCAAATATGAACTGAAAATGACTTTATTTTGTATGAGAGTTTATATTGAATAGTGTATGGGTTAATCATTGTATATGACACCTACCTCCACAGGTCTTGCGGTCTATGAGCTGCAGTCCAGGGGTGCAGTCACACTCGTAGCCAATCACCATGTCCCTGCAGATGTGGGAGCAGCCTCCATTGTTCAGCAGACACTCATTCAGGTCTGAAACAGTAGAACGGTGGTTACTAAAGCACTTCATTCACAAACAAAGGCCTGCCTGAAATCAATCAAAATCAGTGGACTGGCTTTGGCTGGCTGAATGACAGTGGTCTAATGCGATTGCTGTAGTGTTGGATAAGGAAAATACGAGGTAGCCTGCATGGGACAGGTCAAAAGGTTAAATCTATTTAGTAGTATACACTAACACACCCATAGCCAAAATACTTGTATCAATACCACAATGTACTGCAGTCTACAACCAGCGCATTATTGCAACTTGTGAATAAACACTAGACAAGCTAACCCACTTTAGTAAATGCACACATAATAAATAAAATGCCATTTAGCAGACGCTTTTATCCAAAGCGACTTAATCACGTGTGCATACATTTTCCCATGGGTGGTCCCGGGAATCGAACCCACTACCCTGGCGTTACAAGCGTCTTCTCTACCAACTGAGCTACAAAGGACACCTCATGATTCTTCATAGTGAATAAACAATCACAAGACGGCTCCTTAATAAAACACAGGTTTGGCTCTCATCCACTTACTGCAGTCTTTGATGGGCTCGTCGCTCCAGTCTGGACAGTCCCGGGCCTTGTTGCACACTTTACTCATCTCTATACACTCTCCACTCCGACACTTGAACTTGTCAGGGCCATTGCACTGTGTCACTGGGTTGTGAAAGAGAAAAGTGGCATTTCAAAGTAGTGATAATGGAATGCTACACAAAGAGGTACAGTGGTATAACAGAAGTTGGTGTAGGAGGTTGAGAGTCAACCATCTGCATGTCCCCCATAGCAACAGAGGTGTGCTAAATTGCAGGTGCAGCCAAAGCAATTAATTTGTGTGTTTGAAGTCAACACTTCGATAACATCATTACTGTAGTCCTGAAATATCAAATTATAGTATTTATTGAGCATCTTTTGACCCAATTCATACAGGAATAACAGTATTTATGGGATGAGGAACACTGAAGAAAACCTTGTTTAGGAAACGTTCTCTAGCAACGGAAACAGTTTTTGTTAGTAGTATAATTTTGGAATGACATTACTTCTGGTTGAACACACTCACAGTTTTTGCAGTTGACCTCATCGGTGCCATCTGCACAATCATGCAAACCGTTGCACTGTCTGCTGCCGTGGATACAGTTGCCATCCTCACACTTGAACTGGTCCGGTCTGCAGGTACGAACAGCTGAAGAGGAGAGGACACACACAGACCTGTTAGACCATTAACCCTTACACACACACACACACTACACTAACCACCATGATTTTGCACCACCTTTATTTGCACCCTCATAATGCCTACACCAGTGGTCTCCAACCTTTTTTGGTCACTGCGCCACCAACTGAATTTTGCACTACCCGGAGTACCCCTGAAGTACCCCTTCATGTGGATTTTACCAGTAAGCATATGGTCTCATGAGTCTTCTTAAGTATCCCCTGTGGATAGGCTAAGTACCCCCCAGGGGTCCTAGTACCCCTGGTTGAGAACAACTGGCCTACACCATGATCAACAGACACAAATGATAGCTGCTATGAACACTGAATATAGAGACAAGGATGCATTTTATGACCAGAGCCTTTTATTGCAATATACATTTATTGTAATGGAAGGCTCTGTTTATGACTACATGAAACCAGCTCAATCTCTGACCTGTGCAGCAAAAAGGAAAAAAATTAAAGAAATACTCAGCTGGCCTGCTGGAACGTACAGGTGGTCCGATTAAGCCTCTCCACACTTACAACAGTTGGCTTCGTCGCTGCCGTCCTTACAGTCAGGGTCTCCGTCACATCGCCACTTGCGGTGGATGCACTCCCCAGACCCACACTGTGTCTCGCTGGACGAACATTTGGCCGGCGGCGTGGGTTGGCGACCACATCGCTGAGGGGACTCATCCGATTGGTCCTGGCAGTCCACGTCATCGTCACAGACCCAGTTGCCAGGGATACAGGTGGCATTGCCACACTGGAACTCACTGGGGCCACAGGAGGACGGGGCACACTCCTGCTCATCACTCCCGTCACCACAGTCGTCCTCTCCGTTACAGACGAAGTTACGGGAGATGCAGCGGCCGCTCGCACAGGTGAACTCCAGCGAGGAGCATGTGATGTTACCTGTGAGAGGGAACAGAGTTCCCATTACCGTGATGCTAATGTAGAAATCAACAACCAATGTGTACTCCTAAATTTACTGTTTTGGAATTAGTCTAAGCAGAAACAGTTAAGAAATAAGTTTCCTGTCACACATTTTACATTTTAGTCATTTAGCAGACGCTCTTATCCAGAGCGACTTCCAGTTAAGTGAGTGCATACATTTTCATACTGGCCCCCCGTGGGAAACGAACCCACAACCTTGGCGTTGCAAGCGCCATGCTCTACCAACTGAGCTACAGGGGACTAGGGTGGTTTGTGAGGGACACCTCCCATCATACGGCTATCAGTCTAATCAACTCACCACAGTTCATTTCATCCTCTCCGTTATCGCAGTCCTTCTCTCCGTCACACTTCCAGAAGACGGGGATGCATTGGGTGGACCCGGCCCCACAGCTAAACTCATTCACACGGCAGGTCCTGGTGTCTGCAGAGCACATGGATGGAGAGGGATTTAATTTATATGCCTTTAGTGATTTGAGTGTTTGAGATGGGAAATGCTTAACACACAACTGCAGGGTGGTAGTGGGCTAGGCTGGCTAATGGAGCTCGGAGCGATTTATTGAGCAGAGCACCCAGTTCAACCCCTCATTTGAAATTTGTTTAACCACATACGTTTGCTACATTTAAAAATCAATCCGGTGAGTACATAAGTCAATTGAGCTACAGTGGGGGAAAAAAGTATTTAGTCAGCCACCAATTGTGCAAGTTCTCCCACTTAAAGATGAGAGAGGCCTGCAATTGTCATCATAGGTACACATCAAATATGACAGACAAAATGAGAGAAAAAAATCCAGAAAATCACATTGTAGGATTTTTAATGAATTTATTTCAAATTATGGTGGAAAATAAGTATTTGGTCAATAACAAAAGTTTCTCAATACTTTGTTATATACCCTTTGTTGGCAATGACACAGGTCAAACATTTTCTGTAAGTCTTCACAAGGTTTTCACACACTGTTGCTGGTATTTTGGCCCATTCCTCCATGCAAATCTCCTCTAGAGCAGTGATGTTTTGGGGCTGTCGCTGGGCAACACGGACTTTCAACTCCCTCCAAAGATTTTCTATGGGGTTGAGATCTGGAGACTGGCTAGGCCACTCCAGGACCTTGAAATGCTTCTTACGAAGCCACTCCTTCGTTGCCCGGGCGGTGTGTTTGGGATCATTGTCATGCTGAAAGACCCAGCCACGTTTCATCTTCAATGCCCTTGCTGATGGAAGGAGGTTTTCACTCAAAATCTCACGATACATGGCCCCATTCATTCTTTCCTTTACACGGCTCAGTCGTCCTGGTCCCTTTGCAGAAAAACAGCCCCAAAGCATGATGTTTCCACCCCCATGCTTCACAGTAGGTATGGTGTTCTTTGGATGCAACTCAGCATTCTTTGTCCTCCAAACACGACGAGTTGAGTTTTTACCAAAAACTATTTTGGTTTCATCTGACCATATGACATTCTCCCAATCCTCTTCTGGATCATCCAAATGCACTCTAGCAAACTTCAGACGGGCCTACGACATGTACTGGCTTAAGCAGGGGGACACGTCTGGCACTGCAGGATTTGAGTCCCTGGCGGCGTAGTGTGTTACTGATGGTAGGCTTTGTTACTTTGGTCCCAGCTCTCTGCTGGTCATTCACTAGGTCCCCCCGTGTGGTTCTGGGATTTTTGCTCACCGTTCTTGTGATCATTTTGACCCCACGGGGTGAGAACTTGCGTGGAGGCCCAGATCGAGGGAGATTATCAGTGGTCTTGTATGTCTTCCATTTCCTAATAATTGCTCCCACAGTTGATTTCTTCAAACCAAGCTGCTTACCTATTGCAGATTCAGTCTTCCCAGCCTGGTGCAGGTCTACAATTTTGTTTCTGGTGTCCTTTGACAGCTCTTTGGTCTTGGCCATAGTGGAGTTTGGAGTGTGACTGTTTGAGGTTGTGGACAGGTGTCTTTTATACTGATAACAAGTTCAAACAGGTGCCATTAATACAGGTAAAGAGTGGAGGACAGAGGAGCCTCTTAAATAAGAAGTTACAGGTCTGTGAGAGCCAGAAATCTTGCTTGTTTGTAGGTGACCAAATACTTATTTTCCACCATAATTTGCTAATAAATTCATTAAAAATCCTACAATGTGATTTTCTGGATTTTTCTTTCTCAATTTGTCTGTCATAGTTGACGTGTACCTATGATGAAAATTACAGGCCTCTCATCTTTTTAAGTGGGAGAACTTGCACAATTGGTGGCTGACTAAATACTTTTCCCCCCCACTGTATGTGTTCAACAAGATCAGATTGAAGTGTGAGTGTACACACACTGTCCTGTTTAAACTCCCTCAGTCTTTACAGGGTCTGTATCGTATAGATGAGATTATAGCCTCCACAACAACTAGGTTATTATAACCCAGAGAACGTCTGAGCCCATTCAGAACATTTACAAGCTTCTATCTAGAGTGGCTATTGATCCACCATACAATGCCTGTTGTTTAGGGATCAAACCTGGAGGAATTTCAGAGATTTCCATCCCTCATTCCCTTCTACAAGAATATCTATCAGGAACTGATCTGTTCATCATGCGGATTGAAACAGTGGGTTCATGTGTAGCAGGGAGGTCTGTCTTGAGTGATAAGGTAAGAATGTTCTGGTAAGAACGCTAGCTACCAGATCAATGAAGCTCAATTTCTGAGTAATGCACATGAAAGCATGCTGGGCTTTATCAGTCAGAGAAAGGTCCGTTTGTGAAGCATTAGATCCACATCAAAGAAGATAGGCTCTCTCTGTAGGAGTTAATGTAACGTCACAGACACGGGACTCAGACAGTCTAATGTATGATGGCAGATGAACGGGCCGACATGCTGCTTTGAAAATATTATTCTTAACATCTAACCTAACACACTTTTGGGAGGGGATTGCTCAAAGCCAACTGCTCCTATGAAAACTGAAGAATTAAAAAAGTTCTTCATTTCCACAGTATTTAGGTCTGGTGACACATTCTCTCTCTCGCTCACACAGCTCACACAACCCCCCCCCCCCATCCATCCATCCATACTGGTCAAACAAACCAGTGACATGACATCTTGACCTGCTGCATGTACCCACCCTTCCCACTGTGTACTTCAGTGGAATACATTCTTGCTGCCCACACGTTGTTCCATTTGGAACATTCAATTAATGCCCTGTTAATGTAGCCACCTGGTGTCTCTATGCAACTGAACTATGTGAGGTGTGGAAGGGTGAATGGAGGACACACTTAGAGCAGTGTAGCTGAAAGAGCCAGAGTAACCTGATCCACTCTTGATCCAAAGCCATATGTAGAAACTGACACAGCTGTTGTATTGGCTGACAGTTCAAAGCACATGGTGATTCTGGACAACCTGATCCATTTATGTATTATGCTAGACCAAGGCTAAACAAAGTTGAAGAAATGTAACTCGACTCATGAAAAGTGAGGGCAATGAATTGAAGACTGTCTTATACTGTATACAATTATTGATCTAACAAACTACTGAATATGAAGGACTGAAGAACAGATTCCTATCTGGGGCTGGATCCACATGACTTACGGCACACTTCCATGCGCTCGTCAGATCCATCCTCACAGTCTGGCTCTCCGTCGCAGTGCCATCTCTTGGGGACGCATTGGCCGTTTCGACAGACAAAGTCCACTTCTGCACAGGTTTTGCGAACTGCAAAGGCACATAGGAATAGTGTGTTATAATAATACAGTATGCTAGCTTAGGAATCAAAATGGGAAACACAGTAAGTGAAGCATCTTTGTATTTCAGTGTGAGGCCAAAAATCTGCTCCCAAGTTGGCTGACTGCCAACCAAAAATAAGAGCCAAGTCATACAGATCCATACTAATGATTCACAATGTTCCCTTTAGATCCTAGTCTGTAACCACGTTCCCATCCACAGTTGAGTGTAAAGTCATACCGTATAAAAAGGAAATCACGACAGCTGTGACGGAAACAGGACGTTTCTGTAAAAAATTAAAAAAGCCGACTATTTTTTCGTTCGACATTTGAGTCTAAAATTAATTATGCAAGAAATGGCAGTGGAAACACCTTTATGCATAGATATTGATACAGTGAGGGAAAAAAGTATTTGATCCCCTGCTGATTTTGTACGTTTGCCCACTGACAGACATGATCAGTCTATAATTTTAATGGTAGGTTTATTTGAACAGTGAGACAGAACAACAACAACCAAAACCAGAAAAACGCATGTCAAAAATGTTATAAATTGATTTGCATTTTAATGAGGGAAATAAGTATTTGACCCCTCTGCAAAACATGACTTAGTACTTGTTGGCAATCACAGAGGTCAGACGTTTGTTGTAGTTGGCCACCAGGTTTGCACACATCTCAGGAGGGATTTTGTCCCACTCCTCTTTGCAGATCTTCTCCAAGTCATTAAGGTTTGGAGGCTGACGTTTGGCAACTCGAACCTTCAGCTCCCTCCACAGATTTTCTATGGGAATAAGGTCTGGAGACTGGCTAGGCCACTCCAGGACCTTAATGTGCTTCTTCTTGAGCCACTCCTTTGTTGCCTTGGCCATGTGTTTTGGGTCATTGTCATGCTAGAATACCCATCCACGACCCATTTTCAATGCCCTGGCTGAGGGAAGGAGGTTTTCTGGATTTTTTGTTGTTATTCTGTCTCTCACTGTTCAAATAAACCTACCATTAAAATTATAGACTGATCATTTCTTTGTCAGTGGTCTGGGGCGGTGTGTCACAGCATCATCGGACTGAGCTTGTTGTCATTGCAGGCAATCTCAACGCTGTGCGTTACAGGGAAGACATCCTCCTCCCTCATGTGGTACCCTTCCTGCAGGCTCATCCTGACATGACAATGCCACCAGCCATACTGCTCGTTCTGTGCGTGATTTCCTGCAAGACAGGAATGTCAGTGTTCTGCCATGGCCAGAGAAGAGCCCGGATCTCAATCCCATTGAGCACGTCTGGGACCTGTTGGATCGGAGGGTGAGGGCTAGGGCCATTCCCCCCAGAAATGTCCGGGAACTTGCAGGTGCCTTGGTGGAAGAGTGGGGTAACATCTCACAGCAAGAACTGGCAAATCTGGTGCAGTCCATGAGGAGATGATGCACTGCAGTACTTAATGCAGCTGGTGGCCACACCAGATACTGACTGTTACTTTTGACCCCCCTTTGTTCAGGGACACATTATTCCATCTGTTAGTCACGTCTGTGGAACTTGTTCAGTTTATGCCTCAGTTGTTGAATCTTATGTTCATACAAATATTTACACGTTAAGTTTGCTGAACAAAAACGCAGTTGACTTTCTTTTTTTGCTGAGTTTAGAAACCCAAACGTAAGGTTTTTTTTTTTTTTCAAACTTATGGCTGATTCACGAGATACACACCTGTAACATTCTCTCTAAATAACCTTTTTTGCACAATAAAAAAAAAAAAAGTAAATACACTGCATTTCAAAACAGTCAGGGATAATCTAATGAATTCAGGGCTTGTAAAATTATACCTAGACTTCTACAACCATAAGACCCACTAATAATGTAATTATTTTATCAAAATCGTTTAACCTGCTTTTCTGCAATAATCACTGATCTGGCTTTCAAGTCTGTCTACGCCATTCTTGTTTTTAACCAGAACCATGCACATCCACTAATAATGACCAACTTCTTGTAGCAGGCATCATAGAAAATCAACACGTCTCAAACAATATCTCAAGCACAAGCCCACGTGCTAGAGAGTAGCCAATTAATTGTTGTAGCCAACTTGGATCTATTTGCTTGCTAACAAGGTAGAACAGTTGAACTGTTTTGAATGGTCCATCCTGGCCAACTGTTTAAACAGCCTGTTTGTTTAGATATTGAAATCAAGTGGCATACCAGGATAAGACGCATATTTCCCAGAATGAGTGGCCAATTCCTTATATAAATAAGTATTTTTTATGCTCATTGCACATTTATAAACAGACTAGACAGCTAGCACACAAGTATGTGGCTAAAATGTTGCGAGCGGGACCATAATGCCACTCGTGACAGTAATTGAGCATTCATTTTCTACAAGTTCATCGATACTCGTTTTAATAGTCTGCTCTGTTCTACATTTTGAGAGTAATGACATAAAAAGGGTATCGTTAGAAAGGTTACGTTCTTGTCTATTACAGTAAAATAATGTCTAAACGTTTCCATGACAGATTCTGTTGGACCAAACCTCAAATGCAAATAGCGAGTTTAAACTGCTTGTAGTCAGAGGAAGACGTTATCTTTCGTCTTTGTTGTGAGTGGCAGGGGGAGGGGCTTGGTGTCTGTGTGCGAGTAGGAAGGTGCGTGCACACAGCACAGATGGAACGAAGGAAACAAGACCAAAAGACATAAAACGCTCATAAAAACGAAAATAAATAAAAACGACATTATTGCGATAAAGGCATTTGGACTTTCGCGCTAAAACAAATTCAAATGAATTCGATATAAATCGCCCAGCCCTACACAGACGGTTATGTCAGCACAGCTTTAAATTGAGAGACCGCACCACACATCCCTTTCTATGCCAACCCCTCCTTTCCCTCAGTCTCTTCCACCATGACCCAGATATCACTGAGAATAAAGGCGAAACACTGTTTGCCCAGATGGGGCTCATTTGCACGTCTGTCACTGCCATTTTCAGCTCTCCAGAACCGCTGCAACTCGCACCAGGTCGTTGCCCTGGTGGATTCACTCACAGCACCAATGGGGCCCAGATAAGTAGGGGATGTGTATCTTTCCCCTTCAATATACATCTAGATACATGGTCTCCGATATGATACAGGAACAATACATTTGAGTTTGAAACGATTCGGTTTGATTAGAGAACGAATCGATATGTTGCATTAACACATTCTAATTAAAAATCTGCTGCTGATGGAGCTCATGAGCTGGATCTGTCGTGTGTTAATGATGTATGTACTATGTAGGCACCTGAGATGTACCATAAGGGAAATTAAGCATCTACCACTATCAGATTAGGGAGGCAATGTAGCCCATGTTTTTTTGTCCACTCACTTTGGTTCTGAAATTACCATCACCCACTTAAAAAGGTTCACTACGCAGAAATCGCTCCACCATTTCCTGGCTGCCAATAGTTCACCTAATTTCGGTTTGTGACAAAACAAGCAATCATTGTACAGATAATCATTGTAACAGCTAAACCACTGAAATATATTTTCCATCACCAAAAATATTGTACTTTCATCTGGTGTACCAAACCGAAAGTAAAAGGACACAAAAACAATTTAACGGGAAGCATAGAAATGGCCCACATAGAACAGATCTACCTTAGACTTGCTTCAATAAGAATGACATATCTATAACTCACATTTCTATGTGAATTTGGTCAGGTCGCCCAAAAAAGTTACATATTGTAGCTTTAACCTGTCATTTATGCAGATTAACTGTTTGAGCTAGTAATGTAGCCAATTAATATATACAGTGAGGGAAAAGAGAATGATCCCTGCTGATTTTGTACATTTGCCCACTGACAAAGAAATGATCAGTCTATAATTTTAATGGTAGGTTTATTTGAACAGTGAGAGACAGATTAACAAACAACAAAATCCAGAAAAACACATGTCAAAAATGTCATAAATTGAGTTGCATTTTAATGAGGGAAATAAGTATTTGACCCCCTCTCATTCAGAAAGATTTCTGGCTCCCAGGTGTCTTTTATACAGGTAACGAGCTGAGATTAGGAGCACACTCTTAAAGGGAGTGCTCCTAATCTCAGTTTGTTACCTGTATAAAAGACACCTGTCTACAGAAGCAATCAATCAGATTCCAAACTCTCCACCATGGCCAAGACCAAAGAGCTCTCCAAGGATGTCAGGGACAAGATTGTAGACCTACACAAGGCTGGACTGGGCAACAAGACCATCGCCAATCAGCTTGGTGAGAAGGTGACAGTTGGTGCGATTATTCGCAAATGTAAGAAACACAAACGCACTGTCAATCTCCCTCGGCCTGGGGCTCCATGCAAGATAATAATAATATGCCATTTAGCAGACGCTTTTATCCAAAGCGACTTACAGTCATGCGTGCATACATTTTTGTGTATGGGTGGTCCCGGGGATCGAACCCACTACCTTGGCGTTACAAGCGCCGTGCTCTACCAGCTGAGCTACAGAGGACCACCAGAAGATCTCACCTCGGAGTTGCAATGATCATGAGAACGGTGAGGAATCAGCCCAGAACTACACGGGAGGATCTTGTCAATGATCTCAAGGCAGCTGGGACCATAGTCACCAAGAAAACAATTGGTAACACACTACGCCGTGAAGGACTGAAATCCTGCAGCACCCGCAAGGTCCCCCTGCTCAAGAAAGCACATATACAGGGCCGTCTGAAGTTTGCCAATTAACATCTGAATGATTCAGAGGAGAACTGGGTGAAAGTGTTGTGGTCAGATGAGACCAAAATTGAGCTATTTGGCATCAACTCAACTCGCCGTGTTTGGAGGAATGCTGCCTATGACCCCAAGAACACCATCAAACATGGAGGTGGAAACATTATGCTTTGGGGGTGTTTTTCTGCTAAGGGGACAGGACAACTTCACTGCATCAAAGGGACGATGGACGGGGTCATGTACCATCAAATCTCGGGTGAGAACCTCCTTCCCTCAGCCAGGGCATTGAAAATGGGTCGTGGATGGGTATTCCAGCATGACAATGACCCAAAACACACAGCCAAGGCAACAAAGAAGTGGCTCAAGAAGAAGCACATTAAGGTCCTGGAGTGGCCAAGCCAGTCTCCAGACCTTAATCCCATAGAAAATCTGTGGAGGGAGCTGAAGGTTCAAGTTGACAAACGTCAGCCTCGACACCTTAATGACTTGAAGATCTGCAAAGAGGAGTGGGACAAAATCCCTCCTGAGATGTGTGCAAACCTGGTGGCCAACTACAAGAAACGTCTGACCTCTGTGATTGCCAACAAGGGTTTTGCCACCAAGTACTAAGTCATGTTTTGCAGAGGGGCCAAATACTTATTTCCCTCATTAAAATGCAAAATCAATTTATAACATTTTTGACATGCGTTTTTCTGGATTTTTTTGTAGTTATTCTGTCTCTCACTGTTCAAATAAACCTACCATTAAAATTATAGACTGATCATTTCTTTGACAGTGGGCAAACGTACAAAGTCAGCAGGGGATCAAATACTTTTTTCCCCTCACTGTATAGCACAACTGAACAATCGGGGGAGAAGGGCCTTGGTCAGGGAGGTGACCAAGAACCCGATGGTCACTGACAGAGCTCTAGAGTTCCTCTGTGGAGATGGGAGAACTTTCCAGAAGGACAACCATCTCTGCAGCACTCCACCAAATCAGGCCTTTATGGTAGAGTGGCCAGACGGAAGCCACTCAGTAAAAGGCACATGATAGCCCACTTGGAGTTTGCCAAAAGGCACCTAAAGACTCAGACCATGAGAAACAAGATTCTCTGGTCTGATGACACTAAGACTGAACTCTTTGGCCTGAACGTGAAGGGTCACGTCTGGAGGAAACATGGCACCACCAATTCAGAACAGCGCCGGAGAAGATGGCTGCCGTTTTACAGCCCTCTAACCAATTGTACTATTATGTGTGTTTTTCCGCGTTATTTGTAATTTATTTTGTACATAATGTTTCTGCCATCGTCTCTTATAACCAAAGAGAGCTTCTGGATATCAGGACAGCGATTACTCACCTCGCATTGGACGAAGATTTTTTCTTCAACGAGGCGTTCGCAAAGGATATCCTACAGACACCCGACAAGGCCCAGATCCCCGTCATTCGCGTGAGGAAGAGACGGAGATATCGCGGACGCAGATCCGGGTGCCTTGTAAGGATCCGACGGCGAGCGAGTAAACTGCCTCTCCCATCAATCCTATTAGCCAACGTTCAATCTTTTGAGAATAAAATTGACGATTTAAGATGACGGTTATCCTACCAACGGGACATTAAAAACTGTAATATCTTATGTTTCACGGAGTCGTGGCTGAACGACAACAATGATAACATTCAGCTAGCAGGCTATACGCTACATCGGCAGGACAGAACGTCTGACTCTGGTAAGACAAGGGGTGGCGGTCTCTGTATATTTGTAAACAACAGCTGGTGCACAAAATCAAATACTAAGGAAGTCTCGAGGTTTTGCTCGCCTGAGGTAGAGTATCTTATGATAAGCTGTAGACCACACTATTTACCAAGAGAGTTTTCATCTATATTTTTCATAGCTGTCTATTTACCACCACAAACCAATGCTGGCATTAAGATTGCACTGAATGAGTTGTACAAGGCCATTAATCAACAGGAAAACGCTCATCCAGATGCAGCGCTCCTAGTAGCCGGGGACTTTAATGCAGGGAAACTTAAATCCGTTCTACCTAACTAACGATGAGACAGCCTATAGGGAGGAGGTCAGAGATCTGGCCGTGTGGTGCCAGGACAACAACCTCTCCCTCAACGTGACCAAGACAAAGGAGATGATTGTGGACTACAGGAAAAAAAAAGAGGACTGAGCACGCCCCCATTCTCATCGACGGGGCTGTAGTGGAACAGGTTGAGAGCTTCAAGTTCCTTGGTGTCCACATCACCAACGAACTATCATGGTCCAAACACACCAAGACAGTCGTGAAGAGGGCACGACAAAGCCTATTCCCCCTCAGGAGACTAAAAAGATTTGGCATGGGTCCTCAGATCCTCAAAAAAATTCTACAGCTGCACCATCGAGAGCATCCTGACTGGTTGCATCCCCGCCTGGTATGGCAACTGCTTGGCCTCTGACCGCAAGGCACTACAGAGGGTAGTGCGTACGGCCCAGTACATCACTGGGGCAAAGCTCCCTGCCATCCAGGACCTCTATACCAGGCGGTGTCAGAGGAAGGCCCTCAAAATTGTCAAAGACTCCAGCCACCCTAGTCATAGACTGTTCTCCCTTCTACCGCACGGCAAGCGGTACCGGAGTGCCAAGTCTAGGTCCAAAAGACTTCTCAACAGCTTCTACCCCCAAGCCATAAGACTCCTGAACAGCTAATCATGGCTACCCGGACTATTTGCACTGCCCCCCCACCCCATCCTTTTTACGCTGCTGCTACTCTGTTAAGTATTTATGCATAGTCACTTTAACTCTACCCACATGTACATATTACCTCAACTAGCCGGTGCCCCCGCACATTGACTCTGCAACGGTACCCCCCTGTATATATAGCCTCCCTACTGTCACTTTATTTTACTGTATATATAGCCTCCCTACTGTCACTTTATTTTACTTCTGCTCTTTTTTTCTCAACACTTTTTTTGTTGTTTTATTCTTACTTTTTTTGTTTAAAATAAATGCACTGTTGGTTAAGGGCTGTAAGTAAGCATTTCACTGTAATGTCTGCACCTGTTGTATTCGGCGCATGTGACCAATACAATTTGATTTGATTTGATTTGACCATCCCTACGGTGAAGCATGGTGGCAGCATCATGCTGTGGGGATGTTTTTCAGCGGCAGGGACTGGGAAACTAGTCAGGATCGAGGCAAAGATGAACGGCGCAAAGTACAGAGATCCTTAATGAAAACCTGCTCCAGAGTGCTCAAGACCTCAGACTGGGGCGAAGGTTCACCTTCCAACAGGACAACGACCCTCATAGGTTAATGGCGCCAGAGGGGATGGCTGCCGTTTTATGAGCTATTAACAAACTGTGCTATTTTGTGTGTTTTTGTACATAATGTTGCTGATCCCGTCTATGACCGAAAATAGCTTCTGGACATCAGAACATCGATTACTCACCTTGAACTGGACAAATATTTTTTATTTAATGAGTCGGACGAGAGGGATTTGCTCCAGACACCCGACATGGCCCTCATTCCAGTCATTCGCAATAGAAAGAAAATGAGATATCGCGGAAGAAGATCGGGGTACCTGGTAAGGAGCCGGCGACAAGTGGCTAATCTGCCTTTGCCATCAATACTATTGGCCAATTTACAATCGCGTGATAATAAAGTGGACGAACTACAAGCACGTATATCCTACCAACGGGACATTAAAAACAGTAATATCTGATGTTTCACCGAGTCGTGGCAGAACGAAGACATGAATAACATACAGCTGGCGGGTTATACACTGTATCGGCAGGATAGAACAGCAGCCTCTGGTAAGACAAGGGGTGGCGGTCTATACATATTTGTAAACAGCTGGTGCACGATATCTATGGAAAACTCGAGGTTTTGCTCGCCTGAGGTAGAATATCTCATGATAAACTGTAGACCACAGTATCTACCAAGACAGTTTATCTATATTCTTCGTAGCTGTCTATTTACCACTACAAACCGATGCTGGCACTAAGACCGCACTCAATGAACTGTATACGGCCATAAGCAAACAGGAAAACGCTCATCCAGAGGCGGCGCTCTTAGTGGCCGGGGACTTTAATGTAGGGAAACTTAAATCCGTTTTACCTCATTTCTACCAGCATGTTAAATGTGCAACCAGAGGGGAAAAAAGCTCTACAGTCGTGGTCAAAAGTTGAGAATGACACAAGTATTGGTCTTCACAAAGTTCGCTGCTTCAGTGTTATGAGATATTTTTGTCAGATGTTACTATGGTATACTGAAGTATAATTACAAGCATTCCATAAGTGTCAAAGGCTGTTATTGACAATTACATTAGGTTTATGCAAAGAGTCAATATTTGCAGTGTTGACCCTTCTTTTTCCAAGACCTCTGCAATCTGCCCTGGCATGCTGTCAATTAACTTCTGGGCCACATCCTGACTGACGGCAGCCCATTCTTGCATAATCAATGCTTTGAGTTTGTGGGTTTTTGTTTGTCCACCCGCCTCTTGAGGATCGACCACAAGTTCTCAATGGGATTAAAGGTCTGGGGAGTTTCCTGGCCATGGAAATAAAATGTCTATGTTTTGTTCCCCGAGCCACTTAGTTATCACTTTTGCCTTATGGCAAGGTGCTCCAACGTGCTGGAAAAGGCATTGGTCGTCACCAAACTGTTCTTGGATGGTTGGGAGAAGTTGCTCTCGGAGGATGTGTTGGTACCATTCTTTATTCATGGCGGTGTTCTTAGGCAAAATTGTGAGTGAGCCCACTCCCTTGGCTGAGAAGCAACCCCACACATGAATGGTCTCAGGATGCTTTACGGTTTGCATGACACAGGACTGATGGTAGCGCTCACCTTGTCTTCTCCGGACATGGTGTTTTCCGGATACCCTAAACAATCGGTAAGGGGATTCAGAGAAAATGACTTTACCCCAGTGCTCAGCAGTCCAATCCCTGTACATTTTGCAGAATATCAGTCTGTCCCTGATGTTTTTCCTGGAGAGAAGTGGCATCTTTGCTGCCCTTCTTGACACCAGGCCATCCTCCAAAAGTCTTCACATTACTGTGCGTGCAGATGCACTCACACCTGCCTGCTGCCATTCCTGAGCAAGCTCTGCACTGGTGGTGCCACGATCCCGCAGCTAAATCAACTTTAGGAGACGGTCCTGGCGCTTGCTGGACTTTCTTGGGCGCCCTGACGCCTTCTTCACAACAATTGAACCTCTCTCCTTGAAGTTCTTGATGATACGATAAATGGTTGATTTAGGTGCAATCTTACTAGCAGCAATATCCTTGCCTGTGAAGCCCTTTTTTGTGCAAAGCAATGATGACGGCACCTGTTTCCTTGCAGGTAACCATGGTTAACAGAGGAAGAACAATGATTTCAAGCACCACCCTCCTTTTAAAGCTTCCAGTCTGTTATTCTAACTCAATCAGCATGACAGAGTGATCTCCAGCCTTGTCCTCATCAACACTCACCTGTGTTAATGAGAGAATCACTGACATGATGGCAGCTGGTCCTTTTGTGGCAGGGATGAAATGCAGTGGAAATGTTTTGGGGGATTAAGTTCATTTTCATGGCAAAGAGGGACTTTACAATTAATCTGATCACTCTTCATGACATTCTGGAGTATATGCAAATTGCCATCATCAAAACTGAGGCAGCAGACGCCGTGAACATTTGTATCATTCTCAAAACCTTTGACCACGACTGTCCACCACCTTTACTCCACACACAGAGATGCGTACAAAGCTCTCCCTCGCGCTCCATTAGGCAAATCTGACCATAAATCTATCCTCCCGATGCCTGCTTACAAGCAAAAACTAAAGCAGAAAGCACCAGTTACTCCGTCAATAAAAAAAGTGGTCAGATGAAGCAGATGCTAAGCTACAGGAATGTTTTGCTAGCACAAACTGGAATATGTTCCGGGATTCTTCCGATGGCATTGAGGAGTACACCACATCAGTCACTGGCTTCATCAATAAGTGCATCGATGATGTCGTCCCCAGTGACTGTACGTACATACCCCAACCAGAAGCAATGGATTACAGGCAACATCCGCACTGAGCTAAAGGGTAGAGCTGTCGCTTTCAAGGAGCGGGACTCTAACCCGGAAGCTTATAAGAAATCCCGCTATGCCCTCCAACGAACCATCAAACAGGCAAAGCGTCAATACAGGATTATGATCGAATCGTACTACACCGGCTCCGACGCTCGTCGGATGTGGCAGGGCTTGCAAACTATTACAGACTACAAAGGGAAGCACAGCCGCGAGCTGCCCAGTGACACGAGCCTACCAGATGAGCTAAATTACTTCTATGCTCGCTTTGAGGCAAGTGACTGAAACATGCATGAGAGCATCAGCTGTTCCGGACGACTGTGATCACGCTCTCCGTGGCTGATTAACTATCCTGGCGCCGACGAAGATGGCGGCCTCGCGACTAGCTCTTAGGAAACTTTGCAGTATTTTGTTTATTTATGTATTATTTTTTACATTAGCTCAGAATGTGTTTTGCATCATTACATACAGCCGGGAAAAACTATTGGATATCAGAGCGGCGGTAACTCACCAGCATTACGACCAGGAATACGACTTTTCCAAAGCAGATGCTTTGTTTGCTCTCCCCAGGGCAACTGAACTGATTCCAGCGGCTGACCCAAAACATTGCCGGCGGCGGAGAGGCACTCGGAGCGGCCAGCTGGTTCGACTTAGGAGGCGCGCACACCACCCACCACTTCCAAGTATTCTACTAGCTAATGTTCAGTCTTTGGTTAACAAGATCAACGAACTACGGGCAAGGATTTCTTTCCAGAGAGACATCAAGGCCTGTAACATACTCTGTTTCACGGAAACATGGCTCTCTTGGGATATTCTGTCGAAATCGGTCCAGCCAGATGGGTTCTCAGTTCATCGCGCATACCGGAATAAATATATCTCTGGGAAGCAGAAGGGCGGAGGTGTGTGTTTCATGATTAACGACTCATGGTGTAATTGTAGTAACATACAGGAATTCGAGTCCTTCTGTTCACCCGACCTAGAATATCTCACAATCAAATGCCGACCGTATCATCTCCCAAGATAATTTTTGTCGGTTATAGTCACGGCCGTGTATATCCCCCCTCAAGCCGATACCACGACGGCCCTCAAAAGAACTTCACTGCACCTTATGCAAACTGGAAACCACATATCCTAAGGCTGCATTTATTGTAGCCGGGGATTTTAACAAAGCAAATTTGAGGACTAGGCTGCCGAAGTTCTATCAACATATCGACTGTTGTACTTGCGCTGCAAAAATCCTCGACCATTGCTATTCGAACTTCTGGGATGGTTATAAGGCCCTCCCCCGCCCTCCTTTCAGCAAATCTGACCACGACTCCATTTTGCTTCTCCCTTCCTATAGGCAGAAACTCAAACAGGAAGTACCCGTGCTAAGAACTATTCAACGCTGGTCTGACCAATCGGAATCCAAGCTTAAACATTGTTTTGATCACGCGGACTGGGATATGTTCCGGGTAGCTTCCGAAAATAATTTAGACATATACACTGAAACGGTGACGGAGTTTATCAGGAAGTGTATAGGTGATGTTGTGCCCACTGTGACTATTAAAACCTACTCTAACCAAAAACCGTGGATAGACGGCAGCATTCGCGCAAATCTGAAAGGGCGAACCACCGCATTCAACCATGCCAAGGTGACTGGAAATATGGCAGAATACAAACAGTGCAGCTACTCAATCCGCAAGGCAATTAAACTGGCAAAACATCAGTATAGAGATAAAGTGGAGTCGCAATTCAACGGCTCAGACGCGAGACGTATGTGGCAGGGTCTACAGACAATCACGGACTACAAAATAAAACCAGCCACGTCGCTGACACCCACGTCTAGCTTCCAGACAAGCTAAACACCTTTGCCCGCTTTGAGGATAACACAGTGCCACTGACGAGGCCAACTACCAAGGACTGTGGCCTCTCCTTCTCCATGGCCGACGTGATTAAGACATTTAAGCATGTTAACCCCCGCAAGGCTGCCGGCCCAGACGGCATCCCTAGCCGCGTCCTCAGAGCATGCGCAGACCAGCTGGCTGGTGTGTTCATGGACATATTCAATCTCTCCCTTTCCCAGTCTGCTGTTCCCACATGCTTCAAGATGGCCACCATTGTTCCTGTACCCAAGAAAGCAAAGGTAACTGAACTAAATGAGTATCGCCCTGTAGCACACACCTCTGTCATCATGAAGTGCTTTGAGACTAGTCAAGGATCATATCACCCTAGACCCACTTCAATTTGCTTACCGCCCCAATAGATCCACAGACGATGCAATCGCCATCACACTGCCCTATCCCATCTGGACAAGAGGAATACCTATGTAAGAATGCTGTTCATGGTCTATAGCTCAGCATTCAACATCATAGTACTCTCCAAGCTCATCATTAAGCTCGAGGCCTTGGGTCTGAACAACGCCCTGTGCAACTAGGTCCTGGACTTCCTGACGGGCCGCCCCCGGGTGGTAAAGGTAAGAAACAACATCTCCACTTCGCTGATCCTCAACACTGGGGCCCCACAAGGATGCGTGCTCAGCCCCCTCCTATACTCCCTGTTCACCCATGACTGCGTGGCCAAGCACACCTCCAACTCCATCATCAAGTTTGCAGACGACACAACAGTAGTAGGCTTGATTACCAACAATGACGAGACCGCCTACAGGGAGGAGGTGAGGGCTCTGGGAGTGTGGTGCCAGGAAAATAACCTCTCACTCAACATCAACAAAACAAAGGAGATGATTGTGGACGTCAGGAAACAGCAGAGGGTGCACCACCCATCCACATCGACGGGACCGCAGTGGAGAAGGTGGAAAGCTTCAAGTTCCTTGGCGTACACATCACTGACAAACTGAAATGGTCCACCCACGCAGACAGTGTGGTGAAGAAGGCGCAACAGAGCCTCTTCAACATCAGGAGGCTGAAGAAATTCGGCTTAGCACCTAAAACTTTTACAGATGCACAATTGAGAGCATCCTGTCAGGCTGTATCACCACCTGGTACGGCAACTGCACCGCCCACAACCGCAGGGCTCTCCAGAGGGTGGTGCGGTCTGCCGAACGCATTACCGGGGGCAAACTACCTGCCCTCCAAGACACATACAGCATCCGATGTCACAGGAAGGCCAAAAAGATCAACCACCCGAACCACTGCCTGTTCACCCCGCTATCATCCAGAAGGCGAGATCAGTACAGGTGCATCAAAGCTGGGACCGAGAGAATGAAAAACAGCTATCTCAAGGCCATCAGACTGTTAAATAGCCATCACTAGCACATTAGAGGCTGCTGCTGCCTATTGAAATCACTGCCCACTTTAAGAAATGGAACACTTGTCACTTTAATAATGTTTACATATCTTGCACTACTCATCTCATATGTGTATACTGCATCTTAGTCCATGCCGCTCTGTCATTGCTTGTCCATATATGTATACATTCTTAAATCCCATTCCTTACTAGTTGTGTGTATATGTTGTGAAATTGTTAGATATTACTGCACTGTCGGAGCTAGAAGCACAAGCATTTCGCTGCACCCGCTAAACACGTGTATGTAACAAATAACATTTGATGGGAGTAAGACCTTTAAACGGGGCTCCCGAGTGGCGCAGCGGTCTAAGGCACTGCGTCGCAGTGCTTGAGGCGTCACTACAGACCCCCGGTTCGATTCCAGGCTGTATCACAACCGGCCGTGATTGGGAGTCCCATAGGGCAGCGCACAATTGGCCCAACGTCGTCCGGGTTTGGCCGGTGTAGGCCATCATTGTAAATAAGAATTTGTTCTTAACTGACTTGCCTAGTTAAATAAAATAAATTAGACAGGTCAACATTCACAAGCCAGCAGGGCCAGACGGATTACCAGGACGTGAACTCCGAGCATGAGCTGACCAACTGGCAAGTGTCTTCACTGACCTTTGTCAACTTCTCCCTGTTGGAGTCTGTAATACCAACATGTTTCAAGCAGACCACCATAGTCCCTGTGCCCAAGAACACTAAGGTAACCTGCCTAAATGACTACCAACCCGTAGCACTCACATCTGCAGCCATGAAGTGCTTTGAAAGGCTGGTTATGGCTCACATCAACACCATTATCCCAGAAACCCTAGACCCACTCCAATTTGCATACCGCCCCAACAGATCCACTGATGATGCAATCTCTATTGCGCTCCACACTGCCCTTTCACAACTGGACAAAAGGAACACCTATGTGAGAATGCTATTCATTGACTACAGCTCTGCGTTCAACACCATAGTGCCCTCAAAGCTCATCACTAAGCTAAGGACCCTGAGACTAAACACCTCCCTCTGCAACTGGATCCTGGACTTCCTGACGGGGGGCCCTCAGGGGTGCGCTCAGTCCCCTCCTGTACTCCCTGTTCACTCATAACTGTATGGCCAGGCACAACTCCAACGCCATCATTAAGTTTGCCGATGACACAACAGTGTTAGGCCTAATCACCGACAATGATGAGACAGCCTATAGGGATTAGGTCAGAGAACTGGCCGTGTGGTGCCAGGACAACAACCTCTCCCTTAATGTGATCAAGACAAAGGAGATGATTGTGGACTACAGGGAAAAGAGGACAGAGCACGCCCCATTCTCGTTGACAGGGCTGTAGCGGAGCAAGTTGAGAGCTTCAAGCCTCGAAACCTTAATGACTTGGAGAAGATCTGTGAAGGAGTGGGACAAAATCCTTCCTGAGATGTGTGCAAACCTGGTGGCCAGCTACAAGAAACGTCTGACCTCTAATTGCCAACAAGGGTTTTGCCACCAAGTAATGTTTTGCAGAGGGGTCAAATACTTATTTCCCCTCATTAAAATGCAAATCAATTTATAACACAGCCACTCCTGCATTGTCTTGGCTGTGTGCTTAGGGTCGTTGTCCTGTTGGAAGGTGAACCTTCGCCCCAGTCTGAGGTCCTGAGCACTCTGGAGCAGGTTTTCATCAAAGATCTCTCTGTACTTTGCTCCGCTCATCTTTCCCTCGATCCTGACTAGTATCCCAGTCGCTGTCTCTGAAAAACATCCTCACAGCATGATGCTGCCACCACCATGTTTCACCGTAGGGATGGTGCCAGGTTTCCTCCAGACATGACACTTGGCATTCAGGCCAAAGAGATAAATCTTGGTTTCATCAGACCAGAGAATCTTGTTTCTCATGGTCTGAGAGTTTTTAGGTGTCTTTTGGCAAACTCCAAGCGGGCTGTCATGTGCCTTTTACTGAGGAGTGGCTTCCGTCTGGCCACTCTACCATAAAGGCCTGATTGGTGGAGTGCTGCAGAGATGATTGTCCTTCTGGAAGGTTGTCCCATCTCCACAGAGGAACTCTAGAGCTCTGTCAGAGTGACCATCAGGTTCTTGTTCACCTCCCTGACCAAGGCCCTTCTCCCCCAATTGCTCAGTTTGGCCCTGTGTCCAGCTCTAGGAATGAGTCTTGGTTGTTCCAAACCTTTTCAATTTAAGAATGATGGAGGCCACTGGATTCTTGGGGACCTTCAATGCTGCAGACATTTTTTGGTACCCTTCCCCAGAACTGTGCCTCGACACAATACTGTCTCGGAGCTCTACGGACAATTCCTTCGACCTCATGGCTTGGTTTTTGCTCTGACATGCACTGTCAACTGTGGGACCTTCTATAGACAGGTGTGTGCCTTTCCAAATCATGTCCAATCAATTGAATTTACCACAGGTGCTCCAAGTTGTAGAAACATCTCAAGTATGATCAATGGAAACAGGATCCACTTGAGCTCAATTTCGAGTCTCATAGAAAAGGGTCTGAATACTTATGTAAATAAGGTATTTTCGATTTGTCATTATGGATTGTGTGTAGATTGCTGAGGATTTCTATTTTTTAAATCAATTTTAGAATAAGGCTGTAACATAACAAAATGTGGAAAAAGTCAATGGGTCTGAACATTTCCGAATGCACTGTATATATTTCACTGTGACCTGCTGTTGCTGACTATCAGGCAGTGAACAGGCTGTTACTGAGTGAGTGACTGAGTGAGTGAGTGGTGGAGAGGGAGGGGTCGAAGGGGTGTGTGTGCGTTGGTTGAGAGAGTGCTGCAGCAGAGGCAGCTGAGTCACGGAGACAGAGCAGCACGCCCGCACGTCGTGACAAACTTTTACCTGTTGTCTGTAGGCTATTTAAATTGGTCATTATGGAGATACCCCTTTTCCATAAAACATTAATGCGCTAGAACTGATATAACGGCGACAAAGAATTGGAAAATTACTTTAGGCGCACTAGAGCTCTTTAGATAAATGTACTCAGAGGTGGTTTAAAGTAAACTGCATTCTAATGTATAACAGTATCAAGCGATGGGTTTTACTTCTGCTCAGTAGCGCTGCGCGAGTGGAAATCTGAAATGGAAGTTCTGGAACTCCCTCGCATGCTTGTGTTACTGGAAAAAGTCCACAATGAAAATGACAGGAAATGTGGAGAATGATCGGCTACATTTGCATCTGTTGGCCATCAAGTAGGCTATTCATTTATATGCCATTGCAGGCTACTGTAGCCTACCATTTGATACAATAAATATATTGAAATGACGATATCACTGGAGTCATTGAAAATCAATTTGTGCCACTTGTGTAGCCTACTTGGAGCTGGCAAAATGATTTAATAAATAGTGTAACAGTGTTGCTTCCGTCCCTCTCCTCGCCCCTACCTGGGCTTGAACCTGGGACCCTCTGCACACATTGACAACAGTCACCCTCGAAGCACCGTTACCCGTCGCTCCACAAAAGCCGCGGCCCTTGCAGAGCAAGGGAAACAACTACTTCAAGGTCTCAGAGCGAGTGACGTCACAGATTGAAACGCTACTAGTGCGCACCGCTAACTAGCTAGCCATTTCACACCGGTTACAATAGCCTATAACTCAGTTTGTTGTTGTAGCCTTGTGTTATTATGCAATTATTCATGGCCATATTTAGTTAATTAAATGTAAAGTTGTCAATTGTAATCATAGTCTCAGCTCTATCGCAAATGTATCATTCTACATTTAATGTCAGTTTCATTGTGGACATTTCCCTGAAATGAGACGTTGGCCTATCAGGGGCTATAGGCTACCTGCATCTAGCTCAGCAAACCATGGCAAAGTTGAATTGCCGAGCACGCCCCATTCTCGTTGACAGGGCTGTAGCGGAGCAAGTTGAGAGCTTCAAGCCTCGAAACATTAATGACTTGGAGAAGATCTGCGAAGAGGAGTGGGACAAAATCCCTCCCGAGATGTGTGCAAACCTGGTGGCCAACTACAAGAAACGTCTGACCTCTGTGATTGCCAACAAGGGTTTTGCCACCAAGTAATGTTTTGCAGAGGGGTCAAATACTTATTTCCCCTCATTAAAATGCAAATCAATTTATAACATTTTTGACATGCGTTTTTCTGGATTTTTGTTGTTATTCTGTCTCTCACTGTTCAAATAAACCTAGCATTAAAATTATAGACTGATCATGTCTTTGTCAGTGGGCAAACGTACAAAATCAGCAGATGATCAAATACTTTTTTTGCCCTCACTGTATTACCTTGACGCGGTACCAGTACCCCCGTATATAGCCTCGCTATTGTTCGTTTTACTGCTGCTCTTTAATTATTAGATACTTTTATTTTGTATTATTGTTTTTGTGTGATTATTATTTTCTTTTTTTAAGGTATTATTTCTTAAAACTGCATTGCTGGTTAAGGGCTTGTAAGTAATCATTTCACTGTAAGGTCTTCACTTGTTGTATTCGGCACATGGGACAAATAACATTTGATTTGAGCACAGCCAAGACAATGCAGGAGTGGCTTAGGGACAAGTCTCTGAATGTCCTTGAGTGGCCCAGCCAGAGCCCGGACTTGAACCCGATCGAACATCTCTGGAGAGAGCTGAAAATTGCTGTGCAGCGATGCTCCCCAGCCAACCTGACAGAGCTTGAGAGGATCTGCAGAGAAAATGGAAGAAACTCCCCAAATACAGGTGTGCCAAGCTTGTAGTGTCATACCCAAGAAGACTCGAAGCTGTAATCACTGCCAAAGGTGCTTCAACAAAGTACTGAGTAAAGGGTCTGAATGTGTTATCAGTTTATTTAAAATAAATTAGCAACATTTTCTAAAAACATGTTTTTGCTTTGTCATTATGGGGTACTGTGTGTAGATTGAGGGGAAATAAAACATTTAATATATTTTAGGATAAGGCTGTAACATAACAAAATGCGGAGAAAGTCAAGGGGTCTGAATACTTTCCGAAGGCACTGTGCAGAGAATCATTGTACCATCTAAACCACTGAAATATATTTTCCATAACCAAAAATATTGCTCAGTGCATTCAGAAAGTCCGGGTTCTGGCTAGGCCAATCAAGGACATTCAGAGACTTGTCCCTAAGCCACTCCTGCATTGTCTTGGCTGTGTGCTTAGGGTCGTTGTCCCGTTGAAAGGTGAACCGTCGCCCCAGTCTGAGGTCCTGAGCAGGTTTTCATTAAGGATCGCTCTGTACTTTGCTCGGTTCATCTTTCCCCTCGATCCTGACTAGTCTCCCAGTCCCTGCCACTGAAAAACATCACCACAGCATGATGTTGCCAGGTTTCCTCCAGACGTGACTCTTGGCATTCAGGCCAAAGAGTTCAATCTTGGTTTCATCAGACCAGAGAATATGGTTTCACATGGTCTGAGAGTCCTTTAGGTGCTTGCAAACTCCAAGCAGGCTGTCATGTGCTTTTTACTGAGGAGTGGCTTCCGTCTGGCCACTCTACCATAAAGGCCTGATTGATGGAGTGCTGCAGAGATGGTTGTCGTTCAGGAAGGTTCTCCCATCTCCACTCTGGAGCTCTGTCAGAGAGACCATCGGGTTCTTGGTCACCTCCCTGACCAAGGCCCTTCTCCCCAGATTGCTCAGTTTGGCCGGCCAGCTCTAGGAAGAGTCTTGGTGGTAACAAACTTCTTCCATTTAAGAGTCATGGAGACCACTGTTCTTGGACCTTCAATGCTGCAGAAATGTTTTGGTACCCTTCCCCAGATCTGTGCCTCGATACAATCCGGTCTCTGAGCTCTACGGACAATTCCTTCGACCTCATGGCTTGGGTTTTGCCCTGACATGCACGGTCAACTGTGGGACCTTATATAGACAGGTGTGTGCTTTTCCAAATCATGTCCAATCAATTGAATTTACCACAGGTGGACTCCAATCAAGTTGTAGTCATAGGAAAGGGTCTGAATACTTGTAAATAAGGTATCGGTTTTTATTTTTAATACATTTGCAAAAATTTCTAAAAACCTGTTTTCGCTTTGTTATTATAGGGTATTGTTTGTAGATTGATGAGGGAAAAAATATTTCATCCATTTTAGAATAAGGCTGTAACGTAACAAAATATGGAAAAAAGTCAAGGGGTCTGAATACATTCCGAATGCACTGTATTTTCAGCTGTTTGAAGCTTGTGTACAAAACCAAAAGTAAAAAGACGCAAAAATGAAACTATCAATCACATTTCAATGTGAATTTGGTCAGGTTGCCCAAAAAGTTACATATTGCAGCTTTAAAACATTTGAATCGTGGCCCGAAACGTACCGGTGATTCATTACATCCCTTATAACAAGGGTTGTTTTCTAAAGCAGTAGGCTATGCCGCTGATTTGGGGAGTGTGTCACTCACCGCAGGTGTTCTCATCACTCCCGTCTGAGCAGTCCTCATCCCCGTCACACTGCCAGACAGACGGGATGCAGCGGCCGTTCCCACACTGGAACTGACTGGGCTCACATTCTGTCTTTGATCCTGGAGGAAAGGAACAAGGAAATAAAGATTGGGTAACTCAAAACCATCATCATGTATAACTAGCGTACACATCTCCAGGCCTCAAGCACTACAAATATGTTCCATCACTGAATTGAAAGTCCTCCAACCTGGGTCGTGTTTGTAGGGCACAGAAAACAAAAAAAGCCATTACTATACAGACACGTTCAGCCAAGACGAGTCAAATTCTAAATGAACGTCTATGGGTTAATACTGATTCATTTGACGTCACCAATGACACGCTGTGCTGTAGGTACACCTGCTTAGGATTGTTACCAGTCAGCCACTAGCCAGTGCAGAGAGGAGAGGAGAAAGTACAGCCAGACCATGTCCAATAACCCCCTGCTCCTCAGTGTGCCTGAGTGATCAGCCCCTCAGCATGGGATCCTTCTGCAGCAGGGCACTAACAGACCTCAAATCAAATGGTATGTCACATGCGCCAAATACAACAGCTGTAGACCTTAAAGTGAAATGCTTACTTACAAGCCCTTAACCAACAATGCAGTTTTAAGAAAGAATACAAAAAATTTTATAAAATCACACTAAAAAAATATAATACAAAATAAAAGCAACAAATAATTAAAGAGCAGCAGTAAAATAACAATAGCGAGGCTATATACAGGGGGTACCGGTACCGAGTCAATGTGCGGGGGCACCGGTTAGTCGAGGTAATATGTAGATGTAGGTAGAGTTATTAAAGTGAATATGCATAGATAATAAACAGAGTAGCAGCAGCGTAAAAGGGTGTGTGGGGGGGGGCAATGCAAATAGTATGGGCAGCCATTTGAATAGATGTTCAGGAGTCTTATGGCTTGGGGGTAGAAGCTGTTTAGAAGCCTCTTGGACCTAGACTTGGCTCTCCGGTACCGCTTGCCGTGCGGTAGCAGAGAGAACAGTCTATGACTAGGGTGGCTGGAGTCTTTGACAATTGTAGGGCCTTCCTCTGACACTGCCTGGTATAGAGGTCCTGGATGGCAGAAAGCTTGGCCCCAGTGATGTACTGGGCCATACGCACTACCCTCTGTAGTGCCTTGCGGTCGGAGGCCGAGCAGTTGCCATACCAGGCAGTGATTCAACCAGTCAGGATGCTCTCGATGGTGCAGCTGTAGAACCTTTTGAGGATCTGAGGACCCATGCCATATCTTTTCAGTCTCCTTAGGGGGAATATGTTTTGTCGTACCCTCTTCACGACTGTCTTGGTGTGCTTGAACCATGTTAGTTTGCTGGTGATGTGGACACCAAGGAACTTGAAGCTCTCAACCTGTTCCACTACAGCCCCGTCGATGAGAATGGGGGCATGCTCAGTCCTCTTTTTTTTCCTGTAGTCCACAATCATCTCCTTTGTCTTGATCACGTTGAGGGAGAGGTTGTTGTCCTGGCACCACACGGCCAGATCTCTGACCTCCTCCCTATAGGCTGTCTCGTCGTTGTCGGTGATCAATACCACCAGCACAATCGTCTGCCTGGGACTGAGTGGTAATTGTCCTGGGCAGTGGTCATATGATGAGTCCAAAATGGCACCCTATCCCCTAAATGGTGCATTACTTGTTTTGAACGGAGCCCCATAAGCTATAGTCAAAGGTAGAGCACTATAAGAAATAGGGTGCCATTTCGGATACAGACATCGTTAAACAAGCCAACAGATCAGGCTCCAACAGATGAGGGGTAGAATGCCATAGAACGATTAAGAGGGTTATATAATGCAAAGTGTTTGCAGTGTTAACATTCGCATAAATCTCAGGGGCACTACCAAACAAGACGCCCATCGCTCCACAAAAGCCGCAGCCCTTGAAGAGCAAGGGAAACAACTACTTCAAGGTCTCTGAGCGAGTGGCGTCGCAGATTGAAATGCTACTAGCGTGCACCGCTAACTAGCTAGCCATTTCACACCGGTTTCACATACACAATGAGGCTGAATTATGTGAATTAAAAAAACGAATTAGTCAACTGTGTAGGTCCTATTGCTCATCTGTTATATGGAGCAAGCAGAGTTCACACCAGGAGTAAACGTGCAACTCATCAGATGTGTCTCTGCTACTGCACTACATTTAGTGCTGAGGTTTCTTCACTGAAAAGTGAACATGGTAGCGAGCCTGGGGCAGCAGGTTTGTGCTTACCCAGTGTTGATAAAAAAATAACAAAAATAGGCTATAGCTTGGATGTATAATGAACAAAAATATAAATGCAACCATTTTACTGAGTTACAGTTCATAAGGAAATCAGTAAATTGAAATAATTTAATTAGGCCCTAATCTATGGATTTCACATGACTGGGAAGGGGAGCCAGGCCCAGCCAATCAGAATGAGTTTTTCCCCACAAAAGGGCTTTATTACAGACATGAAACTGAGGAGTATTTCTCAGCTGTCCGGGTGGTTACGACGTTGGAGGCGGCTTATGGTAGAGAAATTAACATTCAATTCAGCTCTAGTGGACATTCCTGCAGTCAGCATGCCAATTGCGTGTTCCCTCAACTTGAAACATCTGTGGCATTGTGTTGTGACAAAACAGCACATTTTAGAGTGGCCTTTTATTGTCCCAAGCACAAGGTGCACCTGTGTAATGATCATGCTGTTTAATCAGCTTCTTGATTCCCACACCTGTCAGGTGGATGGATTATCTTGGCAAAGGAGAAATGCTCACTTACAGGGATGTAAACAAATTTGTGCACAAAATTTGAGAGAAATAAGCGTTTTGTGCATATGAAGAAATGTGGGGATATTTTATTTCAGCTCATGAAACATGGGACCAACACTTTACATGTTGTGTTTTTATTTTTGTTCAGTATACATCAGGGATGGAATAAACCTACCAACCAAACTTTAAAATACGCCTACTGATGCCTATTGGCATCTTGCACCGGTCTCATACTTCACCAGTTTTACATGAATTGTAGGCTTCTCATCAAGTGTTTGCAATTGTGTAAGCCTGAGAAACACTCCAAGGAAATATGTAATGTGTCAGACGGATGTTATTGTGAAATCAGATTACTCAAAATTCTTGGTTAATACTGAACAAACCTGTTTCTATAATGAAAGCTAGAGCGCAAATATTGAAATCAATTGAGGTCAATGAGCCAATCTCTAATTTGCATACAGTATCACTCAATACACAAAGAAAATAAACAATCTGTGTGAGACGCAACAAAAGCCCGTCAGCTGACACTGTAACAAATGTCATTTTCACGGCGGGTCAAAATTAGCTCTCAAAAACCCTTTTCCATATGTAGGGTTTTCAGTAATTACATTCGCCCACATGTCTTCATGTGAACTACAAATCCGACACTGTGTTTTAACGTTTAGAAAAGTGAATACTCATCGCTTTCAACCGGGTTTTCGAAACATATGATGATATGCCCCTTATCAGCGCGAAATAATCTTTAAAATAAAAAAAAGATACACTTACTGTAGCGGTTTTGCACAGATCCACAAGCTGTGTGCCTCCAGTTGAAGAACTACATTTCCTCCCCAGTTACGCTTACACACAAGTTGGGAGCACGCTAACAGTTAGATAGCTAACGTTAATTAGCACAGGTGGCCGCCTTTGTCTTCCGTAAACAAGCGATGTAACATGGAGATATGACCATGTGGGAACACTAACCCTATAAAAAGGTGTGTAGTAATGTAACACACATACATATACACTTTCTCGCTGATATGAAAAGATAAGTTCCTTATGTTTCCAAAAACGTACCGCAAGCGTTGGGGCTCCTAACTCCCCCGCTCAGAAGATACTATGGGGTAGGGCAAAATATATCCCCTTCATGGTCAAATACAAACCTCCGAACACACTTCAAATGGGTTAAGTCCTGTGTAGGGTAATATAGCAGAGCAGTTAACTGCCGTGCACCACAATCCAACAGGAATCTCCAAATAAATATTATTATTCGTGTGACTGCGGCAGAATAGATCCATAATACAATGTCCTCTTTTGAACAGCATTTTCCAATCAACCCCTGTGACAACCGCAGACTAGACGCTGTGTTTGTTGCGTATTTCGCAAGACGGGGTGCGGATGCACATTTTGGTCACAAAAATAAAGTTAAGGGGAATGGGAAAATCTTAAAATTGCACCACCAGCTAACTGTGCACCTATAGACTATCCCCAAAAACCCACCACACTTTGGTCATAAGCGACCCTACACCAGGCCGTCGGCCTGAGAAGGTGGAACGAACCCCTTCTCAAAACGTCCTGTAGATCTTCTGCACTAAAATCTCACCCCCAAATATTTCTCTGCTGCTGCAACAACTACCACATCAATCTTCTGTGATTTCCGCTCCATCAGTGCAGTGCAGTTGATCATCATGGCTATAAACGCAAGAAATCCAACCATAATACAACTCATCCACTCTGGATCTCTTTAGGCCTACTCATTGGGGCTATCTACTCTCGTCACTGCCTCAGCATAGGAAACTTTCCCTCCGGCAATCTCAACCTCTCTCTCTCTCACTGGGTACTTCGTATTCCCAGCTGTTTGGGCACCCCCACAGTTTACAGTCCTTTCTCTATCCCAATTGTACACTCCCTCTGACTATGCCCTCTTGCACATTTCACACATCGTGGGATCTCCCTTCTACACACTACTGCAACATGTCCGAATCCTTGACCCCACAAATAAATCACGGACGTCACCGTACCCCCAGCTGAGAATGCAGTGTTGCTACGCGGCCCCAACGTTTCAGACAACATACCAAGCCACTGAAGGCTTGCCCCCATCTTCAGGAATAAATAAATCATCACTGGGGAAAAATCCTGTACTGAGAGCGAATGTCGGAGAGAAGAAAATAACAATTAAACACAATTGCCCTACACAGGCGTATCAATTTCAGGTTCATTGTAACCAAACCAATGACCCAAACTGACCAGTTAAAAAGAGCATGTACTATTTTTCCTATAACGACGGCGTAGGCTACATTAACACAGGCGAGGGCCTTTTGCCTGGCTGCATTTAAATGACCGACTCCCCTAAAGACTGGACGCAATTATTATTAAAGTATTTATTTCACTCAAAAACGTAGGCATTTTATTATAAGCAACTGCAAATGTTGGAATAAACAATACGTCGAGCGCACTGTGCAAAACAGGCTGCCCGTGTGTCCGTTTTGGGTCATATTCATAGAACGAAAGCAAGGTGGAATTACCGCTGTCATTCCTGTGTAAAGAAAGCATATAGGCAGGTGTAATGGTCATAACCAACACGGTGTTGTACCGTCACGTTGATATGCCACGATAATAAACCTAAACATAACATTTTGCCGGCGAAAATTAGGCTACTTACCGTGTACAAAACCGCACTGCTGAAGACATATCCGTAGGATAAGAAGCTCGAGAATAGAAGTGAACATTTCGCGGTGTAGCTGAGCGTGAGAGCTGGCCTCGTCGTTCTGCACTGATATGCACACGGCTGTCAGTGCCGATACGACGCCTTTCTGGAGCAAACAGAAGCCACCCGCTTTTTAAAATCTCATCTAGGCGACACAATTTAGGCTCTCCCTTCTCTCAAGCTGGCCATCGAGCTGCAAGCCATGTCCTAATTTACTGATAACGTGAACGTGCACCAAATAACCACGCTAGCAGAGCTGTGTGTGCGCTTCTCAGCTTTTCCGCCTTCAACATGTAATTTTACACAAACCCTTTCCCTGCCCACCAGTAACGTTAGGCTATGTATGTGCAATGCTATTCTGATGGGAAGTGTTTTGTTTCATATAACATTTCATAACTGTAACTAATATGAAAACGTATGTTTATGTGATTGTCAAGTGTCAAAATTGTGATTGATTGGCTGAGTGATTGATTAACAGATGAATTATGCTAATTGATTAATTGATTGATTACTCTGTCAACCTAATGTGAGTGGGACATATCACCTGCCAGACTTCATGGGACTGTGGATATAAAATCTAACAAATTATAGGACATAATTGCAGTAATTCCAGGTTATTAGTGTTTCCAATGACAATGTTGACCAACATGTCAATATCTCCATCATAGTGTGGTCCTCTGTAGCTCAGCTGGTAGAGCACGGCGCTTGTAACGCCAAGGTAGTGGGTTCGATCCCCGGGACCACCTATACACAAAAATGTATGCACGCATGACTGTAAGTCGCTTTGGATAAAAGCGTCTGCTAAATGGCTTATTATTATTATTATTATTAGTTAACTAACAGACTGTCTGAAAAGGGAAAGGGTACAAAGAAAGCCACCACAGGGGTCAATGTGGACCAACTTCTATTACAGTGAGGGAAAAAAGTATTTGATCCCCTGCTGATTTTGTAGGTTTGCCCACTGACGAAGAAATGATCAGTCTACAATTTTAATGTTAGGTTTATTTGAACAGTGAGAGACAGAATAACAACAAAAAAATCCAGAAAAACGCATGTCAAAAATTGATTTGCATTTTAGTGAGGGAAATAAGTATTTGACCCCCTCTCAATCAGAAAGATATCTGGCTCCCAGGTGTCTTTTATACAGGTAATGAGCTGAGATTAGGAGCACACTCTTAAAGGGAGTGCTCCTAATCTCAGCTTGTTACCTGTATAAAAGACACCTGTCCACAGAAGCAATCAATCAATCAGATTCCAAACTCTCCACCATGGCCAAGACCAAAGAGCTCTCCAAGGATGTCAGGGACAAGATTGTAGACCTACACAAGGCTGGAATGGGCTACAAGACCATCGCCAAGCAGCTTGGTGAGAAGGTGACAACAGTTGGTGCGATTATTCGCAAATGGAAGAAACACTAAACAACTGTCAATCTCCCTCGGCCTGGGTCTCCATGCAAGATCTTACCTCGTGGAGTTGCAATGATCATGAGAACGGTGAGTAATCAGCCCAGAACTACACGGGATGATCTTGTCAATGATCTCAAGGCAGCTGGGACCATAGTCACCAAGTAAACAATTGGTAACACACTACGCCGTGAAGGACTGAAATCCTGCAGCGCCCGCAAGGTCCCCCTGCTCAAGAAAGCACATATACAGGCCCGTCTGAAGTTTGCCAATGAATATCTGAATGATTCAGAGGAGAACTGGGTGAAAGTGTTGTGGTCAGATGAGACCAAAATCGAGCTCTTTGCCATCAACTCAACTCGCCGTGTTTGGAGGAGGAGGAATGCTGCCTATGACCCCAAGAACACCATCCTCACCGTCAAACATGGAGGTGGAAACATTATGCTTTGGGGGTGTTTTTCTGCTAAGGGGACAGGACAACTTCACTGTATCAAAGGGATGATGGACGGCGCCATGTACCATCAAATCTTGGGTGAGAACCGCCTTCCCTCAGCCAGGGCATTGAAAATGGGTCGTGGATGGGTATTCCAGCATGACAATGACCCAAAACACACGGCCAAGACAACAAAGGAGTGGCTCAAGAAGAAGCACATTAAGGTCCTGGAGTGGCCTAGCCAGTCTCCAGACCTTAATCCCATAGATCATCTGTGGAGGGAGCTGAAGGTTCGAGTTGCCAAACGTCAGGCTCGAAACCTTAATGACTTGGAGAAGATCTGCAAAGAGGAGTGGGACAAAATCCCTCCTGATCATGTCTTTGTCAGTGGGCAAACGTACAACATCAGCAGGGGATCAAATACTTTTTTCCCTCACTGTATACCTTGTGTGTTTCAGTGGAGGCTGCTGAGGGCAGGACGGCTCACAATGATGGCCGGAACATAGCAAATGGAATGGCATCAAACACCTGGAAACCATGTGTTTGATGTATTTGCTACCATTCCCCTGACTCTGCTCCAGTCATTAACACAAGCCCGTCCTCCCCAATTAAGGCGCCACCAACCTCCTGTGTTGTGTTTAGGCTACAAGTTGCAGATATCGGCTTCTTCTTATCCATCTGCTTGTTTTTATTAACAAGACTAGTGGGCGGCAGGTGGCCTAGCGGTTAAGCGCGTTGGGCCAGTAACCGAAAGGTCGCTGGTTTGGATCCCCAAGCCGACTAGGTGAAAAGTTTGTCGATGTGCCCTTGAGCAAGGCACCTAACCCTAATTGTTACTGTAAGTCGCTCTGCATAAGAGTGTCTGCTCAAATCTGTGTGGGCTACTGATTCATCTTCCTGCATCGTGCCTGTTCTGTAGTGTTGCGCTGGAGCCAGTTTGGCTGCGTTTAGACAGGCAGCCCAATTCTGGTATTTTTTTCGCTAATTGGTCTTTTGTGCAAAAAGTTAAAGTACAAAAGGGAAAACAAATAAACATAAATATGGGTTGTATTTACAATGCTGTTTGTTCTTCACTGGTTGCCCTTTTCTTGTGGCAACAGGTCACAATTCTTGCTGCTGTGATTTCACACTGTGCTATTTCACCCAATAGATATGGGAGTTTATCAAACTTGTGTTTGCTTTCGAATTCTTTGTGGGTCTGTGTAATCTGAGGGAAATATGTCTCTAATATGGTCATAATTTGGCAGGAGGTTAGGAAGTGCAGCTCAGTTTCCACCTCATTTTGTGGTCAGTGTGCACTTCTCTTGAGAGCCAGGTCTGCCTATGGCGGCCTTTGTCAATAGCAATGCTCACTGTGTCTGTACATAGTCAAAGCTTTCCTTAAGTTTGGGTCAGTCACAGAGGTCAGGTATTCTGCCCCTGTGTACTTTCTGTTTAGGGCCAAATAATATTCTAGTGATATCCCTCCCGGAAATATCACATTTACATAAGTATTCAGACCCTTTACTCAGTACTTTGTTGAAGCACCTTTGGCAGCGATTACAGCCTCAAGTCTTCTTGGGTATGACGCTACAAGCTTGGCACACCTGTATTTGGGGAGTTTCTCTCATTCTTCTCTGCAGATCCTCTCAAGCTCTGTCAGGTTGGATGGGGAGCGTCACTGCACAGCTATTTTCAGAGATGTTTGATCGGGTTCAAGTCCGGGCTCTTTCTGGGCCACTCAAGGACATTCAGAGACTTGTCCCGAAGCCACTCCTGCATGTCTTGGCTGTGTGCTTAGGGTCGTTGCCCTGTTGGAAGGTGAACCTTTGCCCCAGTATGAGGTTCTGAGCGCTCTGGAGCAGGTTTTCATCAAGGATCTCTCTTTACTTTGCTCTGTTCATCTTTCCCTCGATCCTGACTAGTCTCCCAGTCCCTGCCGCTGAAAAACATCCCCACAGCATGATGCTGCCACAACCATGCTTCACCGTAAGGATTGTGTCAGGTTTCCTCCAGACGTGACGCTTGGCATTCAGGCCAAAGAGTTCAATCTTGGTTTCATCAGACCAGAGAATCTTGTTTCTCATGGTCTGAGTCGTTTAGGTGCCTTTTGGCAAACTCCAAGCGGGCTGTCATGTGCTTTTTACTGAGGAGTGGCTTCTGTCTGGCCACTCTACCATAAAGGCCTGATTGGTGGAGTGCTGCAGAGATGGTTGTCCTTCTGGAAGATTCTCCCATCTCCACAGAGGAACTCTGGAGCTCTGTCAGAGTGACCATCGGGTTCTTGGTCACCTCCCTGACCAAGGCCCTTCTTCCCCGATTGCTCATTTTGGCCGGGCGGACAGCTCTAGGAAGAGTCTTGGTAGTTCCAAACTTCTTCCATTTAAGAATGATGGAAGCCACTGTGTTCTTGGGGACCTTCAATGCTGCAGACATTTTTTGGTACCCTTCCCCAGATCTGTGCCTCATTACAATCCTGTCTCGGAGCTCTACTGACAATTCCTTCGACCTCATGGCTTGGTTTTTGCTCTGACATGCACTGTCAACTGTGGGACCTTATATAGACAGGTGTGTGCCATTCCAAATCATGTCCAATCAATTGAATGTACCAAAGGTGGACTCCAATCAAGTTGAGAAACATCTCAAGGATGATCAATGGAAACAGGATGCACCTGAGCTCATTTCCGAGACTCATAGCAAAGGGTCTGAATACTTATGTAAATAAGGTATTTCTGTTTTATATTTTTTATACATTTGCAAAAATTTTGAAAAACCTGTCTTCACTTTGTCATTATGGGGTATTGTGTGTAGATTGGTGAGGGGGGAAAAAATATTTCATCCATTTTAGAATGAGGCTGTAACGTGACAAGATGTGGAAAAAGTCAAGGGGTGTGAATACTTTCCGAATGCACTGTATGTGTCAAGTAATTCTTTTTGTTTTCTCATGATTTGGTTGGGTCTAATTCTGTTGCTATCCTGGGGCTCTGTGGGGTCTGTTTGCGTTTGTGAACAGAGCCCCAGGCCCAGCTTGCTTAGGGTACTCTTCTTCAGGTTAATCTCTCTGTAGGTGATGGCTTTATTATGGAAGGTTTGGGAATTGCTTCCTTTTAGGTGGTTGTAGAATTTAACGGCTCTTTTCTGGATTTTGATAATTAGCAGGTTTCGGACACATTTTCCTCTGCATGCGTTATTTGGTGTTTTACATTGTACACGGGGGATATTTTTGCAGAATTCTGCATGCAGTCTCAATTTGATGTTTGTCCCATTTAGTAAATTATTGGTTGGTGAGCGGACGACAGACCTCACAACCACAAAGGGCAATGGGTTCTATAACTGATTCAAGTATTTTTAGCCAGATCCTACAGTGGGGGGAAAAAAGTATTTAGTCAGCCACCAATTCTGCAAGTTCTCCCACTTAAAAAGATGAGAGAGGCCTGTCATTTTCATCATAGATACACGTCAACTATGACAGACAAATTGAGAAGAAAAAAAATCCAGAAAATCACATTGTAGGATTTTTAATGAATCTATTTGCAAATTATGGTGGAAAATAAGTATTTGGTCACCTACAAACAAGCAAGATTTCTGGCTCTCACAGACCTTTAAGAGGCTCCTCTGTCCTCCACTCTTTACCTGTATTAATGGCACCTGTTTGAACTTGTTATCAGTATAAAAGACACCTGTCCACAACCTCAAACAGTCACACTCCAAACTCCACTATGGCCAAGACCAAAGAGCTGTCAAAGGGCACCAGAAACAAAATTGTAGACCTGCACCAGGCTGGGAAGACTGAATCTGCAATAGGTAAGCAGCTTGGTTTGAAGAAATCAGCTGTGGGAGCAATTATTAGGAAATGGAAGACATAAAAGACCACTGATAATCTCCCTCGATCTGGGGTTCCACGCAAGATCTCACCCCGTGGGGTCAAAATGATCACAAGAACGGTGAGCAAAAATCCCAGAACCACACGGGGGGACCTAGTGAATGACCTGCAGAGAGCTGGGACCAAAGTAACAAAGCCTACCATCAGTAACACACTACGCCACCAGGGACTCAAATCCTGCAGTGCCAGACGTGTCCCCCTGCTTAAGCCAGTACATGTCCAGGCCCGTCTGAAGTTTGCTAGAGTGCATTTGGATGATCCAGAAGAGGATTGGGAGAATGTCATATGGTCAGATGAAACCAAAATATAACTTTTTGGTAAAAACTCAACTCGTCGTGTTTGGAGGACAAAGAATGTTGAGTTGCATCCAAAGAACACCATACCTACTGTGAAGCATGGGGGTGGAAACATCATGCTTTGGGGCTGTTTTTCTGCAAAGGGACCAGGACGACTGATCCGTGTAAAGGAAAGAATGAATGGGGCCATGTATCGTGAGATTTTGAGTGAAGACCTCCTTCCATCAGCAAGGGCATTGAAGATGAAACGTGGCTGGGTCTTTCAGCATGACAATGATCCCAAACACACCGCCCGGGCAACGAAGGAGTGGCTTCGTAAGAAGCATTTCAAGGTCCTGGAGTGGCCTAGCCAGTCTCCAGATCTCAACCCCATAGAAAATCTTTGGAGGGAGTTGAAAGTCCGTGTTGCCCAGCGACAGCCCCAAAACATCACTGCTCTAGAGGAGATCTGCATGGAGGAATGGGCCAAAATACCAGCAACAGTGTGTGAAAACCTAGTGAAGACCTGTGTCATTGTTTGACCTGTGTCATTGCCAACAAAGGGTATATAACAAAGTATTGAGACACTTTTGTTATTGACCAAATACTTATTTTCCACCATAATTGGCAAATAAATTCATAAAAAATCCTACAATGTGATTTTCTGGATTTTTTTCTCTCATTTTGTCCGTCATAGTTGATGTGTACCTATGATGAAAATTACAGGCCTCTCTCATCTTTTTAAGTGGGAGAACTTGCACAATTGGTGGCTGACTAAATACTTTTTTTCCCCGCTGTAATTGGTATGTCACATTTATGTTCCTTTTGATGGCATAGAAGGCCCTCTCTCTCTTTCGCTGTCTCTCTCTCTTTCCATAATTAGGAATCCATAATTTAGAGCTGTTTGCAAACGTAAACCCAGGATTTAGTGTTGTTTGCAGACATTGATGTTTACATGCCAATACATACATTTACAATGTAGCAAACAAGTAAACTCAGGTTAAGTACTGTAATAGTATGGATTGGAAAAGGATATACTACCTAAGATTGAATACATTGAAATGGTTGTGTGCACAATTCTGAATCAAGTTAATGATTCCCTAACAGTGATATAATATTTTCTACGAGAGAATGAGACTTAACCAAAATATCTGTAGTTTCAACATCGAATATAATTTAATTGAGTCATTTACCACTGTCAACTAGCTTTTAAAATGTTCAATTTAATGGATTTTGACATATTAGATACTATCATTCTGTCAGTGCTGTCTCTAGACTGTGTTAATTAATTCACGGCGATGGATCCTTGTAATCCTGCCTTCATAAATTCTCATTTGCATTGGTGTTCGTCTTCGCTGACTCCCATTTAATGAACCAGTTGAAGAACAGTGCTCTAATATCCTGTGCTGCTAACGTGGTGATGATGGTGGTGATATGGCTGTGGCAGAGTAGAGGAGAGAGGAGAGACAGACATAAGAAGTGATTTAGAGCGCTATTTCTTCTGGCTTCCTTCCTTGTCAAGGTCTGAAAGAGACGTTATATAATCTCAATTCTCCTCACTGAGTAAGATGTGAAAACATTGAATATTAATCACGATATCATTATGATTTATTTAGTATGCATGTTTAATGAACCAGCTCCTCTGATGCTTGTGTTGCTGCTGTAGCATTCCTTAAAGGGCAATTCTGCCACTTTTCAACCTCATATTCATTATCTCAGCACCAAACCAGTGTCTACATAGGTTAAAACAGTGCGTTTCGATGATCTGTGGTTAAAATGATAAGAAGAAAGGTACTAAAATTTGAACTTTTAAAACGAGCCGTAAAACACATTTCTACAGACTATCTTTCTTATAGTCTTTTTAGGATTTATAAATTGCTATTTCCTGCCTTGATTTTAAATATATGTTGTTTATATTGTATATATATATTTTTATCATTATTACATTTTTTTGCCTATGTAGAGCTTTGGGTAACACTAATGAAAAGCGCTATACAAATTAAATGTATTATTGTTATATATTTTTTTTTAACGCTTCTCTGTGACGTCACAGGGTAGGTTTAAAAGTAAGAAAAAGTGATTTTCAAAACCTGCAACGAGGGAGACCTTTTTAACTTGATATTTTTTCCCTACAAAACGTAAAAATGCACAGTTTTCACATATGTAGACACTGGTATTGTGCTGGAGATAATGAAAATGAGGGTGAAAAATGGTGGCTTTAGATTTTATCTGAGCTAATATCTGCCCAGCACTATCAGTGTGTGTCCAGTGTGTGATTCTGTTGCACTTGTCCTCGGGGCTGGAGAATAACACACAGATGAGACAAGATTACAACATAGAAGTATATAGTAGCCATGGTTTCACCTAAAATTCTCTCTACTGAAAAAGTCTGATTGTAATTATGTGGATGTCATTTCAGTTCATTATTTTCTATGACTTAAAGCTACAATATGTAAGTCATAGATCTTTCATTCTCGTTGAAAGAGAGCTGTTCTATGTGCACTATTTCTATGCTTCCCCTTCTTAATTTTGGTTTTTGCATCTTTTAATTTTGGTTTTGTACACCAGCTTAAAATACAATATTTTTGGTTATGGTAAAGATATTTAACAGCAGTGTAGATGGTACAATGATTCCATACACAATGACTGATTGTTCTGTTACATAAACTGAAATTAGGCAAACTATTATAATTTTAGCAACTAGGAAATGGAGGAGTGATTTGCATCTTGAGTCACACTCAGACTATTGCATGGGCATGGTTACATGGTGCGGCACCAAACAGCGCCACCCAATGGAATCTACACCTGCCTTCTGCTGTTATCCAGTTATACATTATAAAAACATTTTTATATAATCCGAAATAATATTTTTACAACTTTACAAAATGATTTTTACAATACATACAATTCTATACAGTGCAATACTACATGTGTGGACAGTTTCATTTAAAGTGTGATTACATGATCATAGATATCACTGGTTTTGTGCACTGAGATTTATGTGCATTCAACCCACAAATCTTAACATTTGCTTGCTCCAACATGTATTCTTGGCAACACCACAGCAGTTCACCTGCTGCTATCCAGTGTAATGACAGACCTTTACAGAACTAGTCCTGCAGTAGTCCTCACATAATACAACTGTGTTCTGTAAACCTGTGGCACTCCAGTTGAGCATACAGAAAGACCTATACAGATCATTGTCCTCATTGTCACAGATGCCATATTTTCTTCAACAACTGCAACCATCTGCACTCGTTGCACCTCTGCCCAAAGGTTGTTTAGGGCTAGAATCCATGCCATGATGCTCATCAGAACCGCTCCAACATTTACTCAGGCTCTGTTACAGAGATGCAACAATCTGCCTTGCTTTACAGTGGACACTGTGGCTGTGTTTCTGTTGTAGTAGGTTTCTACTGTAGTTCATTACGGTGGCAGAACCATGGTAGACGCCAAAGAGGAGAGGCTCCATATGGGCAGATGAGGCCGTGACCTCAGGATGGGGTCATGGCGGGGTCACCTTGGCACGATGTAACCATATGGCTTCTGCAGACACAGAGAGCCGTGATTGGGTAGAGGGTGGCTATGGTAGTGCTCCACTAGGGCTGACAGGGAGGGAAATGTCATCTCTAACTCCAAGAACACCCGGGAGTCCTAAACCATAAACAAACACAATAAAATTAACATCAAACAACACAGAGATAGTACTGGAATCCTCCATTGTAATATTGATTTTGTCAGACAATCGACCTGGTAGACAGAGAAGGTAAAGACAGTGGTTCTGACCTCCTCAAAGAGCCGGTAGTTTCTGGCCTTGCACACACTCACATCCCACACCACCAGCACCTTATTCAATGAGAACAAATGTACATTATTCACTAAACCAGTTTCCTTTCAATTATCACTGTGTGATGTGTGGTGAATCCCTAGATGTTTATGCATCACAGCATGTGTTGGTGCGAAAAGCAACTGAAACCCTAACACTTCAAAGAATCCCCCTCCTCACCTCGACCCCCCTGACTTTGCTGATAGCTACTTTATTGAGGAAAAGTGTACTTACTATGCCTGTGATATGTGGTTATCCCACCTAGCTGTCTTAAGATGAATGCACTAACTGTAAGTCGCTCTGGATAAGAGCGTCTGCTAAATGACTAAAATGTAAATGTAAATGCATTTTGTACCTTTGATGTCTTTGTTCCTGAGTTCCTGAAGCAGTAGAGACCATCCTGCGGTGTTCTGGAGCTTTCCTTAAATAACCTGCAATTAAAGCACATTAATAATGTATCAGTCAGACTGCAGTCAGACATGTGTTCTGCTCTTCTCTCAAGAGAAAACAGAGACTTGATTATCAGGAAGTGGTCGAACACACCCTGATCAAACACTAGTGGGCACTTAAAACCATTTCACAAAAATGAACAAGGGGGGGTTCAACAAATGTTCAGTACAGAAATAATTAAGTATGTCTTACTTTTCAATATTGGTTGTTTCTGTTGTGTCCATGAACACAGAATCTGGTAATTGCATCTGAGGTCAGAAACAACGTGCGAAAAGAAAACAACAAGACACATTAGAAGGTTAGATTTGCATCAAGCAGGCCAAGACTAATCTATAGTACACTGATCAATGAGACTAATCTATAGTACACTGGTCAATGAGACTAATCTATAGTACACTGATCAATGAGACTAATCTACAGTACACTGGTCAATGAGACTAATCTATAGTACACTGGTCAATGAGACTAATCTATAGTACACTGATCAATGAGACTAATCTATAGTACACTGATCAATGAGACTAATCTATAGTACACTGGTCAATGAGACTAATCTATAGTACACTGGTCAATGAGACTAATCTATAGTACACTGGTCAATGAGACTAATCTATAGTACACTGATCAATGAGACTAAGCTATAGTACACTGAACATGATTTTGTTCAATGAGACTATGGAATTGAGTAAACATGACAACAAAACCATAACACATAACGCAGGTGTTTTTCTCATAGCCTGTGTAAAGTAGAGTTATAGTCGATGGAGAACGGGTGGCAGGTAGCCTAGCAGTTAAGAGCATTGGGCCAGTAACCGAAAGGTCACTGGTTTGAATCCCTGAGTCGACTAGGTGAAAATTCTGTCTGTGCCATTGAGCAAGGCACTTGACCCTAATTGCTCCTGTAAGTCGCTCTGGATAAGAGCGTCTGCTAAATGGCAAAAATGGAAATGAGAATATAGAGACTGCTTACATTCTCATAGTCTTCATCAGAGTCATCATCAGTGTCCTTGGATGGATCCCTGCTCTTTCTGAAAGAGGCAGGCACCTCGTCCACTGTGGTCCGGAAGCTTTGTCCATCTGGAGAAGATCTTCTGAGAAGAAATGGGTGTTTTAAACTGTGCTGTATTTGTGCGTTGTAAAAGATTACAATATAACAATCTTGAAATCAAATTATAATTCATAGAGTTTTCCTGAAAACTCTATGAATAATTCATAGAGTTTTCATAGAGTTTCCCTGAAAGGAAACAGGGATTACCTGTATCTGTAGGAAATTGAAAGGAGACACTTACTGTGCTGACCCTCTGGGTAGTTTAGGCTTGACCGCAGGACATGGAAGTTTGGGTACCAGGGGTGGTTTGTACAGTCCAGGCTTGGTGTGGTTCAGTGCTGGCAAGGCCTGTGGTGGGAGATCTGGAGCTGGTCTAGAGCTGAGGCAGTGGTTGGGCATGCTCGGAATGTGACTGGGGTTGTTGCCACGGCAACCAGGTGGACTAGGGCTGGAATGCAGCACCATCTTCCTTTCCAGGTCGCTGCAGATGGACAGGGTGGCGGGAGACTGCAGGGTCACTGGAACAGGGGGCATCCTGTCTTTGTGTTTCCCCCCAGGTATGGTGGAGATAGAAATCTGCCCCATCATCGCTTGCATCTTTAGGCTGGCCATGGGATGGGGAGGGGGTATCGGGCTCTTAGGACTCCATGCACTCCTCTCTGAGCTAGGCTTGAGGTGGGTGGGAGGAGGACGAGGGGGGCCCTTGTTTGGGATGTCCTTGTGTCCATGTTGGTTGTGGCTGACCTCTCCGAGCTTGGGTGGAGGTAAGGGCGCTGGCGGTTTCTTTGGAAGGGGGCTGGTGGTGCTCCTGTTGGGGGCAGGCACGGGAGGGGGGAGACCTTTGCAGAATCCTGACATGGATTCCATTCTGAACTGGCATGGGACTGGGGGAGGTGGGTAGGATGGTGGTGGGACGGTTGGCCTTCCTTCAATAGCAGCATAATACGGTATTCAGTGACAGAAAAAAAACTGGAAAATGTGCATTTGTAATACAGTAAATCACTGACAAAAAGTTAGGATGCAAAATGATTTCAGCATAGTTATCATTTAGCCATAAAAGATGGGGCCATTAGTTTGAATTGTGATGACATGCCAATCCCATCAAGGGCAGTTTATCACAGTTATAGCACCAGCCACATCAAATACAGCATCAAACTCAAAGATATGTACTATTCTGTAGGCCTACCAGTAGATGTTGCTGGGCTGTCTGGTTTTTCATAGTCATCCTCATCGTCTTCTTCATCCTCTAACATGTAATCTAGAAATGACATAATTGTTAGTGCACAGAGTTAATTGTATGAAACAAGTGTTGTGAAACTGAGACGCATTGCTTCAGAAGTGATTATGTCTTACTGCCTTCTGGGTCATCTGGGGCATGGGTTATGTCCATGGGGCACTCGATCGATCCATAGAAGCTGTCTGCATCAGATTCGGAGTCACTATGGCAACAGAGTATTGTTATTGGCTACTAAGGACAAAGAGAGGACTACATGAATCACCTTGTATTTAATTAATTCACTGATCATGTATACACTGACTCCCATTCATACTTGTTATAACACAGCAAGAGCTTACACTGTATATTCATCTAGGAGATAAAAACTGCAGGCTCAGAAAGTCAATCAGAGCATGCAGCCAAACAGTCTACCATTTATCAGAAAAAGGAAGTCACCACAGATGATATGATTGTGTGAAGGAATGGTTGTGTTGACTTACCTTGAAACATGTGAATCCCTTCTGTCATTGTAGTGATCAATTTCTTTCCGCAGATTTCGCATCCATTTCTGTTAGTAGACAAAAATAATCATAAACATTTAAATTTTAGTCATTTGGCAGATGCTCTTATCCAGAGCGCCTTACAGTAAGTAGTGAGTGCATACATTTCCCATGTATATATATACACTGTATATACAAAAGTATGTGGACAACCCTTCAAATTAGTGGATTCAGCTATTTCAGCCACACCCGTTGCTGACAGGTATATAAAATCGAGAACACAGCCATGCAATCTCCATAGACAAACATTGGCAGTAGAATGGCCTTACTGAAGAGCTCAGTGACTTTCAATGTGGCACCATCCACCTTTCCAACAAGTCAGTACGTCTCATTTCTGCCCTGCTAGAGCTGCCCCGGTCAACTGTAAGTGCTGTTATTGTGAAGTGGAAACGTCTAGGAGCAACAACGGCTCAACCGCAAAGTGGTAGGCCACACAAGCTCACAGAATGGGACCGCTGAGTGCTGAAGCGTGTAGCGTGTAAAAATAATCTGTCCTCGGTTGCAACAGTCACTACCGAGTTCCAAACTGCCTCTGGAAGCAACGTCAGCACAATAACTGTTCGTCGGGAGCTTAATGAAATGGGTTTCCATGGCCAAGCAGACGCACATAAGCCTAACATCCCCATGCGCAATGCCAAGCGTCGACTGGAGTGGTCACCGTCATTGGACTCTGGAGCAGTGGAAACGCGTTCTCTGGAGTGATGAAGCACGCTTCACCATCTGGCAGTCCGACGGACTAATCTGGTTTTAGCGGATACCAGGAGAACGCTACCTGCCCGAATGCATAGTGCCAACTATAAAGTTTGGTGGAGGAGGAATAATGGTCTGGGGCTGTTTGTCATGGTTTGGGCTAGGCCCCTTAGTTCCAGCGAAGGGAAATCTTTACGCTACAGCATTCAATGACATTCTAAACGATTATGTGCTTCCAACTTTATGGCAACAGTTTGGGGAAGGCCCTTTCCTGTTTCAGCATGACAATGCCCCCGTGCACAAAATGAGGTGCCTGCACAGAGCCCTGACCTCAACCCCATTGAAGGGGGGACCAACTCCATATTAATGCCTATTGTTTTGGAATGAGATGTTCGACGAGCAGCTGTCCACATACTTTTGGTCATGTAGTGTATATATATATATATATATATACACACACACACACACACACATACCAGTACCAGTCCAAAGTTTGGACACACCTACTCATTCCAGGGTTTTTCTTTATTTTTACTATTTTCTACATTGTAGAATAATAGTGAAGACATCAAAACTATGAAAGAACACATATGGAATCATGTAGTAACCAAAAAAGTGTTAAACAAATCAAAATATATTTTAGATTTTAGATTCTTCAAAGTAGCCACCCTTTGCCTTGATGACAGCTTTGCACACTCTTGGCATTCTCTCAACCAGCTTCATGAGGTAGTCACCTGGAATGCATTTCAATTAACAGGTGTGCCTTGTTAAAAGTTAATAAGTGGAATTGCTTTCAGTTGTGTTGTGACAAGGTAGGGTTGGTATACAGAAGATAGCTCTATTTGGTAAAAGACCAGGTCCATATTATGGCAAGAACAGCTCAAATAAGCAAAGAGAAACCACAGTCCATCATTGCTTTAAGACATGAAGGTCAGTCAATACGGAAAATGTCAAGAACTTGTAGAGCTTCTTGAAGTGCAGTCACAAAAATCATCAAGCGCTATGATGAAACTGGCTCTCATGAGGACCGCTACAGGAAAGGAAGACCCAGAGTTACCTCTGCTGCAGAGGATAAGTTCATTAGAGTTACCAGCCTCAGAAATTGCAGCCCAAATAAATGCTTCACAGAGTTCAAGTAACAGACACATCTCAACATCAATTGTTCAGAGGAGACTGCATGAATCAGGCCTTCATGGTCGAATTGCTGCAAAGAAACCACTACTAAAGGACACCAATAATAAGAAGAGCCTTGCTTGGGCCAAGAAACACGAGCAATGGATATTAGACCGGTGGAAATCTGTCCTTTGGTCTGATGAGTCCAGATTTACGATTTTTGGTTCCAACCGCCGTGTCTTTGTGAGATGCAGAATAGGTGAACGGATGATCTCTGCATGTGTGGTTCCCACCGTGAAGCATGGAGGAGGAGGTGTGATGGTGTGGGGGTGCCTTGCTGGTGACACTGTCAGTGATTTATTTAGAATTGAAGGCACACTTAACCAGAATGGCTACCACAGCATTCTGCAGCGATACGCCATCCCATCGGGTTTGCACTTAGTGGGACTATAATTTGTTTTTCAACAGGACAATCACCCAACACACCTCCAGGCTGTGCAAGGGCTATTTGACCAAGAAGGAGAGTGATGCAGTGCTGCATCAGATGACCTGGCCTCCACAATCACCCAACCTCAACCCAATTGAGATGGTTTGGGATGAGTTGGACCGCAGAGTGAAGGAAAAGCAGCCAACAAGTGCTCAGCATATATGTGGGAACTCCTTCAAGACTGTTGGAAAAGCATTCCAGGTTAAGCTGGTTGAGAGAATGCCAAGAGTGTGCAAAGCTGTCATCAAGGCAATGGGTGGCTACTTTGAAAAATCCCAAATATATTTTGATTTGTTTAACACTTTTATGGTTACTACATGATTCCATATGTTTTATTTCATAGTTTTGATGTCTTCACTATTATTCTACAATGTAGAACATAGTAAAAAATAAAGAAAAACTCTTGAATGAGTAGGTGTGTCCACATTTTTGACTGGTCACACACACACACACCATTATCTATGTAGTGTTACCAGGAATGTGAGAGGTTATTAATCTGTACGTATCGCCCCTCACCCTTCTCTCATCCTCACTGGCTGCTGAGAAGTACCAGGTACGGTGCTTCTTACTGAAGTGGACGATTTTGAAGGGAAACACGTTACTGGAGGTGGTCTCTTCTGCTGCCCTCATCACCCTGGCAACGAGAGGAAAAGAAACTGAAACCACACATTGGAGAACACTACATACGTAGCCTACATTTATGAAACAAATTGAGTGTACAAAACATGAAGAACACCTGCTCTTTCCATGACAGACTGACCAGGTGAAAGCTATGATCCCTTATTGATGTCACTTGTTAAATTCACTTCAAATCAGTGTAGATGAAGGGGAGGAGACAGATTAAAGAAGGTTTTTTAAGCCTTGAGGCAACTGAGACATGGATTGTGTATGTGTGCTGTTCAGAGAGTGAATGGGCAAGACAAAAGATTTAAGTGCCTTTGAAAGGGATATGGTAGTAGGTGCTAGGTGCACCAGTTTGTGTTAAGAACTGCAACGCTGCTCCGTTTTTCACGCGTAACAGTTTCCCATGTGTATAAAAAATGGTCCACCACCCAAAGGACATCCAGCCAACTTGACAACTGTGGGAAGCATTGGAGTCAACATGGGCCAGCATCCCTGTGGAAAGCTTTCGACACCTTGTAGAGTCCATGCCTCGACGAATTGAGGCTGTTCTGAGAGCAAAAGCGGGGGGGGCCTCACTCTAACCAATCCAATTTCACATTTTGTGGGTAAAACCATCTGGCAACTGTGTCATTGGTTTATTAATGTATTACCGTTTTCATCACATTATTGCTGTAATAACATATAATGACTTCTATGTCACATACTGTATGCTGTGTGAGCTGATTAGGTCTGGCCATGTTTCAGTGTGCCAGAGCTGCACAGCTGTATTAAAGCTCTATTTATACTCAGCCTGAGCATGGAGAGGAGACTCCAGACATGTAATTACACAGTTACCACCATGGAATTGCAGCATACCTCTATAGGGAAGGACTCATTAGAGGGAGGAACTCAATGAAAACACCACAGACTAAGCTAGGGCCTACTTCAATAGCCACTTTAACTTTTCCAAATGTCAAACAAAAATGGAAAAGAGATGGTTGAACATTGCTGTCTCTATTATTGGCTTGTGACCTGATGTAGGAATTAATATGACGAGTCCCCCCCTGTGTTTGGTAATAGTAAGCGAAACCTCGAGACCTTTATAGAGATGATCTCAATCAGCAGGAAGTGGCACATCAACACTCAAAATCTAATCAAATTGTATTTGTTACATGCGCCGAATACAACAGGTGTAGACTTTACCACAGAAAATGCTTACGAGCCCTTTCCCAACAAGAAAAGTTGTCAAAATGTTTAAGAAAAGGAAATAGTAACACAATAAAATAACAATAACAAGACTATATACAAGGAGTACCGGTACCGAGTCAATGTGCAGGGGTACGAGGTAGTTGAGGTATTATGTACATGTAGGTAGGGGTGACTAGGCAATCAGGATAGATAGTAAACAGAGTAGCAGAAGCTTATGTGAAGAGTGTGAAAGAGTTTGAAAGTGTGTCAATGTGTGCGTGTGTGTGTGGCGTCAATATGCATGTGTTTGTGTGTTTTGTGTGTGTGAGCATATCTAGTGGGAGTGTGTGTGTGTGAGTAGAGTCCAGTGAGTGTGCATAGAGCCAGTGCAAGAGAGTCAGTGCAAATAAAAAAGGGGGTCAATGCAAATAGTCCGGGTAGCCATTATATTAACTGTTCAGCAGTCTTATGGCTTGGGGGTAGAAGCTGTTCAATAACCTTTTGGTCCCAGACTTGGTGTGCGGTAGCAGAGAGAACAGTCTATGACTTGGGTGGCTGGAGTCTTTTAAAATTCTTAGGGCCTTCCTCTGACCCCGCCTGGTATAGAGGTCCTGGATGGTAGGGAGCTCGGCCCCAGTGATGTACTGGGCCGCATGCACTACCCTCTGTAGCGCCTTGCGGTCGGATGCCAAGCAGTTGCCATACCAAGCGGTGATGCAGTCAGTCAAGATGCTCTCAATGGTGCAGCTGTAGAACTTTTGGAGGATCTGAGGGCCCATGCCAAATATTTTCAGCCTCCTGAGGGGGAAGAGGCGTTGTTGTGTGTTTGGACCATGATAGGACCTTAGTGATGTGGACACTGAGGAACTTGAAGCTCTCGACCCGCTCCACTACAGCCCTGTCGATGTGAATGGGGACGTGCTCGGCCCTCCGTTTCCTGTAGTTCACGATCAGCTCCTTTGTCTTGTTCACGTTGAGAGAGAGGTTGTTGTCCTGGCACCACACTGCCAGGTCTCTGACCTCCTCCCTATAGACTGTCTCATCGTCGTCAGTGATCAGGCCTACCACCATCGTGTCGTCGGCAAACTTAATGATGGTGTTGGAGACGTGCGCGGCCACGCAGTCGTGGGTGAACAGGGAGTACAGGAGCGGACTAAGCACTCACCCCTGAGGGGCCCCCGTGTTGAGGGTCAACGTGGCGGATGTGTTGTTGCTTACCCTCACCACCTGGGGGCGGCCCATCAGGAAGTCCAGGATCCAGTTGCAGAGGGAGGTGTTCAGTCCCAGGGTCCTTAGCTTAGTGATGAGCTTGGAGGGCACTATGGTGTTGAACGCTGAGCTATAGTCAATGAACAGCATTCTCACATAGGGGTTCCTTTTGTCCAGGTGGGAAAGAACAGCACATTGAGAAATGCTTTCATTGTCAACAGACTTTCTCATCTGATCAGGATTTCTCAGCATAACAAACTGATTGCAACTGACAATGCCAGCTGTATTTTAAACATTGATAAACATATGTATGCCTATGTGAGAATGCCAACATGTTTTGCCAAAGCCTATTCAAATTAATGTACTTCTGTGCAAAAAGACAACTGCATGTTGTCCAGAGAGGACACAATAGTGGACACTGACCTGTTGTAGCCATTGAGAGAGAAAGCTCCTTGCGGTGCAGGACTGGTGCTGCTCTTGAAGTAATACACACATCCCTTGTGGATGATTAAGTAGCGAAGAGGCCCTGAAAGATTGCAGAAGGAAAGAAAACATAAGGAAAGGTCTCACTCATAAGCCATGCATAAAAGCAAATATGTTCTCCTAATTTGATGAATCTCCAACCCTGCAAGGGACTGGTGAACTAAACGTTGTGATGAGATGAAAGTATGCAGTGCCACTCATCTCAGACCTTTGTCAGAATCCCAGAATCTCTTGGTACAGTAAACATTAATGAGCCATGTAATGTATGAATGAATGTATGTATGTATGTAAACTCAGCAAAAAAAGAAACGTCCTCTCACTGTCAACTGCGTTTATTTTCAGCAAACTTAACGTGTAAATATTTGTATGAACATAACAAGATTCAACTACTGAGACATAAACTGAACAAGTTCCACAGACATTTGACTAACAGAAATTGAATAATGTGTCCCTGAACAAAGGGGGGGTTAAAATCAAAAGTAACAGTCAGTATCTGCTGTGGCCACCAGCTGCATTAAGTACTGCAGTGCATCTCCTCCTCATGGACTGCACCAGATTTGCCAGTTCTTGCTGTGAGATGTTACCCCACTCTTCCACCAAGGCACCTGCAAGTTCCCTGACATTTCTGGGGGGAATGGCCCTAGCCCTCACCCTCCAATCCAACAGGTCCCAGACGTGCTCAATGGGATTGAGATCCGGGCTCTTCGCTGGCCATGGCAGAACACTGACATTCCTGTCTTGAAGGAAATCACGCACAGAACAAGCAGTATGGCTGGTGGCATTGTCATGCTGGAGGGTCATGTCAGGATGAGCCTGCAGGAAGGGTATCACATGAGGGAGGAGGATGTCTTCCCTGTAACGCACAGCATTGAGACTGCCTGCAATGACAACAAGCTCAGTCCGATGATGCTGTGACACACCTCCCAGACCAGGACGGACCCTCCACCTCCAAATCGATCCCACTCCAGAGTACAGGCCTCGGTGTAACGCTCATTCCTTCGACGATAAATGCAAATCACCCCTGGTGAGACAAAACCGCGACTCGTCAGTGAAGAGCACTTTTTGCCAGTCCTGTCTGGTCCAGCGACGGTGGGTTTGTGCCCATAGGCAACGTTGTTGCCGGTGATGTCTGGTGAGGACCTGCCTTACAACAGGCCTACAAGCCCTCAGTCCAGCCTCTCTCAGCCTATTGCAGACAGTCTGAGCACTGATGGAGGGATTGTGCGTTCCTGGTGTAACTCTGGCAGTTGTTGTTGCCATCCTGTACCTGTCCCGCAGGTGTGATGTTCGGATGTACTGATCCTGTGCAGGTGTTGTTACATGTGGTCTGCCACTGCGAGGACGATCAGCTGTCCATCCTGTCTCCCTGTAGCGTTGTCTTAGGCGTCTCACAGTACGGATATTGCAATTTGTGAGAGACGGAATCTAAAACTAAAATCCAGAAAATCACATTGTATGATTTTTAAGTAATTCATTTGCATTTTATTGCATGACATAAGTATTTGATCACCTACCAACCAGTAAGAATTCCAGCTCTCACAGACCTGTTAGTTTTTCTTTAAGAAGCCCTCCTGTTCTCCACTCATTACCGGTATTAACTGCATCTGTTTGACCTCGTTACCTGTATAAAAGACACCTGTCCACACACTCAATCAAACAGACTCCAACCTCTCCACAATGGCCAAGACCAGAGAGCTGTGTAAGGACATCAGGGATAAAATTGTAGACCTGCACAAGGCTGGGATGGGCTACAGGACAATAGGCAAGCAGCTTGGTGAGAAGGCAACAATTATTAGAAAATGGAAGAAGTTCAAGATGATGGTCAATCACCCTCGGTATGGGGCTCCATGCAAGATCTCACCTCGTGGGGCATCAATGATCATGAGGAAGGTGAGGGATCAGCCCAGAACTACACGGCAGGACCTGGTCAATGACCTGAAGAGAGCTGGGACCACAGTCTCAAAGAAAACCATTAGTAACACACTACACAGTCATGGATTAAAATCCTGCAGCGTACGCAAGGTCCCCCTGCTCAAGCCAGCGCATGTCTAGGCCTGTATGAAGTTTGCCAATGAACATCTGGATGATCCAGAGGAGGAATGGGAGAAGGTCATGTGGTCTGATGAGACAAAAATAGCGCTTTTTGGTCTAAACTCCACTCGCCGTGTTTGGAGGAAGAAGAAGGATGAGTACAACCCCAAGAACACCATCCCAACCGTGAAGAATGGAGGTGGAAACATCATTCTTTGGGGATGCTTTTCTGCAAAGGGGACAGGACGACTGCACCGTATTGAGGGGAGGATGGATGGGGCCATGTATCGTGAGATCTTGGCCAACAACCTCCTTCCCTCAGTAAGAGCATTGAAGATGGGTCGTGGCTGGATCTTCCAGCATGACAACGACCCGAAACACACAGCCAGGGCAACTAAGGAGTGGCTCCGTAAGAAGCATCTCAAGGTCCTGGAGTGGCCTAGCCAGTCTCCAGACCTGAACCCAATAGCAAATCTTTGGAGGGAGCTGAAAGTCTGTATTGCCCAGCGACAGCCCCGAAACCTGAAGGATCTGGAGAAGGTCTGTATGGAGGAGTGGGCCAAAATCCCTGCTGCAGTGTGTGCAAACCTGGTCAAGACCTACAGGAAACGTATGATCTCTGTAATTGCAAACAAAGGTTTCTGTACCAAATATTAAGTTCTGCTTTTCTGATGTATCAAATACTTATGTCATGCAATAAAATGCAAATTAATTACTTAAAAATCATACAATGTGATTTTCTGGATTTTTGTTTTAGATTCCGTCTCTCACAGTTGAAGTGTACCTATGATAAACAATTACAGACCTCTACTTGCTTTGTAAGTAGGAAAACGTGCAAAATCGGCAGTGTATCAAATACTTGTTCTCCCCACTGTATGTAAGTAATGTTATGTACTGTAAGGCTACTCACACTTCATAAGGCTGAACTGGCTCCCTCCTTTCTTGTGCACGTAACCAGAGTGGCACACACCCCCTGGCATGGTGAGCAGGTTCTGAGCGCCGATGGCCCTCATGGGGACGGGCCAGGAGACCTCTACTGAAGTCATGTTTCTGAGGGTACAAGGAGGGAGAAATAACACATCATACACCACAGTACACATCACAGAGCTGGCAGTGGGCTGAACATATCGGTTCATATATGTTTATCTAACTTGACATTTCTGAGATGTAACGCTAAATTATTCTCTCAGCAGCTGCATCTTTCAATAATAACACCACAGTGAACTCTGAATCTGATTGCACAAAAACAGCAACACATCATGAACAAGCAGCACTTGAAGACTTGAGGATTCAGACCATATCAACATAATAAAATAAACATCTCATTATGGCTCAGTCATAGGAAACATCTTACATATCCTGACCCAGCAACTTTCTCTCCACTTGAAACTCACATGACAGCAAACATTTCACTGCAATTTATCCTCACTAAGTTCCATCAACAATGACACCACATCAATTCTACATAGAAACAAAGAAACAAACACCCCAGCCAATAGGTCTGCCATCCAATCTAAACCTATAATGCCTGGGAAACGTGCCCCAGCAGCAGCTTACCTCCTGCTCATTCGTCTCCTGAGGGTCTGAACTGCTGAGCTCTCCCTGAGGAGATACATGAATAAACACAATGAGAGAACCACACCACTCGGACTCTGCTAACTTCTAAATCCGACCGAGACGGAGAGAGAGAGCGCTAAGGCAGACTCAGAGAGACACACACCACACTCTCCTCTAAATCTCTAAAACCCTAACACAGTCGAAAACCTGCAGTCTCAAACCTTGACCCTGAACCAGACAAGCAGACAGGAAACTGGACATTTCCCCTGGAATGTGCCTCATGCCCTTTCAGAGCTGTTGATTGCACCCTGTTTTGTGTGCTTCCTGCCTTGCCGCCCAGTGTGCCTGCCTTGCCTTTCCTTGCCCTGACGATGGCTGCCTGCCTTCTGGGAGGGAGTACAGGGAAACCAGCAGCCTCCAAACCCACAAGGACAAATATACTAGCAAGGGGAAGAAAATAGTCAATCTGATTCATTCTACAAGTGACTGCGGAGCACCAGATGAGGGGAGAGGGGCTTCCGTTGACAGCCAAGGGACGAGTGCAGAGGCGTAAGGTCTGACTGTTAGAGGAGGATGGAAATGAGGCATGGGTAATCTGCATCTCTCCCCAGAGTCAGTCAGGGGTAATTTAACTCTCCACAGGAGGAAACAGCCAGGCAGGGAGCTTCAATAAGGATGCAGGAATGTAGTTTAGTCTGATTCGTGGATTAGGCCGGGGAAGAAAAGTATGAAGTATTTCTGCAAACGCTTTCATGTTTAAATATGTTTATGCGACCTATCTTTAGCATCTAAATTGGACTGTGACGAGGCAAGCAGATTGACATGTTTTGGACTCAGTTGGGTGGCTTGGTAATTTCTGACCTGTTTGTGGCCTCTGCTTCAAGGGGACTTGAAAGGACAACGGCAGTGTTTATCTGTCCTGCTGCCACCTTTTGATGTTTGTGATAATCGCTGTTCAAAAGGCATGCAGGGTGTGGGACCTACGGACGGACTCATTCCACCAACCTGACTGCATGCCCTGGCTATTTGTTGTGTTGGATACTTGTGGTTGTAAAAGGGAAAGAGAGGTTAAGTTACTCTCTGATTAAAAAATGAAGGACTGCATGAACAGAATGGTCTCTTTGTGTGAAGAATAATTTGCATTACACCTAACTTATTGCAGTTAATCTTATCTTATATATAATAGGTGATATAAATGCATTATCAGAGCTATGGCTTATAACAATATTCAGATTTATTTGATGTCAGTAATAATCAAATCAAATTTTATTTGCCACATGCGCCGAATACAACAGTTGTAGACATTACCGTGAAATGCTTACTTACAGCCCTTAACCAACAATGCATTTATTTCTTAATAAAAAAGTAAAATAAAACAACAAAAAAAGTGTTGTGAAAAAAAGAGCAGAAGTAAAATAAAATAACAGTAGGGAGGCTATATGCAGGGGGGTACCGGTGCAGAGTCAATGTGCGGGGGCACCGGCTAGTTGAGGTAATATGTACATGTGGGTAGAGTTACTTGATTGAAGGGATACTTTAGCATGCTAGCAGATACCCATAGACTTCCAGTCATTGCACTAATGCTAGTAAGCATTGGCTCGCAAAACTACCTCCAACTTCCTTCGTACTGGACACAGAGACATAAAAATATAAAGTTCATCTGACTCTGGGGAAAAATCTCAAAGTATCCCTTTATAGGTATAGGGGGAAGGTCCAAATCCACAGTCACCTTGAATGTAAGAAGGGCTTTTCAGCACAAACGTGTGTTCTGAACTCTCTAACCTCACTGCTGAGTGAGACAGAGATGCTAATTAGGATTGGATAACTCCTTTTTGCCAGGAACTCAGATGTAAACAGGAGTGGCAAGTATAGAATACAAAGTTATTATTCAAACCTACTTCCTACTGCTACATGCAACAATCCACCGGCAAACTACTCAACACAACCCATGTTTCTAGAGGAGAAACTAAATGAAACTACAAAAATACAGTGTGAACGATTCACAGTGTGCTCTCATCTACGCAACTATGATTTTGCAATTTTCATGAGAATGTTTGGGGGACTTTACACTACTCCTTCCTTCCTGATCTACACATTAAAAGGGAAACAACCACAAAGGTGTGGGGAAAAGATCAGCATCCTTAACTGTACCTTTGACATAAATTTCCCACCCACAGTGTTGCCATGTTTGTACCTCATGATTATATCTCTGGTTTTGCAGATGTCTGCTCAGCTGATAGCAGCTGGTTCCACCACAGTCGAATGAAGAACGTTGATGAGCATAGTCTAACAGGTGTACAACACTCACAGCTGTTGGACAATCTAAAGGTGTAGGCCTACTCCACAGAGGAAGGAGAGTAAGCAAGGCCATGTAGGGAACATGATGAGTTTCTGTTCCCCTGGTCAACCAAGTTTCCGACAACACAGAGTACGTGCATTTCTTTCAGCCTTCACTCATGGCAGGCTACGCTGTAGCAGCAACAACCTCATTCTGCTTTTTGGGGGAGCTTGGCTTTCCCCCGCATCACTTCCTGTCTCCTAATATGAGCATGGCCTCTCTACAGGAAGCTGTCACTCTGATTACACACTCTGATTACAGAGGGAGGCAGTGCATGCCCAGAATAATAAATACTGTAAAAAAGCAGCAACATGACAAAACAAGCACCAGTTCCTCTTATTAGATTCAGGACTAAGAGCTTTAGTTTAGATTCAGGACTAAGAGCTTTAGTTTAGATTCAGGACTAAGAGCTTTAGTTTAGATTCAGAACTAATAGCTTTAGTTTAGATTCAGGACTAAGAGCTTTAGTTTAGATTCAGGACTAATAGCTTTAGTTTAGATTCAGGACTAATAGCTTTAGTTTAGATTCAGGACTAAGGGCTTTAGTTTAGATTCAGGACTAAGAGCTTTAGTTTAGATTCAGAACTAAGAGCTTTAGTTTAGATTCAGGACTAAGAGCTTTAGTTTAGATTCAGGACTATTAGCTTTAGTTTAGATTCAGGACTAAGAGCTTTAGTTTAGATTCAGGACTAATAGCTTTAGTTTAGATTCTGGACTAAGGGCTTTAGTTTAGGGGATGCGTCCCTTTTACTTTCCTGAACATGTTAATCACAATCAGAGAGTAACACAGTGATAAAGTAAAAGTGTGTGTTCCCAAATGGGAGTGCCTGTGAGCGCGATCTCGTTTCCTGTAAACAGGATTTTCAATATGACTGTATTTAAACAGTTGCAAACACCTTTGCTTTATAACTCCCAATAAAATAAGCTGTCCATCAGTTAAATTGATGACATAACAGTGTTTGTTGCCCATCATAAAGTCCTTGTTGAGAAAGGTTGATAGTTGAAACCATGATAGCCATCCTCTTCCACACTGGTAGGGCTACTTGTCATCAATGATCTCACTGGCACCTGAGACCTGAAGTCTTTCTCTTTTACTGCATCACCAAATATACAACAAACTGAGTAGGTAGGAAAGTATTACGCCTCACACTTACATGATATCCCGTTCCCAACACATTCTCACACTGGGCTTGCTCGCAAGGACAAACAACTTCTTTTTTCTCACTGACACAGCCATGGGTGGTGCAAGGCAGTCCTCGCTACCATGTTATTTCCGACAGGTTGAGCAGACAGACGGACGGACAGAAGACAGGGACAGACAGACAGAGTGTGCTGCTGTACTAATAAATAGATAGATACTCCTGGAGAGGCTGTCCGTTTGAGGCGCTGCCTGAATGCTGAGAAGCAGCGGCTCATTTCCGGAGGGCCTCGTCTCGGGGCCCACGCTCCACATTGGCCGACGTGCCTGAGAAGCTACTTCCTGCTCTCTGAGGCAGAACGGCTGATTGGATGACGCCCTCATACATTCAGCCTCTCAGCCCACAGGGTCACAGACAGTGTGCTGGCTGTTGGTGGGACTTTCCACCCCCCAGCACCATGGAACAATGAAAGGGGTCACACCGTCAAGGACAAATATCCCGAGAGTGCCACTATGACCTATAGGCAGAACACCATGTGTCCTGTATTCTACAATGTGCATCCAAATCACATGCATCTAACAGCTCCTCATTTAGCAGTGCTGCTAAATGACTAAAATGTTAAATGTATATCAACCATGTGTAATAACAAAATGGTTATTACACAGTAATACACATAAACTACTTTCTTACTTTCTAGTGTCCTTTGATCAACATCCTATGTGTAGACCAAAGACCAAAGCTTGCTAAAGGATGTAGCTGGTAGCACAGGAGGTTAGCTTATGATATTAGCGTGGCCTCTCAGAAATACTAAACAATAACAATTCACTGATTTGAAAGATGCAGCACAAGGAAAAACCCTGTCCATAGATCTATCCATTAAATCTATCCATTAAACAGCTAAATTCTGTTTATTTGACATTAATATTGTGCTTACCCGTTGAGTCCTGTAGAAGAAAACTGCTCTCTCTTCTTAACATCAGTGGTATGCAGTGAACACAAGGCCACTTCCTGCACTTCTTTAGCACCATAAAGTGCACTGGTACCCTCGCATTTACAACTTTAAGGCTAAGCATGTACACAAACCAGAACACTCGAAATAACTTGTCACGCCCATGTCTTTAGATCATTTACAAAATCACATTTAGTCCAAGCTGCATGTGCCATTGAAGAGAAATGCGCACAGCATCCACTTCTCTTAAAATGTAGATAAGTGCTCCACATTTCGCTACATTAGATTCTAAATAAAATGCTGTGATAGGCCTATACTGTAATGAAGCAATTTTTTGGGGTGCCATGCTCCTTTTTGTATTGTACTTTGCTTATAGAAGTGTCATGTTTATTTTTGTTAATTTTTATTATATTTCTTACTCTGTAAGTGTCCTTTGGTATCTTGAAAGGCGTAAATAATATGTATTATTATTTATTATTATACAATCAAGTTAATTTGGTGTGGTCGTTCTTTCATCACTAAACTCCACAAACAACTATGACCTTTGAAGTCCATTATCTCATTTGATACAGTATCAAAGTCATTGGAGTGGTAAAATACTTTATGGACCCATATTATCAATGGACTTTTTTCATATTAGATAAGATATAGGCTAGCTAAGTCAGGGACGGGCAACTTTGATGGGGGTGGGGGCCACAAAAAATCTGAACTCATCATGAGGGGCCGCAGTGGCTCGCGGGTCTGCATACCCACACATGTAGTCAGAGCCGGCCCTAAGTAAAAACATGGACAGCAAAAAAAAATTTTTTTTAAATTAGACACATTTTGCAATGGGGCGTAGAGAAAATGTTTTACTTTTATAAAGGTTGATCCATGGTTGATCCATGGGCCTACAAAAGTTATCCTAGTGCTTTTTTTTTTTTGCGCAACAAAGTGGGATTGAAATGGGTTTAGTTGTGATTTTTTGGGTTATTGATCTACACAAAATACTCTAATGTCAGAGTGAAAAGAAAATTCTACAAAAGTTAACAAATTAATAAAAATGTAATAACTAAAATATAGTTGTTGCAAAAGTATTCACCCCTTTTGTTTAGGCAAACCTAATCTAGTTCAGGAGTAACATTTAGCTTAACAAATCACATAAATTACATGGACTGACTATGTGAAATAATTGGGGATGACATGATTTTTGAAAGACTACCCCATACATACAAAATCTGTAAAGGTCCCTTAGTCAAGTACTGAATTTCAAGCACAGGTTCAACTACAAAGACCTGGGGGGTATCCTGCAAAGCAAGCTAGATCTACTCAGGGGTTTCGAAAGCGATCTAACTTCAGTTAACTTCAAATCAAATCAAACTTTATTTGTCACATGCGCCAATACAACAGGTGTAGACCTTACCGTGAAATTCTTACTTACAAGCCCTTAACCAACAACGCAGTTCAAGAAAGAGTTAAGAAAATACAGTGAGGGAAAAAAGTATTTGATCCCCTGCTGATTTTGTATGTTTGCCCACTGACAAAGACATGATCAGTCTATAATTTTAATGGTAGGTTTATTTGAACAGTGAGAGACATAATAACAACAACAAAAATCCAGAAAAACGCATGTCAAAAATGTTATGAATTGATTTGCATTTTAATGAGGGAAATAAGTATGACCCCCTCTCAATCTGTGGACAGGTGTCTTTTATACAGGTAACGAGCTGTGATTAGGAGCACACTCTTAAAGGGAGTGCTCCTAATCTCAGCTTGTTACCTGTATAAAAGACACCTGTCCACAGAAGCAATCAATCAATCAGATTCCAAACCCTCCACCATTGCCAAGACCAAAGAGCTCTCCAAGGATGTCAGGGATTGTAGACCTACACAAGGCTGGAATGGGCTACAAGACCATCGCCAAGCAGCTTGGTGAAAAGGTGACAACAGTTGGTGCGATTATTCGCAAATGGAAGAAACTGTCAATCTCCCTCGGCCTGGGGCTCCATGCAAGATCTCACCTCGTGGAGTTGCAATGATCATGAGAACGGTGAGGAATCAGCCCAGAACTACACGGGAGGATCTTGTCAATGATCTCAAGGCAGCTGGGACCTTAGTCACCAAGAAAACAATTGGTAACACACTACGCCGTGAAGGACTGAAATCCTGCAGCGCCCGCAAGGTCCCCCTGCTCAAGAAGGCACATATACAGGCCCGTCTGAAGTTTACCAATGAACATCTGAATAATTCAGAGGAGAACTGGGTGAAAGTGTTGTGCTCAGATGAGACCAAAACCGAGCTCTTTGGCATCAACTCAACTCGCCGTGTTTGGAGGAGGAATGCTGCCTATGACCCCAAGAACACCATCCCCACCGTCAAACATGGAGGTGGAAATATTATGCTTTGGGGGTGTTTTTCTGCTAAGGGGACAGGACAACTTCACTGCATCAAAGGGACGATGGACGGGGCCATGTACCGTCAAATCTTGGGTGAGAACCTCCTTCCCTCAGCCAGGGCATTGAAAATGGGTCGTGGATGGGTATTCCAGCATGACAATAACCCAAAACACACGGCCAAGGCAACAAAGGAGTGGCTCAAGAAGAAGCACATTAAGGTCCTGGAGTGGCCTAGCCAGTCTGCAGACCTTAATCCCATAGAAAATCTGTGGAGGGAGCTGAAGGTTCGAGTTGCCAAACGTCAGGCTCGAAACCTTAATGACTTGGAGAAGATCTGCAAAGAGGAGTGGGACAGAATCCCTCCTGAGATGTGTGCAAACCTGGTGGCCAACTACAAGAAACGTCTGACCTCTGTGATTGCCAAAAAGGGTTTTGCCACCAAGTACTAAGTCATGTTTTGCAGAGGGGTCAAATACTTATTTCCCTCATTAAAATGCAAATCAATTTATAACATTTTTGACATGCGTTTTTTTCTGGATTTTGTTGTTGTTATTCTGTCTCTCACTGTTCAAATAAACCTACCATTAAAATTATAGACTGATCATGTCTTTGTCAGTGGGCAAATGTACAAAATCAGCAGGGGATCAAATACTTTTCCCTCACTGTATTTACCAAATAAACTAAAGTAAAAAATTATAAAAAGTAAAATAACAATAACGAGGCTATGTACAGGGGGTACCGAGTGGTGCAGTGGTCTAAGGCACTGCATCACAGTGCTAGCTGTGCCACTAGAGATCCTGGTTCGAATCCAGGCTCTGTCATGGCCGGCCGCGACCGGGAGACCCATGGGGCGGCGCACAATTGGCCCAGGGTAGGGGAGGGAATGGCCGGCAGGGATGTAGCTCAGTTGGTAGAGCATGGAATTGTGGGTTCGATTCCCACGGGGGGGCAGTATGAAAAATAGTCCGGCTTGGGCTTGGGCGGTAGAAGCTGTTAAGGAGCCTTTTGGTCCTAGACTTGGCGCTCTGGTACCGCTTGCCGTGTGATAGCAGAGAGAACAGTCTATGACTTGGGTGACTGGAGTCTTTGACACTTTTTTGGGCTTTCCTCTGACACCGCCTAGTATATAGGTCCTGGATGGCAGGAAGCTTGGCCCCAGTGATATACTGGGCAGTATGCACGACCCTCTGTAGCGCCTTACGGTCAGATGCCGAGCAGTTGCCATACTAGGCGGTGATGCAACCGGTCAGGATGTATAACTTTTTCACATTCCAGGTCAGGCTTCATCCGTACTATGACGGTGGATATTGCTAATCTGCCTGCCGCTAACTCTAGCAGCCGTGTAAATGCACGTACATGGCTAGTCGAATGCTGAACTCTTCATTGAGACAATGCTGAAACATCAATCCATGGGCGAGTCAGTGCCACATTTTCATTTATGCCGAAATCTAAATGAAATAAAAGTTATCTTGCAAATTCAGCAGAAGTGTTACATTGTGTGAAGTTTAAAATGCATTCTGTCATTACTAAATGTGTGATATATTTTTACATTATTTTATTTAACACAACAACAACAAATCATTTGATGAATAAAATATTTAACAAGTCGTCTTCTTCAAATGAATAGGATGATGACGCAATATTTGGAATCCGATTTCATTGGTCCTCAACTCACGGCCCGGTCATTTCATTCAGGGTATGTGGAGTTAGCTGTAAGTTTGCCTGTCCCGGAGCAGATTAGTTCTGAAGGATTCATTGCCATAGAAATGTATCTGTTTAAAAGGTCAGCCACTTTCGTATGACCGGTTATCCCGAGTTGAACTCAGAGTTGACCAAAGTTACCTCGCTCACTCAGGCAGCTTTTCGAAAGCCTCAAAGTATGGCAGTATTGGTAGATAGGTAACAATAACAATTAATATCTCTTTAAGCATGGTCAAATTAATAATGATGCTGTGGATGATGTACTAAACCACCCAGACACCACAAAGATAGTCGTCCTTCTGAACTGAGCTGCAGGACAGGAAGGAAACTGCTCAGGGATGTCACCATGAGGCCATTGCTGATTTTAAAACAGCTACAGAGTTCAATGGCTGTGAAGGGAATTAACTGAGGATGGATCAACAACATTGTAGTTACTCCACAATAATGACCTAAATGACAGAGTGAAAAGAAGAATACAAATATACAGAATATGCATCCTGTATGCAACAAGGCACTAAAGTAAACTTTTTGGCCTAAATGCAAAGCCTTATATTTGGGGCAAATCCAACACAACACGTCACTGAGTAACCGCCTCCGTATTTTCAAGCATGGTGGTGGCTGCATCATGGTATGGGTATGCTTGACGTCGGCAAAGCCTTGGGAGTTTTTCAGGATAAAAAGATACGCCAAGCACAGGCAAAACCCTAGAGGAAAACCTACTTCAGTCTGCTTTACACCAGACACTGGGAGAGGAATTAAAATAACCTACAACACAAGGCCAAATCTACACTGGAGTTGCTTACCAAGAAGACAGTGAATGTTCCCAAGTGGCCAAGTTACTGTTTTGACTTAAATCTTCTTGAAAATCTATGACAATACTTACACTGCTGTCTAGCCATGATCCCCAACACCTTGACAGAGCTTAAATACATTTTGAAAAGAATAATGGGAAAATATTGCAGAATCCAGGTGTGCAAAAATCACAATTCAATTCATTTAAATCCCACTTTGTAGCAACAAAATGTGAAAAAAATACTTATGATACCCACTGTATATGGCTGTAGCCTTACTGTTACTATCTCCCCCATGTTGCTTATAGTAGTCGTCTGAGACAACGCTGAGAGAAAGCTTGTGAAAGTGAAAGAGGGTGAGACTCACCATGGTGATTCCTGCTAGAACAGACAGAGTACTAGCATGGAAAACAGATTAATGTGCATCATGTCACCAGCCAGACCAGAGAGGAAGTACTTGGACTACCTTGTCAGTTGGGCAACTTCCAGGTTGTGTTGTCTCTCACAGCCGGGGCGTCCTAGTGTCGTTTGTGTATCACTGACTGACTGACTTCTCCTGGTGGTTTTTTACATCCCCCTGACAATCAAACCACGCTAGCCAATAATCCACGCCCACCAAGGCACGTTGAACGTCTTACTGCGGAATAGGAACCAGAAATGTCACTGAAATAAGGAAGAAAGAGATAATGGAAGACAATCTACACACACTAAAATACTTATCAAAATGTTTATTCTTAACTGTCATGTAGGAAGAGAAAGTAACTTGCGTTTATCTTTAGTTCAGGTTCTAGATCACTGGCCACCACACAGACAAGGCTTAAAAGTTTAGCGGTTTTTACTTCAAAAATCTCAGGTGTACACAATCACAAACCAAACTCAGTCCCATAGATAATATCCATGTTGCTGGAGGATTGTCCAAGATAGCCGCCGCCACCATCCTTCGTCGGTTCCTCATGGCTAAATGGCATATTATTATTATTATTACCGTTGGTTCCTCCGTTTGTCGATAATCATTTGGCAGTCGCTCCTCGTCTTCCGTTGTCATCAAGCGTCTGTGGCACCCAGCCCATGGTCCGATCCATTGCAGGCGACAGAGGTGGGAGAGGAAAACATGCATGAGCAGGGAGCCATTCTGAACAGTCGTATTCAACCACACTTTTGGTCCCCCTCTGGCTGCAAGGTCATCCGTGGCTGGGTGTGACGTGGTCCCGGTGACGGTTGCGGCTGTGGCAGCAGTAGTTCGGCGGTAGTCCTACTGTAGGAGAACGCACGTCTGCACGGTTTCACATTGTACATAACTCTGACATTTAATTACATGTGACACTCATTCTGACCACCCATTCATAAATAAAGCAGCACACTGTCCATAACGTACAGTACAAAGTACAGCACATAACGTTAACATACATAACACGCCCCCTTATTCCATGAGGGGCAGTGACTTTCCTGAGGCGGCTGGCGTGCCAGTGCGATCCATTGCTCAGCATCAAGGTGGCGGATCCCAGTTGTCGACTGATATGAAAGGGGTCCAACCAGAATGAGGCCATTTTGTTGCGCCACTGAGGCCAACGGGCTCGGACCGAGACTGACACTTGGATGATTGGCTTCTTCACCCTGTGTGCCTTGTCAAAGTGGTGTTTTATTGCTCTTTGGTGCTTGGTGACTGCCTACTTTGCTTGGGTGTGCACACGTCGTACCATACATAACACTTACTCCTTCAGCAGCAGTCCAGAAGTCGTCTTCTTTGGTGGAGTTTAACATCCATTATGTTGCAATACCACCTCAAACTGAACTATAGTATAAATCCATTACACTTTGTGACCCAAAATGGGAAAAGGGGAAACAGGAAAAATAACATTTTTAATTACCCTTCCAACTAACCCTACACTCATTAAAACCCACCAACTTATTCCACTACTTTAACCCTATCTGATCCTACCCCAGGCCAACGACCTGAGAGGACGGGACATTACCACTCAACACACCTTGAAACTCTTCTGATGTCAAATCTCGTACCCTGCTGCAGCTGCCACCACATCTATTTTCCATCTCTGCGGTACAGTTCATAACCATTGCTATGAACACTAAGAAGCCAACCTTACTGAAACATACAGTATACTCATTAGACTATCCCTCTGTTGTGGGACAGATCTACTAGTCACAGGGATCCTCTCAATCCCTCACCCTTGATCCTCCCTCCTCATTGACTCAGCATACGACATCTTTTGCACTACTCTGACCACCTTAACCTGCCGCTCTCGTACCGGACACCGGCAATTCCCAGTAACATGGGCACCCCTACAGTTGACATGACTTTCACAGAAACGACACATTATTGTATCCCAAGTCCTCCTGCACACTACCCACATCTTGGAAACTCCCTCCTACACACTGCAACATACTCATAAACATGACATCAGTGGTGGAAAAAGTACCCAATTGTCATACTTGAGTAAACATAAAGATACCTTAATAGAAAATGACTCAAGTAAAAGTGAGTCACCCAGTAAAACACTACTTGAGTAAAAGTCTTATTGTATTTTGTTTAAAATATACTTAAGAATCAAAAGCATAAATCACTTCAAATGCCATGTATTAAGCAAATCAGACAGCACAATTTGAGTGTTTTTTTATTTATGGATAGCCAGGGACACACTCCAACATAATTTACAAATGAAGCATGTGTTTAGTGAGTCCACCAGATCAGAAGCATTAGAGACGACCAGGGATGTTCTCTTGATAAGTGTGTGAATTGGACCACTTTCCTGTCCCTGCTAAACATTCAAAAATGTAACAAGGACTTGGGTGTCAGGGAAAATGTATGGAGTGAAGAGAACATTGTTCTCTTTACGAATGTAGTGAAGTAAAAGTTGTAAAAAATATGTAAAGTACAGATACCGACAAAAACTACTTAAGTATTTTTACTTATGTACTTCACACCACTGCACGACACCTTTAAACCAGCGTATATGGCACAAACGCGCTAACAGCATAACTCATAATAACATTACTTTGTCAGGTAAAGACTGAATCAAGCTAAAAAGAACAGACCGTCACCTCTGTTTCACCATGCTCCCCACCGGATCTGCGTCGCACCAAACGGCAAGCGTCATAAACACTAGGAATCTTCAACTTAAAATTGCTCCACACTTAACTCTAACCCAGAAATTACTCCCCTCAATAGTGCCCTGTACCTAAGCGCAAAACAAGTTGCGTCGCACGGAGTGCCTGCACTCTCTGATATTAAGAAACAAACATCACAAGTCCACTCCTGGTTACCTCCTCCAACTCAACAGCACCCACCATCTTTTCCACCCAACCTGAAACCACCCATGGATCAGCCAAAAGGCCAGGTTCCACCCTCTTCAAAAATCTCGCTCCCACTGGACCAAACTTTACTTTATCATTACCATGTCCATCAATGCAAGGCTCAGGCTCCTCAACACATTTTACCCCTTCCATTTCACCTACAGAACTCAAACTTGCAGCCGGCTCACTCTGTTTGAACTTGACACTAATCTTCCTCGACATACCCTGTCCCTTGTTATTGCTAGCTTCAACAGATTCAAACCTATCCTCTGCCTCCCTCAGTCTTTTCAACCTCCTCGCTCTTTCCCTCCAATTCTCCTCCCATATCCATTTACCCCAACTCCTGAAAATACTCAACTTTTCCAAGCCAAAATCTCCTTTCAACCTCCTCGAGAGACATGCTAAGCCCTGTCCTCCCAGCAGTCCAGAAGTGCGCTGGGAACTCCACTTTAACTAGGCAGGTAGCTCGTTAGGTCAATGAGGCCCAGATGTGCAGTGTTGCCAACTCCTCAGTAAGGAAAGTAGCTATTGGCTGTCCTAAAAGTCGCTAAATGACGTCATCACCTAATTTGCATAATTGGCCATGTGCATGTAATTGTGATGGATGCTGTAGGAGTGAGGAATAACGTTGTGGGAGAGACAAAAAGTGAGTAAAAAACACCCTAAATATGTTTAGAACTACAAATGAACTTTATTCTGTCGATTCTTGTTTTTTTTATGTCACAATTCCAACACTCCTCCTTTATCCGGACTTGGGACCGGCAAAAGTGACCCAAAAGAGACACTCTGGCGGAGTTACTTCCTTTTTTTTTTTCTTAAGTTTAGTTTGGTTTTTAACCTTATGGTCCACTTAGTCCTCACAGTAAAACATCAACATTTTTAACCATAACATTTTAAAAAAATTGTTGTATACAATCTACATTAACAATCTAAATGGACCAAAAAGAGACAATATAAAAAAACTGTCAATGGCAATGTGAGAAAATGATGGTAACTAGTCTGGCCCTAATTCAGGTTAATTGTTTTGTTTTTTCAGACCCCCCTCCATACACACAGGCTGTACTGGCTCACAGAAAGAGTGGGTCATCGTCATTTTGGTCAAGACTCTCTATGGCAGGTTCAGCAACTGAGGGAGCTGACTTAAATGAGTAAGCAGCTGATGTGCCAAAAAGCTGCAAAACATTATCAGGCAGCTGGTGCTCATAGCAAGCCTCACCAGACAGCTTCAGTCCATATCGAATGTATCAAATCAAATTTTATTTGTCACATACACGTGTTTAGCAGATGATATAGCGGGTGTAGGGAAATGCTTGTGCTTCTAGCTCCAACAGTGCAGTAATATCTAACAATTACACAACATATACCCAATACACACATAAAAGTGGGATTTAAGAATATATACATATATGGACAAGCAATGACAGAGCGGCATAGACTAAGATACAGAATAATATTATAGAATAGAATGCAGCATATACATATGAGATGAGTAGTGCAAGATATGTAAACATTATTAAAGTGACTAGTGTTCCATTTCTTAAAGTGGCCAGTGATTTCAATAGGCAGCAGCAGCCTCTAATGTGCTAGTGATGGCTATTTAACAGTCTGATGGCCTTGAGATAGAAGCTGTTTTTCATTCTCTCGGTCCCAGCTTTGATGCACCTGTACTGACCTCGCCTTCTGGATGATAGCGTGGTGAACAGGCAGTGGTTCGGGTGGTTGATGTCCTTGATGATCTTTTTGGCCTTCCTCTGACATCGGGTGCTGTATGTGTCTTGGAGGGCGGGTAGTTTGCCCCCGGTAATGCGTTCAGCAGACCGCACCACCCTCTGGAGAGCCCTGCGGTTGTGGGTGATGCAGTTGCCGTACCAGGCGGTGATACAGCACGACAGGATGCTCTCAATTGTGTATCTGTAAAAGTTTGTGAGGGTTTTAGGTGATAAGCCAAATTTCTTCAGCCTTCTGAGGTTGAAGAGGCTCTGTTGCGCCTTCTTCACCACACTGTCTGCGTGGGTGGACCATTTCAGTTTGTCGGTGATGTGTACGCCAAGGAACTTGAAGCTTTCCACCTTCTCCATTGCGGTCCCGTCGATGTGGATAGGGGGGTGCACCCTCTGCTGTTTCCTGAAGTTATTTTCCTGGCGCCACACTCCCAGAGCCCTCACCTCCTCCCTGTAGGCGGTCTCGTCATTGTTGGTAATCAAGCCTACTACTGTTGTGTCGTTTGCAAACTTGATGATTGAGTTGGAGGCGTGCTTGGCCACGCAGTCATGGGTGAACAGGGAGTACAGGAGGGAGCTGAGCACGCACCCTTGTGGGGCCCCAGTGTTGAGGATCAGCCAAGTGGAGATGTTGTTTCCTACCTTCACAACCTGGGGGCGGCCCATCAGGAAGTCCAGGACCCAGTTGCACAGGGCGGGGTTCAGACCCAGGGCCTCGAGCTTAATGATGAGCTTGGAGGGTACTATGGTGTTGAATGCTGAGCTATAGTCAATGAGCAGCATTCTTACATAGGTATTCCTCTTGTCCAGATGGGATAGGGCAGTGTGCAGTGTGATGGCAATTGCATCGTCTGTGGATCTATTGGGGCGGTAAGCAAATTGAAGTGGGTCTAGGGTGACAGGTAAGGTAGAGGTGATATGATCTTTGACTAGTCTCTCAATGGTGGCCATCTTGAAGCATGTAGGAACAGCAGACTGGGAAAGGGAGAGATTGAATATGTCCATGAACACACCAGCCAGCTGGTCTGCGCATGCTCTTAGGACGCGGCTAGGGATGCTGTCTGGGCCGGCAGCCTTGTGGGGGTTAACATGCTTAAATGTCTTAATCACGTCGGCCATGGAGAAGGAGAGGCCACAGTCCTTGGTAGTGGGCCTCGTCAGTGACACTGTGTTATCCTCAAAGCGGGTGAAGGTGTTTAGCTTGTCTGGAAGCGAGACGTCGGTGTCGGCAACGTGGCTGGTTTTCTTTTTGTAGTCCGTGATTGTCTGTAGACCCTGCTACATACGTCTCGTGTCTGAGCCGTTGAATTGCGACTCCACTTTGTCTCTATACTGATGTTTTGCCAGTTTAATTGCCTTGCGGAGTGAGTAGCTGCACTGTTTGTATTCTGCCATATTCCCAGTCACCTTGCCATGGTTGAATGCGGTGGTTTGTGCTTTCAGATTTGCGCGAATGCTGCTGTCTATCCACGGTTTCTGGTTAGGGTAGGTTTTAATAGTCACAGTGGGTACAACATCACCTATACACTGCCTGATAAACTCCGTCACCGTTTCAGTGTATATGTCTAAATTATTTTCGGAAGCTACCCGGAACATATCCCAGTCCGCGTGATCAAAACAATCTTTAAGTGTGGATTCCGATTGGTCAGACCAGCGTTGAATAGTTCTTAGCACGGGTAATTCCTGTTTGAGTTTCTGCCTATAGGAAGGGAGAAGCAAAATGGAGTCGTGGTCAGATTTGCTGAAAGGAGGGCGGGGGAGGGCCTTATAACCATCCCGGAAGTTTGAATAGCAATGGTCGAGGATTTTAGCAGCGCGAGTACAACAGTCGATATGTTGATAGAACTTTGGCAGCCTAGTCCTCAAATTTGCTTTGTTAAAATCCCCGGCTACAATAAATGCAGCCTCAGGATATGTGGTTTCCAGTTTGCATAAGGTCCAGTGAAGTTCTTTGAGGGCCGTCGTGGTATCGGCTTAACTGATTGTGTATATTGGTTCCTGACTTCCCTGAAAAGTTGCATATCACGGGGGCTGTTCGATGCTAATGCAGTACGCCACAGGATGTTTTTGTGCTGGTCAAGGGCAGTCAAGTCTGAGGAGAACCAGGGGCTATATCTGTTCTTAGTTCTGACATTTTTGAATGGGGCATGCTTATTTAAGATTGAGAGGAAAGCACTTTTAAAGAACAACCAGGCATCCTCTACTGACGGAATGAGGTCAATATCCATCCAGGATACCCGGGCCAGGTCAATTAGAAAGGCCTGCTCGCTATGTGTTTTAGGGAGCGTTTGACAGTGATGAGGGGTGGTCGTTTGACCGCGGACCCATTACGGACGCAGGCAATAAGGCAATGATCGCTGAGATCCTGGTTGAAGACAGCGGAGGTGTATTTAGAGGGTAAATTTGTCAGGATGATATCTATGAGGGTGCCCATGTTTACAGATTTAGGGTTGTACCTGGTAGGTTCGTTGATAATTTGTGTGAGATTGAGGGCATCTAGTTTAGATTGTAGGTTGGCCGGGGTGTTAAGCATATCCCAGTTTAGGTCACCAAGCAGTACGAACTGCTGTGGGGCAATCAGTTCACATATGGTGTCCAGGGCACAGCTCTGGGCTGAGGGGGTCTGTAGCAAGCGGCAACAGTGAGACTTATTTCTGGAAAGGTGGATTTTTAGAAGTAGAAGCTCAAACTGTTTGGGCACAGACCTGGATAGTATGATAGAGCTCTGCAGGCTATCTCTACAGTAGATTGCAACCCCACCCCCTTTGGCAGTTCTATTGAGACGGAAAATGTTGTAGTTGGGGATGGACATTTCTGAATTTTTGGTGGCCTTCCTAAACCAGGATTCAGACACTGCTAGAACATCATTGTTGGCGGAGTGTGCTAACGCAGTGAATAACTCAAACTTAGGGAGGAGGCTTCTGATGTTAACGTGCAGGAAACCAAGGCTTTTACGGTTACAGAAGTCAACAAATGATAACGCCTGGGGAGTAGGATTGATACTGGGGGCTACAGGGCCTGGGTTAACCTCTACATCACCAGAGGAACAGAGGAGGAGTAGAATAAGGATACGGCTAAAGGCTTTAAGAACTGGTCTTCTAGTGCGTTGGGTACAGAGAATAAAACGGGCAGATTTCCGGGCATTGTAGAGTAGATTCAGGGCATTATGTACAGACAAGGTTATGGAAGGATATGAGTACAGTGGAGGTAAACCTAAGCGTTGGGTAACGATGAAAGAGATAGCATCACTGGAGGCACCGATTGAGTCAGTCTCCGCGTGTATGGGGGGTGGGACAAAGGAGCTATCTTAGACAGGTTGAGCTGGACTGGGGGCTCTACAGTGAAATAGTACAATAAGAAATAACCGAAACAGCAATAAGCAAGGCATATTGACATGGGAGAGAGGCATAAAGCAATCACAGGTGTTATTCGAGAGAGATAAGACAACAGCTGGTAATGGCGACAGTTTGGGCTGAGGCTAAACATAAACAGGATGCGGTACCGTATAAAGGAACAGTCCAGCAGGCATCAGCTGTATAGCTGAGTTATCATAAGGTTCGGTGAACAGCAATAGGAGAGTTCAGAGGTAGTTCGGGGCTGCTACAGCACTGGCGAGCAAGAGGCACGGCTTGCGTGTGCTAGCAGGCCGGGGCTAGCAGATGGATCTTCGTGGTCGACGTCGTAACGGGAAGCCTGTTGAAACCACATCAGACGATTTCGTCGGCAGACCAGTCGTGTTGGATCGGCGGGGCTCTGTGTCAACACTAGGAGGTCCCGTCCGGTTGACAGAGAGGTAGATAGCCGGGAGATGGGCCTGGCTCGAGGCTAGCTCAAGGCTAACTGGTGCTTGCTAAGGGGCAATGGTAATTAGCCAACGACAACAGCCATTCGGTTGCAGCTAGCTAGTTGCGATGATCCGGCGCTAGGGTCCAGTGATTCCGGCAGAAAATCCGATATGCTCTGGGTCGATAGCACGCTGTACAGACTGGCCGACAAATTGTCCAGGCTAGAGCTAGAGCTGGCTGGTGGGTAGTGCAGGCCACGGACAATGGTGAAGATGCTAACAGTGGCTAATAGCAAGTAGCTAGCTAGCTGGCTCCAACAGCCATTCGGTTGCAGCTAGCTAGTTGCGATGATCCGGCGCTAGGCTCCAGTGATTCCGGCAGAAAATCTGATATGCTCTGGGTCGATAGCACGCTGTGCAGACTGGCCGACAAATTGTCCAGGCTAGAGCTAGAGCTGGCTGGTGGTAGTGCAGGCCACGGGCAATGGTGAAGACGCTAACGGTGGCTAATAGCAAGTAGCTAGCTAGCTGGCTACCACAGCCATTCGGTTGCAGCTAGACTAGTTTCAGCTTAAGGTTCTTGATAAAAGTTATAAAGAAATAATAGAATCCTTTCCACGTTGGGTGAGGCGGGTTGCAGGAAAGTATATTTAGTTAAAGAATTAAAAGTAAAATTGAGAAATATATACAAAATAGACAAAAAACTAAAAAACTGGCTATTTACACAAGGACACTACAGAAAACACGACCGCACTGCTACGCCATACTGGATGGTCTTAAGGGTCTGCAAGGACATCCGATTTCTAAGTTTTCTTTTTACCACACTCATCTGTCTGAATACTCTCTCGACTTCAGCATTCGAGTGTGGCAAGGACAACACAGACACAGCAGCCATGGCAAGTTCTTGAAACGGGTTGATATCAGCTGCATCCCTGAACTTCCAAACCTCACTCCAGAAGCCCAGTGTGTTTTTTGTCTCTGCTGGACAATCTTGTCTATCTCTGCAGGGGAGTAGCCAAGGAGCTTGGCTATTTTTTATATTTCTCCAGGGTTCTTATTGTGCTTTAGAGTTTCCTCCACATTGAAAACTGACATGTACTGCAATGATTCGATGTTGTCCGGCAGTCTCACCCTCAACTAATTAGTGAGGGAGATGGTGAAGGCTACACACCGCTTTCGGACATTGTTTTCATCCTCAGCTGCCTTTGACTCAAAAAGGTAACCAAGGTACGGTTTGGGACTGATGTATCCATCTATTGGCCCTTTGAGTACATCAACATTTGCCAGTGGATTCAGCACCCTGCTGCTCACAGACTTGATCAGGTTAACCAAGCTGTCAAGTAGCTTAAGAGGATCTTCTTGCTCTCCCTCAAAAGCCTTGATGGCCAACTGTACCTCACCCAGCACTGACTTTAAAAAAGTCAGATACAATATGTTTTGAGGATCACTGTACATGGAGTATAAAACCTCAGCCATGTAGCAGTGTTCACTGGCCTTGGTGACTGCGAAATGCAGCCTAAGCTCCTCCCACTGGTCCAAAATGCATGAAACCGTGGGTTCAATGGAGAGCCAACGTGTGGCACACACCTTGGTTTTCTGTAAAGGTTTCTCCCCACAGTTGATGGTCTCATATATGGCCTTGTAGGCATCCCTGCGCTTTGGAGACACTGAAAATCAGTTATAAGTCTCTCGTACCAAGTACTCCACACTACGGGTGATGGTGTGACTTACAGCAAGCTGCAGAGTGGCACACACAGCGAATAAGAACCAGATCTTTGAGGCCATACTCGTACTTCTTGAGGAAAGCCACAACAGCACGGGCTATAGATTTGGCATCTCCTCCCTCCAACTCAACAAGCCCCAGAAATGTTGATACAATTGTCTGCTTGGTGTCACTAAAGTACCTTATCACAACCCCTAGGTACTTAGAAACACTTACATCCGTGGACTCATCGAGGAGGAGGCTGAAACGCTGGTCACCCACATCTGCGACCAACTTTTTCAGAAAGTATGGTGCTAGAACACCATTAATCATTTCTGTGCACTTTGTCCTGTGCATTTTGAAGTGGGTAGCAGCAGTGGAGTCTGAGAAAGCAGCTCTACATGCTTCTCCAATGTGATCACATCCCAGCATGGAACAGTGTTCAGCGATAGCTAATGCCATGGTGGCCTCAGCCTTTTTTGCAAAGTCAAAACATTTTTTAACCATAAACGGCAGCTTGTTTTGGGTGGAACTGGTATAAGGCTTTGCCTTTTGAGTTGTCATGTGTTTTTTTGCATCACTAAGTTTGGCGTAGAAATCAGCCTTACAATACAGGCAGTATACCCGTGTATCATCTCCAATAAACGGCTTCAACCAGCCTTTGAATTCAGGGTTTGATTCCCACTCCTTTCTGTATTTTTGAGTGTAATGTTTAGACTGAGACAGGATGAGCTAGCCAGCTAGATGTTTAGCTTATGTCACAGAGAGGCGCACACACACCGTGGACGAGGTGAGTAAGTGACTGAGGCTGTGTGAGTCAAATGCAGTGACTTATTTTAGACAAAGAACATTTTACATTTACATCCCGCCCTGAATGTAAGCCAGGGCGGGATCAGCCAGTGGCGGCTTCCCGCATGCGCGATTCATTTGCAGTCTGGACGCGGAGGGGTGAACATCTCCTGCTCTGACTGCAGCTGGGAGGGACTGCTGCGCGAGGACTGGGCCGCCTGTGAGTGCTTTGGGACTGGGGTGGGGCCGACAGCAGCACCCGCTGCTCGTTGACTGCAGCACGTTTAGAAGAGTAAGAACGATACATGCTTTCACGTCAGAGTCTCCAAAAGTCTCCAATAACACCAGAAAAAGTCGCTAGATTTGTTGCTAGTTGTTTTTTGAAAATGTGTCGCTGAATACGAGGGGTCTGAATACTGGCTAACTTGGCAACACTGCGAGGTGTGGCAGACCTGGGCCAATTGTAATCTCCAAGGTGACCAGCCAAGGGGGAGGAGTCTACAATAAATAAATTAAGAAAACAAATGAACGTCTTACCTGTTGTACATGTCTCATGTCACGCCATCTCCAAGTAAAAATGTATTGCAATGTCTGCAACTCTGCATTTATTTACAGTCCTGAATCCACCAAGAACACCGACCTTTGCTCTGGTGTATAACAACGGGAGATTACTAGCTACTTTCAGCAAATCTAGCATTTATTTACTAGCGTTGCTGGGAATTAGCTTGCAAAAAAACGGAATAGTCTGCCGAAAGCCAGAACATTAATACAATTCTAGGCTTGGTCATTATGCAGTGGGGGAGTTGACAAAATAACATCTAATGGAAGATTGAATTAAACAGAATTTCTAATCGGAGGTCTGTAGACCCATGCAGTGCCACAACGACGTCATTTCCTCTCCGCTGACGTTATGTGAAAATAAAAGTCCCCCACAAGTTAATGTTTTTTTTGTGCAGGTATGGCGCATTTGCAGGACTTTTATTTTGAGGGAAACGGAAGTGGATTGGAAGTGGGTATACAACAGACTCACGTTTGGAAAGACTGTTTCATTTATGTTCTATTATATGTTTTTTCTAATTTATCCCCATGCATAAGGACCAACCCTACGGGCAATCGGCAGAGTAAAATGAAATTTAATTTAATTTCACTTCTTTCTTCCGTTGGACTATTCCGTTGTTTTGCAAGCTAATTCCTAGCAACGTGTGTAAACACTAGTATTGCTAAAAGCAACTAGGAGATTACATCATTCTGATGTTTTTTGGGGGGATTTTTTAGTTTAAGTTAAAAAAAAAAAAAAAAAAAATCTTTCGTTTTGTTTTCTGTGAGGGGTTCAAATTATACAGGTAATACTCTTCAAAAAGCACATAGATCTCTTCTTTACAGAGTGAAGTATATTTGTCCGGGCCTCAATTGTTCCTTGACTAACACTATTCATTCTCGCTGTCGATAATTCTAACGCTATAACTTCTAATAGTAACTGTATCCACTGGCCGATTGGGAGAGAGTGGGACCAACATATTTTTTTGCGTCAGCGTTTGTTTTTCATTACTACTTTGGTTCCTGGTTTCAGTCAGTATATAGTCCATCACATGGAAGCAGGAAAGTACCTACAGCTCCTTTGACTATCTCAATCAATTGTTCCTGCATATCATTTTATTTATCGTTAGAGTATCCTATGATAAAATGAATGACAATCATTGCAAAGCATTGCCTGTCCCTTCACAATCCCATGACTGAAATACCCACAATATGATGTCTGAAACAATGTGGCTGTGTGGGCACTGTGGTTGGCATTTGAAGAGCAGGTTTAAAATGGTAATGTATTAAGCTGGAACATCAGGGCCCAGTTTTTCAAAAGTTATCTATCCGGATTTCGGCTATCGAGAGGATTAAATTCATAGAAATAGAATGAGAGTCCTCATTCAAGTCAATGATTAGTTTGTTCTATTCATTCTATTTATATGCATTTCATCCTATCTGATAGCCGAAATCCTCTTAGATACATTTTGAAAAACTGGGCCCAGAGGACTACAGATGGCCTAAAATGGGTCATACCTATCTCCACAAGGGCATACTTGAGAAGGGTCTTGTAACATCCCACTGGGCACAGATGTCAGTTCAAGGTCTAGTTTTGATTTACATTTAGTTGAGTTGTCAACTAACGTGAATTCAACGTCAAATCAACAACAAATGTCACCATGTTGTTATTATTATTTACCATGTCATTGGATTTAGGTGAAAAGTTGGGTGAAAAAAATATGAAATGCCCTAACGTTGATTACTTTTTGCAATTCCAATCCGTTTTCCACGTTGATTCAACGTCATCACATCGATTTTGGGGGTTGGGATGACGTGGAAACAACGTTGATTCAACCAGGTTTTGCCCAGTGGGATGTAATCAGAGAAGGGCCTTGTAACATGTAATCAGACAATGTGTGGTATTACACTACTCTTACATAGAGGCAGACAAAATAATATGCTTCAACCTTTTTACTAAGCAGCTCATTATAATAATACATAATAAATAATATAATAATAATATATGCCATCTAGCAAACACTTTTATCCAAAGCAACTTACAGTCATATGTGCATACATTTTATGTGTGGTCCTGGGATATGAACCCACTTTCCTGGTGTTGCAAGCGCCATGCTCTACCAGCTGAGTTAAATACTGTACATATCTCAATCTGGTCTTGAAGTAATATCTGGGCTTCTCTCAAAGTTTAGAGTTTGAGAATAGGAATTCTCCATTTAAGTTAAGTTATGACAAAAAATATGTTATCTCTTCATCAAACAACCACAATCTCACTAATGTATTAAGTTATGTAATGTTTCTTCACCTCATTAAACACTAAGGCTATTATTATAAGCACATTATGGCCCAACTTAATGAGTTTCATTTCATTGTGAGGATCACAACAATACCTTCCTCCTGGACTGAGTATTGTTATTCCATGTTTTGATTGCCCTTCCTGAAGATGACTCAAGATGAACGAAGAGTTTGCTTTTGTGGTCATCATCCCACTCAGCCATTTTACCACATCCCACTCAACCATTTCACCAGCATAACTCTGAGTGACACACTGTCAGAGTTATGCTGGTAAATTATTATCTATTTTTATACTGAATTAGACTGAATGAATATCATTCTGGTGGGTGGGGGACGTCACACAGACAGAAATGTTTCCACCAGGGCAGATGGGACACAGACACCCACCCTTTACACTTCCTATGTGACATACTGTTACTTCGAGCCCACGCATGCTGGTGTCTTTAAGGTAAATTACCCTGTGGTAAATTTATGCAAACATGCAAAAAAGCACTGGCACAATGTACATTCAAAGGTCAAATTCAAGCTTTCAAGATGTATAGTTTATATGGCTGGCTCAGGTCTCTCAGCTTAGGTCTCTCTGCTTAGGTGTCTCAGCTCAGGTCTCTTAGGCATTGCTAATGTTTGTAACACAAACTAGTCACAAAGTGGTATGAAAATATTTGACTGTCACTGGGCCATATCTCTGCTGTTAAATTGTTATTACATTGTATATACTGTAAATTATGCCAACCGCCTCGGTTGAGTGAGATCCGAGAAACTAAACAGAAAAGTCTAGCTACTGGCAATCCTGTGATGACTAATTTGTGACCAGAGCATAACTGCTGCATTTTCAAGATGCACCATACTACAATATTCTGTCTTTTTTTTTTTCTTTTTTTTTCCACCTTTATTTAACCAGGTAAACCAGTTGAGAACAAGTTCTCATTTACAACTGCGACCTGGCCAAGATAAAGCAAAGCAGTGCGATAAAAACAACAACACAGAGTTACATATGGGGTAAAACAAAACAAAGTCAAAAATACAACAGAAAAAAATATATACAGTGTGTGCAAATGTAGCAAGTTATGGAGGTAAGGCAATAAATAGGCTATAGTGCAAAATAATTACAATTAGTATTAACACTGGAATGATAGATGTGCAAGAGATGATGTGCAAATAGAGATACTGGGGTACAAATGAGCAAAATAAATAACAATATAGGGATGAGGTAGTTGGGCGGGCTAATTTCAGATGGGCTGTGTACAGGTGCAGTGATCGGTAAGGTGCTCTGACAACTGATGCTTAAAGTTAGTGAGGGAGATAAGTGTCTCCAGCTTCAGAGATTTTTGCAATTTGTTCCAGTCATTGGCAGCAGAGAACTGGAAGGAATGGCGGCCAAAGGAGGTGTTGGCTTTGGGGATGACCAGTGAGATATACCTGCTGGAGCGCATACTACGGGTGGGTGTTGCTATGGTGACCAATGAGCTAAGATAAGGCGGGGATTTACCTAGCAGTGATTTATAGATGGCCTGGAGCCAGTGGGTTTGGCGACGAATATGTAGTGAGGATCAGCCAACAAGAGCGTACAGGTCACAGTGGTGGGTAGTATATGGGGCTTTGGAGACAAAACGGATGGCACTGTGATAGACTACATCCAATTTGCTGAGTAGAGTGTTGGAGGCTATTTTGTAAATGACATCGCCGAAGTCAAGGATCGGTAGGATAGTCAGTTTTACGAGGGCATGTTTGGCAGCATGAGTGAAGGAGGCTTTGTTGCGAAATAGGAAACCGATTCTAGATTTAACTTTGGATTGGAGATTCTTAATGTGAGTCTGGAAGGAGAGTTTACAGTCTAACCAGACACCTAGATATTTGTAGTTGTCCACATACTCTAGGTCAGACCCGTCGAGAGTAGTGATTCTAGTCGGGTGGGCGGGTGCAAGCAGCGTTCGGTTGAAGAGCATGCATTTAGTTTTACTAGTGTTTAAGAGCAGTTGGAGGCTACTGAAGGAGTGTTGTATGGCATTGAAGCTCGTTTGGAGGTTTGTTAACACAGTGTCCAATGAAGGGCCAGATGTATACAAAATGGTGTCATCTGCGTAGAGGTGGATCTGAGAGTCACCAGCAGCAAGAGCGACGTCATTGATATACACAGAGAAAAGAGTCGGCCCAAGAATTGAACCCTGTGGCACCCCCATAGAGACTGCCATAGGTCCAGACAACAGGCCCTCTGATTTGACACATTGAACTCTATCTGAGAAGTAGTTGGTGAACCAGGCGAGGCAGTCATTTGTACTTACAGTCCTCTTGAAATACATAGATAGCTACACTTGCCTAAAGCGGTAGTGTCTCTATGGTCTATTTCATTTCCCTAGATGCTTGAGTGCACAACAGCAGTAGCTGTCTTCTCTCAGCTAGAATCGCTTTTGCTCAGTTCCCTTTTCAGCTCTACAATAGTTCAGTCTCAAAAACGGTCTCTAGTTGATATAAAAGACCACATCAGCTATATGCAGTGGTCTGTCAATGTTTATTTCAAAACATTCATACCAAAATATCTCATGTATCAGTCTGTTAATAGCACTGGCTGAATACTCTTTCTTTTTTTACTTTTTGTTTTTTGCATTGCAAGTTTTTTTCTGCATTGCTAATTGAAAGTAATTCAGTAAAAGAAAACATGCCCAATTTATGGAATTTACTAGGTTTAGCAATACTTACACTCAGCTAAAGCGATAAGTCCTTTTGTGATAGGGAGGGGATGTGATGCTTCCCTAACAGTGAAACTCCCACATGTTGTGATGGCAACTCTGACTCTGCTTCAATCTGCCCCCGCATCTCAGAGAGCAGACTATAATTACACATAGAGACGGAAGCCACACTGCTACAGAGACTTGACTAACTTTCACCAAACAATGGCTGGCACAGTACCGTCCTCAGTGAGCAATGGGTGTGAAAGTAACAGAGAGTGGGGAAAGTGCAACTATAGCTACAATGAAAAAGCCACACTGAAATTTCAGTGGAACAAGATTTGTTTACCAGACAGCAAAATAACCAAACGGTGAAAGTAAAAAACTGAAAATGGAATCTCTTCTCTCCAACAGTAGTTTATAACCTGCTTTGCAATTTGCATCTATAAGGCTCTCTTCGCAAATGCAAAATCTAAGAAGAAGAGGAACAGGTGTTAATCAAACAACTTTTGTGTGTGTGTGTGTGTGTGTTTGTTTTGCTACTGTAGATCTGCAATGATTAATGTAATTCAGAAATGCCACCACAGGAGATGAAAGCATAAGTATGGCTACAGAGGGCACCTTTGAGACATTGCGTTGGCCAAATGCCTTCATCACTACAAGATGTGTAAAATCAGTCATGTTTATTTTCCAATTGATGCTCAGTCCTGTTGGTGTGCACTGGGCCGAACTGATACCGACCGAACTGATAATTTATCGAGGACATATTACTGATATCAATAATAACGATAAATAGCTTTTACTAGAGGAATTATAAATAATACATTAAATAAGTCTGCCATTATGGGCTATTGCTAATGGGACAATTGAGTGTCACAACATTCAAAGTGGTAGTAGTAGTTTTAAGGGTAATATAAAAAAGTTACTGGTGCACACTAATGTTATAAACTTATCGTTCAATTTCTAATTATTGTGATAATTTTGTCCATTTATCGTGATATAGATTTTTGACCATATTGCCCAGCTCTACCTCGAAGGTATATTGGCAGATAAGATGGCTAGAAGGGCAGTGGTAAAGGTTAAAGGACACTGAGGCACACAACATGGACAAACACTGCACTCTAGTGGGGCTTAACAATCCCAAGCCACACAACATGGGTGAATACTGTCCTCTGTTGGCACTACATCCCCATGGCACCCAGCCTAATTTTCATACAGTCTACTATGCACATTGCATGCAACAGGGAAGAACGTTGACATCTGATGGTACAGGACTAGCAATAGCTAAAATACATGTCTATGGTTGCAATCAGCATGCATTTATTGGTTATAAAGCTACTGTGACCAGTCACCACATAGATACAGACCATGGCAAATGTTCTATCGTCTTTCTGCTTGGTAGTACTGTATTGTCAAATATAAATAATGTTTAAGGTAATTTCTATGGTTGTTTGGGTACAGTGTATGAAAAGTTTCAGAAAATTTAAATTCCTGGGGCAATCTGCAGTTGAAACTATAACAAAGCCGACTCCCAGGCTATGTTTGGGTAAAAAGCAGAGGGAGGGCCTGGAGAAATGTAACCACTCTCAAATTCATAGAAAGAGCTATGGATGCAGTGACTGACCATCCATGATATCAAAATGATTGTTTTAACCATTTGAGGCTATACAATGTTTGTTTGCATTTACATTGATTACAAACATTGGAGTAAAGCAAGCTTATATTTTGGGTTCTGATGGGGTATGGCAGTTCATCTAAGCTCATGAGGCATTTCTAATCTATATCCTTCAAGAATCAATGGGTATAAATCATTAATTTATAATTCCAAAAATGGATGTAGCAAATGCAGATTGCCCCTTTAAAGAGGTGATGAAATGGTGGCCCGGGGCTTGCAACTCTTTTTCATTGAGTTGTTGGGCTGCAATAAAGAATCACCAGGACCCTCACTCTACAGTATATAAAAAGTTAAGATGGAGTGTATAGAATAGGGAATTAATCTATATTGTGCAGCCGGTCTTTTGTAATCCTTGAAAACCCCATCCCTTTCCTCCCACTCTCAAGTCTAATAAACGCTCTGAAACAGACGTTTTATGAGATCCGCAAACTTGTCAGGAAATGGAATAAAACGCTGTTAGAAACCAGTGCCATTGAAAATAGTTACTTTGTGAAACAAGTATAGCATCAAATAAAAGAAAAAATACTATAAAATCCAAAGAAAGGACAGAAGTTCCTATACTTGAACTTTAACATGCTAAGTTTAGTTTTTATTACTGTAACAGCACGCCAAAAAACCTATCTGTGAATTGCATATTGTATTTATTAGGACCTTCATTCTACAAAGTCTTGCAATGCTTTGGGTCATCACTTTAGGATGACAAGACATTAGTAGAATTAAAGAATATACTTATAAAACAGTACATATCACAATATGGAATAAAATGAGAAATGTATTCATAAGATTAATAAATAAATATATAAATGAAAATATTACAGCTGAAACACATTGGTACGGTTTCTTCGCAACCATATCAGTTATGGTAAAATGTAATATTCTCTATTTTATTAAAATGTGGATATATTCACCAATCAAATATTATTTCCAGTGACTCTGTATGGAGTACTATATGACTACACAGTCAGGAAGCTGACATCATGTCCAATCAAATCACTTGTTTACATACAAATATTATTTATCTGCAATCTAAACCATTCTAGCATGTATGTTTTCAAAATATTATTGTTGGCAGTTGGACTAAGTTATGTGGGTTTGGCAGTTTTTATAACTAAAACACTTGAGAGGACCTTTCTAGGGATCATTTGGAACAAGTTTGGTGGAGAGGAAAACAGTGAGGTGAGACAGTCACGTACTCTGGCACAGTAAGGTACACACAGCGTAACGCCAGGGTTGTGGGTTTGTTTCCCACGGGGGGCCAGTATAAAAATGTATGCACTAACTGTATGTCGCTCTGGATAAGAGCGTCTGCTAAATGACTAAATTTTTTTTTTTAAATATAGCTGGGTGCGTGGCAAAGGCTCAAAGCTTATTCAACTTCTGGGATTTATTCAAACATGACATTTAGCTGTGAAGTACTCAAATAACATCCGTAATGCAATCAAAACCCATTAGAAGGTGACAGAGTAAGAGTAAGCACCTGCTTATGGAAAGGATCATAGGCTACACACGAATGTTCACTACAAAGCCTGCAGTAAAGGGCTAAACATGGAGGATGTCCTGAAATAGACAGAATTACTGTCCAGGACAAGACTCTAAACAACATGTTTAGAAAGGAAAAACCACACGAGCATCAACATTTCCCCACACATTTTTCTGTCATGCCTAGGTTAGGACAGGTCACTGTTCTGGGTTTTCTCCAGGGTTGCCCATTTAAGGGCATTTCCTTGTTCCTCCTCCCCAGGGTGAAGGCCTCTGTGCTGGGCTAGGCTGCTGTGAGGCTCAGCCTCCTCTGGGACTAACCCCTGTAATTGCTCATGTGGGGGCAGAGACACAGAGCACCGGCGCTGACAGGGACACACACACACACACACACACACACACACACACACACACACACACACACCAGAACCACATGGAACTTCCTGCCTGGACCTCCTTTCTGCCTCTCAGACCTGGGAAAAATACTGTATTAAATGTGTGCTTGATTTAGCTTGGAGTTTGCTCTTTTGAGACAATTCCAATGGTTTCATTGCACCAGGCAAAATATTTGTTTCAACATGATTTATTTGATCCATAGACTTCCATTCATTGCGCAATTGCGCTAGCGCTAGTTAGCAACTTCCTTCAAGACATAAAAATGGTATGCACAAGTTCATCTGACTCTGGGGAGGTAGATAAAGGGCCTCAATGCCAAAATCCTGAAGTATCCCTTTAAGTTACAAAGCATTAACAAGCAATACAATGCATTATTCTAAGCATGATCAGAGAGTGAGAGAGAGACAAAGAAACCACGGCTCAAGGGAGAGGGAGATGGAAAGAAAGAGTGTAGGTATCTCACCAGCTCAGTTTACGAACAAAAAGAGAAAGAGACAATCAATCTAAGACCCTTTATAACGTCTGAGTGGTTTTATTCCAAATCTGAGTTGTTGACCAATAGCATTACTGTAAAGTTAACCTCCAATCAGATATCTTACCTACAGACCTGTAAAGACAACAGAAGGTTTGACAATGGGGGTGGGCAAGAGCAACAAAGTGAATGCTGAATTCCTGCATAGAGTGTTGATAAGAGTCACTTCGGGGGCTGGGTCGCCCTACAGTTCAAATCATAGAGATAGATAGAGGACTCTAGTGTCCAAAAGCTCATTTTAGCATGGGCAGCGCCATTAATGACTTTCACCATTTTTGAAGCAGTCAGCTGGGTTGGACTTCCTGTGGGTTAAGGAAGGATCACATAATTATATTCAGGTTATCAGGAGGGATCAGACAATGAATTATACTTGTGAGCAAACGTTCCATAACTGTAGGTGACAGTAAATTGGCAACCTTGGCTTTGTACCTGTTCAAACAACACACTCCAGGTGGAGGTACGCACCCATTCAGTTTGTTTACCAACTCATAGAAGTAGTAGAGGAAGAAAATGGACTACTTCAAAATAGAGATGGCCTCAATGGCGCTGCCCATCCTCTCACAGACGTTATAATGGGACAGATACAATGTTGCGTCCTCTAACTATCTCTATGGTTCAAATGCAGTCTCGTCAGGGTCTGTGGTGAAGTAGCTGAGACCATGCATCTCACCATTATCACATTGGTCAATCCCTCTCCAATGACTATGACAGGTTGAGGGAGAGGACAATGCAACAAAGAAAAGAGTAGCCTGAGCCAGATGGCCACACCCTGTCGATAGGTTACTGACTTCCTTGCTTATATTCAGCAGACTTGTTTGTTCCTGTCTTCTCATTTGTGTTTGAGATGCTGAAGACCAACTCGCTTCATCAATGCCAACCTAGTGATAGAAACCTTTTGGTTTTATTTCAAGTAACTATACAGTATACCCACTCTGGTTTTCTCTCGTTTTGTTATGTTCTATTTTTTTCTGTTTTGGGCACTTAGAGTGTTTCACAATACTGGATCTCATGGGCATTCGGTTTCAGTACAATAGCTCTCACACAAGCCTTAAAAGCTACTTGTTAAAACGGATGATGGAAATCCTACTGTATTGAGATATGCATTGGGACATGCTTGCCTGCACGCACACATGCACAACACTCGTTTATTTTGACTTACACTATTCTTTATGTCTTCCTGTCAAAATACATCTCAGTATACACTGAGTGTACAAAACATTAAGAACACCTGCTCTTTCCAAGACATAGACTGACCAGGTGAATCCAGGTGAAGCGATCCCTTATTGATGTCACTTGTTAAATCCACTCCAATCAGGTTAAAGAAGGATTTTTAAGCCTTGAGACATGGATTGTGTATGTGTGCCATTCAGTGTGAATAGGCAAGACAAAAAATGTAAAAGCCTTTGAACAGGGTATGGTGGTAGGTGCCAGGCACACAGGTTTGTGTCAAGAACTGCAACACTGCTGGGTTTTACATTTTTTTATTATTCTTGTTAATTTTTTTTTATTTTAATTTTATTTTTAGGGGGAAGATCAGCTTTAATATTGCAGATATATTGTAACTTCTATCAATGTAATTGTCTGCATCACTTCCAATCCCCCATGTGTTTTTTTTTGTTGCAAATATATATACACATATACATACATACATACATACATACATACATACATACATACATACATACATACATATCCTTTTTTTTAAATGTATTTTTACATTAACATTTAAGTCATTTAGCAGACGCTCTTATCCAGAGCGACTTACAAATTGGTGCATTGAACTTAGGATAGCCAGTGGGACAACCACATCTTGATCACAATAAGTACACTTCTTCAAACAAGCAGCTGTGAGCAAAGTCAGTGCAATCAGGGACAACTACATCTCGATCACAATAAGTACATTTCTTTAAACAATTCAGTGCTAGCAGGTGAAATAAGTCAGGTGTTTAGTTTAGACAAAAGACAGTGGTAGTAAAGGGGGGGAAGAAGGATTATTATTATACTATTCCAGGTATTCCTTAAAGAGGTAGGGTTTCAAGTGTCTCCGGAAGGTGGTCAGTGACTCCGCTGTACTGGCGTCGTGGGGGAGCTTGTTACACCATTGGGGTGCCAGAGTAGCGAATAGCTTTGACTGGGCTGAGCGGGAACTGTGCTTCCGTAGAGGTAGGGGTGCTAGCAGGCCAGAGGTGGATGAACGTAGTGCCCTCGTTTGGGTGTAGGGTCTGATCAGATCCTGAAGGTATGGAGGTGCCGTTCCCTTCACAGCTCCGTAGGCAAGCACCATGGTTTTGTAGTAGATGCGAGCTTCAACTGGAAGCCAGTGGAGTGTGCGGAGGAGCGGGGTGACGTGAGAGAACTTGGGAAGGTTGAACACCAGACGGGCTGCAGCGTTCTGTATAAGTTGCAGGGGTTTAATGGCACAGGCAGGGAGCCCAGCCAACAGCGAGTTGCAGTAATCCAGACGGGAGATGACAAGTTCCTGGATTAGGACCTGTGCCGCTTTCTGTGTAAGGTAGGGTCAAGAAGGTAATTCTGAGAGAGATAGCAGGAGAGTTGGCTAGAGACGGCACGCTCAAGAGTTTTGGAGAGAAAATAAAGAAGGGATACTGGTCTGTAGTTGTTGACATCGGAGGGATCGAGTGTAGGTTTTTTGAGGAGGGGTGCAACTCTCGCCCTCTTGAAGACGGAAGGGACATAGCCAGCGGTCAAGGATGAGTTGAGGGGAGCTGCCAGCGTCCGAAACTCCAACGCGAAGTCCTACACGGTCCTCGTCCCCTGCCTCAGATGAACCAGTCGCTCACCCGCCCCTCGAGCGATCAAAGACTGCCCGAAAGAGGCGAGCGAACTCCCTGTAGTCCTCCAACGCGGCTCCTCCTTCGTTCCACACCGCGTTGGCCTACTCCAGGACTTTCCCACAGAGGCAGGAAACGAGGACGGACACCTTCTCCCGCTCCGAGGGTTCCGCCTGATGCTGGAGAAGTAGAGCTCCAGTTGGAGGAGGAATCCCTGGCACAGCGCCGTCATCCCATCAAACGCCCGGGGTCGGGATATCTGGATCCCTCCGGGTGCTGGGGTGTAGGTGGCTGGATCCGGTTGGCCAGCTGGTCAAGACAGATCGGGCTCTCTCCTCTCCAGGCGTTGGACGACCTGAAGAACCCGATCCATCGCTTCACCCAAGCTGGCTAGCATCGTGGAATTCTCCTGGACCCGTGTCACGACTCCAGGCATGCGCGCTTCTCCCGCTGACTACATATTCGGGTGGGTGATTCTGTGATAAGGTGGTGTTGAAGGAGTCAGGCGCAGGAGGGTAAATCACAGAAACAGGCTTTAATCCAAAAAATACAGGTTTATGCAGAAATGTGTCAAACACACTCCAGGGCACAAAACAGATGCACTGGAAAATACAAGGCACACAGGAAAATTACTCCTGTCGATACCAAATACAAGAGCTCCACCGAGCTTCACTAACCTCCACAACAAACAATCACCCACAAGGACAAGGGGGCAGAGGGAACACTTATACATGGACTAATTAGGGGAATAGAACCAGGTGTGTGTGATTGACAAGACAATTGTGATGATGATTGGGGCGGCAGTGGTTAGTACTCCGGTGACGACGAACACCGAAGCCTGCCCAAACAAGGAGGGGAGGCAGCCTCGGCGGAAGTCGTGACAGTAGAGTGCATCTTATCATGTGTATGTGTGTCTGTGCCTCTGTATGTGTCTCTTCACAGTCCCTGCTGTTCCATAAGGTGTATTTTTATCTGTTTAAAAAAAAATCTGATTCTACTGCTTGCATCAGTTACCTGATGAGGAATAGAGTTCCATGTAGCCATGGCTCTATGTAGTACGTGCGTCTCCCATAGTCTGTTCTTGACTTGGGGACCATGGTCTCATCTTAGTATTGATTTTCCGACTGATCTTCCCCTCTCCCAAGGTAACACCACCATCCTGGTCGTTGTGGACCGCTTCTCCAAGTCCTGCCGCCTCCTTCCTCTGTCCGGTCTCCCCACGGCCCTGCAGACTGCGGAGGCCCTGTTTACACACGTCTTCCGGCACTACGGGGTGCCAGAGGATATAGTGTCCGACCGAGGTCCCCAGTTCACGTCCAAGGTTTGGAAGGCGTTCATGGATAGTCTGGGGGTCTCGGTCAGCCTGACCTCTGGGTTCCACCCCGAGTCAAATGGGCAGGTGGAATGAGTAAATCAGGATGTGGGTAGGTTCCTGCGGTCCTACTGCCAGGACCGGCCGGGGGAGTGGTCGGTGTTCTTGCCATGGGCAGAATATGCCCAGAACTCTCTCCGCCACTTCTCTACTAACCTAACACCATTCCAATGTGTTTTAGGTTACCAACCGGTTCTGGCACCGTGGCACCAGAGCCAGACCGAGGCTCCTGCGGTGGATGATTGGTTTCGGCGCGCGGAGGAGACGTGTGTCGCCAGAAGGCCAACGCTGACCGTCACCGCAGGGAGGCCCCGGTATTCTTACCGGGGGATCGGGTCTGGCTCTCGACCCGGAATCTGCCCCTCCGCCTGCCCTGCCGGAAGTTGAGCCCGCGGTTTGTGGGGCCGTTCAAAGTCCTGAGGAGAATTAACGAGGTTACGTATAGGTTGTTACTTCCCCCGATTACCGTATGAACCCCTTGTTTCATGTGTCTCTCCTCAGGCCGGTGGTGGTTTCGGCGTTCGTCGTCAGCGGAGTACTAACCACTGCCGCACCAATCATCATCACAATTGTCTTGTCAATCACACACACCTGGTTCTAATCCCCTCATTAGTCAGTGTATAAGTGTTCCCTCTGCCCCCTTGTCCTTGTGGGTGATTGTTTGTTGTGGAGGTTAGTGAAGCTCGGTGGAGCTCTTGTATTTGGTATCGTCGGGATTAATTTTCCCGTGTGCCTTGTATTTTCCAGTGCACCTGTTTTGTGCCCTGGAGTGTGTTTGACACATTTCTGCATAAACCTGTATTTTTCGGATTAAAGCCTGTTTCTGTGATTTACCCTCCTGCGCCTGACTCCTTCAACACCACCTTATCACATCTATACACACGTACACATCAATTTTGTATGGTAGATATGTCATAGTACAGTAGTGGCCTGAGGGAACACACTTAATATGTTGTGAAAAGTGTTATGAAATGTAATATTTTAAATTGTATATACACTGTAACTGCCTTAATGTTGCTGGACCCCAGGAAGAGTAGCTGCTGCCATGGAAGCAGCTAATGGGGTTCCTTAATAAATACAAATACTCCAAGTTGTCACCATAATTGTAAAGCCCTAGTTATTTCGTTACTTTGACAAAGTTATTTCTGAAGATTATTATTTTTTCATGTGATTATTGATTCATTTAAGTCTGTCCCTCATTTTAAGGTCAACCCTGTTATGTGAACCGAACTCTCGTTTTAATATGGTGAAACTATTTGTTTTAAAATATTTATAAAAATAAAAAATAGAACATCTAATAGTCAAATCATAGTGTAAAAGCAGGTGAGCTGGTTCTACTCTTTTTGGCAATTTTCTGGTGTTTTGTGGTGAAAAACTGACCGGATCGAGCATAACACGTCAACCCTGTTACCCATAAATAGACAGGCTAGAAATGTTTTTTATAATAATTTAATCTTGTATTCAATTGCCCCTCCTTGTTGCACACAACAAGCTTCCATTCCCCCTGTCACAAGGGGATTCATGGCTGATTTAACTAGTAATTACCAATTGTTTAAATAAACAAATAATAAACAACCTTGTTTAAATAAAAACATTTTAAAAGTCATTTTTTTACCTCTTGAGATGGGAAAAGGTGTTTTCATTAAAGTTGAACATGACAGAATGTTATGACAGAAAGTTTAAATTATATTTTACTCACAATCACAATTTAAATTATATCACTGCCAAAATGTTGGCTTGGTGGCCCCAAAAATTATCTCCATTGATCAATACGTAAATAGTCATTTATTAGGAACCACTTTGGCCACACTGTAGACTAGATGTCATAGCGATGCATTTCTGGATATTGTCAGGCATTACAGTGGGGGAAAAAAGTATTTAGTCAGCCACCAATTGTGCAAGTTCTCCCACTTAAAAAGATGAGAGAGGCCTGTAATTTTCATCATAGGTACACGTCAACTATGACAGACAAAATGAGAATTCTTTTTCCAGAAAATCACATTGTAGGATTTTTAATGAATTTATTTGCAAATTATGGTGGAAAATAAGTATTTGGTCAATAACAAAAGTTTCTCAATACTTTGTTATATACCCTTTGTTGGCAATGACACAGGTCAAACGTTTTCTGTAAGTCTTCACAAGGTTTTCACACACTGTTGCTGGTATTTTGGCCCATTCCTCCATGCAGATCTCCTCTAGAGCAGTGATGTTTTGGGGCTGTCGCTGGGCAACACGAACTTTCATCTCCCTCCAAAGATTTTCTATGGGGTTGAGATCTGGAGACTGGCTAGGCCACTCCAGGACCTTGAAATGCTTCTTACGAAGCCACTCCTTCGTTGCCCGGGCGGTGTGTTTGGGATCATTGTCATGCTGAAAGACCCAGCCACGTTTCATCTTCAATGCCCTTGCTGATGGAAGGAGGTTTTCGCTCAAAATCTCACGATACATGGCCCCATTCATTCTTTCCTTTACACGGATCAGTCGTCCTGGTCCCTTTGCAGAAAAACAGCCCAAAAGCATGATGTTTCCACCCCCATGCTTCACAGCAGGTATGGTGTTCTTTGGATGCAACTCAGCATTCTTTGTCCTCCAAACACGACGAGTTGAGTTTTTACCCAAAAGTTATATTTTGGTTTCATCTGACCATATGACATTCTCCCAATCCTCTTCTGGATCATCCAAATGCACTCTAGCAAACTTCAGACGGGCCTGGACATGTACTGGCTTAAGCAGGGCGACACGTCTGGCACTGCAGGATTTGAGTCCCTGGCGGCGTAGTGTGTTACTGATGGTAGGCTTTGTTACTTTGGTCCCAGCTCTCTGCAGGTCATTCACTAGGTCCCCCCGTGTGGTTCTGGGATTTTTGCTCACCGTTCTTGTGATCATTTTGACCCCACGGGGTGAGATCTTGTGTGGAGCCCCAGATCGAGGGAGATTATCAGTGGTCTTGTATGTCTTCCATTTCCTAATAATTGCTCCCACAGTTGATTTCTTCAAACCAAGCTGCTTACCTATTGCAGATTCAGTCTTCCCATCCTGGTGCAGGTCTACAATTTTGTTTCTGGTGTCCTTTGACAGCTCTTTGGTCTTGGCCATAGTGGAGTTTGGAGTGTGACTGTTTGAGGTTGTGGACAGGTGTCTTTTATACTGATAACAAGTTCAAACAGGTGCCATTAATACAGGTAACGAGTGGAGGACAGAGGAGCCTCTTAAATAAGAAGTTACAGGTCTGTGAGAGCCAGAAATCTTGCTTGTTTGTAGGTGACCAAATACTTATTTTCCACCATAATTTGCAAATAAATTCATAAAAAATCCTACAATGTGATTTTCTGGAGAAAAAAAATCTCATTTTGTCTGTCATAGTTGACGTGTACCTATGATGAAAATTACAGGCCTCTCTCATCTTATTAAGTGGGAGAACTTGCACAATTGGTGGCTGACTAAATACCCACTGTACATGTATTTTAGTGAAGATGCAAATGTATCTACATGTATTTGAAATACATTTGACGTGACGTTAAATTTACTGAAAAGTATTTTTTCATGTTTTCGGGACTAAACCATCCATATCTAAATATACCTAGCTAGCTAGCTTCCTTTGCTTGTATCTTGCTTCTCATCTGACTAGGGTTAGCTACCTAGCTACAGCTGCTAGCCTGCTACTAGCTAGCTGCTGCTGTTGCACAGAAACTAAATTGCTGGTCCCGGTTAACTCTGAGATTCAGCTGAAAATATGTTAGCATTGTCAGAAATGCTACATAAAGGTAGCACATCGAACAAGAAGGTGCCCACAGACATGGTTGCCCTATTTCTAGCTCCTAGCCAACATTGTAGAATTTATTTTGTGTGTGTCATTTCTTACATTATTTGCTTAGAACGTTTCCTGCATTATTACCTACAGCCGAAAATAACTTTTGGATATTACATTGAACAAAAATATACACGCAACATGCAATAATTTCTAAGATTTTACTGAGTTACAGATCATATAAGGAAATCAGTCAATTGAAATGAATTCATTAGGCCCTAATCTATGGTTTTTACATGACTGGGAATACAGATATGGATCTGTTGGTCACAGATACCTTACAAAAAAGGTAGGGATCAGAAAACCAGTGGATCAGAAAACCAGTCAGTATCTGGTGAGACCACCACTTGCCTCATGCAGTGCGACACATCTCCTTCGCATAGAGTTGATCAGGCTGTTGATTGTGGCCTGTGGAATGTTGCCCCACTCCTCTTCAATGGCTGTGTGAAGTTGCTAGATATTGGTGGGAACTGGAACACGCTGTCGTACACTTTGATCCAGAGCATCCCAAATATGCTCAATGGGTGACATGTCTGGTGAGTATGCAGGCCATGGAAGAACTGGGACATTTTCAGCTTCCAGGGATTGTGTACAGATCCTTGCGACATGGGGCTGTGCATTATCATGCTGAATCATGAGGTGATGGCGGCAGAACGATGGGCCTCAGGATCTCATCACGGTATCTCTGTGCATTAAAATTGCCATCAATAAAATGCAATTGTGTTTGTACCTTTAGCTTATGCTTGCCCATACCATAACCCGACCGCCACTATGGGGCACTCTGTTCACAACGTTAACATGAGCAAACCGCTCGCCCACACAATGCCATCTGCCCGATACAGTTGAAACCAGGATTTATGAAGAGCACACTTCTCCAGCATGCCAGTGGCCATCAAAGGTGAGCATTTGCCCACTGAAGTTGGTTATGACGCCGAACTGCATTCAGGTCAAGACCCTGGTGAGGATGACGAGCACGCCGATGAGCTTCCCTGAGACGGTTTCTGACAGTTTGTGAATAAATTCCTCAGTTGTGCAAACCCACAGTTTAATCAGCTGTCCGGGTGGCTGGTCTCAGATGAAGGTCGTAGGTGAAGAAGCCGGTGATTAAACACTCTGGATCATTGCTACTCCCCCTTCCGGGATGGCTATAAGACCCTCCGCTGCCTTCCCTTCGGCAAATCAGATCACGCCTCCATTTAGCTCCTCCCCTCCAATAGGCAGAAACTTAAACAGGAAGTATCCTTTGTAAAGACTGTTCAACGTTGGTCTGACCAATCAGAATCTATGCTTAAAGATTGTTTTGATCACGCGGACTGGGAAATGTTCCAGGTTGCCTCTGAGAATAATATTGATGTATACACTGACTCGATGACTGAGTTCATCAGGAAATGCACAGAGGATGTTTTTCCCACTGTGACGATTATAACTTATTCAAAACAAAAACCATGGATAAATGGCAGTATTCGCGGAAAACTGAAAGCGCAAACCATCGTATTTGACTGGGAACATGGTCAAACAGACCAGCTATGACCTCCGTAAGGCAATCAAAGAGGCAAAACAACAGCACAGGGACAAAGTGGAGTCGCAATTCAACAGCTCAATGTGGCAAGGACTCCAGACAATCACAGATTATAAAGGGAAAGCTAGCCACATGACGGACACCAACGCCTCACTCCCGGACAAGCTAAACACCTTCTTCGCCCGCTTCGAGGAAAACACAGAGCCGTCGATGTGGGCCACCGCCGCTCACGAGGACTGTGAGCTCTTGTTCTCCGTGGCTGACGTGAGTAAGACATTTAAGCGTGTTAACCCTCGCAAAGCTGCCGGCCCAGACGGCATCCCTAGCCACGTCCTCAGAGCATGCGCAGACCAGCTGGCTGGAGTGTTTACGGACATATTCAATCTCTTCCTATCCCAGTCTGTTGTCCCCACTTGCTTCAAGATGTCCACCATTGTTCCTGTACCCAAGAAAGCGAAAGTGACTGAACTAAATGACTATCGCCCCGTAACACTCACTTCTGTCATCATGAAGTGCTTTGAGACGCTAGTTATTAAGGATCACCTCTACCTTACCCGACAACCTAGACCCACTACAATTTGCATACCGCCCCAACAGATCCACGGACGACGCAATCGCCCTATCCCATCTGGACAAGAGGCATACCTATGTAAGAATGCTGTTCATTGACTACAGCTCAGCCTTCAACAGCATAGTGCCATCCAAGCTCATCACTAAGCTCTGGGCCCTGGTTCTGAACCCCGCCCTGTGCATTGGGTCCTGGACTTCCTGATGGGCCGACCCCAAGTGGTGAAGATAGGCAACAACCCGTCCACCACACTGATCCTCAACACAGGGGCCCCACAGGGGTACATGCTCAGCCCCCTCCAGGGGTGCATGCTCAGCCCCCTCCTGTACTCCCTGTTCACCCATGACTGCTTCTCCAACACAATCATCAAGTTTTCCAACGACACAACAGGGACAGCCTACAGAGAGGAGGTGATAACCCTGGTGGAGTGGTGCCTGGAAAATAACCTCTCTACAAACGTCAACAAAACGAAGGAGTGATCATGGACTTCAGGAGACAGCAGAGAGAGCACGCCCCCATCCACATCGACAGGGCCGCAGTGAAGAGGGTGAAAAGCTTCCTCTGTGTGCACATCACCGACGATCTGAAATGGTCCATTCACACAGACAGTGTGGTGAAGAAGGCACAACAGTGCCTCTTCAACCTCAGGAGGCTGAAGAAATTCGTCTTGGCCCCTAAGACCCTCACAAACTTCTACAGATGCACCATTGAGAGCATCCTGTTGGGCTGTATCACCGCCTGGTACAGCAATTGCAACATCCGCAACCACAGGGCTCTCAAGAGGGTGGCAGGAAGCCTAGCGGTTAAGAGCGTCGGGCCAGTTACCAAAAGATTGCTGGTTCGAATCCCCGAGCTGACTAGGTGAAAAATCTGTCAATGTGCACTTGGGCAAGGCACTTAACCCGAATTACTCCTATAAGTCGCTCTGGATAAGAGCGTCTGCTAAATGACTAAAATGTAAAATGGTGGTGCGGTCAGTCCAATGCATCACCGGGGGCACCCTGCCTTCCAGGAAATCTACAGCACCCTGTGTCACAGAAAAGACAAGAAGATCATCAAGGACCTTAGCTATCCAAGCCATGGCCTGTTCACCCCGCTACCATCTAGAAGGCAGAGACAGTACAGGTGCATCAAAGCTGAGACTGAAAAACGGCTTCTATCTCCAGGCCATCAGACTGTTAAATAGTCGCCTCCACCTAGTACACTGCCTTGAACTTTAGTCACTGTTACTAGCCGGCTACCACCCGGTACTCTACCCTGCACCTTAGAGACTGCTGCTCTATGTACAGTACCAGTCAAAAGTTTGGACAGACCTACTCAATCCAGGGTATTTCTTTATTTTTACTATTTTCTACATTGTAGAATAATAGTGAAGACATCAAAACTATGAAATAACACATATGGAATCATGTAGTAAACAAAAAAGTGTTAAACAAATCAAATATATTTTATATTTGAGATTCTTCAAAGTAGCCACCCTTTGCCTTGATGACAGCTTTGCACACTCTTGGCATTCTCTTCCTGGAATGCATTTCAATTAACAGGTGTGCCTTCTTAAAAGTTAATTTGTGGAATTTCTTTCCTTCTCAATGCATTTGAGCCAATCAGTTGTGTTGTGACAAGGAAGGGTTGGTATACAGAAGATAGCCCTATTTGGTAAAAGACCAAGTCCATATTATGGCAAGAACAGCTCAAATAAGCAAAGAAAAATGACAGTCCATCATTACTTTAAGACATGAAGGTCAGTCAATACGGAACATTTCAAGAACTTTGAATGTTTCTTCAAGTGCAGTCGCAAAAACCATCAAGCGCTATGATGAAACTGGCTCTCATGAGGACCGCCACAGAAAGGAAGACCCAGAGTTACCTCTGCTGCAGAGGATAAGTTCATTAGAGTTACCAGCCTCAAAAATTACAGCCCAAATAAATGCTTCACAGAGTTCAAGTAACATCAACTGTTCAGAGGAGACTGTGTGAATCAGGCCTTCATGGTCGAATTGCTGCAAAGAAACCACTACTAAAGGACACCAATAAGAAGAAGAGACTTGCTTGGGCCAAGAAACACGAGCAATGGACATTAGACTGGTGGAAATCTGTCCTTTGGTCTGATGAGTCCAAATTTGAGATTTTTGGTTCCAACCCCCGTGTCTTTGTGAGACGCAGAGTAGTGTGTTTGCCTTTCACCCGGGTTCGCTTCCCTACTCTGCCGTTTGTTACAATATTATTGAGTGAATATTTTTCTAGTCTCACTGGTACTACCAAATCAAATGTACAGATCATAGCAAAATATTTAGGAGTGCATGCGACAAAAATGGTTGAAATTTAGGTTGTATATCTTGTTCCAGTCTTACCTACCATCTAGTAAATATTTGTACAACTGATACGACATAGCATAGGGTCAGTGAGTTTTTCACCATTGGGTACACAAACAGAACACCTCAGGTTTTGACTGGCTGGAGTCTGGTTCCCAGTCCATTGCTCTATAACTACTAGGAAGTAATGCAGCCGTTGTAGGTACAGTCCCAGGCCCTGCTGCAGCCCACAGCCCAGACCGCCAGGCTTTTCCTGACTGCAGACGGACTAATAATGCCCAGAGCCAGGGGAGCCAGAGGAGCCAGGGGACCCAGAGGAGCCAGGGGAGCCAGAGGAACCAGAGGAGCCAGGGGAGCCAGAGGAGCCAGAGGAGCCAGAGGAGCCAGGGGAGCCAGAGGAGCCAGGGGAGCCAGGGGAGCCAGAGGAGCCAGAGGAGCCAGGGAGTCAGAGGAGCCAGAGGAGCCAGGGGAGCCAGAGGAGCCAGGGGAGCCAGAGGAGCCAGGGGAGCCAGATGAGCCAGGGGAGCCAGAGGAGCCAGAGGAGCCAGGGGAGCCAGAGGAGCCAGATGAGCCAGATGAGCCAGAGGAGCCAGAGGAGCCAGAGGAGCCAGGGGAGCCAGAGGAGCCAGGGAAGCCAGAGGAGCCAGAGGAGCCAGAGGAGCCAGGGGAGCCAGAGGAGCCAGGGGAGCCAGGGGAGCCAGAGGAGCCAGAGGAGCCAGGGGAGCCAGAGGAGCCAGGGGAGCCAGAGGAGCCAGGGGAGCAAGAGGAGCCAGGGGAGCCAGAGGAGCCAGGGGAGCCAGAGGAGCCAGGGGAGCCAGAGGAGCCAGAGGAGCCAGAGGAGCCAGGGGAGCCAGAGGAGCCAGGGGAGCTAGCAGAGCAGGGAAACATGGAGAATAGGGCAGGTTTTCCACCCTGCTCTGCTAACACAATATAACTCATGCAGTCGTCGTCGCAAGGAAAGACTGAGTGGAGTGTTGAGTTGTTGGGGTCTATGCATAAACATAACATTTCTTGACGTATAAACATAACCTTTCTTGACGTAAGCCTTTTGAAATATTTGTACTCTTTAGTGAGTGCATTGGTTTAATTTATTCACATAGCTCATTAATATACGGAAGACAACCACCCATCAAGGGCACTACATCTATGTTCAGAGATGGCATTTGATGCATCTGCTCCAATACCATTGTTTCACCTCAAGATTGCCATTTTCTCCATCCTGTTTTGAGCACTCTGTTTTCCTTGTGTGTAGGCCTAGGTCTGTGTTGGTCAGTGGAAGTGGCCTCTGAGTGTCTCCTTATGGTCTGTTTGGGCTGCAGGTCATGCACGGACACACTATAACTAGATGCCCTGCGCCGGACCCAGGCCTGTCCCTGTCCCTGTTTACACCCATAAAACACTATGCTGCCTGTGTGGGTGTCACTTTAAGCCTGTTTACATCTCCTTGTTCAATTCCTTGAAAAAAGATTTCCAACTAAACTGTCGCAAGACTACTTTTATATATCGGGTAATTTATTTTGAGACAGACTGAGCGACCGAGAAGCCCTTTGACAGACAGGAACACACATAGTTTGAAAATAATATGTTTTATAAGGGAGGATTTTTCCATACAGACAGACACATACCATGCAGCCACTGCAGCGATGTGTCAAGAACACACTTGAATTATGCCACATTATGCCACAGGAGTCGAGAGTCATCCTGCTATGAAACAGTGTTGCTATTTCCAACTGTTATTAAAGAGTGGTCCATACAGAGCAGCAGGGAGTCAGTTGGGTCTGTTTTCCATGTTTAAGATGGTGTTAATTAGTGACATGAAAAGAGCCATCTGACTAATGACCATGTGAGACCACATTGTGACATTTCAAAGTGACTCACTGAAGCAAGCGGCCCAGTCAGTCAACGGCACGTCTTAACCTGCTGACTCTGCAGTGCTCCTGACTGCAAACCCCTGCAGACAGATAAGACAGTGTTAATGCTGCATCTTTACACTTATTTACAGTAAAACAGCTCAAGTTCCAGCATGTAAACTAAAATCCCAGTCTACAGGCCAAAAGACATACTGTGACAGTCAAAATAACTAAGTTATCACTTGTCACTGCTGAGTTGGGATCCCACAATTTCCACACATGAACTTACACAAAGGAAGTTCATATGAGAAATGGCGCCGGAGGGGATGGCTGCCGTTTTATGGACTATTAACCAACCGTGCTATTTTATTTGTGTTTTCGCATTGTTTGTAACTTATTTTGTACATAATGTTGCTGCTACTGTCTCTTATGACCGAAAAGAGCTTCTGGACATCAGAACAGAGATTACTCACTTTGAACTGGACAAATAATTTTTATTTAATGAGTCGGACAAGAGGGATTTGCTCCAGACACCCGACAGGGCCCTCATCCCCGTCATAAGCAGTAGAAAGAAAATGAGATATCGCGGAAGGAGAACGGTGTGCCTGGTAAGGAGCCGGCGACGAGTGGCTAATCTGCCTTTGCCATCGATACTATTGGCCAATGTACAATCGCTTGATAATAAAGTGGACGAACTAGAAGCACGTATATCCTACCAACGGGACATTAAAACTGTAATATCTTATGTTTCACCGAGTCGTGGCTGAACGACGACATGAATAACATACAGCTGGCGGGTTATACACTGTATCGGCAGGATAGAACAGCAGCCTCTGGTAAGACAAGGGGTGGCGGTCTATGTATATTTGTAAACAACAGCTGGTGCATGATATCTAAGGAAGTCTCGAGGTTTTGCTCACCTGAGGTAGAGTACCTCATGATAAACTGTAGACCACAGTATCTACCAAGAGAGTTTTCATCTATATTCTGTATACGGCCATAAGCAAACGGCCATAAGCAAACAGGAAAATGCTCATCCAGAGGCGGCGCTCCTAGTGGCCAGGGACTTTAATGCAGGGAAACTTAAATCCGTTTTACCTCATTTCTACCAGCATGTTAAATGTGCAACCAGAGGGAAAAAAACTCTAGACCACCTTTACTCCACACACAGAGACGCGTACAAAGCTCTCCCTCGCCCTCCATTTGGCAAATCTGACCATAATTCTATCCTTCTGATTCCTACTTACAAGCAAAAACTAAAGCAGGAAGCACCAGTGACTCAGTCAATAACAAAGTGGTCTGTTTTGCTAGCACAGACTGGAATATGTTCTGGGATTCTTCCGATGGCATTGAGGAGTACACCACATCAGTCACTGGCTTTATCAATAAGTGCATCGATGACGTCGTTCCCACTGTGACTGTACGTACATACCCCAGAAGCCATGGACTACAGGCAACATCCGCACTGAGCTAAAGGGTAGAGCTACCGCTTTCAAGGAGCGGGACTCTAACCCGGAAGCTTATAAGAAATCCCGCTATGCTCTCAGACGAATCATCAAACAGGCAAAGCGTCAATACAGGACTAAGATCGAATCGTACTACACTGGCTCCGATGCTCGTCGGATGTGGCAGGGCTTGCAAACTATTACAGACTACAAAGGGAAGCACAGCCGCGAGCTGCCCAGTGACACGAGCCTACCAGACGAGCTAATTTACTTCTATGCATGCTTTGAGGCAAGTGACACTGAAACATGCATGAGAGCATCAGCTGTTCCGGACGGCTGTGTGATCACGCTCTCCGTAGCCGATGTGAGAAAGACCATTAAACAGGTCAATGTTCACAAGGCCGCAGGGCCAGACGGATTACCAGGACATGTACTCCGAGCATGCGCTGACCAACTGGCAAGTGTCTTCACTGACATTTTCAACCTCTCCCTGTCTGGGTCTGTAATACCAACATGTTTCAAGCAGACCACCATAGTCCCTGTGCCCAAGAACACTAAGGTAACATGCCTTAATGACTACCGACCCATAGCACTCACGTCTATAGCTATGAAGTGCTTTGAAAGGCTGGTCATGGCTCACATCAACACCATTATCCCAGAAGCCCTAGACTGACTCCAATTCGCATACCGCCCCAACAGATCCACTGATGATGCAATCTCTATTGCGCTCTACACTGCCCTTTCACACCTGGACAAAAGGAACACCTATGTGAGAATGCTATTCATTGACTACAGCTCTGCGTTCAACACCATAGTGCCCTCAAAGCTCATCACTAAGCTAAGGACCCTGAGACTAAACACCTCCCTCTGCAACTGGATACTGGACTTCCTGACGGGCCACCCCTAGGTGGTAAGGGTAGGTAACAACACATCCGCCACGCTGATCCTCAACACGGGGGACCCTCAGGGGTGCGTGCTCAGTCCCCTCCTGTACTCCCTGTTCACTCATGACTGCATGGCCAGGCACGACTCCAACACCATCATTAAGTTTGCAGATGACACAACAGTGGTAGGCCTGATCACCGACAACAACGAGAAAGCCTATAGGGAGGAGGTCAGTGACCTGGCCATTTTGTGCCATGACAACAACCTCTCCCTCAATGTGATCAAGACAAAGGATATGATTGTGGACTACAAGAAAAAGAAGAAGACCAAGCACACCCCCATTCTCATCGACCGGGCTGTAGTGGAGCAGGTTGAGAGCTTCAAGTTCCTTGGTGTCCACATCACCAACAAACTAACATGGTCCAAGTACACCAAGACAGTCGTGAAGAGGGCACGAAAAAACCTATTCCCCCAAAGGAGACTGAAAAGATTTGGCATGGGTCCTCAGATCCTCAAAAGGTTCTACAGCTGCACCATCGAGAGCATCCTGACTGGTTGCATCACTGCCTGGTATGGCAACTGCTCGGCCTCCGACCGCAAGGCACTACAGAGGGTAGTACGTACAGCCCAGTACATCACTGAGGTCAAGCTTCCTGCCATCCAGGACCTCTATACCAGGCGGTGTCAGAGGAAGGCCCTAAAAATTGTCAAAGACTCCAGCCACCCTAGTCATAGACTGTTCTCTCCCCCCCCCCACCCCCTTTACGCTGCTGCTACTCTCTGTTTATTATCTACGCATTGTCACTTTAATAACTCTACCTACATGTACCTATTACCTCGACTAACCAGTGCCCCTGCACATTGACTCGTTACCGGTACCCCCTGTATATAGCCTCTCTATTGTTATTTTACTGCTGCTCTCTAATTATTTGTTACTTTTATTTCTTATTTTTATTTATTTAATGTTTTTGGGTTATTTTGGGGGGTATTTATTAAAATTGAATTTTTGGTTAAGGGCTTGTAAGTAAGCATTTCACTGTAAGGTCTACACCTGTTGTATTCGGCGCATGTGACAAATACAATTTGATTTGATTTGAAGTCCCCCCCTAAAAAAAGAAGATTACATTCAAACTCAATGTTAATTTTCATCCATAAACTCTGAGCCGACCCAGCCAATAAGCAATATAAGCTGCCACCTGTGGCTGCTAGGGGACCCCACGGCTGCTAGTTTTTTAGGAACTCAGTCGGGCTCTCAACTTACTGTTGAGAGTTAGAATAGTAGAATACACTAAGTACAATTTTGAAATTTGGTAGTGCATCAGCAGTTTTCCTCAGTCACTGGCAGTATTGTTAGTCACTGACAGTCACTCAATCAGCCAATGTCAGCAAACATTTCTTTAGATTGCTAGATAAGTTAGTCTAGCCAGCTATCTAAATCTTGTAGGAATCACGGCCAAATTACCAACTGGGAGTCCAGGTTTTGCCCGCGAGGTGGGGGGGCCCCCAACCAAATCTCTCTTAGGGCCCCCAAAATGCTACGACAGGCCCTGCGTATAATGAAGACTTCCTGTTTTGGTGCATCAGTTGTTCCACTGGTGGAGAGTGATACAGTTCAGACAAGCTAGTAACGTCTATTACTGTCCAGTGTTTCTCAGGATGCAGGCTTATCTGGCGGTCACAGAGCTCGCCAGGATCTCCTATTCTGATAGTTTTCCCCTAATGAAAATCCACATTTACTGCTTTTTATTGCATAGTCAAATATAAACCGTGTTCATTAAAAATTATTGAATGAGTTGGAGTAAAATAGTAGAAAATGTTGTATGGATTAATATAAATGACGTTGCCACGAGCACCAGAGATATTGAGATGAGCGAGATGCAAGACTTTCTCTCTCAAACAGCCACACACATTATCTGTGCATGTGCAAGGGTTGGCTTTACACTGTTACAGCGTGGAAGCCAGGGCACGAAAACAGCGGAGAGGTTGAGCCTTGAGCTCAATGATCTTAGTTGTTGCGGAAATTGACCCACTATGCGGTTTACTTTCTGCATCTACGTCATATGAGTCTACATTTAACTACTGTTCATTTCACAGCAGTCTGTTCATTTCACAGCAGTGAACGTATTGTATTGTTAAAACAATAGTATTGTTGTTCTTAAAGTACTGACCAGTAATGATTTTGAATGATATTTTCCTGCTAAGGCCTCCTCCCTGCAGACCCAGTCCCTTGCTGTAACCCAAAATAACCTAATAACACCACAAAGGTGGAATTCCCCAACAGAAGCAGCAGTGACCAAATCTTTGTCTGTCTCTCTGTCTCCCTGTCTCCCTGTCTCTCTGTCTCCCTGTCTGTCTGTCTGCAGCCAGTCTTGTGTGTCTCAGCCACAATGGTCAATCTGAGGGATGTCTTGGTCATGAGGTATTTGGTATACAGAACTAGGCAATACTTCCCCAATTCAAACAAACCTATCACTGTGATGCTGCTCAGACAAAAATCTGTCTCTTTAGAGGTGGCTAAGGAATCTTGCTGAAGCAAAACTCTTTGGCAATTGACAAAGTCAAGTAATGATAAAGACAGGTGAGGCAACTGAATTATGATATTCACCTGATGCGCCGTCTCTCCTCTCCACAGCACGGGTCCACTGAGGCTACATACCCAAAGCATCTTACCACTGGTGTCTGTCTGACCACAACTGGCCATCCTAAGAGACAGAAATACCAGATGGATGTCTTCTACAATTAAGCATTACTTGACAAGTTTGGAGACATGATAGTAGTGTCTCACCTAATGTTCTCATCACAGAAATTATGGTTCTTACTCTATGATATGTTTGATAGAGTAGACAGAGCTTCTACAAACAAACTCAAGATCAAGGTTACATAACAAGCAAGAGTCAATCCTAGCCAGCAATTTTTATTTTACCACTCTTTCCCTCTTAGTTTTAACACGACTCAGGATATGACCCAGATGCAGACACAGGAGACGGAAGGTTCAATACACAGAGTAGTTTATTAAACCACAGGAGGCAGGCAAAGGGCAGGTCGAGGACAGGCAGAAGTTCGTAAACCAGGTCCTTGTCCGACAGGTACAGGGCGACAGGCAGGCAGAAGTTTGTAAACCAGGTCAGAGTCAGATAGGTACAGGACGGCAGGCAGGCTCAGGGTCAGGGCAAGCAGAATGGTGTGGCAGGCGGGCTCAGGGTCAGGGCAGGCAGAAAATGGTTGGAACCGGGATGACTAGAAAAAAGGGACTAGAGAAAACAGGAGTACGGAAAAACACGCTGGTAGGCTTGACGAGACAAGACGAACTGGCAACAGACAAACAGAAAACACAGGTATAAATGTACAGGGGATAATGGGGAAAATGGGAGACACCTGGAGGGGGGTGGAGACAAGCACAAGACAGGTGAAACAGATCAGGGTGTGACAAGTTTGAGAGCATCCTATATATATATACAATAATAAAACAATTTACTTTTCTTTTCTGTTTTGCATGTTATTTTAGCATTAATACGTGTCACATATTAGTTTGCAAACAATGTAAAAAATAAATAAATCATAGAGTTAATAAAGCCGCATACAAACATGGTCTCTTTTTTGCTTTCTTGAGTAAGGCAGCTCCAAAATGCAGGTGTTTCAGCCTAGCTCAGTGCTTTCTGTGGTGGCGGAGAGGTTGGTAATGTTTTCTAGTTGCGCCGTGATTGACTCAGTGTTCTGTCACTCATGGGGATACTACGTCACCGCAAAATGTACGGGTAGAGCTTGAGAATTCAAGCCCCTTGGTTGCTGCCATAGACTTACATTAGAAGTGCCCATCCAAAAGGCTCAAGGTCATTCGCCACAGATAAAATGACATCAAATCACGTTATATCTACCTTAGCTTTGATTGGACTGACATGTCAACAGCATACTTTCAAAATCTTAGCTAACAAGCTAGACAAGCAGTCATCATCATGCATCAAGTCAGCAATCCACTGGCAAATCCTTTTCATTCCTTGTCATATGAAGAGAAATGACAGATAAAACATAACGGTGCTCATCGGCCATTGGACATAAACATTACACAACAAGTTGGAAATCGCAAATTCAACAATGAGTGCTAAGGCGCCACTGCAGCCCCGGGTTCGATCCCAGGCTGTGTCACAGCCGGCCATGACCGGGAGACCCATGGGATGGTGCACAATTGGCCCAGCATCGTACGGGTTAGGGGAAGGTTTGGCTGGCCGGGATGTCCTTGTCTCATCGTGCTCTAGCGACTCCTTGTGGCGGGTAGGTCAGTCGACTTCAGTCGTCAGTTCAAAAGTGTTTCCTTCGACACATTGGTGCTGTCACACCCTGATCTGTTTCTCCTGTCTTGTGCTTGTCTCCACCCCTCTCCATTTTCCCCATTATCCCCTGTGCATTTATACCTGTGTTTTCTGTTTGTCTGTTGCCAGTTCGTCTTGTCTCGTCAAGCCTACCAGCGTGTTTTTCCCCATACTCCTGTTCTCTCTAGTCCCTGTTTTCTAGTTCTCCCGGTTCTGACCTATTCTGCCTGCCCTCACCCTGAGCCTGCCTGCCGTCCTGTACCTATCAGACTGACCTGGTTATGAACCTCTGCCTGTCCTCGACCTGCCCTTTGCCTGCCTCCTGTGGTTTGAACCTTCCATCTCCTGTGTCTGCATTAGGTGCGGCTGGCTTCCAGGTTAAGCGAGCAGTGTGTCAAGAAGCAGTGTGGCTTGGCTCTCGACCTTTGCCGAGTCCGTAGGGGAATTGCAGCGATGAGACAAGATCGTAACTACCAATTGGATATCACGAAAAAGGGGGTAACGCCATGGGTCAGAAAAGTTTGAATACATTGGCCATGCTGTCTATCCAGCATGACTTCTGCCGCATTCAAAATGACTGGAAACTCGGAACTGGAAAATCTCAGACTTCAGTGAGTTCAAGACAACTGGGATAAAACTAGCTCAGACTGGGAAAATACAGAAAATAATTTTGAATTCCGAGTCGGGATTTCGGGCCTCTTTCTAGAGCCCACAAGAAGGACCGCCGCACCACCTTCCTGTTCAAGTGAGCACAGCACAACAAGGTGAGCCCAAAAATGTATTATATGCTGCTGCATAAATGATGAGATATGTATACTGTAGCTAAGAAAGTAATACTAAGTGTATGTTGTGTAGTAAGCTGTTAGTAGCCCATGTGCCTCACCCTAATACTTTACTACCTTTTCACCTCACAACTTAGCCTACTGTTCTGACTTGGTGGTGCACATTTAGCCTATAACCTGTTTTAGAGAAATGTCATCATGTCACGGATTCTGCCGAGGCTGCTCCTCCTCCTTGCTCGGGCAGGCTTCGGCGTTTGTCGTCCCCGGAGTACTAGCTACTGCCGTTCGATGTTATCGGTGTTTGTTTAGTTTTGTCTGTATTGTTTACACCTGTTCGTCATTATGTTAATTGTTTCCCTTATAATTACCCCTGTCTCTCATCAGTGCTTTGTGTGTGATTGTTTTCCCCTTCACGGTTGTCTATTTTGTGAGCGGGTTATTTCCTCCCTGCGTGGAGTTATTTTCTGTGCCCTTTTGGATCCTTTTCGTATATTAAGAGTACGTATACGAGAGTTCTGTGTCCTGCGCCTGACTTCGTTTACCGCATCTCACAGACAGTCGTGACAGAATCACACACCTTACCATGGAGTCAGCAGGAGCGACGGCACCGACTGGATCACTCGAGGAGCGCGTCCTACAACAGGCAGCGATGCTCCAAAATCTTGGTGCCGCTATGGATAACGTTATGAACACTTTGGGACGATGGGAGAGAGGAGGTTTGCCAACACCTCCTCCAACGATACCACCACCATCGGCTACTCCTATTGTCTCACATCCGGAGTCCAGTGGGATTCGGCTCTCGCTCCCGAGGGCTTATGATGGCACCGCAGCCGGGTGTTAGGGTTTCCTGCTCCAGGTGGAACTTTACCTGGCAACCATTCACCCGGCACCCTCGGGATACGAGAGCGTGTCCGCCCTCATCTCCTGTCTGTCCGGCAAGGCACTGGAGTGGGCCAACGCCGAGTGGGGAGGGATAGACGCCGCTACTGTGAACTATGCGGAGTTCACCCGCCGCTTCAGGGCAGTGTTCGATCATCCCCCGGAGGGGAAGGCGGCGGGTGAGCGTCTATTCCACCTCAGACAGGGGAGGAGGAGCGCGCAGGAATTCGCACTGGACTTCCGGACTCTGGCTGCCAATTCGGGATGGAATGAGAGGGCCCTCATCGACCACTACAGATGCAGCCTGAGGCAGGACGTTCATCGAGAGCTGGCCTGCAGGGACACCAACCTAAGCTTCGATCAGCTGGTGGACATGTCGATTCGCTTGGATACCCTGTTGGCTACCCGCGGACGTCCAGCGCTGAGGCCGTCCATTCCATCCCCCAGCACCTCCGAGCCGAGCCCTATGGAGCTTGGGGGTGCTGGTAGTAGGGAGGCCAGGAAGGAGGCTGTCCCCTGCACCAACTGTGGCCGCCGAGGACACACGGCGGTTCGGTGCTGGGGAGGGTCTCCTCGGATTCGAGGCAGCAGGCAGCGCACTGATGAGTCATTCCCGGTGAGTAAGGTCCCAACTCACCCAGAGCTCTCTGCTGCTCATATGTGTATCCAAGTGATGTTTCCAGAAGTTTATTCTTACTCCCAGCATAAGGCGCTAGTCGATTCAGGCGCAGCTGGGAATTTTATCGATCGCCATTTCTCATATAAGTTAGGGATCCCTATATTACCAGTCGATGTGCCCTTCCCTATCCATGCCCTAGATAGCTGGCCTTTGGGGTCGGGATTGATTAGCGAGTCACCCAACTCGCCCTGCTCCGCGTCCTCCTGGCCGTCCCCGAGGCCGGGGTCGGCGCACGGCTGGAGCCGCGCGTCAAGGGGGGGGGTACTGTCACGGATTCTGCCGAGGCTGCTCCTCCTCCTTGCTCGGGCAGGCTTCGGCGTTCGTCATCCCCGGAGTACTAGCTACTGCCGTTCGATGTTATCGGTGTTTGTTTAGTTTTGTCTGTATTGTTTACACCTGTTCGTCATTATGTTAATTGTTTCCCTTATAATTACCCCTGTCTCTCATCTGTACTTTGTGTGTGATTGTTTTCCCCTTCACGGTTGTCTATTTTGTGAGCGGGTTATTTCCTCCCTGCGTGGAGTTATTTTCTGTCCTTTTGGATCCTTTTCGTATTAAAAGTACATATCCGAGAGCTCTGTGTCCTGCGCCTGACTTCGTTTACCGCATCTCACAGACAGTCGTGACACATCATTGAGTATTGTAAGAGCTTTCATTGTCTGCTTATATGCCCCCTTTATAAATCCTACTGTTCTGAGTTGGTGTAAAGGGAGAATACTGTAAGAACGGCCCATGTTCTGAATTCTGTCGCTGTACATTTAAAAAGTGCTGAACAAATAGTTATATTGACTACGTCCGTCCTAGCTCGCTCAATAATGTCTTAATCAAAATTACGGATTGCCTCTTATCCACTCTTCGTCCCCTTATGCCATAGTTTGTACATCTCAATTGTCAGTAGAAACCACACTTGTTTAAGCAGGTCAGCCATATCAGCTATGTTTTTTAAAAAGGCAGTAAATGAGGCTGAATGAACTGTTTCGCTGCCAGACAAGGCTCAGCTGACAGCCAGGTGTAGCAGTGGTAAGGTTTTGGGACTGCTGTTGAAATTCTCTGCTGTTGGGACAGCTTTATGTAGGCCCTAACAGTTTGTCGGCACCGTTTGTCACCGTTATAGTGCAATCAATTGTGTAGTGGCTTTGCTGGCATGCAACCAAAACATTTCTTGTTTTTGCCCCACCAAGATTGACATGCTAAAATCGCCACTGATCATACCCATTAACCCATTCATATGCATTGATATAACATGAACATAGAGTATTTGGATTTCAGATCAGTCAAGGAATCTAACATCAGGTAGGAACTGTTATGTCATCACTGACAGCTGACATGTACAGCTGATTCATCACAATCTCTGCCAAAGAATAAGTGATATCAGTGAGGAATGGCCTTAGCAAATTGGGCTTGTTTTTCCTGTACTCACACAATGTCTTATTATGTGGTGGTGAAATAAATGAGTTAGTTTTAATGATAGTGTTGACTTAATGTTGGAGCCCTTCATGTCCACATGAACTGCGTTAACACTTAGACTTCAGCCTGGATTGATCTAATCCCTCTGTCTTCACAAATCATACTGCAAATGTACAGTGGGGAAAAAAAGTATTTAGTCAGCCACCAATTGTGCAAGTTCTCCCACTTAAAAAGATGAGAGAGGCCTGTAATTTTCATCATAGGTACACGTCAACTATGACAGACAAAATGAGAAAAGAAAATCCAGAAAATCACATTGTAGGATTTTTAATGAATTTATTTGCGAATTATGGTGGAAAATAAGTATTTGATCAATAACAAAAGTTTCTCAATACTTTGTTATATACCCTTTGTTGGCAATGACACAGGTCAAACGTTTTCTGTAAGTCTTCACAAGGTTTTCACACACTGTTGCTGGTATTTTGGCCCATTCCTCCATGCAGATCTCCTCTAGAGCAGTGATGTTTTGGGGCTGTCGCTGGGCAACACAGACTTTCAACTCCCTCCAAATATTTTCTATGGGGTTGAGATCTGGAGACTGGCTAGGCCACTCCAGGACCTTGAAATGCTTCTTACGAAGCCACTCCTTCGTTGCCCGGGCGGTGTGTTTGGGATCATTGTCATGCTGAAAGACCCAGCCACGTTTCATCTTCAATGCCCTTGCTGATGGAAGGAGGTTTTCACTCAAAATCTCACGATACATGGCCCCATTCATTCTTTCCTTTACACGGATCAGTCGTCCTGGTCCCTTTGCAGAAAAACAGCCCCAAAGCATGATGTTTCCACCCCCATGCTTCACAGTAGGTATGGTGTTCTTTGGATGCAACTCAGCATTCTTTGTCCTCCAAACACGACGAGTTGAGTTTTTACCAAAAAGTTATATTTTGGTTTCATCTGACCATATGACATTCTCCCAATCCTCTTCTGGATCATCCAAATGCACTCTAGCAAACTTCAGACGGGCCTGGACATGTACTGGCTTAAGCAGGGGGACACGTCTGGCACTGCAGGATTTGAGTCCCTGGCGGCGTAGTGTGTTACTGATGGTAGGCTTTGTTACTTTGGTCCCAGCTCTCTGCAGGTCATTCACTAGGTCCCTCCGTGTGGTTCTGGGATTTTTGCTCACCGTTCTTGTGATCATTTTGACCCCACGGGGTGAGATCTTGCGTGGAGGCCCAGATCGAGGGAGATTATCAGTGGTCTTGTATGTCTTCCATTTCCTAATAATTGCTCCCACAGTTGATTTCTTCAAACCAAGCTGCTTACCTATTGCAGATTCAGTCTTCCCAGCCTGGTGCAGGTCTACAATTCTGTTTCTGGTGTCCTTTGACAGCTCTTTGGTCTTGGCCATAGTGGAGTTTGGAGTGTGACTGTTTGAGGTTGTGGACAGGTGTCTTTTATACTGATAACAAGTGCCATTAATACAGGTAACGAGTGGAGGACAGAGGAGCCTCTTAAAGAAGAAGTTACAGGTCTGTGAGAGCCAGAAATCTTGCTTGTTTGTAGGTGACCAAATACTTATTTTCCACCATAATTTGCAAATAAATTCATTAAAAATCCTACAATGTGATTTTCTGGATTTCTTTTCTCAATTTCTCTGTCATAGTGTACCTATGATGAAAATTACAGGCCTCTCTCATCTTTTTAAGTGGGAGAACTTGCACAATTGGTGGCTGACTAAATACTTTTTTCCCCCACTGTACGTCCTATTGCACTCTATTTTCATACTGCATGGTGGTGAGCTCCTGAGTGGCGCAGTGGTCTAAGGCACTGCATCGCAGTGCTAACTGTGCCACTAGAGATCCTGGTTCGAATCCAGGCTCTGTCGCAGCCGGCCGCGACCGGGAGACTCATGGGCGGCGCACAATTGGCCCAGCGTCGTCCAGGGTAGGGGAGGGAATGGCCGGCAGGGATGTAGCTCAGTTGATAGAGCATGGCGTTTGCAACGCCAGGGTTGTGGGTTCGTTTCCCATGGGGGGCCAGTATAAAAAAATATATATATATTCACTAACTGTAAGTCGCTCTGGATAAGAGCGTCTGCTAAATGACTAAAATGTAAATGTAAATGTCAATGGTTAGTAATAACAGTATACCGACTTTGCACAAATAATCAGAACAATGCAACTGTTATGCAACAGTCAATGAATGACAAATGTTGTTCAATACTGCTCACACTTGTCCTTATGCTGCTCACACTTGTCCTTAATCTCGTTTCTCTCCAAACAGACATTGACATGAAATTGCCTGTTTGGTATATACTTAGTCTAGGTTAGAACAAATATCTCTATCTCAGACAAATTGCCATTGACTTCATTCACTCTCTCCCACTTGCACAAAGAACTGAGTACAGATTCAATGTAGAAACCTACAAAAATGGTCCATGTCTGTTTGTTTCCATGTCCTGTTCATTTTCAGTATGTCAGGGCGTGTGTAGGTGTAGTGTAGGAAATCAGATGCAGGACGCAGACGGTAGGTTCCAAATGCTGTATTCCGGCCCAAACACAGGCAACAGGGCAACAAAGCCCAACAGCTAAACTACGCCCAAGGCGTATAGGCAAAATGCGCACAAACAGGTGCGACAAAATGAAGTAGTGCACGAAACAAGTGCAATCGAGCTCCAGCGCAGTGGAGAGAATATGCTCAACCGAGCAAACACAACACTGACGAAAAACAATCATACACAACACATGACAAACACAACGAGAAACTTATAGGACACTAATCACGTAAAACAGAAACAGGTGTGACACAAACAGACAAAAGCAAACGAACATGAAACATCTATCGGTGGCAGCTAGAATTCCGGAGACGACGAGCGCCGAAGCCTGCCCGAACAAGGAGGAGAGGCAGCCTCGGCCGAAACCGTGACAGTACCCCCCCCTTGACGCGCGGCTCCAGACGCGCGCCGACTCCGGCCTCGGGGACGGCCAGGGGGACGCGGCGCAGGGCGCGTCGGATGCCTCCGATGGAACTCCGTCAGAAGCGATGGGTCCAACACGTCTCTCCTCGGCACCCAGCACCGCTCCTCCGGACCGTACCCCTCCCACTCCACTAGATACTGGAGACCCCCCATCCGACGTCTCGAATCCAAGATGGATCTCACGGAGTACGCCGGTGCCCCCTCGATGTCCAACGGGGGCGGAGGAGTCTCCAAGATCTCATCGTCTTGGAGTGGGCCCGCTACCACCGGCCTGAGAAGGGACACATGGAACGAGGGGTTAATACACTTATACTCCACAGGTAGCTGTAATCTATAACAAACCTCGTTCAACCTCCTCAGGACTTTAAATGGCCCTACAAACCGCCGACCCAGTTTCCGACAGGGCAGGCGGAGGGGCAGGTTTCTGGTAGAGAGCCAGACTCGATCACCAGGTGTGTACACCGGTGCCTCACTGCGGTGGAGATCAGCGCTCGCCTTCTGACGTCGGAGGGCCCGCTGCAGGTGGACGTGTGCAGCGTTCCAAGTCTCCTCCGAGCGCCGCGCCCACTCATCCACCGCAGGAGCTTCGATCTGGCTCTGCTGCCAGGGTGCCAGAACCGGCTGGTAACCTAACACACATTGAAATGGGGTTAGGTTCGTGGAGGAATGGCGTAGGGAATTCTGGGCCATCTCGGCCCAGGGAACGTACCTTGACCACTCCTCCGGCCGGTCCTGGCAGTATGTTCTGAGAAACCTACCCACATCCTGGTTTACGCGTTCCACCTGCCCATTGCTCTCCGGGTGGTAGCCCGAGGTGAGACTCACCGAGACCCCCAACCGCTCCATAAACGCTCTCCAGACCCTGGAGGTGAATTGGGGACCCCGATCAGCCACAATGTCCTCGGGCACCCCGTAGTGCCGGAACACATGGGTAAACAGTGCCTCGGCGGTTTGCAGGGCCGTAGGAAGACCCGGCATGGGGAGCAAACGACAGGCCTTAGAGAACCGGTCCACAACGACCAGGATGGTGGTATTCCCTTGGGAGAGGGGAAGATCTGTTATAAAGTCCACTGAGAGGTGGGACCATGGCCGTTGTGGAACGGGCAGGGGTAGCAACTTACCCCTAGGTAAATGTCTAGGCGCCTTACACTGGGCGCACACCGAGCAAGAGGAAACATAAACCCTCACATCCCTAGCCAACGTGGGCCACCAGTACTTGGCACTAAGACAGTGCACTGTCCGGCCGATACCCGGATGTCCAGAGGAGGGTGACGTGTGAGCCCAATAAATCAATCGATCCCGAACCTCGAGCGGAACGTACTTCCGACCCTCCGGGCACTGTGATGGACTAGGGTCGGTGCGTAACGCCCGCTCGAGTTCAGCATCGATCTCCCACACTACCGGCGCCACCAGACACGACGCAGGCAGTATGGGAGTGGGCTCCACGGACCTCTCCTCCGCGTCATACCGCCGAGACAGCGCATCTGCCTTGCCATTCTGTGACCCAGGGATGTACGTGATCTTAAACGTAAACCTGGTCAAGAACATACTCCATCTTGCCTGGCGAGGGTTCAGCCTCCTCGCCGCTCGGATGTACTCCAGGTTACGGTGGTCCGTCAAAATGAGGAAAGGGTGTTGAGCCCCCTCAAGCCAGTGCCTCCACACCTTTAGAGCCTGTACCACGGCTAACAGCTCCCTGTCCCCTACGTCATAGTTCCGCTCCGCCGGACTGAGCTTCTTAGAGTAAAAAGCACAGGGGCGGAGTTTAGGTGGCGCGCCAGATCGTTGTGAAAGCACGGCTCCTAACCCGGCCTCCGACGCGTCCACCTCTACTTGGAACGGCAAAGAGGGATCCGGGTGCGCCAGCACTGGGGCCGAGGTAAACAGGTCCTTCAGCCTCCCAAACGCCCTGTCCGCCTCGGCCGACCACTGCAGACGCACCGGACCCCCCTTCAACAGAGACGTGATGGGAGCTGCCACCTGTCCAAACCCCCGGATAAACCTCCTGTAGTAATTTGCAAACCCCAAGAACTGCTGCACCTCCTTCACAGTGGTTGGTGTTTGCCAATTACGCACGGCCGACACTCGATCTACCTCCATCCTCACCCCTGACGCAGACAACTGATAACCCAAAAAGGAGACCGACTCCTGGAAAAACAGACACTTCTCTGCCTTCACATACAGGTCGTGCTCCACCAGCCTCCGCAACACCTTGCGCACCAGGGCTACATGCTCGACACGGGTAGGTGAGTACACGAGAATGTCATCAATGTACACCACCACCCCCTGCCCCTGCATGTCCCTGAAGATCTCATCCACAAATGATTGGAAAACTGATGGAGCATTCATCAACCCGTATGGCATGACCAGATACTCGTAATGGCCCGAGGTGGTACTAAAGGCTGTTTTCCATTCATCGTTCTCCCTGATGCGCACCAAGTTGTACGCGCTCCTGAGATCTAGTTTCGTGAAGAAACGCGCCCCATGCAACGACTCAGTCATGGTCGCAATCAGCGGGAGTGGATAACTATACTTCACCGTAATCTGATTGAGACCACGGTAATCGATGCATGGGCGCAAACCACCATCCTTTTTCTTCACGAAAAAGAAACTCGAGGACGCGGGGGAAGTGGACGGCCGTATGTATCCTTGTCTCAGTGATTCGTCTATGTAAATCTCCATAGCTTTCTTCTCCTCCTGAGACAGAGGATACACATGGCTCCGTGGGAGCGCAGCTCCTGCCTGGAGGTTTATCGCACAATCCCCCTGCCTATGGGGTGGCAACTGCGTTGCCCTCGCCTTACTAAACGCAATAGCCAAATCCCCATACTCAGGTGGAATGTGCAATGCGGGCACCTGGTTTGGACTCTCCACCGAGGTAGCCCCTACGGAAACGCCCAAACATCTACCCACACACTGAGCAGACCACTCCATCAGAGCCCTCTCCTGCCACGAAATCACTGGGTTATGGGTACTCAACCAGGGCATTCCCAGCACCACCGGATACGCAGGAGAGTCAATCAGGAACAGCTGAATCATCTCCTGATGACCCCCCTGCGCACACATCCTAAGTGGCGCCGTGACCTCCCTGATCAAGCCCGTACCCAACGGACGACTATCTAGGGCGTGACCGGGAAAAGGAACATCAACAGGAATGAGGGGAATCCCTAACGCTAAACAAAACTTTTTATCAATAAAATTCCCAGCTGCGCCTGAATCTACCAGCGCCTTATGCTGGGCATGAGGTGCTACCTGTGGAAAACTTACAGGCATACAAAAATGGGCAACAGAGAGCTCTGGGTGAGTGGGGCGCCTACTCACCTGGAGGGAATCCCCAGTGCGGGGCCTGTCGTCATCTCCCCTAGGAGGCCATCCCCAGCACCTAGCCGCGGTGTGTCCTCCCCGGCCACAGTTGGTGCAGTGGATGGACCCCCTAGCCTGCCGACTCCTCCTCTCTCTAGCGCCAGCGCCCCCGAGCTCCATGGGACAAGGCTCGGAGGCGCTGGAGGGTGGAATGGACGGACCCTCCGCAAGACGTCCGCGGGTAGCCAGCAGGGTATCCAGCCTGATGGACATATCCACCAGCTGGTCGAAGGTGAGACTGGTGTCCCTGCAAGCCAGCTCCCGACGGACGTCCTCCCGTAGGCTGCATCGGTATAGATCGATGAGGGCCCGATCATTCCACCCTGCATCTGCCGCCAGAGTACGGAATTCGAGTGCGAATTCCTGGGCACTTCTCCTCCCCTGTCGGAGGAAGACCAGACGCTCCCCCGCCGCTTTCCCCTCCGGGGGATGGTCGAACACCGCTCTGAAGCGGCGGGAGAACTCAGGGTACGTAATGGTCGTGGCGTCTATCTTCCTCCACTCCGCGTTGGCCCACTCCAACGCTTTTCCGGCCAGGCAGGAGATCAGAGCGGACACGCTCTCGTGCCCTGAAGGTGCCGGGTGCACGGTGGCCAGGTATAGCTCGACCTGGAGCAGGAATCCCTGACACCCAGCCGCTGTCCCGTCGTAAGCCCTCGGGAGAGATAGTCGGACTCCTCGAGGTTCCGGTGCTGGAACGGGCGGGCTGGCCGATGGTGCTGGCAGGGCGGGCGGTGGTGGAGGCGAACCCCAGCCTCGGAGTGTGGTAATCACCTCCTGCAGGGCGTTCCCCATCTGCAGGAGTTGCTCCTGCTGATCCCGAACCTGGGCTTCCAGTCTGGTCTGGGCTGCTTCGGCTCCTGCTGATTCCATGAGTGGTGTATGATTCTGTCAGGGCGTGTGTAGGTGTAGTGTAGGAAATCAGATGCAGGACGCAGATGGTAGGTTCCAAATGCTGTATTCCGGCCCAAACACAGGCAACAGGGCAACAAAGCCCAACAGCTAAACTACGCCCAAGGCGTATAGGCAAAATGCGCACAAACAGGTGCGACAAAATGAAGTAGTGCACGAAACAAGTGCAATCGAGCTCCAGCGCAGTGGAGAGAATATGCTCAACCGAGCAAACACAACACTGACGAAAAACAATCATACACAACACATGACAAACACAACGAGAAACTTATAGGACACTAATCACGTAAAACAGAAACAGGTGTGACACAAACAGACAAAAGCAAACGAACATGAAACATCTATCGGTGGCAGCTAGAATTCCGGAGACGACGAGCGCCGAAGCCTGCCCGAACAAGGAGGAGAGGCAGCCTCGGCCGAAACCGTGACACAGTAGGGCTGATGGTTTTGTCCTTTAGCTTGCAATATGTTACATTTTTGACAATTTATATAAAATAGATTTATCCAGCAAAAAGGGGACGTCTTAAGAGCATTTGGCGACGTTCCCATTAGGTCTCTTTAAGGGTTTCAGCAAGACATTATCCCACTGATGTTCTAGGAACATTAAAACGTGACGTTAACTTCAGGACCATAAGAGGGCGTTCAGTACATGTCTCAGTTTGGTCGCAGTATAACGTTATAATAAGGTATTTTGATGTCAATTACGAAACTTTATGAAAAGGTTCTGATAGGACATTATCCGTGGAACATTCAATGACCACAAGGAGACGTTTCATGATGGTCAAGGGGAGGTCGCATGATGGCCCCAAAATAATGTTCTTTGGGGGACCTTTGTCTAGTTCCCTGTAAGTTACCAGGACGTCACTGAGGACCATGTCAGGACCTTTTTAGGATGTTCTCAGGACTTTCATTTTACTAGTCATAAGGATGTCCCGTGATGTTCCCAAGGGAACGTTCTCTGGGGGACCATTTTGTCTAGTTTCCCGTAAGTTACCAGGACATCACTGAGGACCATGTCAGGGCCTTTTTAGGACGTTCTTAGGAATTTCATTTTACTAGTCATTAGCACGTCGCATGATGGTCGTAAGGGAATGTCCCTGCAAACAATGAGTTGTTAGGCTGTCCCCATAACGTAACAAAATGGTTGCCTAAAGTGGTCAGGACATTGTGTCATGGTCCCCTGGAGGTTTTGTCTAGTTCCTGGTTTGTCACCAAAAAAAAGAAACTCCCCGGGACCATGACACAACATCCCAAGAACATCCTAAAAACCTCCTCGGGGATGTCCCGGGACAAACCGGGAACTAGACAAAATCTCCAAGGAACCATGACACAATGTCCTGACCACGTATAGTAACACACACACACACACACACAAACCGTTAATGACTACTTGGCCTGTACTGGGTTCTTCCACTGTATAATAGTTAGTGCAATACCACATTTACAGGCTTTAGGTCTACAGCGGGATATTCCCTCACTGTGAATCAGCCCGAATGAGACCACATCTGATCTTAGCCACAAACTATTAACACTCTTGTATAGTTTTTTACGATAACGAAAGTTGATGGCTTAATTCAATATTCCATTAAAACACTACACAATCTGCATAATGCATGTATGTTACAATGAGTTCAAATGATATTTCCAAACTAAATGGCCACCGGGCCTAAGGTGCATTTAACAACGTCGCTGCCTGTTGTTGTACATGGGTTCCACTTCAACTAATTACATCAGCTTCATAAACTAATGCTGTGGATCATGGCTCAGTTGGAGCCATGTGTTTTCCCTGATTTCAGCTTTGCTTTAAGGCAGCCAAACTGCCAGCGCTGCATTGACCAGACTAGGATTACAGTAAGGTCCTCAACATGCTCTGAGGAGATCGTAAAAGTGGATCTCCTAATTCTACTGCAGACTTTCCACAAAGGATATAAAGAGTAAGGGTTGTGTGGTCTAGTGATGTGACATCCACACTCTCTCTCTCTCTCTCTCACTCTCTCTCACTCTCTCTCACTCAACTTACTGAGACTTAGAATAATAGAATACACAAGGTGCAATTAAGAAATGTGGTTGTGCATCAGCAGTCAATCATGGTCGAATTACTGACAGAGGTGGGGCCCATTGATCATCAGTTATCACATTAAAAACCGCAAAAATGTGCCTCCACCCTATGGCAAAATGTGTAATATTGCAAGAAATTAGTTATATATGAAAATGTATGCACTCACTAACTGTAAGTCGCTCTGGATAAGAGCGTCTGCTAAATGACTAAAATGTAAATGTAAATATAATTGCTAATTCTTCTCACCGCCCCATGGAATGTGTAGAATTGCAGCAAACTTGCTTTAAAACGGCAACATTTTCTCTACACCCCATGGCAAAATGCGGACAATTGCAGGAAATGAACTTTAAAACTTAAATATTTTCTCTTCAATGAGTTCCGTTTTTTTGTGGCCCTCACCCCCATCAAAGTTGCCCATCCCTGCACTAGAGCCTCAAGGTACTGTAGGTGTTGGGGTAATGATTGATTCAGACAGAAAGGGGAGAAGGTGTGTAATCTTGTGGTGTTAGAGGTGTCTTGATGTTCAGCTGCTGGTGAACCACTGGTTGATTTGACAGCCCAGGATATCAGACACACGTATAAACATCTCAATGACAATTCCAGACAAACCTGAATAAGATTGAACTGTTGTGACTTGACAACAAACGAGGTGAAAACTTAACAAATGCAGCTTGTCTCGACTTGATGCTGTCACGATCGTCGGGAACAGAGGACCAATGCGCAGCGTTGAATGCAAACATATTTATTAACACTGAAGGAAACACGAACAAAAACGATAACGTGACAGTCACGGTCTAACACAAACCGACTGGAAACAAGAACCCACAAACACAACGGGAAAAACAGACAGTTTAAATATGGCTCCCAATCAGAGACAACCAGCTGACAGCTGACACTCGTTGCCTCTGATTGGGAGTCACTCAGGCCAACATAGAAATAAGCAAACTAGAACTCCAAACATAGAAATAGAATACATAGATCTACACACCCTGGCTCAACATAACAGTGTCCCCAGAGCCAGGGCTTGACAGTACCCCCCCCCTAAAGGCGCGGACTCCGACCGCGCCAACTAAATACCACAGGGGAGGGACCGGGTGGGCACTCCGCCTTGGCGGCGGATCCGGCTCCGGGCCTGATCCCCACTCCCTCTCCAACCCCCCAAAGTACCCCTGGTCCGGTCTGGCCCCGCTGGCCGGAGCTGGACTGCACACTGATGGAGCGGATTGCTCTAGCTCCGGCGTAACGCATCTGACCGGTGCCGGACCAGGCACCAGTGGAACAGGCACGTGCCGTGCCGGACTGACGACGCCCACCACTGGCTTGGTGTGGAGAACAGGCACGGGCCGTGCTGGACTGACGACGCACACCACTGGCTTAGTGTGAGGAGCAGGAGCGGGCCGAACCGGGCTGGCGACGCGCACCACTGGCTTGGTGCGGGAAGCAGGAGCGGACCGGACCGGGCTGACGATGCGCACCCCTGGCTTGGTGCGTGGAGCAGCAACGGGCCGGACCGGGCTGACGATACGCACCCCTGGCTTGGAGCGTGGAGCAGGAACGGGCTGGACCGGGCTGACGACTCGCACCCCTGGCTTGGTGCGAGTGGCAGGAACAGGCCGGACCGGGCTGGCGACGCGCACCATAGGCTTGGTGCGGGGAGCAGGAACAGGCCGGGCCGGGCTGGCGAATCGCACCATAGGCTTGGTGCGAGGAGCAGGAACAGGCCGGGCCGAGCTGGCGACGCGCACCGCAGGCTTGGTGCGAGGGGCAGGAGCAGGCCGGGCCGGGCTGGCGACGCGCACCGTAGGCTTGGTGCGAGGGGCAGGAGCAGGCCGGGCCGGGCTGGCGACGCGCACCGTAGGCTTGGTGCGAGGGGCAGGAACAGGCCGGGCTGGGCTGGCGACGCGCACCGTACACTTGGTGCGGGGAGCAGGAACAGACCGGACCGTACTGGGGACACACACCACTGGCCCTACACCGGGATCTGGAACGGGCCGGACCGGACTGGTAACACACCCCAGTACCTCTCGCCGTGCCTCTACACCTTCCATCCCCTCTTCGACCAGTGGCCCCCGTAACCTGGCGGCCTCCTCTGCCAACCCGCTGGACCGCTCTATCGCGGCCTCCTGCTGCCCCGACGTCGTGAGCCCCCCCCTAAAAATGTTCTGGGGTTCTCTCCTCCCCGTGGGCCAGGCCTCTATAATTCTCACCCAACTCTCGCTCTTCTGCTTCCAACTCCCGCCATTCAGCTCCTCATTGGGCTTTACCCAGTCGAAGCTCTTCCTCCACTGTTCCCAAGTCCACCCTCTCTGCTCCTCACTAGGCTTGACCCAGTCGAGGTTGCCACGGAGATCTGCTAGCGATGGCTCCTGGACACGCTGCTTGGTCCAGTTTTGGTGGGTTCTTCTGTCACGATCGTCGGGAACAGAGGACCAATGCGCAGCGTTGAATGCAAACATATTTATTAACACTGAAGGAAACACGAACAAAAACGATAACGTGACAGTCACGGTCTAACACAAACCGACTGGAAACAAGAACCCACAAACACAACGGGAAAAACAGACAGTTTAAATATGGCTCCCAATCAGAGACAACCAGCTGACAGCTGACACTCGTTGCCTCTGATTGGGAGTCACTCAGGCCAACATAGAAATAAGCAAACTAGAACTCCAAACATAGAAATAGAATACATAGATCTACACACCCTGGCTCAACATAACAGTGTCCCCAGAGCCAGGGCGTGACAGATGCATCCACTCTCAAGATTTCCAGACGTTTGTCTGGGAGTTTCACTGTACATGTCTGGTGTTGTGCCTTGTCTTCCTGTTTAAAACATTTTCCTCCACTTAGTCAGAGATGAATACACCCTGAATCATTACACTGAACATGCAAAGCCACTGGAGGCTATTTTATTACGATATACAGTAAGAAATCAAGCTATAGTGGACTACATGTTAAGTACTATAGCAGACTCAACATGTAGCAATGCATACTCCAGTGAGTATGTCAGACACCTGTCAAACATTAATATAGAAATCCAGACAAGTTAAATGCAGGGTTAGGATAGATAGTTTGACAAAGAAACCAATCAGGGGTGCTACCTTAATTTCATACCTATTACTTTAATGGGTCGTTTATTTCAATGCTCTCCAACTTTTATGAGAAGTAATATGTTCTAGAATTCAGAGAATGCATAGGTATCTGGAAGTTCTCCTCCTCAATGTGCAAAATGATTACTCCATCTCCTTGCACTCTCCATACAATATACAGTGCCTTCAGAAAGTATTCATATCCCTTGACTTATTCCAATTTGATTTGTGTTACAGCCTGAATTCAAAATGGATTAAATATATTTTTTCTCTCTCACCAATATACACACAATACCCCATAATGACAATTGAAAATCAAATACAGAAATATCTAATTTACATAAGTATTCACACCCCTGAGTCAATACTTTGTAGAAGCACCTTAGGCGATTACAGCTTTGAGTCATCTTGGGTATGTCTCTATCAGCTTTGCACATCTGGATTTGGGGATTTTCTTCCATCCTCCGCACAGATTTAAGCTCTGTTAGTTAGATGGGGAGCTGCGGTGAACAGAAATCTTCAAGTCTTTCCACAGTGTGATGAGGTGGTGTTGAAGAAGTCAGGCGCAGGAGGGTAAATCACTACTTATTTTCTACCAATATCAAGTACTAAAAATCTCTACCTGATCACTACTGGAAACACCACTGTTTTCCTACCGAACACTACAAAACTCTACTTGTGTATCTTGAGTAGTGCATAAACTACACATTCACTGCACAATTCCTACGTCGTTACATAGTCACTACTGGACGAACAGGTTTTGTGTAGTATTCAGTAGTACTTTTTATGAAGGCACTGCAATTACAACAGCTAATGGGGATCCTAATAAAATAACAAATAAACACATCCATCTCCTTTTTGACCTTGGCTCTTCTTTGACTTTGGCTTAGTGATGATATGGCCCCGTTTAGCTCAGTTGGTAGAGCATGGCGCTTGCAACGCCAGGGTTGTGGGTTCGTTTACCACGGAGGGCCAGTATGAAAATGTATGCACTCACTAACTGTAAAGTCGCTCTGGATAAGAGCGTCTGCTAAATGACTAAAATGTAAATGATGATGTAAGGAGGATTACCTTACAAACCCACAGTAATGTTTTGGTACTTCAATCATGGTTCATCTGCTGCAAAATTCTTAATCAGTAATAAAGCCAAAATGTCTTTGTGCTTTCTATCATATGACTGTAAGCAATGCCATGTATTTGATCTCAATTTCACAGGGCTTGTGTCCTCAGTTTTCTTCCTCTGTCTTGTCGATTGGTGAATGTTTGCATTGAGTGGCCACACCAACCACAGGAAGAGTGGGAGAGGAGTGGTGGGCCAGAAGTGGTAAACATCACAAGACACATCTAGCCCTGCTGCTATTGGCTGGAGCTGGAGGCAGCCGGGTTTATAAGCCAACCAGCAGCCTCCCTTCAGCAGCATCCATCCACATCCAAACTGAACTGTGCTGTTCCTCCTCTGGCATCCAAGAGAATACTGAGCAGCTCTCCACTCATCCTCCTGACTAACTATTCTAGAGCTATCCTGTGGATTCTCTGTAGAACCAGTCAAGGTAAATAATGGCTTTTCACTTGTATAGATGTTGGTGCTTGGTTGCAAAAAGACTCTGATATAGATTTGGGTGATTATTTTAGCAAAATTGAAGGAGATTTCAGACAATGTACATATAGCAGAGTAAATTCTGACATTGACTTACACATGTGCTTTATGCACAATAAGAGATTACAATTAGATTAAAGCCCTTCTATAGTCCTCTCCTGTAAAAGCTCAAAGAAAATTGTGGTGAAATGTTCTATATTTTGTGCAACTCAAATATCTATTACTTTAACAATTTGAAGAAAGCTGGGAGACTCTTCAGCACTTATAATCTATAATTCTGCACAGTCAATGCTTCAATGTGTTGCACTTTTTTATTTACAACAGAATACATACAGTATTCTGGTTAGTAATAAAGAAGAAGAAAATAGAGCTCAGTGGTCAGGTGTAACAATTAGTTTGTGTTATTACACATTCTCTCAATACACCAGATATGTATATGCCTTTGCTAGTGTGAGATAAATCCTAAACTAGGTTTTATAATGTTGGAGTGATGAATGTGAGCGTGACAGCAGGAAGAGGAAGCTGTGGCCTCAGCTCACAAATCCACAGCTAATTTGTTGTCAACTGACTCATACAGTGTGTTCCAAGACTACGCCACAGCATTTAAGGGCTGCTGTGAGGACAAATAATAATAACAGCAAAACTACAGGTTGGATGAGTTACTTCTGAAGTCAGATCACATCTACATACAACATCCTCTCAACATCCCTAGTTGTTTCTCTCACCTTGCCTCCGTCACACTTCCGTCTGTTGACACCACCAATTTATTAAGGGCTCTTCATTCTAGAACCCAAGGATCTAATGAGAAAGTAGGGTTGGCTTCCAAAATAAAGCTGAGGGGCGTTCATCATGTTCCCTGCCTCCCTGGGCCGACTGTGGTCTTCCACTTTTAACTTGGGGAATGATACACTATGCAGAGATCATTAGAGGTATAGCTAAAACACTGCCTGCTCAGAGTTATACTTGATGTAGTGTTGTTCTAGCTGAGAGTAGTTGAGCTGGAAAACAAGGGAGACGTTCATGCATGGGGGTAGGATAGCTAGGCTAGGCTGGATGTCATTAGCTGGGAGGGAACCCCATGTTGTCTGCCAATGGCTAGGGACTTTAAAAGGAGTGCACTTCCGCCAGATTCCCTCCACTTAGCTATAGTGGAGACATGGTTGGTTCTCCCTGTATAGTAATCAAGGCTTTAATGGTTTAAACATTACAAGGCAGGACTTCACAGGCACTTTGCATCTAAAATCAGTCTAATTGCCTCCCATTTGGGCATTTCTGCTGTAATTTCTGCTTTTATTAGGATACCCATTAGCTGACTCCAATGGCGACAGCTAGTCTTCCTGGGGTCCGACACATAACGAAAAATACATTACAGACAAAAATACTTTACAAATTGAAAAAAAAATGTATCACATTTTCACTTTTAAAAGGATGTTAAATGTAGCCTACATACTCTATAGCTTTCAACAGAGTTTGTATATTCAGTTCTCATCATTTTGATGGATTTCATGATTCTTTATGTTTGTATGATCATTATTTTTCAGATACACATTGTGACAATGAAGGCAGCAATTGTTTTCTTCCTGCTCTTTGCAACGGTCCTCTGTCGCCCGGCGATACGATCGCCCAGCAACAGTTCAGAGAGCTCAGAGGAAGTGGTGAGTGTTCCTTTTATATGAGAACATACAGTATATATCGAAAAGACAGTCAGACAGAGAGACAGATGTGTGCATCAACTTAAATTCCTGTTCATGTTGGCAGGTAAAACCAGCTCCAGTGCTTGGGATAGCCCCAGCAGAACTTACTGAGATTGCCCCTGTACAGGTAAGAGACTCTTTCAGCAAACATTCCTTTATCATCTGTAGGTGTGTTGGCATTGAAATGTATAAATTTGTCCTGTAGGGAAAACTGCATTAATATGTCAGTTTTTATTGGAATCTTTTTAATGCTAAGGTTTTCTTTTAGAATGTGGATGCTGCTACAACATCAGACGAGAGCTCCGACGAAGATGAAACAGAAGTAAAACATAATTCTGTTGTAGCATAAAATGCTAAATCAATCTTACACCTGATAGAAACAACCATATCTGTGCTTTTGATGGATGTTACTTCACACGTTGATTGATCCTGTTTTTCTATTCTCCAGGGAGCTGATCCTACATCAGATCCAACATCGGACAGCACAGCATCAACAGACAGCGATGAAAGCGAGGACAGCGCAGACAGTGCAGACAGCGATGTGAGTAATGCACCATGTATAAAACTACTGACAATGAAGACGTCTAGCTAATGTTGACAGACAGGAGCATTTCACCAAGCTCTTATTTTAACTTGATATCTTAAGAGAGGTTATGTAAAACTAAAGGTGTTGTTGTGATGTGGTGTGTTTTCAGGATACAGACGAGTCCAGTGAGTCAGAGGAGGCAGACACCACCGCTGCTCCTCCTACAGCTGAGCCCATCGTAGAGCCCACCCTGGCCCCCATCTACGACGACGGACGCGGAGACAGCCTGGGTTACCCCAGCGACTACAAGAAGTCTATCATCTATATAGATACTGACAACATCGAGAAGGGACCCTCCCCTTACAAATCCCATGGAAAGATGGATGAGGGGATGTATGCTGGCAAGAAGGTGTCCGTCAATGACACCGGGCTCGGAAACGAGATTGAGAAAACGATGACAGTGTTCAAGGTAAATTTGTTTCTCCTCTGTGTTAGAATTCTCCATCTAAAACTCATAGGCATTATTCCCTTCCATTTAGTTTTGGAAGTTTATCTAAACATCCTTCCGCCCCCTCCCTCTCGCTCCCTCCAGGCCCTGCAGGTGCATGATTTGATGGAGGACACCAGCACCCCCGAGGTGGAGAGCCAGGGTCTGGATGCCTCCAGTGTGAAAGCCGAGGAGCCCAGCCTGCGCCAGGTGCATGTCGACAAAGCCAGCCAGGACAGGACCCCCTCTGAGCGCACCAGTAGCGCTAGCAGCGACGGTACCAGCGAGAGCACCAGCACCAGCGCCAGTAATGAGACTGACAGCAGCAACAGCAGTGAGGAGGCTACAGCCAAGCCCGGGGCAGCAGACAGCGACTCAACAGAGAGCAATGAGAGCCATGACAGTGACAGCGACTCGGCTGAGGAGGCGGCCACAGAGGCTACCGTCACTACCGACGCTCCCGTCGTCATCACAGCCAAGTAAAGGCCTGTCTTTCTCCTCCTGCTGCTGTCGACAGTGAAGAATGCTACTAGGACCTGGAAGGTGCTCTATGACCCGGCCTTAGGAGGATAGGTCAGAACGGAGAGGATAACGAAGAAAGAGATAAGCACAACTCAGGGCCCTTAGGGTCTGATACAGTACGACAATAATACCTGATAAGATTCATACTAGCTATCTCATCATGGCATATAGAACGGTCAATTATTGTTCAATTGCACAATTATTTACACTACATGTTGTTTGTCCCATAATGTATAACGTTGTATCATTTCTAAATACATACATTCTTCTTTTCATAAAACGCATGGTTGGTCTGTTATTTCACATTTGTATACTTTGTTGTGTCTGCTGAGCCATTGAGCTCTGTAGAGACTCTGGAGCATTCACAGTGGGGTTCACCAGAGAGACCACACTCCATCACAAACCATCATTTAGTCTCATTATGAGCTAACACATGAACAAAAGGCCCTGTTACAGTAAATATGCTGCATGTAAAACAGTACTGGAAAAAAAAACATTTTGTACCGTCAAATGAAGTTGTTCATAGGTTGGTTTTCTCAACATAACATTCCTTACTAAATTGTCTGAGGTGTTGTCTCAGTCAGGAGGAAGCTAGAGTTCATACATAACTCAAGCTGTTCCATGATCCCTTGGTGGTGTAGTGGAGCAGATAACCACAAGAGGCCGCTGTAAAAATGGATGAAATCTCTGTCAAAATCCCAGCGTTTATTGACACGCTCAATCAAATCAAATCAAATCAACCCAGTGAACACTCATACTATTTTCCAAGTTTACAGTACACTAATACACTAATAATCTATTATGACTGATCATACCCATAACTAAAACTTGATAACAGTAATCTAAAAATGTAATCAATTAAGAGACATATTTTCTCAATGTAAGTATTTTTCTATCAATTTATTGAGTACACAAGTTCACAACAACTATCAATCAATCAAATGTATGTTATAAAGCCCTTTTTAAATCAGCAGTTGTTGCAAAGTACTTTACAGATAACAGCCTAAAACCCCAAAGAGCAAGTCACTACATACTGTGTGTAAAGAGACATACTGGATCATAACACAACAATATCAATAAAAAAAGAAACAAACATTCACAATTGTCTATATCACACCCACCAGATTATGATCACCTAGTTCACAGACATCCAAACACCCGTAACAACCACTATATGTTGAACTAGTAGAGAGCTAGGAACACAAGCATTTCGCTACACCCGCAATAACGTCTGCTAAATATGTGTAAGTGACCAATACAATTTGATTTGATTACAGGGCTTCTGAATGTTATTATGAAGCTACGGATAACATATTTCATATGTTTCAGGTACTGTAAACAGTCCATACAAAAAATTATGACTTATAAAAAAAACAATGATTTATAAACTTTAGAATAATTCTAATAAAGTATTCTGATGAATACTCTCATTATTAGTTGTCTCCTCTAGTTGGTGGAGGGGGAGTTGCTGGAGCAGGAGATGTAATGTCCTCAGTGACACGTGCAGTAACATCCCCTGGTGACGGTGTCGTTTCATTGACAATTGGCCCATTCGTGGAAATTTCTCTCACTGGTGGGATAGTTGACGTGGCAGCAGTGGGAGGGGTCACTGTGGTTGGAGCAGTTGGTCCTGGTGCCGTTCTTGATTCATCAGATTCTGAGGACTCGATTGATTCCGAGGACTGGTGGACTCGTGGACCATTGTGGTGTCCAGGTCTTTCAAACTGTGGACCATTGTGGTGTCCAGGCCTGTCAAACTGTGGACCATTGTGGTGTCCAGGTCTGTCAAACTGTGGACCATTGTGGTGTCCAGGTCTGTCAAACTGTGGACCATTGTGGTGTCCAGGCCTGTCAAACTGTGGACCATTGTGGTGTCCAGGCCTGTCAAACTGTGGACCATTGTGGTGTCCAGGTCTGTCAAACTGTGGACCATTGTGGTGTCCAGGCCTGTCAAACTGTGGACCATTGTGGTGTCCAGGCCTGTCAAACTGTGGACCATTGTGGTGTCCAAGCCTCTCAAACTGTGGACCATTGTGGTGTTCAAGTCTGTCGAACTGTGGACCATTGTGTTGTCCAGGTCTGTCAAACTGTGGAGTGAACAAAGTACATGAGCACCTGAAAAATACTGTAACGATAGCCACTACTGCTATTAATTATGGCAAAAGATATATAAGATATATAAAATGTTAATCCACTTACTGGTTTTGCGATTGCTGTTGAGATAAAGACAATAAGAAGTGCAGGCCTCAGTAGCTCCATCTCTTTTTTATTTCCGATGGAAAAAATTAACAAAATCTATGATTTTCTCTGCGTACAGCTCCTGTCCTGTCTGAGCCTACTGTGGAGGAGACCATAGACAGACATCCAGGGCTGGTGCTAATATAGCCAGTGCCAATGAATAAACCAAGGGCTGGGCAGTTATCTAATCCTAGGAATGTTGCAGGAGGATGACTGGGCTGGATATGATAGGCTTTCTGACTGTGTGTAACATGCGTCTGTCATTTCATCACTGAAAATATTCCTCTCTGAGGAAAACTTCAATAATTCCAGTGTAAACAAAATAATCATCTAGCCACCCCCGCCAATGCTGAAGAGATCCATTGTATTGAAACAAAAACTGAAAAAGGAAAAAGCTGCTACCATGTCTGTCACTAGCAGGAATTCATCTGCTCAAACAATACTGATGTTGGGGGTGATTTTATTTAATCTAGTTTCAACTATTTGTTTAGTCAGGTTCCAGTCTGCAGGTTCTGAACTAGCTCAAACTAGTGCAGATAATTATTTCAACCACAAGATTAGCCAACATCATGGAATAGAAGTGTAGACATGCCTTGTCATTTCCTTTCAACTATAATTAAATGAAACTGTTGCGTGATAGAGACTGATGACTGAATGACTAATGATCAAATACGTTTCTGGAAGAAAAATTAATCCTGAAAATTGCAACCTCCAGAGGCACGCAGAGGCCAAATTGAGCTCTGTACTGCATCGCTGTGCGCCTCCCAAATTTAGTAACAATGCGGAGGGCTCCATATAGTTCTGCATTGCCATGATTGGTTGACTGTAGGTGGTCCTGTATAAATACAAACTCACTTCCTTGACAACGTCCTTCACAACAGCTCTGCTCAATAGCTCTACGCTGCTCCGCTAAACACAAGAAGTATGAATGCCCTGACTTCTGCAGAGGCCGTATCACCGTAAATGCTGCACGGCCAATGTAGACGTCGAATTGACCATGCAGTGCCTTCAGTAACACACAATGTCTCAGACAGCACTGGCCAGATTTTGACGAAACTTGGGTGAATGATGCATCTTGCCATAGCAATCATGCCTTTACAAAATTACATTGATTGGTCGAAGGGGGGCGCTATAGTAATCAACTGTATAATCAAATCAAATCAAATTGTATTTGCTACATGCCCCGAATACAACAGGTGTAGACATTACAGTGAAATGCTTACTTACAAGCCCTTAACCAACAATGCATTTTTTTAAGTTTTTTTTTTTTTAAGCGTTAGGTTAAAAAAAATTAAGCAAATAACTAAAGAGCAGCAGTAAAATAAAATAACAGTTAGTCACACGTGATATCTCAGACAACACTGGCCCGATTTTGACAAAACTTGGGTGAATGATGCTCTTGCCGTAGAGATCCGTCATTTATAAAATTACACTGTTTGACCCAAGGGCGGCGCTGCATCATTCGAGGGGGACGACATGTTTACTGTTGCCTTGTTTTATTTGGTCTGTGGATATCAGCACTACAAAGTGGATACTGTACATGTCCTGGGACCTTGCCCCTGTGTTTCACTGAACCAATCATCAGCCTTTAGGAGAGTTTCTTCCCGGACCCAAGGTTGTTGAATGATGACAAAAGGGGGCATGTTGGTGCCACTGAGGTAGGGATAGTGTGCACACCTTTGTAATGGAAATTCCCTGTTAGAACAAACACATTTTTTTGTGATTCTACAAGTGTAGATATGCCTTGTCAGTATAATGTCAACCATCAAAATAAAAAAACTATATTGAGACTGATGACTGAATGGCTAATGGTCAATTAAGTCCAGTCATAGTTGCTGTAAACATCTCATAATCTCACACAAGGAGCAGTCAAAAGGGTAGCAGTCTAACAATTAAGTACCTCACTGTGATTGTTTTAAAATAAAATGGTCAAAAATAAACAAAAATAGCTTCTTAGCAAAGAGCAATTTCTCAAGCAAGAAGTTTGCTAGGAGTGTTCTGAGTTTTCATTTTTTGTTTCTTTTTTTGGGGGGGGTAAACTGAAAACTAGCTGGTATTGGCAGAGAGGTTTGGAACTCTCTTTCTTATTGGTCTAGTAACTAATTTACCGCATGGTGAAGGCCAAAGCTCTATCCCACCAAAACAGGGTGAAATTTCAGGTGGTTTTTTTCAAACAGCCCACTGGGCACACACTGAAGTGCATTACAACTCATATACCAGTAGGGGTCACTGTTCAGGCAGGAATCAATGGACTGTGGTTCACATTTTACTTAAATATACCTCTTTATTTAGGTTGATGGAATGACGTTGAAACAATGACGTTGATTCAAACATATAATTTTACTATCAACATTGAAACAAGGTCAAACAATATGTCTAATCAAATATACAATTCAACATCCACCCAATATACCCTGAGTGTACAAAACATTAGGAACACCTTCCTAATATTGAGTTGCACCCCCTTTTGCCCTCAGAAAAGCCTCAATTTGTCGGGGCATGGACTCTACAAGGTGTCGAAAGCATTCCACCGGGATGCTGGCCCATGTTGACTCCAGTGCTTCTCACAGTTGTGTCAGGTTGGCTGGATGTCCTTTGGGTGGTGGACCATTCTTGATACACACGGGAAACTGTTGAGCATGAAAAACCCAGCAGCATTGCAGTTCTTGACACACTCAAACCAGTGCGTCTGGCACCTGCTACCATACCCCGTTCAAAGGCACTTAAATATTTTGTCTTGCCCAATCACCATATGAATGGCACACATACACAATCCATGTCTCAATATAAAACATAATATGCAATAATTTTATATAAGGAGATCAGTCAATTGAAATCAATTAATTAGGCCCTAATCTATTGATTTCACATGACTGGCAATACAGATATGCATCTGGTGGTCACAGATACCTTTTTTAAAAAGGTAGCTGCGTGGATCAGAAAACCAGTCAGTATCTGGTGTGACCACCATTTGCCTCATGTAGCGCGACACATCTCCTTCGCATAGAGTTGATCAGGCTGTTGATTGTGGCCTGTGGAATGTTGTCCCACTCCTCTTCAATGGCTGTGCTTATTGCTGGATATTGGCGGGAACTGGAACACGCTATTGTACATATCGATCCAGAGCATCCCAAACATGCTCAATGGGTGACATGTCTGGTGAGTATGCAGGCGATGGAAGAACTGGGACATTTTCAGCTTCAAGGAATTGTGTACAGATCCTTGCGACATGGGGCCGTGTATTATCATGCTGAAACATGAGGTGATGTTGGAGGATGAATGGCACGACAATGGGCCTCAGGATCTCGTCACAGTATCTCTGCGCATTCAAATTGCCATCGATAAAATGCAGTTGTGTTCATTTTCCGTAGCTTATGCCTGCCCAAACCATAACCCCACGGCCACCGTGGGGCATTCTGTCACAATGTTGACATCAGCAAACCGCTCGCCCACACGACGCCATACGTCTGCCATCTGCCTGATACAGTTGAAACTGGGATTTATCCGTGAAGAGCACACTTCTCCAGCATGCCAGTGGCCAGCGAAGGTGAGCATTTGTCCACTGAAGTCGGTTACAATACCGAACTGCAGTCAGGTCAAGACCCTGGTGAGGACGACAAGCATGCAGATGAGCTTCCATGAGACGCTTTCTGACAGTTTGTACAAAAATTATTAGGTTGTGCAAACCCACAGTTTCATCAGCTGGTCTTAGACGATCCCGCAGGTGAAGCAGCCGGATGTGGAGGTCCTGGGCTGGCGTGGTTAAACGTGGCCTGCGGTTGTGATGCCAGTTGGACGTACTGCCAAGTTCTCTAAAACGACATTGGAATCGGCTTATGGTAAAAAATATATGAACATTCAGTTCTCTGGCAACATCTCTGGTGGACATTCCTGCAGTCAGCATACCAATTGCACGCTCCCTCAAAACTTGAGACATCTGTGGCATTGTGTTCTGTGACAAAACTGCACATTTTAGAGTGGCCTTTTATTGTCCCCAGCACAAGGTGCACCTGTTTAATGATCATGCTGTTTAATCAGCTTCTTGATATGCCACACCTCTCTGGTGGCTGGATTATCTTGGCAAAGGAGAAATGCTCACTAACAGGGATGTAAACAATTTAGTGCTCAAATTTTTTGAGAAATACCCTTTTTGTGCGTATGGAACATTTCTTGGATCTTTTATTTCAGCTCATGAAACATGGGACCCACACTTTACAGTGTAGGATGAAAAATATTTTTTAGGTTTCTACGTGGAATTCAATGCAATTTCAAGGTATACATACAGTGGGGAAAAAAGTATTTAGTCAGCCACCAATTGTGTAAGTTCTCCCACTTAAAAAGTTGAGAGAGGCCTGTAATTTTCATCATAGGTACACGTCAACTATGACAGACAAAATCAGAAAAAGAAATCCAGAAAATCACATTGTAGGATTTTTAATGAATTTATTTGCAAATTATGGTGGAAAATAAGTATTTGGTCAATAACAAAAGTTTCTCAATACTTTGTTATATACCCTTTGTTGGCAATGACACATGTTTTCTGTAAGTCTTCACAAGGTTTTCACACACTGTTGCTGGTATTTTGGCCCATTCCTCCATGCAGATTTCCTCTAGAGCAGTGATGTTTTGGGGCTGTCGCTGGGCAACACGGACTTTCAACTCCCTCCAAACATTTTCTATGGGGTTGAGATCTGGAGACTGGCTAGGCCACTCCAGGACCTTGAAATGCTTCTTACGAAGCCACTCCATCGTTGCCCGGGCGGTGTGTTTGGGATCATTGTCATGCTGAAAGACCCAGCCACGTTTCATCTTCAATGCCCTTGCTGATGGAAGGAGGTTTTCACTCAAAATCTCACGATACATTGCCCCATTCATTCTTTCCTTTACACGGATCAGTCGTCCTGGTCCCTTTGCAGAAAAACAGCCCCAAAGCATGATGTTTCCACCCCCATGCTTCACAGTAGGTATGGTGTTCTTTGGATGCAACTCAGCATTCTTTGTCCTCCAAACACGACGAGTTGAGTTTTTACCAAAATGTTCTATTTTGGTTTCATCTGACCATATGACATTCTCCCAATCCTCTTCTGGATCATCCAAATGCACTCTAGCAAACTTCAGACGGGCCTGGACATGTACTGGCTTAAGCAGGGGGACACGTCTGGCACTGCAGGATTTGAGTCCCTGGCGGCGTAGTGTGTTACTGATGGTAGGCTTTGTTACTTTGGTCCCAGCTCTCTGCAGGTCATTCACTAGGTCCCCCCGTGTGGTTCTGGGATTTTTGCTCACCGTTCTTGTGATCATTTTGACCCCACGGGGTGAGATCTTGCGTGGAGCCCCAGATCGAGGGAGATTATCAGTGGTCTTGTATGTCTTCCATTTCCTAATAATTGCTCCCACAGTTGATTTCTTCAAACCAAGCTGCTTACCTATTGCAGATTCAGTCTTCCCAGCCTGGTGCAGGTCTACAATTGTGTTTCTGGTGTCCTTTGACAGCTCTTTGGACTTGGCCATAGTGGAGTTTGGAGTGTGACTGTTTGAGGTTGTGGACAGGTGTCTTTTATACTGATAACAAGTTCAAACAGGTGCCATTAATACAGGTAACGAGTGGAGGACAGAGGAGCCTCTTAAAGAAGTTGTTACAGGTCTGTGAGAGCCAGAAATCTTGCTTGTTTTTAGGTGACCAAATACTTATTTTCCACCATAATTTGCAAATAAATTCATAAAAAATCCTACAATGTGATTTTCTGGATTTTTTTTCCTCAATTTGTCTGTCATAGTTGACGTGTACCTATGATGAAAATTACAGGCCTCTCTCATCTTTTTAAGTGGGAGAACTTGCACAATTGGTGGCTGACTAAATACTTTTTTTCACCACTGTAGTTCTGCTCATTATGTTGAAATTAGATTGATGTAACAACCTGTTAGTCATGTTAAGCCATTGTATTTAAGTTGAAGTTTGACCCTAATTTCAGTGTTTACGCCGGTGGAAATGAGATGAAAACAGTACTGGTTGATTACTTTTTGCAGATCCAAATGTGTTTTCCACGTTGAAACAATGTTGATTTAACCAGTGTGTGCCCAGTGGGAGCTCTTACACCAAAACTGCATTTTCATCATTTTTACAATTTCACAGTTTTATTCCAACCTCATAATGTGGAAATGTATTTAAAACACAGGAAAATCATGTCATGACTGCACTGGGCCTTTAAAAGGTGAACAGTAAAATATCTAACTAATGTAATGGAGAATCATGGTTGGTTGAGCAATTTCATTTTGTCAGATACATTGACTAACAAGATCACTCTTTCCCAACCTGACTGTTGCATCCAGGGTGGTTCACAGTATGGTAATGTGGTAAGCCTGAGGTAAAAGAACAGTGTAAAATTGATGATCAGTGACTAGACACTCTTGTTACACACAATGAAACACAGTACTGTTTTTGCACAATGTATAGCATAACAAAATCAAATACTCAAAAGAGGCAGATATATTTGAATTTCATATGTATTTGATTTCACTGATTACTCTTCTTTTATATATTTGGAGGATACAAAACTCAGATATTCAGGGGTATTGCCTTAGGGGCCTTACAACAGAATAAAAACAGTTGAGAATTCTAGAGATCAGCACTACAAAGTGAACACTAATCCCTTGGGACCCTATGTTTCTACAGAGATACTACACCAATCATCTCTCTTTAGGAGAGTTTCTTCCAAGACCCAAGGTTGATGACAAAGGGGGGCATGTTGGTGCCACTGAGGTATGGATAGTGTGTGTACACATAGGCTCCCATAGGGTTGCTAAGAGGGCTAAAAGGGTTATAACCATAAGGGTTATAGCTATAGGGGTTCAAGTTGTATGGGTTAATGGCGGATGGGTTCAGGCCGTATGGGTTAACACCTAATGGGTTAAGACTGATTGGGTTCAGGCCGTATGGGTTAACACCTAATGGGTTAAGACTGATTGGGTTCAGGCCGTATGGGTTAACACCTAATGGGTTAAGACTGATTGGGTTCAGGCCGTATGGGTTAACACCTAATGGGTTAAGACTGATTGGGTTCAGGCCGTATGGGTTAACACCTAATGGGTTAAGACTGATTGGGTTCAGGCCGTATGGGTTAACACCTAATGGGTTAAGACTGATTGGGTTCAGGCCGTATGGGTTAACACCTAATGGGTTAAGACTGATTGGGTTCAGGCCGTATGGGTTAACACCTAATGGGTTAAGACTGATTGGGTTCAGGCCGTATGGGTTAACACCTAATGGGTTAAGACTGATTGGGTTCAGGCCGTATGGGTTAACGCCTAATGGGTTAAGACTGATTGGGTTCAGGCCGTATGGGTTAGCGCCTAATGGGTTAAGACTGATTAGGTTCAGGCCATATGGGTTAGCGCCTAATGGGTTAAGACTGATTAGGTTCAGGCCATATGGGTTAGCGTCTAATGGGTTAACTCCGAAAGGCTTCCTTGTGCATAGGGTTCAGTGGAGGCTGGTGAGAGGAGCTATAGGAGGATGGGCTCATTGTAATGGCTGGAATGGAATATTTAGAACGATATCAAAGGGGGAGCGGGGGTGCAGCAACTCAATATTAGGAAGGTGTCCTTAATGTTTTGTACACTCAGTGTATGTATGCTATCCTGCTTTTATCGAACCCCTAATCTTACCCCTTAAAGCACTCATAATCTTACCCCTTAAAGCACTCATAATCTTACCCCTTAAAGCCCTCATAATCTTACCCCTTAAAGCACTCATAATCTTACCCCTTAAAGCCCTCATAATGTTATCCCTTAACGCACTCATAATCTTACCCCTTAAAGCACTCATAATCTTACCCCTTAAAGCACTCATAATCTTACCCCTTAAAGCATTCATAATCTTACCCCTTAAAGCCCTCATAATCTTACCCCTTAAAGCACTCATAATCTTACCCCTTAAAGCCCTCATAATCTTACCCCTTAAAGCCCTCATAATCTTACCCTTTAAAGCCCTCATAATCTTACCCCTTAAAGCCCTCATAATCTTATCCCTTAAAGCCCTCATAATGTTATCCCTTAAAGCACTCATAATCTTATCCCTTAAAGCCCTCATAATCTTATCCCTTAAAGCACTCATAATCTTACCCCTTAAAGCCCTCATAATGTTATCCCTTAAAGCACTCATAATCTTACCCCTTAAAGCACTCATTATCTTACCCCTTAAAGCCCTCATAATCTTACCCCTTAAAGCCCTCATAATCTTACCCCTTAAAGCCCTCATAATCTTACCCCTTAAAGCCCTCATAATGTTATCCCTTAACGCACTCATAATCTTACCCCTTAAAGCACTCATAATCTTACCCCTTAAAGCACTCATAATCTTACCCCTTAAAGCACTCATTATCTTACCCCTTAAAGCCCTCATAATCTTACCCCTTAAAGCCCTCATAATCTTACCCCTTAAAGCACTCATAATCTTACCCCTTAAAGCCCTCATAATGTTATCCCTTAACGCACTCATAATCTTACCCCTTAAAGCACTCATAATCTTACCCCTTAAAGCACTCATAATCTTACCCCTTAAAGCATTCATAATCTTACCCCTTAAAGCCCTCATAATCTTACCCCTTAAAGCACTCATAATCTTACCCCTTAAAGCCCTCATAATCTTACCCCTTAAAGCCCTCATAATCTTACCCTTTAAAGCCCTCATAATCTTACCCCTTAAAGCCCTCATAATCTTATCCCTTAAAGCCCTCATAATGTTATCCCTTAAAGCACTCATAATCTTATCCCTTAAAGCCCTCATAATCTTATCCCTTAAAGCACTCATAATCTTACCCCTTAAAGCCCTCATAATGTTATCCCTTAAAGCACTCATAATCTTACCCCTTAAAGCACTCATTATCTTACCCCTTAAAGCCCTCATAATCTTACCCCTTAAAGCCCTCATAATCTTACCCCTTAAAGCCCTCATAATCTTACCCCTTAAAGCCCTCATAATCTTATCCCTTAAAGCCCTCATAATCTTATCCCTTAAAGCCCTCATAATCTTATCCCTTAAAGCCCTCATAATCTTACCCCTTAAAGATCTCATAATCTTTGACCAAGTGCTTTATGCTAAAAGGATTTAGCTAATCCTATAGAGCAGAGTTTTCCTAACTCGGTACTGGGGCCTCCAATGGGTGCACGTTTTTGTTTAATCCCTAGCAATACACAGCTGATTGAAATAATCAACTCATCAACTCATTAAACCATAATTCCTGATGAATTTGGGCCCACAGGTGATTGGATGTTATGGTGCTACTGAAGCGTTTATATTGATTTATGTTGAGAAGACTCAAACATACAGATGTAGGATCTTAATTTGATCACTATTTGGTTGTGGAGAAATTAGGCTTCCAAAGTTGGTAATTTCTACTTTAAAATGTCAGACTTGATTTCCTGTAATAAAAATATTATTAACAGCTACAAAAAATGTCCATTAATTATAATCAACATAATTATTTTACATTTCCTGTTGCTGCATGGTTATTTTTCTGCTGTATCAAACTGGCTCAAATTAACATCCTACATCTGTAGGCTACTGTTGTTGATAGCCAGCTAATTTAAGCAGCAAACTTGTCCAGCAGAAGTAAGATACCCTACCTTTTATATAAATTACTTTTTATATGTACCTCTCACTAAATCATAAAGGTGTATAGCAATCAACAGATAATTGTCACTAAGTCTGTGTCATTTTGCTTCTCACAGAACAAACTTACTGAAGAAACAACATGAGAGCACTAGCTTCTGTGCTTGGTGTTCTCAGTCTATGTCTTGCTGCTCCTGTAAGTCTCATGAATTCTGTATAATAACTACAAAAAAATTACTTAGTATTGCCATCTGTCTGATACCAAGGAACACACGTGTATACAGATGTAGGATCTTAATTTGAGCCAGTTTGCTACAGCAGGAAAATAATCCTGCAGCAACAGGAAATGTGAATTATTATTTAGATTTTTTGTAGGGGTTGATACATTTTTCGTAAGGGGAAATCAAGTCTGAGATTTTAAAGAGGAAATTACTAACTTTATGTGACCGGTGTAGATTGCCTCTGTGTTGTGTTATGATTGGCTTACATATGACCAAAGGATCAGGGTTGGTGTTGATCTTGTATTCTCTGATAATGACAGGAAAAACTTCCATAAACAAGCGCTGTGCTGCCCTTATACGCCAAAACTCCTCTCTTCCACATGGGTACAATAGACAGGGCAATATAACAATAATCTTGTTTCACATTACAGTACAATATAAGGTCAATGCAATGCACAGTATGAAATAGAAATGTACAGTATAGCCTATGGACCTAGGCTAGCCAAATTTCTCAATGACAGCGAGGCGTTATGTACAGTACGTGAGGTGCACTTGCAAACTACTAAGAGTAAAATATCTTCAAAATATCTTAACAAACAAAAACACACTGTGAGTAAAATATCTTCAAAATATCTTAACAAACAAAAACACACTGTGACCGGTGTAGATTGCCTCTGTGTTGTGTTTTGATTGGCTTACATATGACCAAAGGATCAGGGTTGGTGTTGATCTTGTATTCTCTGATTATGACAGGAAAAACGTACATAAACAAATGCTGCGCTGCCCTTATATGCCAAACTCCTCTGCAAAGTAGAAATGAATGACAATTTTTCAGTAACTTACCTCTTCGACATGGGTACACTAGACAGGGAAGAGGTAAGGGTGCAGGGGATGTTTATGACTGCAGAAGGAGAAGGACGTGTGCAACATTAAAAAGGGCACTTACAATGACAAAAGGAATGTACAGTAAGGCATGGAACTATTCAGATGTGTTGTAATTATACAACATCAAATCCAACACTTGTAACATTTAGAAGCCTTTTTGAACCTTGAATACACTACAAGTTTGCATTTCCTGCTGTGCAGGAAAATTATCATCAACAAAAGAGTGATCAAATTAAGATCCTACATCTGTAAGATAAATATTATGTTTAGAATATTATAGGTGGATCAACAAGACCCTGAAAATAGTTAAAAGTTTGAGGTAAAAGAACATTGCCATGTCTTCTTCTTCATACAGTCTATAGTTACATGGCCATAGTTGTATTATCTTTTAGGAGGAGAGGGTGTTGGGAAAAGTATATTTCTCATATAATTGATGATGTCTTCTTCTCTCCCAGAGTCCGGCCCAAACCAGTAGCGCTACAGCTACCACCCGGACCATCTACTACCCTGTGCCCAGATCAGATACTGTCTTCAACAACCCCTACAAATCCTACTACATGTACCCCATCTACTACAACCCTTACAACATGTTCAATAAGTTGGGAAAAGATCATGCAGGAAAAGATCATGCGACGTCACAAAGTTCACTTCCACTGCTACAGTATGCAGATGACACCCATCTCTACCTCTCCACCAAACCCACCACTCCCCTCCCTCCCGCCTCCCTCATCAGCTGCTTCCAAGACATCCAGAGCTGAATGAGCATGAACCTCCTAAAACTTAACAGCAACAAGACAGAGATCATGCTCATCGGCTCCAAATCCACGCTCTCCAAACAGCAGAACCTCAGCATCACCATAGATGGTTTCCCAGTCCCTCTGTCAAAACAAGTCAAAAGCCCAGGTGTCACCTTGGACAGTTCAGTCTCATTCGAACTCAACATAAAATCCATCACCAGAACAGCATTTATTCACCAACGCAATATCTCCAGACTCCGCCCCTCATTGTCACACTCTCACTCCGCCCCTCACTGTCACATTCTCACTTCCTGTTTGGACTATTACAACAGTCTCCTCACTGGTATCCCCACCAAACTCACCAACAGACTTCAACTGGTCCTCACCTGCAGCAGATCAACCGAACACATCACACCAATCCTAATCAACTGGCTGGCTCCCTGTGCAATCCCGTATTAACTTTAAGACCCTCCACAACCTGGCACCCACCGACCTCTCTGACCTTCTCCCAATCTATGCCACCTCCCGCTCCCTCCGCTCCTCCTCTGCTGGTCTCCTTGTCTCCACCCCATTCAGCCTCTCCATCATGAGTGGCCGGGCCTTCAGCTGCTCTGCACCCAGGCTCTGGAATGCACTCCCTCCACACATACAACATGCAGACTCAGTCAACTCATTCAAAACCTCTTAAAAACACACCTCTTCAAGGATGCCTATAACCTATAGCCTGTGTTCTATGATTGACTCTGTCCTAGCCCCCCCCCCCCCCCCCCCCCCCTTCTGTGCATTCCCAGTATACCTATGTGTCCCCCCAACCCACACCCTTACCCTTACCCTAAACCGGGTCCGTATCCTATTCCCAACCCACACCCTTAACCTTTACCCTAAACCGGGTCCGTATCCTATTCCCAACCCACACCCTTAACCTTTACCCTAAACCGGGTCCGTATCCTATTCCCACCCCTACCCCTTTTACCTAAACCCTTCACCTATACTGGGTTTGAATCCTCTACCCAACCCCTCCATCCTCTTTTATCTGTCCTTTTTTGTCTGGTCCTTTGATTAAAATTGTACTTTGATTGATGCAATTGATTTTATGATCGTATGTACTTCGCTGGCTTTTATGTAGGCCTACTTTTAATGTAGGATGTCCTTGAGTAGCCTACCCTGAAAGGTGTCCGCCAAATAAAATGTATTATTATTATTATTATTATTATAACTATGGCTTGAACCCTAGTCTTAACAACCTTCTCCTCAGTGCCTACACTCTGCCCTCCATCATCATCAGTCTGCCCAAGCTTACCAGCTGAGGGGATAGTACTAGTAGTACTGAATTTAACCATCATGTGCAAGTCTCATGAGCTGCAAAGCACCTGGGGCCAATCACTTGGTATCAAAGTATGTGAGCTGTGTTAAGCGATCGGAAATCCCGCTCATCGTTCATGGAGCGGTGCTTGCTTACAGCTCTTGCACTTCACGTCATTTCCAACAGCTCCGTTAAAAACAGCTCTGTGCTCACAGGAAAAAAAACTGATGCTCCAAATTCGCTCCATTCATTAAAATCACAATTGAACCAACACCCATCTATTTTTGTGACTACCTGGACCTACCATTTGGTTTTGTAGTATTGAAACCAAACCATATTATTTGAATGAAAAGTATTTTAATAAATATGAAAAGGTGAATGTAAGAAGCGCTCATCATGTCATATTAAACAGCAAACACTCTAAATAGGTCAGGAGCCAGACAGGAGGCCTAAGAAGGAACGGAAATGAATTATTTAGGCTATATTATTTATATTATTTCAAGGCTATAGCCTACAAATAAATACTTTCGGGATATGTGTCTTTTCAGATTCAACAATTATTATTTAGTTGTGGACATTCCATCACCGCACTCCCTCTCTTGCTCTACATCTTTGTAAGTCACCTTGATTTTGCACCTGTGTGTTTTATCAGTTTCTTTATGGAGCGGGCAAGAAGGCCGAAGCTCCAGCCTTTCGCTCCACGCTCCAGTGAAATTGGTCAGGCTCCGGATCCAGCTCTGCTCCCGCTCACATACTCTGCTTGGTATCTCTATATGTAATTTCGGCCATTTCTCAATCCAATAAATACTTCAATCTAAATCCACATGAAACATGTAGTTGCTTCATTCTAGGGGCAGGGAACTGACACTGGAGAGCAGTTCCTGCATGAGTCAGGTCCACTACATGGCCAAAGGTATGTGGACACCTGCTCGTCGAACATCTCATTCCAAAATCGTGGGCATTCATATGGCTGCTATAACAGACTCCACTGTTCTTGGAAGGCTTTCCACTAGATGTTGGAACATTGCCGCGGGGACTTGCTTCCATTCAGCCACAAGAGCATTAGTGAGGTCGGGCACTGATGTTGGGCGATTAGGCCTGGCTCGCAGTTGGCGTTCCAATTAATCCCAAAGGTGTTCGATGGGGTTGAGGTCAGGGCTCTGTGCAGGCCAGTCAAGTTCTTTCACACCAATCTCAACAAATGCTGAAACAAGAAAGGGCCTTCCCCAAACTGTTGCCACAAAGTTGGAAGCACAGAATCATCTAGAATTTTATTTTAATTGTATTTTACCTTTCTTTAACTAGGCAAGTCAGTTAAGAACAAATTATTATTTACAATGATAGCCTACACCGGCCAAACCCGGACGACGCTGGGCCAATTGTGCGCCGCCCTATGGGACTCCCAATCACGGCCGGTTGTGATACAGCCTGGAATCGAACCAGGGGGTCTGTAGTGACGCCTAAAGCACAGAGATGCAGTGCCTTAGACCGCTGCGCCACTCAGGAGCCCAATGTCATTGTATGCTGTAGTGTTAAGATTTCCCTTCACTGGAACTAAGGGGCTTAGCCCGAAAAATGAAAAACAGCCCCAGAAGTTATTCCTCCTCCACCAAACTTTACAGTTGGCACTATGAATTGGGGCAGGTAGCGTTCTCCTGGCATCCGCCAAACCCAGATTCGTCCACCGGACTGCCAGACGGTGAAGTGTGATTCATTTCATTTCATTTACGTCATTTAGCAGACGCTCTTATCCAGAGCGACTTACAGTTAGTGAGTACATTACATTTTATTTTATTCTTACTGGCCCCCCGTGGGAATCGAACCCACAACCCTGGCGTTGCAAACGCCATGCTCTACCAACTGAGCTACATCCCTGCCGGCCATTCCCTCCCCTACCCTGGACGACGCTTGGCCAATTGTGCGCCGCCCCATGGGTCATCACTCCAGAGAACCTGTTTCCACTGCTCCAAAGTCCAATGACGGCGACGCTTGGCACTACGCATGGTGATCTTAGTCTTGTGTGCGGTTGCTCGGCCATGGAAACCCATTTAATGAAGCTCCCGATGAACAGGTCTTATGCTGATGTTGCTTCCAGAGGCAGTTTTGAACTTGGTAGTGAGTGTGGCTGAAATAACCGAATCAACTAATTTGAAGGGGTGTCCACATACTTTTGACCGTGTAAATGTCACTGTTAGTGTATATTACTAGTGGCTAACGACATCTAGTGTTTGAAAAGTGTATTTACTAAAAGACAAACCGTTCCGGGAGGAAGTTTCTGTGAACAAGAACTGAAGGAAACAGGCGGGGAAGGTTGAACAGCAGGTTAGATATGTAGGTACGGTATGTCCAAAAACACATGTAGTCCTGAAGATCGCGCTTACCCCTATACATAAAAACGAGTGTATACATACCATCAGAGCACTAATGTCCAAACAAGCTCAACAGCGTGCACCATGGGTATTGACCTCAAGGAAACAAAAAAGTGAATTTGTTGCTATTGAGAGAAAATCTGTGTGTGTTTCTGTGTCTGTATGTCTGTGTATAGGCGGCCTACAAGCAGACAGTTATGTGGACAGGTGTGTCCCATAGGTGTGTCGGGGCATGACAATAATACTACACTACCCACAACACCATGCGTTAGACAGACACAGCCATGTTGTAGGAAATCCGTTTGTGGTGGATTAGCTACAGTAATCCGACAGCAATCTGGACGATACATTTGATCACGACTAAAACCCAAACCTAGAGGCCTGGATCAGATTAGGTACAGCCAAGAACAAACAGATGAAAGTAAGACATGAACTGAGGTGCGGTGTGTAAACCTGAGCAAAGTGGCTAACAGTGAGATTGGTTGGAAATCGTTTCCTGGACCGGAGCGGTCTATTCATCTGACAGAGAATTTGACAGCAGTTGGCTAACTAGCTACCTCAGGCTCCGCAGCGCAGGGCAGGGAGACAAGGCTGGAAGAAAGCTGTAATTTAGTGGTTAAAGTGATCTTCCCCTCCCCTCCCCCCTCGCCACATCTAGCTAGCTAAATTACGTTCCTGCCCAGTTGATCTGCGCTGCCCCAGTGTGCTAGCCCGCTGCCGGAGAGGACGGCTGCGGATTCAGAGGTGTTGTTGGAGCTAGCACGGCTAGCTCATTTCACTAGCTAGCCTGCTAGCTACGCCGAGGAATTCACACCATTAGCTAGCTGTTTCCTGCTGGGGCAGATACACCGAGATGTCGGTGACGAAAGACCAAATACCAACCAAACTGTCTACCACGGAGCGGCCCATTAAAGGTAGCTATGCAATCTTATCTCTTAATTCAGCAAGTGGTTGCAGGAAGTTAGCTAGCTAGCAGCTAATACACGATGATTACAGCTAACTAGTAATCAAGCTAACTAACTAACTAGCTAGCTTGGCTGTAGATGCACCAGTAAGGAAAATATGCTTCGTGCCAACTAACTAGCTACTTAGATCGTTAAGTTGCTCATTGTATTTGGCTTGATTGGAACAAGTGGGATAATGTTAATGGTATTTGTTCATTTCCTAGTTAGCTTGTTAGTATGCAGTACTAGGATGACATGTCATGATAAAATGAAGTATACTAGACAGCTAATAAATATTTTACACCAAATAACTTAGATTTGGCCATCAATCTTGTAGTAACAAACTAGCTAGGTAGTCAGATGTTTTTGAGCCTCCTAGCTAGATTAAATTTTTTGTTTTATCTGACTGTCACACGTGTGTGTTCTCAAGTGTCTGTCTTTTATGTGTGTCTGGCTCAGTAGACCAGGGAGGTGTGAGAGAGAAAGAGTGTGTGTCAGTGGAGGATGGCTCATAATAATGGCTGGAAGGGAGCAAATGGAATGGCATCAAACACATGGAAGCCATATGTTTGATGTATTTGATACCGTTCCACATATTCTTCTCCAGCGATTACCACGAGTCCATCCTCCCCAATTAAGGTGCCACCAACCTCTTGTGGTGGGTAATACCACAGCATGCACACACCCAGGGTTCCTGCTGCATATGCTGAATGACTGTCAGTGGATTGAGTGGCATGGAGAGGGTCTTTTGATTTACAACCTGGGCGACCTATTGGGGGGGGGGGGGGGGGGGGGGGGGGGGGGGGATAGCTACCAACTTGCAACAGTTGCTTTTGAAATATAGGCTTCTATTTGACATTTGTAATGGACTTGTACAGCATGCAGATGGCAAGCCTAACAGTGCATAACTACAGCTCTGTCTCAACTGTAGCAGGTATTTATGAATGGTAGCAGGTAGACTTACTGTATGTAGCCTGATCTAACCCTAACTGTAACCCTGTTATGTTATGAAAACAACAACAGGACTGAGGGTTTGGACTTACGCTCCACAGGGAGTGAAGAGGACCAAGTAGGATTGAGGAGCTCCAAGAACTGTGATGACCTCTTTCAAGTCAAATGTTATTTGTCACAGGTGTTGACCTTACAGTGAAATGCTTACTTACAAGCCCTTAACCAACAATGCGGTTTTAAGAAAACGAAGTGTTAAGTAAAAAATAGATAACAAAAAAATTATTAAAGAGCAATGCAAATAGTCCGGGTAGCCATTTGATTAGCTGTTCAGGAGTCTTATGGCTTGGGGGTAGAAGCTGTTAAGAAGCCTTTTGGACCTAGACTTGGCGCTCCGGTACCGCTTGCCGTGCGGTAGCAGAGAGAACAGTCTATGACTAGGGTGGCTGGAGTCTTTGACAATTTTTAGGGCCTTCCTCTTTAGGGCCTTCCTTTCTTTATGACAATGTCCTTTGTTGTGGACCCAAAGTGTGTGAGTGTGTGATAGGTTCAGTGGGTTAGTGAGGCTTAGGAGCATCAAGCTGATGAGGTCATTAAACCTGCCTCTCTCAGATGCCGCCAGGTTAACCATCCTACAGACAGCACTGGGCTACACACACGATCGATCACAATGCTAGCCTACACACACACACACACACACTCACACTCACATAGGCCTACAGTTTGACTCTATGACCACTGACCTCCCTGGCTGTGACTGACCAAGATACTCTCCTCGCCCTGGCTGTTACTGTGACCAAGATACTCCCCTCGCCCTGGCTGTTACTGTGACCAAGATACTCCCCTCGCCCTGGCTGTTACTGTGACCAAGATACTCCCCTCGCCCTGGCTGTTACTGTGACCAAGATACTCCCCTCGCCCTGGCTGTTACTGTGACCAAGATACTCCCCTCGCCCTGGCTGTTACTGTGACCAAGATACTCTCCTCGCCCTGGCTGTGACTGTGACCAAGATACTCCCCTCGCCCTGGCTGTGACCAAGATACTCCCCTGGCTGTGACTGTGACCAAGATACTCCCCTCGCCCTGGCTGTGACTGTGACCAAGATACTCCCCTCTCCCTCCCTGGCTGTGGCTGACCAAGATACTCCCTTCTCCCTCCCTGGCTGTGGCTGACCAAGATACTCCCCTCTCCCTCCCTGGCTGTGGCTGACCAAGATACTCCCCTCTCCCTCCCTGGCTGTGGCTGACCAAGATACTCCCCTCTCCCTCCCTGGCTGTGGCTGACCAAGATACTCCCCTCTCCCTCCCTGGCTGTGGCTGACCAAGATACTCCCCTCTCCCTCCCTGGCTGTGGCTGACCAAGATACTCCCCTCTCCCTCCCTGGCTGTGGCTGACCAAGATACTCCCCTCTCCCTCCCTGGCTGTGGCTGACCAAGATACTCCCCTCTCCCTCCCTGGCTGTGGCTGTGAATCTCCCTCCACCAATCAGACTGGTCTACCTCCATTCTTTCAGACTGGTCTACCTCCATTCTTTCAGACTGGTCTACCTCCATTCTTTCAGACTGGTCTACCTCCATTCTTTCAGACTGGTCTACCTCCATTCTTTCAGACTGGTCTACCTCCATTCTTTCAGACTGGTCTACCTCCATTCTTACCTCAACTCCCTGACGTTTAGATTTTGTTGTATCTTATTCATTGAAAATGTGTTTATTGTATGTGTTTCTGTAATTCAGCTTTTAGCTGCCATAGTACACATGAAATTAAATGGAAAAAAACATGAAATGACACACACGTCACTTGTGTAACAAGTCAAAATCATCTTAATCTGCTGACATTACCGGTAGAATAAAAAAAGGATTCCTGGGGCATTTAGTATTTTATTGGGATCCCCATCAGCTGCTGCCAAGGCAGTCGCTACTCTTCCTGGGGTCCAAACAAGAACAAAACAATAGTCTACATCATAGTCTACATCAGACAAGACATTGTGCACTGTACAAAATGTACACTGCTCCACCATTACACATTTACAATATAAAATGTACAGTATTACAACAGTACAATATTACAGTCTTTGTGTGTGTGTCCAAAGTACGTTTTTTATCTATTATTTGGGGGGGGGCGGGGATTTTACTGCTAGCTTGAGTTACTTGATGTGGAATAGTTGTATGTACAGTCGTGGTCAAAAGTTTTGAGAATGACACAAATACTAATTTTCACAAAGTCTGCTGCCTCAGTTTTGATGATGGCAATTTGCATATACTCCAGAATGTCATGAAGAGTGATCAGATGAATTGCAATTAATTGCAAAGTCCCTCTTTGCCATTAAAATTAACTTAATCCCCCAAAACATTTCCACTGCATTTCAGCCCTGCCACAAAAGGACCAGCTGCCATCATGTCAGTGATTCTCTCATTAACACAGGTGAGAGTGTTGACGAGGACAAGGCTGGAGATCACTCTGTCATGCTGATTGAGTTAGAATAACAGACTGGAAGCTTTAAAAGGAGGGTGGTGCTTGAAATCATTGTTCTTCCTCTGTTAACCATGTTTACCTGCAAGGAAACACATGCCGTCATCATTGCTTTGCACAAAAAGGGCTTCACAGGCAAGGATATTGCTGCTAGTAAGATTGCACCTAAATCAACCTTTTATCGGATCATCAAGAACTTCAAGGAGAGAGGTTCAATTGTTGTGAAGAAGGTGTCAGGGTGCCCAAGAAAGTCCAGCAAGCGCCAGGATAGTCTCCTAAAGTTGATTCAGCTGCGGGATCGGGGCACCACCAGTGCAGAGCTTGCTCAGGAATGGCAGCAGGCAGGTGCGAGTGCGTCTGCACGCACAGTGAGGCAAAGACTTTTGGAGGATGGCCTGGTGTCAAGAAGGGCAGCAAAGAAGCCACTTCTCTCCAGGAAAAACATCAGGGACAGACTGATATTCTGCAAAAGGTACAGGGATTGGACTGCTGAGGACTGGGGTAAAGTCATTTTCTCTGATGAATCCCCTTTCCGATTGTTTGGGGCATCCGGAAAAAAGCTTGTCCGGAAAAGACAAGGTGAGCGCTACCATCAGTCCTGTGTCATGCCAACAGTAAAGCATCCTGAGACCATTCATGTGTGGGGTTGCTTCTCAGCCAAGGGAGTGGACCCACTCGCAATTTTGCCTAAGAACACAGCCATGAATAAAGAATGGTACCAACACATCCTCCGAAAGCAACTTCTCCCAACCATCCAAGAACAGTTTGGTGACGACCAATGCCTTTTCCAGCATGATGGAGCACCTTGCCATAAGGCAAAAGTGATAACTAACTGGCTCGGGGAACAAAACATCGACATTTTGGGTCCATGGCCAGGAAACTCCCCAGACCTTAATCCCATTGAGAACTTGTGGTCGATCCTCAAGAGGCGGGTGGACAAACAAAAACCCACAAATTCTGACAAACTCCAAGCATTGATTATGCAAGAATGGGCTGCCATCAGTCAGGATGTGGCCCAAAAGTTAATTGACAGCATGCGAGGGTGGATTGCATAGGTCTTGAAAAAGAAGGGTCAACACTGCAAATATTGACTCTTTGCATAAACTTCATGTAATTGTCAATAAAAGCCTTTGACACTTATGGAATGCTTGTAATTATACTTCAGTATACCATAGTAACATCTGACAAAAATATCTCATAACACTGAAGCAGCGAACTTTGTGAAGACCAATACTTGTGTCAGTCTCAAAACTTTTGACCACGACTGTAGTCATGGCTCTATGTAATACTGTGCGTTTCCCAGCCTCTGTTCTGGACTTAGGGACTTTGACGAGACCCCTGGTGGCATGTCTTGTGAGGTATGTAGGGTGTCTGAGCTGTGTGTTAGCTGTTTGAACCGACAGTTCGGTGCTTTTAACACATCAATACCCCTCACAAAGTAGTAATGCAGTCAATCTCTCCTCTACTTTGAGCCAGGAGAGTTTGACATGCATGCTCTTGATATTAGCCCTCCGTGTACATTTTAAGGGCCAGCCGTGCTGCTCTGTTCTGGGCCAACTGTAAATTCAATAGATCTAGCAAGCCTGCGCTTGCTTAATGTTGTATAGGCCTAGGCCTGTTGCACCAAATGTTGTTCTGCCAACTTTTTAAGGGAAATGAGTCAGTGTGGAAGCCTGCCGAGGCATGTCAGATCTACAGCACTAGAAGATTCACACATTTTCCCACCAATTGTTTTGTTTGTCATTTACACTAACCGGGTAGTTAGGCCTACTGGTCACAAAAACAACTTATTTCTATCCCATTCCCTACAATCAAATTAAAATGGCCAAAATGTTGTCTTATTACTTTCAACCATATAACAAACTGCTTTTTAGGCCAATAAGGTTTACCCAAACTTCTGTGTACCAAAACAGTGGCAGCATGGAGGTGATGATAAATTGGTATTACAATAGAATCCATAAATTTTTGCAGAACACATCTCATGCTAATATTGTTGATTAGTTACACACTGTTGTTTGTCAAAAGAAAGCAACCTATGCCGCAGTATGGGGAAACGACGCCACTGGCCGACCCCACCACCGTTGTTATTGTTTTTGTAGCCGAGCTGAGGAGTGTCGCAAAAATGTTTATTTTTTCAGTATATATTGTGTGCAATGATGTCCGAGGGGGAAAAACAGTGTTCGTTGTTTGCAGTAACTTCTTTGTTGTTGTAATATTCCAAATGGACGTGGAAGTTTCACCATTAAGGATTCCATCTTTAAATGTTTCTAGTACCAGGCGAGCATGCATTTTAAAATTCTTTTTTATTTTAAAGAGTTACAGTTCATATAAGGAAGTCAGTCATTTGAAATCAATTCATTAGGCCCTAATCTATGTATTTCACATGAATGGGAATACAGATATGCATCTGTCGGTCACAGATGCCTTAAAAAAAAAAAAAAAAGTAGGGGCGTGGATCAGAAAACCAGTCAGTATCTGGTGTGACCACCATTTGCCTCATGCAGCACGACACATCTCCTTCGCATTGAGTTGATCAAGCTGTTGATTGTGGCCTGTGAAATGTTGTCCCACTCCTCTTCAATGACTGTGCGAAGTTGCTGGATATCGGTGGGAACTGTTACACGCTGTCGTACAGGTCGATCCAGAGTATCCCAAACAGGCTCAATAAGTGACATGTCTGGTAAGTATGCAGGCCAGAACTGGAGACATTTTCAGAACTGGAGACATTTTCAGCTTCCAGGAATTGTTTACAGATCTGTGTGACATGGTGCCATGCATTATCATGCTGAAACATGAGGTGATGAATGGCACGACAATGGGCCTCAGGATCTCGTCACGGTATCTCTGTGCATTCAAATTGCCATCGATAAAATGCAATTGTGTTCGTTGTCCGTAGCTTATGCCTGCCCATACCATAACCCTACCGCCACCATGGGGCACTCTGTTCACAACGTTGGCATCAGCAAACCGTTGGCATCAGCAAACTGTCTGCCATCTGCCCGGTACAGTTGAAATAAGGATTCATCCACGATGAGCCCACTTCTCCAGCATGCCAGTGACCATTGAAGGTGAGCATTTGCCCACTGAAGTCAGTTATGACGCCAAACTGCAGTCAGGTCAACACCCTGGTGAGGACAACAAGCACACAGATGAGCTTCCCTGAGACTGTTTCTGACAGTTTGTGAATAGCTGTCCGGGTAGCTGGACTCAGACGATCCCGGAGGTCCTGGGCTGACGTGGTTACACGTGGTCTGCGGTTGTGAGGCCGGTTGGACTTACTGCCAAATTGTCTAAAATGATGTTGGAGGTGGCTTATGGTAGAGAAATGAACATTACATTTTCTGGCAACAGCTCTGGTGGACATTCCTGCAGTCAGCATGCCAATTGTATCTGTGGCGTGTGACAAACAGCACATTTGTGGCCTTTTATTGTCCCCAGCACAAGGTGCACCTTTGTAATGATCATGCTGTTTAAGCAGCTTCTTGATATGCCACACCTGTCAGATAGATGGATTATCTTGGCAAAGGAGAAATGCGCACTAACAGGGATGTGAACAAATTTGTGCACAACATTTGAGGGAAATAAGCTTTTTGTGCGTATGGAACATTTCTGGTATCTTTTATTTCAGCTCATGAAACATGGGACCAACACTTTACATGTTGCGTTTATATTTTTGTTAAGTGTCATTTGCTGCGATCAATAATCAGTTTTGGTCAGAGACGTGTGTGTTTGTTGTCAGTGCTCTGTGAGGATTGACGTTTTGACCTTTTGGCTTAGTTACCGATGGCAACCTGATCAGGCCAGCCAGCTGCATCGCTCTGCCTGTGTAATGACACTGGCTTCATACATGTATGGAAATGGGCCCTGTCGAGGAGCTCTGCCCTGTGCCCCATCGTATACAGGAGCTCTGCCCTGGGCCCTGTTATATACAGGAGCTCTGCCCTGGGCCCTGTTATATACAGGAGCTCTGCCCTGGGCCCTGTTATATACAGGAGCTCTGCCCTGGGCCCTGTTATATACAGGAGCTCTGCCCTGGGCCCTATTATATACAGGAGCTCTGCCCTGGGCCCTGTTATATACAGGAGCTCTGCCCTGGGCCCTGTTATATACAGGAGCTCTGCCCTGGTCCCTATCGTATACAGGAGCTCTGCCCTGGGCCCTGTTATATACAGGAGCTCTGCCCTGGGCCCTATTATATACAGGAGCTCTGCCCTGGGCCCTGTTATATACAGGAGCTCTGCCCTGGTCCCTATCGTATACAGGAGCTCTGCCCTGGGCCCTGTTATATACAGGAGCTCTGCCCTGGGCCCTATTATATACAGGAGCTCTGCCCTGGGCCCTGTTATATACAGGAGCTCTGCCCTGGGCCCTGTTATATACAGGAGCTCTGCCCTGGGCCCTGTTATATACAGGAGCTCTGCCCTGGGCCCTGTTATATACAGGAGCTCTGCCCTGGGCCCTGTTATATACAGGAGCTCTGCCCTGGGCCCTGTTATATACAGGAGCTCTGCCCTGGGCCCTGTTATATACAGGAGCTCTGCCCTGGGCCCTGTTATATACAGGAGCTCTGCCCTGGGCCCTGTTATATACAGGAGCTCTGCCCTGGGCCCTATCGTATACAGGAGCTCTGCCCTGGGCCCTGTTATATACAGGAGCTCTGCCCTGGGCCCTGTTATATACAGGAGCTCTGCCCTGGGCCCTGTTATATACAGGAGCTCTGCCCTGGGCCCTGTTATATACAGGAGCTCTGCCCTGGGCCCTGTTATATACAGGAGCTCTGCCCTGGGCCCTGTTATATACAGGAGCTCTGCCCTGGGCCCTGTTATATACAGGAGCTCTGCCCGGGACTAGTGTGTGTAGTGTGGATATGATGAACCAGTATGTGGCGTATGGGTTAGATAAGATTAACCTTTTTGTTTGACATGATTGGCTCCGTCTGTCTGTGTGACCTGCTTCTGTGTTGAAGTTTTACACTAACTGGGCCGATAGAGGTAGAGAGATGGAGAGAAGAAATACACTATATAAACAAAAGTATGTGGATACCCCTTCACATTAGTAGATTTGGCTATTTCAGCCACACCCATTGCTGACAGGTGTATAAAATCGAGCACACAGCCATGCAATCTCCATAGACAAACATTGGCAGTAGAATGGCCTTACTGAAGAGCTTAGTGACTTTCAATGTGGCACCGTCATAGGATGCCACCTTTCCAACAAGTCATTTTGTGAAATGCTAGAGCTGCCCAGGTCAACTGTAAGTGCTGTTATTGTGAAGTGGATACGTCTAGGAGCAACAACGGCTCAGCCGCGAAGTGGTAGAACACACAAGCTCCCAGAACGGGACTGCCAAGTGCTGAAGCGGATAGTGCATAAAAATGGTCTGTCCTCGGTTGCAACACTCACTACCGAGTTCCAAACACCCCTTCAAATTAGTTGATTCGGCTATTTCAGCCACACTCACTTCCAGGTTCCAAACTGCCTCTGGAAGCAACATCAGCATAAAAACTTCATCGGGAGCTTCATTAAATGGCCGAGCAACCTCACACAAGCCTAAGATCACCATGCGCAATGCCAAGTGTCGGCTGGAGTGGTGTAAAGCTCGCTGCCATTGGACACTGGAGCAGTGGAAACGCGTTCTCTGGAGTGATGAATCACACTTCACCGTCTGGCAGTCCGACGGACTAAACTGGGTTTGGCGGATGCCAGGAGAACGTTACCTGCCCCAATGCATAGTGCCAACTGTACAGTTTGGTGGAGGAGGAATAACGTCTGGGGCTGTTTTTCATTTTTCGGGCTAAGCCCCTTAGTTCCAGTGAAGGGAAATCTACAGCATACAATGACATTCTAGACAATTCTGTGCTTCCAACAGCATGACAATTCCCCTGTGCACAAAGCGAGGTCCATACAGAAATGGTTTGTCAAGATTGGTGTGGAAGAATTTGACTGGTCTGTACAGAGCCCTGACCTCAAACCCATCGAACACCTTTGGGATCAACACCCACAAGGCAGCGGGCCCTTACGGTATTCCAGGGCTCGTTCTCAGAGCATGTGCAGAACAGCTGGCAGGCATATTCACTGTAGTTTTCAACCTCTCCTTGTCCCAGTCTGTAATCCCCACATGTTTTAAGATGACCACCATCATCCCTGTTCCTAAGAACTCCAAGGCTTCATGCCACAATGACTACCGCTATGTAGCGTTCACTTCTGTAATCATGAAGTGTTTTGAGAGGCTGGTTATGGCACACATTCACTCCACCATAGACCCACTCCAATTTGCATACCGCCCCAACAGATCCATAGATGACGCAATCTCTATTACTCTACACACTGCCCTCACCCACCTAGATAAGAGGAATACCTATGTGAGAATGCTGTTCATTAACTACAGCTCAGCGTTCAACACCATTGTCCCATCCAAGCTCGTCACCAAGCTTAGGACTATGGGTCTGAACACCTCCCTCTGCAACTGGATCCTGGACTTCCTGACGGGCCGACCCTAGGTGTTGACGGTAGGCAATATCACCTCCGCCACGCTGACCCTCAACACGGGGGGCCCCACAAGGGGTGTGTGCTTAGTCCCCTCCTTTACTCCCTGTTCACCCACGACTGCGTGGCCACGCACGACTCCAACACCATTATCAAGTTCGCTGACGACACAACGGTGGTGATCACCAGTGACGATGAGTCAACCTACAGGGAGGAGGTCAGTGACCTGGCAGTGTGCTGCCGGAGCAACAACCTCTCCCTCAACGTCAGCAAGACCAAGGAGCTGATCGTGGACTACAGGAAAGCGGGGGGCGAGCACGCCCCCATCCACATCGACGGGGTGGCAGTGGAGCAGGTAGACAGCTTCAAGTTCCTCGGTGTCCAAATCACTAAAGACTTAAAATGGTCCAAACGCACAGTCGTGAAGAAGGTGCGGCAGTGCCCCTTCCCCCTCAGGAGGTTGAAAAAGTTTGGCATGGGCCCTCAAATCCTGAAAAGGTTCTACAACTGTACCATTGAGCGCATAAGTCACCCAAGTCATAGACTGTTCTCTCTGCTACCACACGGCAAGCAGTACCGAAGTCCCAAGTCTAGTACCAAACGGGTCCTTAACAGCTTCTACCCCCAATCCATAAGACTGCTGAACACTTAATAAAATGACCACCCGGACTATTTACATTGACCCCCCCAGCCCCCCCCCCCCCCTCCATTTGTTTTTACACTGCTGCTACCCGCTGTCTATTATCTATGTATAGTCACTTTACCCCTACCTACATGTACAAATTACCTCGACTAACCTGTACCCACGCACATTGACTCGGTCCCGGTACTCTTAATAATATAATAATATGCCATTTAGCAGACGCTTTTATCCAAAGCGACTTAGTCATATGTGCATACATTTTTACGTATGGGTGGTCCCGGGGATCGAACCCACTACCCTGGCGTTACAAGCGCCATGCTCTACCAATTGAGCTACAGAGGACCACCCATACTCCCTGGATATAGCCTCGTTATTGTTATTTTATTGTGTTACTTTTTATTATTTTTTACTTTAGTTTATTTGGTAAATATTTTCTGTTTCCATCACTGCTTGGCATGGCAATAGCACCGCCCTGGATCACATGGCGCTACAGAGGGTTGTGGGGACAGCCCAGTACATCACTGGGGCCGAGCTCCCTGCCATCCAGGACCTCTATATCAGGACAGCCCAGTACATCACTGGGGCTGAGCTCCCTGCCATCCAGGACCTCTATATCAGGACAGCCCAGTACATCACTGGGGCCCAGCTCCCTGCCATCCAGGACCTCTATATCAGGACAGCCCAGTACATCACTGGGGCTGAGCTCCCTGCCATCCAGGACCTCTATATCAGGACAGCCCAGTACATCACTGGGGCCCAGCTCCCTGCCATCCAGGACCTCTATATCAGGACAGCCCAGTACATCACTGGGGCCCAGCTCCCTGCCATCCAGGACCTCTATATCAGGACAGCCCAGTACATCACTGGGGCCCAGCTCCCTGCCATCCAGGACCTCTATATCAGGACAGCCCAGTACATCACTGGGGCCGAACTCCCTGCCATCCAGGACCTCTATATCAGGCGGTGTGAAAAGAAGGCCTGGAAAATCAAAGACTCCAACCACCCAAGCCATAGACTATTCTCTCTGCTGGCGTACGGCAAGAGGTACCGGTGCATCAAGTCTGACACCAACAGGCTCTTGGAACAGCTTCTATCTCCAAGCAATACGGCTGATAAATAGCTAACAAAATAGCTACACGGACTATCTGAGTTTACCTTGTATATTTATTTACCTTTTATTTCAATCTTTGCACTGTCTATATGCACACTCACAGGGCCCTACACATACACACTGTCACGTCAACATACACGCACACAAACACTCACTCACCGCATAATTTGCTCACTCGCACATACATTTATACTGACTCTACACACTCACATGCAAGCTGCTGCTACTCGGTTTATTTTATCCTGTTGCCTAGCCCCCTTATCCCTATACATATCTACCTCCATCTGACTTTTTAAAATATTTCCTGTATATAGTATGCTTACTTACTTAATTGTGTATTTCATATTTCCTGTTCTTATTTCTCGTGTTTTTTTCTAGTAATACATTGTTATTGATTATTGCATTGTTGGGTTTTGTGTTGGCAAGAAAGGCATTTCACTGTACTTGTGCATGTGACATTGACATTTGAATTGGAACGCCAACTGCAAGCCCAGCCCTAATCGCCCGAAACATCAGTGTCCGACCTCATTAATGCTCTTGTGGCTGAATGGATGCAAATCCCTGCAGCAATGTTCCAACATCTAGTGGAAAGCATTCCCAGAAAAGTGGAGGCTGTTATTTTTATTTATTTTATTTCACCTTTTATTTAACCAAGTAAGCCAGTTGAGAACAAGTTCTCATTTACAACTGCGACCTGGCTAAGATAAAGCAAAGCAGTGCGGTAAAAACAACAACAACACAGAGTTACATATGGAATAAACAAAACGTACAGTCAATAACACAATAGAAAATATATATACAGTGTGTGCAAATGTAGCAAGTTATGGAGGTAAGGCAATAAATAGGCTATAGTGCAAAATAATTACAATTATAATTTAGTATTAACACTGGAGTAATAGATGTGCAGAAGATGATGTGCAAATAGAGATACTGGGGTGCAAATGAGCAAAATAAATAACAATATGGGGATGAGGTAGTTGGGTGGGCTAATTACAGATGGGCTGTGTACAGGTGCAGTGATCGGTAAGCTGCTCTGACAACTGATGAGTAAAGATAGTGAGGGAGATGAGTGTCTCCAGCTTCAGAGATTTTTGCAGTTCGTTCCAGTCATTTGCAGCAGAGAACTGGAAGGAATGGTGACCAAAGGAGGTGTTGGCTTTGGGGATGACCAGTGAAATATACCTGCTGGAACGCATACTACGGGTGGGTGTTGCTATGGTGACCAATGGGATTTGCCTAGAAATGATTTATAGATGACCTGGAGCCAGTGGGTTTGGCGACGAATATGTAGTGAGGGCCAGCCACAATGGTGGGTAGGATATGGGGCTTTGGTGACAAAACGGATGGCACTGTGATAGACTACATCCAATTTGCTGAGTAGAGTGTTGGAAGCTATTTTGTAAATGACATCGCCGAAGTCAAGGATCGGTAGGATAGTCAGTTTTACGAGGGCATGTTTAGCAGCATGAGTGAAGGAGACTTTGTTGCGAAATAGAAAGCCGATTCTAGATCTAACTTTTGATTGGAGATGCTTAATGTGAGTCTGGAAGGAGAGTTTACAGTCTAACCAGACACCTAGATATTTGTAGTTGTCCACATATTCTAAGTCAGACCCACCGAGAGTAGTGATTCTAGTCGGGCAGGCGGGTGCAAGCAGCGTTCGATTGAAGAGCATGCATTTAGTTTTACTAGCGTTTAAGAGCAGTTGGAGGCCACGGAAGGAGTGTTGTATGGCGTTGAAGCTCGTTTGGAGGTTTGTTAATACAGTGACAGTGTCCAATGAAGGGCCAGATGTATACAAAATGGTGTCGTCTGCGTAGAGGTGGATCTGAGAGTCACCAGCAGCAAGAGCGACATCATTGATATACACAGAGAATAGAGTCGGCCCGAGAATTTAACCCTTTGGCACCCCCATAGAGACTGCCATAGGTCCAGACAACAGGCCCTCTGATTTGACACATTGAACTCTATCTGAGAAGTAGTTGGTGAAGCAGGCAAGGCAGTCATGTGAGAAACCAAGGCTATTTAGTCTGCCAATAAGAATGCGGTGATTGACAGAGTCAAAAGCCTTGGCCAGGTCAATGAAGACGGCTGCACAGTACTGTCTTTTATCGATCTGGGTTATTATATCATTTAGGACCTTGAGCGTGGCTGAGGTGCACCCATGACCAGCTCGGAAACCGGATTGCATAGCGGAGAAGGTACGGTGGGATTCGAAATGGTCGGTGATCTGTTTTGTTAACTTGGCTTTCAAATACTTTGGAAAGGCAGGGTAGGATGGATATATGTCTGTAACAGTTTGGTCTAGAGTGGCACCCCCTTTGAAGAGGGCGATGACCGCGGCAGCTTTCCAATCTCTGGGGATCTCAGACCATACGAAAGAGAGGTTGAACAGGCTGGTAATAGGGGTTGTGACAATTTCGGCGGCTAATTTTAGAAAGAAAGGGTCAATATTAATCCCCATGATTTTGGAATGAGATGTTCGACGAGTTGGTGTCCGCATACTTTTGGTAATGTAATGTATTTTAGCTATTTTCAGAGGGAATTATGGATGCAATACCTGGCACCACCCCGACGGTAACATAAAAGACTGGGTTCTGATGAATGAATGGTAGACTATTCATGTGGCTAGGACTTAATATAGCCCAGAGGGAGGGAGACCGATACAGATGTTTTTTTGCCAGTCAAATCTGATCTTCCTGATTCCTGCCAGTCCTCATGCAAATATGATTCTCTATTTTTACCCACTCACTCAGCCATGCAACACACTCACACACAGTCTATCTCTAGAGCCACCACATCTTCATGTGAAAGGATGGGCACCCTGAGGCCTCCAGAGGGTGTGTCCTGAGCACAATTGACCAATAGATGCTAGAGGGTGTGTCCTGGGTTTTAATGAACCAATAGAGCTGCTAGAGGGTGTGTCCTGGGTTTTAATGAACCAATAGAGATGCTAGAGCAGGGGTGTCAAACTCATTTTAGCTCAGGGGCCACATGGAGGAAAATCTATTCCCAAGTGGGCCGGACCGGAAAAATCATGGTATATATAACTTAAAAACAACAACTTCAGATTGTTTTCTTTGTTTTAATACGATCAACATACAACATAAAGCTGGAGCCTGAGGACAGTGTGTCCAAAATAGTACAAGCACAACATCACTATTAATCATAAAACACATCAAGTTTATTTGAAAATTCTAAAGAAAAAGAACACACAAACACACAATGCCTCAGTGATTAACAGAACTGTTTCACAGATCACAGAACTATATCAGGGTGTCATTTCTCAGGCAGAAATGTAGATAAAAATAATGAAATCCTGTTCCCCAAACAAGTGCAAGAACCACAGAGTCAAGAATAGGTTAAATATACAAATAAAATAAAATCAATTAAAAACAATAGCACATCAACATAAAAACATATAAACATAAAGCTGGAGCCTGAGGACAGTGTCCAAAAGCACAACATCACTATTAATCATAAAACACCTCAAGTTATTTGAAAGTTCTGAGGACAAAGAACACACAAACACACAATGCCTCAGTGATTCACAGAAGTATATCACAGATCACAGAACTATATCAGGGTGTCATTTCTCAGGCAGAAATGTAGATAAAAATAATGAAATCCTGTTCCCCAAACAAGTGCAAGAACCACAGAGTCAAGAATAGGTTAAATATACAAATAAAATAAAATCTATTAAAAACAATAGCACATCAACATAAAAACATATAAACATAAATCTTGAAAGCGTTGCTCAAACTCCCGTAACAGTCCCGTTATTTTATCTTTGAACCGCTTCATGTCTGCCACATGGGTCGCGCACACATTTTTCAGACAGGGGAAGTGAGCTGCATCACCACCGGCAAGTTGCGTCTCCCACAATGACAGCTTCAACTTGAAAGAACGTATGCTGTCATAATACTGCGTGACAACTTTGTTGCGCCCTTGCAGCTGTTTGTTCAAGTTATTCAGGTGCTCTGTAACATCCACCATAAATGCAAGGTCCTGCATCCATTCTGCGGAATGAAATTCTAACACTGGTTTGCCCTTTTCTTCCATGAACTGTTCAATTTCTTCTCGTAAATCAAAGAAACGCCTCAGCACAGCACCTCGGCTTAACCATCTTACCTCAGTGTGGTATGGCAGGCCATAGATGTGGTCTTGCTCTCTGAGAAGGCTGTCAAACTGACGGTGATTCAGGCTTCTGGATCGGATGAAATTAACAGTTTGGATGACCACCTTCATGACGTTATCCATCTTTAATGACTTGCAACACAAAGCCTCCTGGTGCAAAATACAGTGAAAAGTCAAAAAATCACGTCCTCCATATGCAGATTGCACTTTCTCTCTGAACTTTGTCACAACGCCTGCTTTTTTCCCGATCATTGAGGGCGCACCATCTGTAGCCAGGCTGACAGCGCGGGACCAGTCCACTCCGACCCTGTCCAGCGCGCCGACGAGTGCGGTAAAAATATCAGCTGCTGTCGTTGTATCTGTCATCGGCACCAACTCCACGAACTCCTCGGTGACGGTCAATGTGTCATCAACTCCGCGGATGAAAATTGCCAGTTGTGCAACATCTGTAATGTCCGTGCTTTCATCAATTGCAACCGAAAACGCAATAAATGACTTTACTTTTTGCTTCAACTGGCTGTCCAAATCCACTGAAAGATCGGAAATCCTGTCTGCAACTGTGTTTCTTGTCAGGCTGATATTTGCAAAATCCTGCCGCTTTTCAGGGCACACAATCTCCGCTGCCTTCATCATGCATGTTTTTACAAATTCACCCTCACTAAATGGTTTTGAAGCCACTGCGATTTCATTAGCAATGAGGTAGCTAGCTTTCACTGCAGCGTCACTGATGTCTCGGCTGTGAGTAAACACAGACTGCTGTTTCTTCAGACCCGCCAACAGTTCATTCACCTTCTCTCATCTCCGCTGTCCTTGAAAGTTGTCATATTTGTTGGCATGAAGACTCACATAGTGGCGCCGAAGGTTATATTCTTTCAGCACTGCAACATGCTCTGAACACACCAAACATACAGCTTTCCCATTCAATTCCGTGAATAAATAGGATGACCATTTTTCTTTGAACACTCTGCACTCTGCGTCCACTTTTCTCTTTTTTGACAGAGACATATTGGGGCAATGAGGGTGCCAAAGCACATAATGTTAAAAGTAGAAGCCGTAATAAATATCGCGGGCAAAACAAAGTAGCTCATTGGCTGCACGTGCTTGACCTACTTGCTCTGCCCCGGTATAAACAGTTTGCTTGCTTAACACAATTGCTATTGCGCCATCCAGTGGACGCAATTGGAACAGCAGTTTATTTAATTGAAAAATTGCAGCGCATTTTTATACTTTACAAAATGTTTTTTTTTTTTCTTCATTTTCTTTAAATCATCTCGCGGGCCGGATTAAACCCGTTTGCGGGCCGGACGTTTGACACCCCTGTGCTAGAGGGTGTGTCCTGGTGTTTGATAGATCAATTAGTTAGTGTTAGTAGTGTATATTCTGTATAATAATGTTGTATTGTGTTGTAGCGGTGCCCTACCCCCCTGGCTCCAAGCTGACGGTAAAGGACCTGTATGTAGACGGGAAGCCCAGTGTTGAGGTGCTCAAGACCCATCTCGTTAAGGAGGGCCGCCTGGAGGAGGAAGCAGCTCTACGCATCATCACTGATGGAGCCAACATCCTGCGGCAAGAGAAATGCATGCTGGAGGTGGAAGCACCTATAACAGGTAACCTCTGACCTGTTACTAATCCCTAACATCCTCCGACAGACGGACCTCTAACTCGTGTGTGTGTGTGTGTGTGTGTGTGTGTGTGTGTGTGTGTTGCAGTGTGTGGGGATGTCCATGGCCAGTTCTTTGACCTGATGAAGCTGTTTGAGGTGGGCGGCTCCCCCAGCAGCACCCGCTACCTGTTCCTGGGGGACTACGTGGATCGAGGATACTTCAGCATCGAGGTCAGTGTGTGTTTCTGCATCTGCTGTTTCATCTGACATTTAGAGCCGTGGCCTGTTACCCGGGGCTTAGGAGCACGTCTTTAAATAGTCAGCAGCAACCCCCACACACACACACACAATATTGGGTTTTGTGTCCCACTTTTAAAATATTGTGCGAGGGTTCTGATTTAAGCCAGTGTATTCTAATGATATCATTACATATCCATTGGCCTTTATCCTAGATGTCGTGATCATAGCTAGTGTTAGCAACATGAGGGATCTCACACTCTCTCTCTGCAGTGTGTGTTGTTCCTGTGGACTCTGAAGATCAACCACCCCACCACTCTGTTCCTACTCAGAGGAAACCATGAGTGTCGACATCTTACAGAATACTTCACCTTTAAACAGGAGTGTGAGTGGTCTTGTGTATTTAGTGTGTGGGTGTGTGTGGGTGCCTGTGTGTGTGGGGGGGGAGGGGGGGAGGGTGTGGGTGCTTGTGTGTGTGTGGGGGGACCTGTGGGGAGGGGGGGGGGGGCTGTGTGGGTGCCTGTGTGTGGGGGGGGGACCTGTGGGGAGGGGAGGGGAGGAGGAGGGGGGGGGGGGGCTGTGTGTGTGTAATAGTAATAAAGATGTCCTCTTTGTTGTGTTCTAGGTAAGATAAAGTACTCTGAGCGTGTGTATGATGCGTGTATGGAAGCGTTTGACTGCCTTCCCCTGGCTGCACTCCTCAACCAGCAGTTCCTGTGTGTCCACGGAGGCCTGAGCCCCGAAATCACCTGCCTGGACGACATACGCAAGGTACGACCCCTGACCTGCTTTGGGTTAACTCTCTCGAACTCTGTCTTAAATCGTTTTAACTGGTTAAGCTGACTATGTTATTAAGGGTTTTGACTGGTCTAAGGAGCGCCTGGCGTTATTTAACTGTGTTTAACCGGATTAACCCTGTAGATTAACTGTTTTTTAACTTTGTGTTGACCAGCTGGACCGGTTTAAGGGGCCCCCAGTGTTATTTAACTATATTTAACTCTTTGTTGACCAGCTGGACCGGTTTAAGGAGCCCCCTGCATTCGGACCCATGTGTGACCTTCTGTGGTCGGACCCTGGAGAAGACTACGGCTCTGAGAAGTCCCAGGAACACTTTGCCCATAACTCCGTTAGAGGTTGCTCCTACTTCTACAGTTACCCAGCAGTATGTGACTTTCTGATGAACAATAATCTGTTGTCAGTAATAAGAGCACATGAAGCCCAGGACGCTGGGTGAGTATTATTAATGACATTAATTAATTAATGAATAATAATATTAGTAGTAGTAGTATGATACTGTTTTAAGAGCACATGAAGCCCAGAACGCTGGGTGAGTATTATTAATGATATTAATTAATAATAATATTAGTAGTAGTATGACACTGTTTTAGGAGCACATGAAGCCCAGGACGCTGGGTGAGTATTATTGATATTAATTAATAATAATAATAGTAGTAGTAGTAGTAGTAGTAGTATGATACTGTTTTAGGAGCACATGAAGCCCAGGACGCTGGGTGAGTATTATTAATGATAATAATTAATTAATAATAATAATAGTAGTAGTAGTAGTATGATACTGTTTCGTGATATAAACTGTGTATTTCCTGTATAATGTGTATTTCAGGTATAGAATGTACAGGAAAAGCCAGACGACGGGTTTTCCTTCTCTGATCACGATCTTCTCTGCTCCGAATTACCTGGACGTGTACAACAACAAAGGTAAACAAACACAAAGGTTACCCACATTTCAAACCATGACAACAGGGTAGAAACCATGGCAACACAGGGTAGATAGATAATGTGTGTGTCCTTGTAGCGGCGGTGCTGAAGTATGAGAACAATGTGATGAACATCCGTCAGTTTAACTGCTCCCCCCACCCCTACTGGCTGCCCAACTTCATGGACGTCTTCACCTGGTCTCTGCCCTTCGTAGGCGAGAAGGGTGAGTGTGTGTGTTATACTGGTGTGTATGATAACTTTGGGCTTCATGTTACCTTTGCAAAACTGACCTCCATGTGAGATAATGTGAATGTGTGTGTGATAACTGTGTATGTGTGTGTGTGTGTGTGATAACTGTGTGTGTGTGATAATGTTGTGTGTGTGTTCCTACAGTGACAGAGATGCTGGTTAACGTGCTGAACATCTGCTCTGACGACGAGCTCATGTCTGAAGGAGACGACACCTGCGAGGGTAAGAAACACACACTCACACACAACTCTTTTATATTGACTTCCAATGTATGAAAATTATGATATAGCAGCAACGTGTTTCTTCAAAGAGGAAATTAAACCTTTAAGGAAGTGAAAGTTGTTTTTGACTGAAGTGCAGTGTAGCTCACAGAAAACAGAGCAAAAATAGATGTGAAGAGGTGATGGAGTTAACACCCGTAACGGATCCAACAACAGATACAGTGGAGGAAAAAAGTATTTAGTCAGCCACCAATTGTGCAAGTTCTCCCACTTAAAAAGATAAGAGAGGCCTGTAATTTTCATCATAGGTACACGTCAACTATGATAGACAAAATGAGAAAAAAAATTCCAGAAAATCACATTGTAGGATTTTTAATGAATTTATTTGCAAATTATGGTGGAGAATAAGTATTTGGTCAATAACAAAAGTTTCTCAATACTTTGTTATATACCCTTTGTTGGCAATGACACAGGTCAAATGTTTTCTGTAAGTCTTCACAAGGTTTTCACACACTGTTGCTGGTATTTTGGCCCATTCCTCCATGCAGATCTCCTCTAGAGCAGTGATGTTTTGGGGCTGTCGCTGGGCAACACAGACTTTCAACTCCCTCCAAAGATTTTCTATGGGGTTGAGATCTGGAGACTGGCTAGGCCACTCCAGGACCTTGAAATGCTTCTTACGAAGCCACTCCTTCGTTGCCCGGGCAGTGTGTTTGGGATCATTGTCATGCTGAAAGACCCAGCCACGTTTCATCTTCAATGCCCTTGCTGATGGAAGGAGGTTTTCACTCAAAATCTCACGATACATGGCCCCATTCATTCTTTCCTTTACACGGATCAGTCGTCCTGGTCCCTTTGCAGAAAAACAGCCCCAAAGCATGATGTTTCCACCCCCATGCTTCACAGTAGGTATGGTGTTCTTTGGATGCAACTCAGCATTCTTTGTCCTCCAAACACGACAAGTTGAGTTTTTACCAAAAAGTTCTATTTTGGTTTCATCTGACCATATGACATTCTCCCAATCCTCTTCTGGATCATCCAAATGCACTCTAGCAAACTTCAGACGGGCCTGGACATGTACTGGCTTAAGCAGGGGGACACGTCTGGCACTGCAGGATTTGAGTCCCTGGCGGCGTAGTGTGTTACTGATGGTAGGCTTTGTTACTTTGGTCCCAGCTCTCTGCAGGTCATTCACTAGGTCCCCCCGTGTGGTTCTGGGATTTTTGCTCACCGTTCTTGTGATCATTTTGACCCCACGGGGTGAGATCTTGCGTGGAGCCCCAGATCGAGGGAGATTATCAGTGGTCTTGTATGTCTTCCATTTCCTAATAATTGCTCCCACAGTCTTCCCAGCCTGGTGCAGGTCTACAATTTTGTTTCTGGTGTCCTTTGACAGCTCTTTGGTCTTGGCCATAGTGGAGTTTGGAGTGTGACTGTTTGAGGTTGTGGACAGGTGTCTTTTATACTGATAACAAGTTCAAACAGGTGCCATTAATACAGGTAACGAGTGGAGGACAGAGGAGCCTCTTAAAGAAGAAGTTACAGGTCTGTGAGAGCCAGAAATCTTGCTTGTTTGTAGGTGACCAAATACTTATTTTCCACCATAATTTGCAAATAAATTCATTAAAAATCCTACAATGTGATTTTCTGGATTTTGTCTGTCATAGTTGACGTGTACCTATGATGAAAATTACAGGCCCCTCATCTTTTTAAGTGGAAGAACTTGCACAATTGGTGGCTGACTAAATACTTTTTTCCCACACTCTATTTATCAACACCTCTATTGTTGCCACATGGCAGCTGAGTATCAGCTGAGCTGTGTGTGTGTGGGTGCATTCGACATTGCAGCAGACTTTAAAGTCGACTGACTGATCTAAAAATCACCTTTCATCATAAATAACTACTCAATATTATTTACTCGATTTGATTTGTAGATCAGTCAGTCACAATTTACCCATAATACATCACGGTTTTGGATGCTCTCGAACACGGCCGGTGTGTGTAATGTGTGCTGGTAGTTTAGGGTGAGTTTCACCAGTCCCTTACCTCTCTCTCCCCCTTCTTTCTCCCTCTCTCCTCCCTTCTCTCGCCCTTTCTCTCTCTATCCTTCCTTCCCTCTCTCACTTTCTCTCTATATATATTTCTCTCTCTACCTTTCTCTCTCCCTCTCTCACTTTCTCTCTCTCCCTTTCTCTGTCTCTCAGCTGGAACTTCTGCTGTGAGGAAGGAGGTAATCAGGAATAAGATCCGAGCGATCGGGAAGATGGCCCGCGTCTTTTCTGTGCTCAGGTACATGTGTGTTTGACTCTCCCTGGTTTCATTGATTAGATGTTATCAACCTCTGTAAAGGTATTGATAAGAAGACCTGTATACAGATTCTATCTGGACTTGGTTATGTTCAGCTTCCAGTCCAGTCTTTGTACGGTGCCCCCCTTGTAACAACCATGCTTTTGACAGAGAGGAGAATGAGAGCGTGTTACAGCTGAAGGGGCTGACCCCCACCGGGGCCTTGCCTGTGGGAGTTCTGTCTGGAGGACGGCAGACCCTGGAGAGCGGTACGTATGCATACCTACACACACACACTCTAACCTGAACTACTCTGGCATCATGAGAGAATTGTTTTATCCTTTGCCTGCACTCAAACCCACCAACAGACTTAACCCTCCTCACACCCCCCTCTCTCGGGCTCCCTGACTCACACACCCACACTACTCTCTCGGGCTCCCTGACTCACACACCCACACTACTCTCTCTCTCTCACTCACTCACACACCCGCACTACTAAATCACCCTCTCTCTCTCTCTCACTCACACACCCGCACTACTAAATCACCCTCTCTCTCACCCGCACGACTAAATCACCCTCTCTCTCTCACTCACTCACACACCCGCACTACTAAATCACCCTCTCTCTCTCTCACACACACACTCACCTATCCCTAATCCACATTCTCATTTAACCTGCAAAATTCTCTTTAAAACTCAATCAATCTCTTAAACCCAGAACATTCCTGCACCCCTTTCTGCACTAATCACAGTCATGTGTAACTCCTGTGTCAGGGTTGAGAGGGAAGTGGGTTGGGGGTGGAGTTGAATGATCTTATGACTGACTGCATTGATAACAACTCACTGACTATAGATGATGTTTAACACTCTGAATACATTGATAACACAACTCACTGACTATAGATGATGTTTAACACTCTGAATACATTGATAACACAACTCACTGACTATAGATGATGTTTAACACTGAATACATTGATAACACAACTCACTGACTATAGATGATGTTTAACACTCTGAATGCATTGAGTACTCACTGATCTGGGTCTGTTGGTAATGTTAACTCTCTCTCTGTATGTTTTGGGCATGGCTCTACTACTCACGCTTACACAGCTACCGTACAGGCAGAAGAGGCACGAGGTACGCAAGTCATTTCTCATCTCTCTGTGTCTCTGTCTCTGTCTCCTCCCTCTCCAAAGTTAGTGTATTATTGTTGTTTATATACATATTACTAAGTTAAGAGGAGTTTTGTGGACATACCATGTTGCCCATTAGTCAGTATTGATCTCCAAAACCACTATGTAAACAGGGTTTCACATAAGCACATAGGAACATGCTAGCTGAAAAGTTAGCTTAACTAGCAACACAAAATATCAGGCTATTGACCTTAAAGTATCAGACTGTTTATGCCAGTTACCAAAAAGTCAGACTTCGTTCCACTCCCTCTCTCTCTCCTCCACCTGTTCTCAATCGCTTTCTCTCGTTTGTTTGCCCATGCTGCCTTGATGTTTTTGAAGTAAGTGTCTTACGTCTAACCACCAAAACCTTCTAACAACCAAACCTACATTGTATTAGACTAAACATTACCATATTATACTTATATTACCCCTACCAACCACTACCTAGTACCTACTAGACTGTAGACTAGAGCCTAAACCTTCCTCTTCACCCCCATACCTCCCTGAGGTGTGCTGTATTCCTGCACTGATGCTAAACTCTACATCTCTCTCCTTCAGCCATCCAAGGGTTCAACCCGCAGCATAAGATCCAGTCCTTTGAGGAGGCCCGAGGTCTAGACAGGGTCAATGAGCGGATGCCCCCCCGCCAAGACGCTCCTCCCCCTCCCAACAACCTCCCAGCCAGTGGCCCACCCGACAAGAACGGGACCAACACACAGGCCTAGGCACCTGGCTCACCTCCCTCTCTATCCCTCTCTCACTCTCTGTATCCCTCTCGCTCTCTGTATCCCTCCCTCGCTCTCTGTATCCCTCTCGCTCTCTGTATCTATCCCTCTCGCTCTCTGTATCCATCCCTTGCTCTCTGTATCCATCCCTCGCTCTCTGTATCCATCCCTCTCGCTCTGTATCCATCCCTCGCTCTCTGTATCCCTCTCGCTCTCTGTATCCATCCCTCACTCTCTGTATCTCTCTCTCGCTCTCTCTCTGTATCCATCCCTCGCTCTCTCTCTGTATCCATCCCTCGCTCTCTCTCTGTATCCATCCCTCGCTCTCTCTCTGTATCTATCCCTCGCTCTCTCTCTGTATCCATCCCTCGCTCTCTCTCTGTATCCATCCCTCGCTCTCTCTCTGTATCCATCCCTCGCTCTCTCTCTGTATCCATCCCTCGCTCTCTCTGTATCTATCCCTCGCTCTCTCTCTGTATCCATCCCTCGCTCTCTCTCTGTATCCATCCCTCGCTCTCTCTCTGTATCCATCCCTCGCTCTCTCTCTGTATCCATCCCTCGCTCTCTCTCTGTATCCATCCCTCGCTCTCTCTCTGTATCCATCCCTCGCTCTCTCTCTGTATCCATCCCTCGCTCTCTCTCTGTATCCATCCCTCGCTCTCTCTCTGTATCCATTCCTCTCTCTCTGTATCCATTCCTCTCTCTCTGTATCCCTCCCTCTCTCTCTGTATCCCTCCCTCTCTCTCTGTATCCCTCCCTCTCTCTCTGTATCCATCCCTCTCTCTCTGTATCTCTCTCTCTTTATCTCTCTCTCTGTATCCTCTCTCTCAGCGTTTTCCCCTCTTCTCCTGCTCTGCTCTTTTCTGCCTCTCTCCTCTTCTCCCTCTCTGCTCTCCTCTCTTGTGCCTCTTCTCCCTCTCTCTGCTCTCCTCTCTTGTGCCTCTTCTCCCTCTCTCTTCTCCCTCTCTCTCCTCTCCCCTCCTCCTCTGTGAAGGACAGTAGGATGGGTCTTTGTTACTTGGCCTCCAGAGAAACAGTCCTAACATCATGTTTATTTATTTCATCATCTAGAATGAATCTGTCATCGGAGTTTAACAGTGGATCTGAACAAATGACACATGATTAAATCTACAGTGTACATTTCTATAAATGATACATGACGATTGAATCTACAATGTACATTTTTGTTGACTGTCCCTAGGCTGGCGCATCACTGCCGTATTAAATAAAAGGCAAATCCATTTTGTAATTTTGAGTTGATATTTGGGATAATAGTCAGACCACCTTTTTATCTATTACCTGTTTGTGTGCTTGGCAAAGGAAGACCTACGCTGCAACTCATAAAGGTCTTTACTAAGATATAAAGTACCTAGGCTATGGTATCTAATATATAAAGTACCTAGGCTATGGTATCTAATATATAAAGTACCTAGGCTATGGTATCTAATATATAAAGTACCTAGGCTATGGTATCTAATATATAAAGTACCTAGGCTATGGTATCTAATATATAAAGTACCTATGCTATGGTGCCTAAGATATATAGTATATAAAGTACCTTCGCTGTGTCTGTTTGTGTCCCACCCAAAAAGAGCAAACAAGAGCACTTGAATAAAAAAAGAGAAATCAGTTGGAACCACCATTACATTAAATCCATCCTTTCTAATGCCAACGATAGTGTGATGAGTATTGACATTTATATTATATGTACATTATAAATGTTCCCGTCTCTCAATGTGATTGACAGTTTGTTTTATTTTTACGAAAAATAGAATTAGGCTTCATACCTAGATCAGCGAGGGAAGAGGGGGTGAGGGATGAGGGGGTGGGGGAGGGAGAGATGAGTTCTCTCTCTCTGAAGATGTTAGTCTGTTACCAGTGGAGAAGTAGAAGCTAGATGGTGAGTGTGTGAGGAAGAGGTATGAATGAAAGGTGTTTGAGTGTGTGTGTGTGAGGGGAGAATGGTGATAGTTGGATGATGACTAAGTGGAGGCTGTTTGGAGTGTGGGTGTTTGCATTGGTGGTGGTATTGAGGGTCAATAGAGAATGGGGTTGACGTGTCGTGGAAGTGTATGTGAGCGGGGATGGGGCCTCGTCTTGTTTCTGACTTCTGTTCCAGCTCCTCAACATATCTCACAGAATGTACAGAGATTGTGTAATCAAGGTTTTTCTTAATAGCTGAATTTCAAAACTTTTTTTTGTCAAGTATTTGTACGGCGAGGCCTCTGATTTATGTAGATGTAACCATTCAATAAAAAACTGAAAAGAAACACCTTTGTTATCTTATAGAATTTGTTGAATGCCAATGGACAGTGTTTTTTATACAGCTAGATTTTTTGTAGTATGCAAAATGTATTTAAAACATAAAATACAACACTTATTTTATTCATTTTCCAAATTCAGCATATACACTAGGGTTGGGAGGTAGGGGTTACGGTTCTGGGTTGGATGTGGGATTTGGAATGTTAATCATTTCTGCTGTTCTTGACGCCAGGCATGTCCTACTGGTCACAGAACGTTTTTCTGATTTGAGAAGAACCACAAAAAGAAAAGAACGCTCTTCTCTTTTGCAGGACTAAGAGAGAATCATTTTCAAATAAAAATAATAAACCTCTGTCAACCTCAGTCATGGTTCACACCAAGAAATACATTAACATTAATAAAAAGCTGTACTTAATACATGACAATATTTCTATAAAACATGAACCACGGTTGATCATAAATCATGTAAAAACATATCACAGTGATAATGTGAAGTTTGAACATACAGTGCATTCCTAAAGTATTCAGACTTTCTCCACATTTTGTTACGTTACAGCCTTATTCTAAAATTGATTAAATTGTTTTCCCCCCTAAATCTACACACAATACCCCATAATGACAAAACAAAAACAGGTTTTTAGAAATGTTTTCAAATGTAATAAAAATAAAAACAGAAATACCTTATTTACATAAGTATTCAGACCCTTTGCTATGAGACTAGAAATTGAGCTTAGGTGCATCCTGTTTCCATTGATCATCCTTGAGATGTTTCTACAACTTGATTGGAGACCACCTGTGGTAAATTCAATTGATTGGACATGATTTGGAAAGGTACACTCCTGTGTATATATATATATATATATATATATAAGGTCCCAAAGTTGACAGTGCATGTCAGAGCAAAAACCAAGCCATGAGGTCGAAGGAATTGTCCGTAGAGCTCCGAGACAGGATTGTGTCGAGGCACAGATCTGGGGAAGGGTACCACAAAATGTCTGCAGCATTAAAGGTCCCCAAGAACACAGTGGCCTCCATCATTCTTAAATGGAAGAAGTTTGGCACCACAAAGACCAATCTGAGCAATCGGGGGAGAAGGGCCTTGGTCAGGGAGGTGACCAAGAACCCAATGGTCACTCTGACAGAGCTCCAGAGTTCCTCTGTGGAGATGGGAGAACCTTCCAGAAGGAAACCATCTCTGCAGCACTCCACCAATCAGGCCTTTACGGTAGAGTGACGGAAGCCACTCCTCAGTAAAAGGCACATGACAGCCCGCTTGGAGTTTGCCAAAAGGCACCTAAAGGACTCTCAGACCATGAGAAACAACATTCTCTGGTCTGATGAAACCCAGATTGAATTATTTGGTCTGAATGCCAAGCGTCATGTCTGGAGGAAACCAGGCACCGCTTATCACCTGGCCAATACCATCCCTACGGTGAAGCATGGTGGTGGCAGCATCATGCTGTGGGGATGTTTTTCAGCGGGAGATGGGAGACTAGTCAGGATCGTGGGAAAGATTAACAGAGCAAAGTACAGAGAGATCCTTGATGAAAACCTGCTCCAAAGCGCTCAGGATCTCAGACTGGGGCGAAGGTTCAGTCTGTAGTAAGACATGGCAGCTCTGCTTCTAGCTCCTAAGCAACTTTGCAGTATTTTGTTTTTTTGTGTGTTATTTCTTACATTATTAGCCCAGAACGTTTTTTGTGTTATTACATACAGCCGGAAATACGTTTTGGATATCAGAGCAGCGGTAACTCACCAGCATTACGACCAGGAATACGACTTGGATCCTTTGTTCGTACCCCCCAGGGCAATTGAGCTTATCCCAGAGGCTGCTCCAAGTCACCGCCGGCAGAGAAGAGGTAATCGGAGTGGACTTCTAGTCCGACTAAGGAGGCGGGCACACCATCCACCACTTCAGAGTATATTACTCGCTAATGTTCAGTCTCTGGACAATAAAGTAGCCCTCAGGACCTCAGACTGGGGCGAAGGTTCACCTTCCAACAGGACAACGACCCTAAGCACACAGCCAAGACAACGCAGGAGTGGCTTCGGGACAAGTCTCTGAAGATCCTTGAGTGGCCCAGCCAGAGCCCGGACTTGAAACCGATCGAACATCTCTGGAGAGACCTGAAAATAGCTGTGCAGCGACACTCCCCATCCAACCTGACAGAGCTTGAGAGGATCTGCAGAGAAGAATGGGAGAAACTCCCCAAATACAGGTGTGCCAAGTTTGTAGCGTCATACCCAAGAAGACTCAAGGCTGTAATCACTGCCAAAGGTGCTTTAACAAAGCACTGAGTAAAGAGTCTGAATACTTACGTAAATGTGATATTTCCGTTTTTTTATTTGTAATACATTTGCAAAAATATATATATATTGTTTTGTCATTATGGGCTATTGTGTGTAGATTGAGGGGGAAAAAACAATTTAATCAATTTTAGAATAAAGGCTGTAAAGTAACAAAATGTGGAAAAAGTGAAGGTCTGAATACTTTCCGAATGCACTGTAGATTTACTATGAAAATAAATATATTTGAAATTTCTAGGTGTATTAAAAGCTGTGATAATTATTGTGTGGCCAGATAGTGTGTGAATGGGGTGGGGAGGCAGTAGATACTAGGAGATTCTCATTGCTTATAATAGGGTCGATTAGGGTTAGGATCAGGGGTTAGAGTTGGGTCAGGCTTGTCTCTGTACTGATGCTCTATATCAAAGCCAGTGAAACTAGGGCCTAGATTCCATAAGATCAAGCATTAACCGGCGATAGCCGACACCCGCATAGCTGATATTTTGGCAGTGTCGGAGGTGTAACCACGTTGAAGCTGCCAAATTGGTGAGCAGCTGCTCTTGATCATTGTCACGAAGCCACACCCGTCCCACTCGCGTTAGAAGTTCAGAATGAGAAAGTGCAGGCTATATAGAAATAATGCTCAAATTGAAAATCATTAAACAAAATAATGAGGATTTCTATCAGCCTAATGGAAGTGTAGATTACATCTCACATTCCAGTGTTCCAACTTGTAAACAAGGCTACATGGGATTTCTCTTAATGCGACTCCGAGCAGCCAATGGCAATGTCCGCTTTAGGTATAATGCCAGGAGCCGCTTGTAGATTTGACAGCTCTAGCGCAGTTCTACCTCCGACACCGCCAAAACAACCACTATGCAGATGTCGGCTAAAGCACATCTGATTGAATAGAGCCCTAGAGGACACGACGGAACATACAGGTAGAATATGGCTACAGTGATATAGGATTAGAGTTAGGATGTGACATGGATATATGGTTAGTTCGGGTGTGATAGTTTGGTGTTGTGGGGTATTCTTCGCTAGGCAGTGCAGCGGTTCCTGTTTCCTCAGACAGATAAGGTCACTTTCTGCTAGAAAAGTTGAACGTTCTTCTTCAAATTATTTCGTTTCCATAGTGACAGACGGTCGAACTCGGCGATGGGCATTCCGAACAGACGCTCAAAGTCCTCAGGAGACAGGTGTCTCTGAGGAGAAACACAGGCTTAGTAACACATTGGCACACACACAGATACACACATACATACATTTGAGTAGTAACACACATATGACATCGTATGTACACACACACACACACACACACACACCTCCAGTCTGGTACGGTCCACGCCCGGCGGCAGCTTGCAGCGCCCTCTATGGGTGACTATGAGCATTTCATATGGGTAGATCTGAGGAGAAAACAGTGCAGGCTGGGTCTTTATTTGAAATGATAGGTTTTTTTGTTTTTTTTGTTTACATGCCTGTGTGCATGCGTGCATGGTGCGTGTTCACCAGTGCTCACCTTCTGTTCCAGCATACTTGGCAGTGAGTTTCCTCTGTCCATCCTTTCCCGCTGTGCCTCTCCGTTCTAGACACACACACACACACCGTTAGTGTAATCAAATTGCCTTGGAGGTAGATAGATATGACTTGAGCAGAGGGAAGAATGGGTATGAAAATAAGGCCGGGATTCAACCTGACTGCGCTTGTAGACAACACAGATTTTTTAAAGGCAATGTTAACGCTTTCGTGGAGATCGCATGTCAAGGCTGCAGATGTCGGCTCAGTTAGATATTAACGCGGATCTAGTGCTGATCGGAATGAATCCTGGCCTAAGAACACCCTTACCTGTTCAGCTGCACAACAGGGAGAGACAAGAGAAAATAAGATAATTAAATAGTTATATTCAACATATAAAAGGCTGCAGATACAGTGCATTCGGAAAGTATTCAGACCCCTTGACTTTTTCCACATTTTGTTACGCTATAGCCTTATTCTAAAATTGATTAAATAAATAAAAATCCTCAGTAACTCATAATGACAAAGCAAAAGGTTATTATTATTATTTTTTTATTACATAAGTATTCAGACCCTTTGCTATGAGACTCGAAATTAAGTTCAGCTGCATCCTGTTTCCATTGATCATCCTTGATGTTTCTACAACTTGATTGGAGTCCACCTGTGGTAAATTCAATTGATTGGACATGATTTGGAAAAGCACACACCTGTCTACATAAGGTCCCACAGTTGACAGTGCATGTCAGAGCAAAAACCAAGCCATGAGGTCGAAGGAATTGTCCGTAGAGCTCCGAGACAGGATTGTGAAGAGGCACAGATCTGGGGAAGGGTACCAAAACATTTCTGCAGCATTGAAGGTCCCCAAGAACACAGTGGCCTCCATCATTCTTAAATGGAAGAAGTTTGGAACCACCAAGACTCTTCCTAGAGCTGGCCGCCCGGCCAAATTGAGCAACCGTGGGAGAAGGGCCTTGGTCAGGGAGGTGACCAAGAACCCAATGGTCACTCTGACAGAGCTCTAGAGTAGAACCTTCCAGAAGGACAACCATCTCTGCAGCACTCCACCAATCAGGCTTTTATGGTAGAGTGGCCAGACGGAAGCCACTCCTCAGTAAAAGGCACATGACAGCCTGCTTGGAGTTTGCCAAAAGGCACCTAAAGACTCTCAAACCATGAGAAACAAGGTTCTCTGGTCTGATGAAACCAAGATTGAACTCTTTGGCCTGAATGCCAAGCGTCACATCTGGAGGAAACCTGGCACCATCCCTACGGTGAAGCATGGTGGTGGCAGCATCATGCTGTGAGGATGTTTTTCAGCGGCAGGGACTGGGAGACTAGTCAGGATCGAGGCAAAGATGAACAGAGCAAAGTACAGAGAGATCTTTAATGAAAACCTGCTCCAAAGCGCTCAGGATCTCAGACTGGGGCGAAGGTTCAGTCTGTAGTAAGACATGGCAGCTCTGCTTCTAGCTCCTAAGCAACTTTGCAGTATTTTGTTTTTTTGTGTGTTATTTCTTACATTATTAGCCCAGAACGTTTTTTGTGTTATTACATACAGCCGGAAATACGTTTTGGATATCAGAGCAGCGGTAACTCACCAGCATTACGACCAGGAATACGACTTGGATCCTTTGTTCATACCCCCCAGGGCAATTGAGCTTATCCCAGAGGCTGCTCCAAGTCACCGCCGGCAGAGAAGAGGTAATCGGACTGGACTTCTAGTCCGACTAAGGAGGCGGGCACACCATCCACCACTTCAGAGTATATTACTCGCTAATGTTCAGTCTCTGGACAATAAAGTAGACGAGCTCAGGGCGAGGATCTCGTTCCAGAGAATACAGGGACTGTAACATACTCTGTTTCACGGAATCATGGCTCTCTCGGGATATACTGTCTCCGTCCACACAGCCAGCTAGGTTCTCAGTTCATCGCGCAGACAGGAATAAAGAACTCTCCGGGAAGAAGAAAGGCGGGTACACCCCGTATGCTTCATGATTAACTACTCATGGTGTGATTGTGATAACATACAGAAACTCAAGTATTTTTGTCCACCCGACCTAGAATACCTCACAATCAAATGCCGACCGTATTACCTCCCAAGAGAATTCTCTTTGGTTATAGTCACAGACGTGTATATTACCCCTCCAGCCGATACCACGACGGCCCTCAAGGAACTACAATGGACTTTATGCAAACTGGAAACCACATATCCTGAGGCCACATTTATTGTAGCTGGGGATTTTAACAAAGCAAATTTGAGGAAAATGCTACCGAAGTTTTATCAACACATTGACTGTAGTACTCGCTTAGGGAAAACACTAGATCACTGCTACTTGCCTTTTTGAGATGCCTACAAGGCCCTCCCCCGCCCTCCCTTCGGCAAATCAGATCACGACTCCCTAGCCACGTCCTCAGAGCATGCGCAGACCAGCTGGCTGGAGTGTTTACGGACATATTCAATCTCTCCCTATCCCAGTCTGCTGTCCCCACTTGCTTCAAGATGTCCACCATTGTTCCTGTACCCAAGAAAGCAAAGGTAACTGAACTAAATGACTATTGCCACGTAGCACTCACTTCTGTCATCATTAAGTGCTTGGAGAGGCTAGTTAAGGATCATATCACCTCCACCTTACCGGACACCCTAGACCCACTTCAAAGTTGCTTACTGCCCCAATAGATCCACAGCCGATGCAATCACCATCGCACTGTACACTGCCCTATCCCACCTGGACAAGAGGAATACCTACGTCAGAATGCTGTTCATTGACTATAGCTCAGCCTTCAACACCATAATACCCTCCAAGCTCATCATTAAGCTCTGGGCCCTGGGTCTGAACCCTGCCCTGTGCAACTGGGTCCTGGACTTCCTGACGGGCCGCCCCCAGGTGGTGAAGCTAGGAAACAACACCTCCACTTCGCTGATCCTCAACACAGGGGCCCCACAAGGGTGCGTGCTCAGCCCCCTCCTGTACTCCCTGTTCACCCATGACTGCGTGGCCACGCACGCGTCCAACTCAATCATCAAGTTTGCAGACGACACAACAGTAGTAGGCCTGATTACCAACAATGATGAGACAGCCTACAGGGCGGAGGTGAGGTCCCTGGCAGAGTGAGGCCAGGAAAATAACCTCTCTCTCAACATCAACAAAACAAAGGAGCTGATTGTGGACTTCAGGAAACAGCAGAGGGAGCACGCCCCTATCCACATCGACGGGACCGCAGTGGAGAAGGTGGAAAGCTTCAAGTTCCTCTGCGTACACATCACTGACAATCTGAAATGGTCCACCCACACAGACAGTGTGGTGAAGAAGGCGCAACAGAGCCTCTTCAACCTCAGGAGGCTGAAGAAATTTGGCTTGGCCCCTAAGACCCACAGAAACTTTTACAGATGCACAATTGAGAGCATCCTGTCGGGCTGTATCACCGCCTGGTACGGCAACTGCACCGCCCGCAACCGCAGGGCTCTCCAGAGGGTGGTACGGTCTGCCCAACGCATCACCAGGGGCACACTGCCTACCCTCCAGGACACCTACAGCACCCGATGTCACAGGAAGGCCAAAATGATCATCAAGGACATCAACCACCCGAGCCAAGGCCTGTTCACCCTGCTATCATCCAGAATGTGAGGTCAGTACAGGTGCATCAAAGCTGGGACCGAGAGACTGAAAAACAGCTTCTATCTCAAGACCATCAGACTGTTAAATAGCCATCACTAGCCAGCTACCACCCGGCTACTCAACCCTGCGCCTTAGAGGCTGCTGGCCTATATATATATATATATATAGACATGGAATCACTGGCCACTTTAATAATGTAATACTAGTCACTTTAATAATGTTTACATACTGCTTTACTCAACTCATATGTATATACTGTATTCTATTCTACTGTATTTAGTCAATGCCACTCCGACATTGCTCGTCCTAATATTTACACTGCTCAAAAAAATAAAGGGAACACTAAAATAACACATCCTAGATCTGAATGAATGAAATAATCTTATTAAACACTTTTTTCTTTACATAGTTGAATGTGCTGACAACAAAATCACACAAAAATTATCAATGGAAATCAAATGTATCAACCCATGGAGGTCTGGATTTGGAGTCACCCTCAAAATTAAAGTGGAAAACCACACTACAGGCTGATCCAACTTTGATGTAATGTCCTTAAAACAAGTCAAAATGAGGCTCAGTAGTGTGTGTGGCCTCCACGTGCCTGTATGACCTCCCTACAACGCCTGGGCATGCTTCTGATGAGGTGGCAGATGGTCTCCTGAGGGATCTCCTCCCAGACCTGGACTAAAGCAGCCGCCAACTCCTGGACAGTCTGTGGTGCAACGTGGCGTTGGTGGATGGAGCGAGACATGATGTCTCAGATGTGCTCAATTGGATTCAGGTCTGGGGAACGGGCGGGCCAGTCCATAGCATCAATGCCTTCCTCTTGCAGAAACTGCTGACACACTCCAGCCACATGAGGTCTAGCATTGTCTTGCATTAGGAGGAACCCAGGGCCAACCGCACCAGCATATGGTCTCACAAGGGGTCTGAGGATCTCATCTCGGTACCTAATGGCAGTCAGGCTACCTCTGGTGAGCACATGGAGGGCTGTGCGGCCCCCCAAAGAAATGCCACCCCACACCATGACTGACCCACCGCCAAACCGGTCATGCTGGAGGATGTTGCAGGCAGCAGAACGTTCTCCACAGCGTCTCCAGACTCTGTCACGTCTGTCACATGTGCTCAGGGTGAACCTGCTTTCATCTGTGAAGAGCACAGGGCGCCAGTGGCGAATTTGCCAATCTTGGTGTTCTCTGGCAAATGCCAAACGTCCTGCACGGTGTTGGGCTGTAAGCACAACCCCCACCTGTGGACGTCGGGCCCTCATACCACCCTCATGGAGTCTGTTTCTGACCGTTTGAGCAGACACATGCACATTTGTGGCCTGCTGGAGGTCATTTTGCAGGGCTCTGGCAGTGCTCCTCCTGCTCCTCCTTGCACAAAGGCGGAGGTAGCAGTCCTGCTGCTGGGTTGTTGCCCTCCTACGGCCTCCTCCACGTCTCCTGATGTACTGGCCTGTCTCCTGGTAGCGCCTCCATGCTCTGGACACTACGCTGACAGACACAGCAAACCTTCTTGCCACAGCTCGCATTGATGTGCCATCCTGGATGAGCTGCACTACCTGAGCCACTTGTGTGGGTTGTAGACTAAACGTCTCATGTTACCACTAGAGTGAAAGCACCGCCAGCATTCAAAAGTGACCAAAACATCAGCCAGGAAGCATAGGAACTGAGAAGTGGTCTGTGGTCACGACCTGCAAAACCAGTCCTTTATTGGGGGTGTCTTGCTAATTGCCTATAATTTCCACCTGTTGTCAATTCCATTTGCACAACAGCATGTGAAATGTATTGTCAATCAATGTTGCTTCCTAAGTGGACAGTTTGATTTCACAGAAGTGTGATTGACTTGGAGTTACATTGTGTTGTTTAAGTGTTCCCTTTATTTTTTTGAGCAGTGTATATTTCCATTCCATTCTTTTACTTTTAGATTTGTGTATTGTTAGATACTACTGCACTGTTGGAGCTAGGAGCACAAGCATTTTACTAAATCCGCAATAACATCTGCTAAATATGTGTATGTGACCAATACAATTTGATTTGATTTGAGGTTTACCTCCCAACAGGACAACGACCCAAAGCAGACAGCCAAGACAACGCAAGAGTGGCTACGGGACAAGTCTCTGAATGTCCTTGAGTGGCCCAGCCAGAGCCTGGACTTGAACCCGATGGAACATCTCTGGAGAACTGAAAATAGATGTGCAGCAACGCTCCCCATCCAACCTGACAGAGCTTGAGCGGATGTGCAGAGAAGAATGGGAGGAACTACCCAAATACAGGTGTGCCAAGCTTATAGTGTCATACCCAAGAAGACTCGAGGCTGTAATCGCTGCCAAAGTTGCTTCAACAAAGTACTGAGTAAAGGGTCTGAATACTTACGTAAATGTGATATTTCAGTTTTATATTTTAAATAAATTAGCAAACATTTCTAAAAACCTGTTTTTGCTTTGGATTAAATATATTTTTTTCACCCATCTACACACAACACCCCATAACGACAAAGTGTAATACAATGTTTAGAATCTTTTGCAAATTCTGTGAGTCAATCAATACATGTTAGAATAACCTTTGGCAGCAATTACAGCTCTGAGTCTTTCTGGGTAAGTCTCTAAGAGCTTTGCACACCTGGATTGTACAATATTTGCACATTATGATTTATAAAATTCTTCATGCTCTGTCAAGTTGGTTGTTGATCTTTGCTAGACAGCCATTTTCAAGTTTCAAGTCTTGCCATAGATTTCCAAGCTGATTTAAGTGAAAACTGTAACTAGGCCACTCAGGAACATTCAATGTCGTCTTGGTAAGTAACTCCAGTGTACACTGGTATCAAAGGACCTAACGTGTGACAGGAAAACATTCCCCACACCATTACACTAGACAGGATGGAGCTATGGATTCATGCTGCTTACGCCAAATTCTGACTCTGCCATCAGCAACAGGAACCAGGATTCGTCGGACCACGCAATGTTTTTCCACTCCTCAATTGTCCAGTTTTGGTGATTGTGTGCCCACTGGAGCCGCTTCTTCTTGTTTTTAGCTGATAGGAGTGGAACCCAGTGTGGTCGTCTGCTGCAATAGCCCATCCGTGACAAGGACCGACGAGTTGTGCATTCCGAGATGCTGTTCTGCACACCATTGTTGTACTGCACCGTTGTTTGCCTGGGTGTATATGTTTTAGGTTATTGTCCTGCTGAAAGGTGAATTTGTCTCCCAGTGTCTGTTGGAAAGAAGACTGAGACATGTTTTCCTCTAGGATTATGCCTTTGCTTGGCTCCATTCCGTTTCTTTTTATCATAAAAAACTCCCTAGTCCTTGCCGATGACAAGCATACCCATAACATGATGCAGCCACAACCATGCTTGAAAATATGAAGAGTGGTACTCAGTGATGTGCTGTGTTGGATTTGCCCCAAACATAACGCTTTGTATTCATGACATTGCCTTTTTTTTTTGCTGTTTTACTTTAGTGCCTTATTGCAAAAAGGATACATGTTTTGGAATATTTGTATTCTGTACAAGCTTCCTTCTTTTCACTCTGTCATTTAGGTTAGTATTATGGAGTAACAACAATGTTATTGATCCATCCTCAGTTTTCTCCTATCACAGCCATTAAACTCTGTAACTGTTTTAAAGTCACCATTGGCCTCATGGTGAAATCTCTGAGCGGTTTCCTTCCTCTCAGGATGCATGTATCTTTGTAATGACTGGGTGTATTGATACACCATCCAAAGTGGAATTAATAACTTCACCATGCTCAAAGGTATATTCAATGTCTGCTTCTTTTATTTTTACCCATCTACCAATAGGTGCTCTTCTTTGCGAGGCATTGGAAAACCTCCCTGGTCTTTGTGGTTTAATCTTTGTTTGAAATTCACTGCTTGACTGAGGGTCCTTACAGATAATTGTATGTGTGGGGTACAGAGATGAGGTAGACATTATGGGGTATTGTGTGTAGGCCAGTGACACAAAATCGTAATTTAAACCGTTACAAATTCATACCGTCACACAACAAAATGCGGAAAAAGTCAAGGAGTGTGAAAACTTTTTGAAGGCACCGTATATGTTGGCAAAACTGATTGTGTGGGTCCTACTTCACTACTACAACTGTTTTTGTAATACATGATGCCTGTAACCTACCTGTTTTGCCCTGCTCTCCCTCTGTAGTGAACTCTGCTGACTGCATCTGCACAGAGGTAACACATATAAATCATCACGCGCACCCACACACACACACTTAATGCAACACATGCAAACACACATACTGTACACTCACCCTGGCTAGACCTGAGCGGGAGGACGACTTCAAGGAGAAACCTGTAGACATCAGAGCAACCAATCAGAATCAGGTTCTAACACACACACACACACACACACACTGGACTGTTACTTACTGGTGTGCATGTGTGTTCTGTCTGGCAGTGACTGAGTCTTCCTGCGGCCAATGCCAAGTAGAGCCTTCTCCTTCTCCTCCTTCAGGATCAGCCTGCCCAGGTTAGACTTGATCTGGCACACATGCCCCACACACACACCCACACACGCACCCATGTGCATACAGACACATACACACCATCAATCGATAAATATTGATTAGTGAAGACGGTAACACTTCCTATGATAATATACTTTATATACTGAATAAGCATTATAAAAGCACTTATAGAATACATTATGAAGAAGGTATCCATGGCAAGAGTTACCTTGTGGAGCTCCAGCTCCTGCAGTGTCTTGGAGTCATCAGTCAGGTTTTCAAACTCATCTTTCCCATCTTCATCTTCCTCTTTCCTCTTCCTCCACTCGATCTCTATGGCAACAACAGGAGAGATCAGACCACACACTACCAGTACCTATCCAATCACCTGTGTGTGTGTGTGTGTGTGTGTGTGTGTGAGTTTGGTTTAACTATCCTTGTGGGGACCAGAAGTCAGAAGGATGGTAAAACAAGGACATTTCGGACAAGTGGGGACATTTTGCCGGACCCCACAAGAAAAAAGGCTATTTGAGGCTTAACGCTACTACAAGCTTCACTCCATTCAGCTACGTGCGTGTGGGTGGAGTGGGATTTTTGGAGAAGCAGACACCTTTTGGTAACATGATATCCTCACCGGTCCCACTCCCATTCAGAAGGAGGTGATAGGAAAGTTTTTTCTTTTTCTCATTTCATTTTGTGGAGTCGCCTTCCCTTGCTAGTAGTAGCTAGCTGGTAGCCTGGCTAAAAACATAGCAAGCTAGCTGGGATACACTCTTTTCACGCCACTTCGATACAAAGTGATTTTCGTAGCAGGTTAGGAGAGCATTTTTGTTTACCCTAACCCTTTTCCTAACCTTAACCTCAGTCTCCTAACCTGCTACGTTAATTCTCCTAACCTGCTACGTTAATTATCCTAACCTGCTACGTTAATTGTCCTAACCTGCTGCGTAAGTTCTCCTAACCTGCTACGAAAAAGTCACTTCGGTTTCGAAGTGGCGTGAAAAGAGTGTTTCCCCAAGCTAGCTAGCTTCATGAGAAATAATCAGATTTATCATTTTAAAATATGCCTTGGCAAATGTACTTATACTTGCCAGTGTAACCTAAAACATTCTCCCAGTTTGATATGCTGCTTGTGTATTCATTCTGATATCAGCAAAAAATAGAAAGACATGTTTTGGTCACAGAGAAAAAAGCATATGGCTAGCTAGTTGGCTACAGCAGGTTATACCATTTCACAATAGCCTGGAATCACTAGTTATTACTTCTTAACAAAATACATTTTTGGGTGGATTCTTATTGTTTGGTTTACTGTTTCAACAGTCGGTGAGATTACTACTACACTGATGAATAGCCTATGAATACTATTTTGATGAATAGCCTATATAGCCTATAGATCAGATCAAGGAACCAAGCGACAACACTGCCCCCATGGCTGCGGAAGGAATGATAGGGCGTGTCTCAATTTTCAGGTAGTACAAAAGTAAGTTGAATGCAGGAGCGTATTCCAAGAAGCCGGCCCATTTGTGACTAAAAACGACATTGCAACACTGCGCTACACTCCATACCTTCCTTCTTATTAGTGTGTGAATTTACCTTTGGAGGTTTAGGGTTAGAATTAGGGTTAGGTTTCGGGTTGGGAGTTTGGGGTTAGGGTAAGGGTTAAGGCTAGGGTTAGGTATAGGTTAAGGGAAAATAGGATTTTGAATGGGAATCAATTGTTTGGTCCCCACAAGGATAGTAAAACAAACGTGTATGTGTGTGTGTGTGCGTGAGTGTGTCCGTGTATCTTACCCATGGCAGCCAGTGAGGGAGGACAGGGCCAGTACTCGGTCTCTATCTTTGAGGGCAGGTTGGGGTCTGGTTTCTGAGCTGCTGGGAACTTAGATGACTGGATGATGCTGCCCATCACCTTCTGCTTGCTGACCTCTACAGACAGGGAGATAATTATACACACACATACATGTACACACACACCCTTACACACATCACACACTCTTATGCACACACACACACACACAGACACACACACACACAAACAGACATACACGCTTACACACATCTCACACCCAAACAAATATACTGTTCAGTACCCTGTTTAAAATTAGGCAGCTTCTTGTAGATGTTGGCACCATTATCTGAAATAAAACACAGAATTAGAAAAGTATGTGTGTGCGTGTGCGTGTGTACCCATACATAAAAATGTATGCACGCATGACTGTAAGTCGCTTTGGATAAAAGCGTCTGCTAAATGGCATATTATATTATTATATTACCTGGCCTGTGGAAGTGCTGCTGTATGGGGATGGCTGTCTTTCGGAGCTGCAGTGTGGAGCCTCCTGGAGACCCTCCATCCTCCCTACACTCCTTCAGCTGAGAGAGAGAATAGAGAGAGGAGAGATAAATATATGGAGAGAAAGGGAGAGAGAGAGAGTTAGTACTGCTGGGTAACTGGATGAAGAGAAACTCCTACCCAACGCAACACAGAGAAATAAAGGGAGGAGAGAGGGGGAGAGAAGAAGGGGAGATAAGGAAAGGAGAGAGGGCCTGCAGAAGTGTCTTACCTCAGGAGAGGGAGGAGGAGAGATGGAGGGAGGAGAGAGGGATCTCTGGAGAAGGAAGAGGAGAACAGTCACATCACACTTCTCCCTTCCTATACAGCCTTTACGAGTTACTTACTGTAACATGAATTGTGTGTGTACCTCTCTACAGGGCGTACGCACTGCATCTAGTGCTGAGTAGGTGAAGTGAGGTTGGTAGGTCATGAGATCTGGTCTCTCCACCTGCAGAATAGCACAGTCAGTGGTGAATCACAAACACGCATGCTCCACACACACACACACAACCCCCACAGAAACCACACACACACACACACACCAACCTCACCTGAAGAATACTTTTGTCTCTGGGCAGAGCAGCCAGATCCCTGTACTCCACCACCTCATCATTCACACGGGCCTGGAGGGATAGAGAGAAAGAGCATGTTGGTGTAGTGTGCGTGTATATGTGTGTGTGTCACAGGAGGTTGGTGGTAATGGCTGGAGCGGAATCAGTGGAATGGTATCAAATACATCAAACACATGGTTTCCATGGTTTCCATGTGTTTGATGCCATTCCATTCGCTCCGTTCCACACATTATTGTGAGCCGTCCTCCCCTCAGCAGCCTCCACTGGTGTGTGTGTGTGTGTGTGTGTATTTTACCTTGATGCTGGGTGAGCCAGGAGCACTTGGACCCCGCAAGGAGGAGGATATTCTGCCCGGGGCTGGCCGTCCCTCCACCTACACACACACATCATAGTCACACCTAACCCTAACCCCTCCCTCCATATACACAGAGGAAGACGTACAGTGCCTTCTGAAAGTATTCATATCCCTTGACTTATTCCACATTTTGTTGTGTTACAGCCTGAATTCAAATTGATTTAAAAAAAAAAATAATCTCACCCATCTACACACAATACCCCATTATGACAAAGTGTACTAAATGGTTTTAGACATAATTCCACTTTTACATTATGGGGTATTGTGTGTAGGCCAGTGACACAAAATCTAAATTTAATCAATTTTAAATTCAGGCTGTAACACAACAAAATGTGGAATAAGTCAAGGGGTGTGAATACTTTCTGAAGGAACTGTATGTGTGTGTTTGTGTGTGTGTTACCTTCTGCATGATGGTGAAAATCCTTCCTTTGGCTTAAACCAGATGGCTTTGAGAGAGGCAGGGAGGAGGAAGAACAACTCAGACGTAGAACAGTGATGTAGATAAGGAACAAGGTTCATAAAGCCCATCTTTCTGATGGAGGATATTGTTGCCACTGTAAACTGTGTCCATATGCTCCTCACAACATCAATCACACTAACCAACTCACACTAACCACGTTTCCATCCACAGTTTTTATGTTATTAAAGTCACACAAAAAAAAATCAAAAAAAAAAAATCAGGACAGCTATGGAAACAGGAAGTTTCGGTACAATTTTATAAACGCCAACAGATAATTTGTTCGTTCAACATGGTGGGATCTTTTTGTGTCGGTAAAATTAATTATGCGAGAAATGGCAGTGGAAACACCTTTAAGTGCAAATATTGATATAAAAACCATCATATTGAAGTAAACTTGGAGTTACGCAATGATATGGTGTGTGGTCCTCCCACTGCAACTCGGGAAATCATGCAGTTTATTAGGCTACAGATGAAGTCAGTTATGATGAACTTCACAGGGTGGTGAAAGTGCACGGTGATGAGCTTGATGCTCCATTCCAATAAATATCAAAGGTCTTATTCTGGTGACATGATCATCGATGCTTGACTGCCGGTTGACAAATAAAAATATTCTTGCTCTTATCCATAATAATCTAATTATGTTGACCACCCTACCCGCACTGTAACTGCAAGCTGTTGGCAAGAGCGCACGTGCCAAGACCAGAGTAGGCACATTTGCTATTTAACTCAACAGTTTTTGTGACAAAACTATCCGTAGAGTTGAAAATGTGATGGAAACACATTGAACTTTAGATTTTTATTCAGTACAGGAAAACTTAAGTGAAAAAGTAATCATGCACTGATTTTTATTTGCAACAAGTCAGTTTGGTGGAAACACCACTGGTGGGAAAATGCTTATATTTTCTTTGTGTAGATTTTAAAATATTTTCATGAAAATCTGTCACCAATTGGATGGAAACCTAGCTAGTGTCACACACACAGCACAAAACCACTGCCTTCAACAGTGTCACACACTCTACGTGGTGTGTGACACACACATACAGACAAGTGCATGGAACTCCCTTCCATCTTATATAGCGCAAGTGAACAGCAAACCTGGTTTCAAAAAACGTATAAAGCAACACGTCACGGCACAACGCCTCTCCCCCATGTGACCTACCTGTTGTGTGTATGTACTAACATGTATGTGTAACTGATATATGCACACACACACACACACACACACACTACATGTTCATGTTTTCAAATGTATGTAAATGGTAAAGTATTTTGTTTGTAATGTCTTTTTCGTTATGTGTCAGATCCCAGTAAGACTAGCTGTCGCCATTGGCGTCGGCTAATGGGGATCCTAATAAATAAAATAAAATAAAAACACACACCCTCTGTCTGTATGTGATGAAAACAAAGATCATCTTTAAACCAATGAGAAAGTCAGACTATATGATAGTCTTCACATGGGTGTTAAAGAAAGAGAGGGAGGGAGAGAGAGTATCTCCTCCCTCCTCCTCCCTCCTCCCTCTCTTCCTTCTCCCTCTCTTCCTCCCCTCCTCCTCCCTCTCTTCCTTCTCCCTCCTCCCTCTCTTCCTCCTCCTCCCTCTCTCCCTCTTTTCCTTCCTCCCCGTCTCCCTCTCTTCCTTCTCCTTCCTCCCCTTCTCCCTCCTCCCTCTCTTCCTTCTCCTTCTTCCCCTTCTCCCTCCTCCCTCTCTTCCTCCTCCCTCTCTTCCTTCTCCCTCTCTTCCTCCCCTCCCTTCTCCCTCCCTTCCTCCTCCCTCTCTCCCTCCTCCCTCTCTTCCTCCTCCCTCTCTCCCTCCTCCCTTCTCCCTCTCTCCCTCCTCCCTCTCTTCCTTCTCCTTCCTCCCCTCCTCCTTCTCATTCCTCCCCTTCTCCCTCCTCCCTCTCTTCCTTCTCCTTCTTCCCCTTCTCCCTCTCTTCCTCCTCCCTTCTCCCTCTCTTCCTTCTCCCTCCTCCCTCTCTTCCTCCCCTTCTCCCTCCTCCTCCCTTCTCCCTCTCTTCCTCCTCCCTTCTCCCTCCTCCCTTCTCCTTCCTCCCCCCTCCCTCTCTTCCTCCCCTTCTCCCTCCTCCTTCTCTCCTCCCTCTCTTCCTTCTCGCTCCTCCCTCTCTTCCTTCTCCCTCTCTTCCTTCTCCCTCCTCCCTCTCTTCCTTCTTCCTCCTCCCTCTCTTTTTCCACCTCCCTCTCTTTTTCCTCCTCCCCCTCCTCCCTCTTTTTCCTCCCCCTCCCTCCTTTTCCTCCCCCCTCCCTCTCTCTCCCCGGCTAGGTTGATTCTCCCCACCTTCTCCCTAAAGTACAGATTTCGTACACCAGTCCATTCCTTAATGATTCAATAGCCCTCCCAGGCGCCCACCTCCCTCCCCCTCCTCCCCCTCTATTTTTCTCTCTAACTGAACTGTTTATCAGTCCAGCCAGTCAGGCTGACGCCCAGCCAGCCATCACCATGGTTACACTCCCCCCACTAGGGAACATCACTTTGGAGAGGCCTCCTCTCTTTCGCTTTCTCTCCCTCTCCCTATTTGCTCAGTACATTGTTTTCACTGAGGAAATGTACGAGTCTGCTGTTAATGATAATGCAGAGGATTTTCCCAAGGTTACTGTTGACACATATCCCACGGTAGTTATTGGGGTCTCTCTCTCTCTCTTTCTCTCTCCCTCTTTTGCACCCAGTCCCTCCTTCCACCTTTCTAAGACACACACATTTATTAAATGTACATTATCCAGAGCGACTAACAATTGTGCATTCACCTTAAGATAGCTAGACATACACACACACACACACACCACATTGGTACAGTGTGTAACCAGCAGTGTGTGGCAGCTCTGAGCTCTCTGCCAGCTGTGCGAGTAGATTCAAATTGATCTCCTGGGATCTAGCCTGGGATCTGTTTCTCTGAGAGTAGTTCCTGGGTTAGGAGATCTATCGGGAGCAGACAGGCCACAGACACTACAGTAAAATATAGATCTAGTCTAGTGGGTAATAGAAGGCAAATAGCTTCACCTTGCCATTTTATATGCAAGTGGGATTGTTTTTGCAACATTGCTTATACCTATTCAATCTGTTCAAATTGTATTTGTCACATGCACAAGTACTGTGAAATGTTTAGCTAGCAAACTCTTACCTAACAGTGCAGTATTCAATATCAACAAATTATAACTAATAAGAAAATAAAAACATTTAAAAACACGAGAAATAAGAAAGGAAGCTACATACAGGGTAAATGTACAATGTGCAGGGATACTGGAGTATTTGAGGTAGATATGTGCATGTAGGCTGGGATTAGGAGAAAGTGACCGGTACCAGGATAAATAATAATAATAATAATAATAATAGTAAACAGTATGGCAGCATCTTAAGTGGTGGGTGGGTGTGTATGGTAGTGAGTGTGTGTATGTAAGTGTAAGTGTGTGGGTGTGTGTGTGTAAGAGTTTCAGTGTAGGCGTGATAGGTGGATATACACTTCCAGTCAAAAGTTTGGACACACCTACTCATTCAAGGGTTTTTCTTTATTTTAACAATTTTTACATTGTAGAATAATAGTGAAGACATCAACACTATGAAATAACACATATGGAATCATGTAGTAACCAAAAAAGTGTTAAATAAATCAAAATATATTTTATATTTGAGATTCAAATAGCCACCCTTTGCCTTGATGACAGCTTTGCACACTCATGGCATTCTGTTAACCAGCTTCATGAGGTAGTCACCTGGAATGCATTTCAATTAACAGGTGTCCCTTCTTAAAAGTTAATTTGTGGAATTGATTTCCTTCTTAATGTGTTTGAGCCAATCAGTTGTGTTGTGACAAGGTAGGGGTGGTATACCTATTTGGTAAAAGACCAAGTCCATATTATGGCAAGAACAGCTCAAATAAGCAAAGAGAAACAACAGTCCATCATTACTTTAAGACATGAAGGTCAGTCAATACAGAACATTTCAAGAACTTTGAACGTTTCTTCAAATGCAGTCGCAAAAACCATCAAACGCTAAGATGAAGCTGGCTCTCATGAGGACCGCCACAGGAATGGAAGACCCAGAGTTACCTCTGCTGCAGAGGATAAATTCATTAGAGTTACCAGCCTCAGAAATTACAGCCCAAATAAATGCTTCACAGTTCAAGTAACAGACACATCTCAACATCAACAGTTCAGAGAGGACTGTGTGAATCAGGCCTTCCTGGTGGAATTGCTGCAAAGAAACCACTACTAAAAGGACACCAATAAGAAGAAGAGACCTGCTTGGGCCAAGAAACACGAGCAATGGACATTAGACCAGTGGAAATTTGTCCTTTGGTCTGGAGTCCAAATTGGAGATTTGTGGTTCAAACCGCCATGTCTTTGTGAGACGCGTGTGGGTGAACGGATGATCTCTGCATGTGTAGTTCCCACCATAAAGCATGAAGGAGGAGGTGTTATGGTGTGGGGGTGCTTTGCTGGTGACACTGTCTGTGATTTATTTAGAATTCAAGGCACACTTAACCAGCATGGCTACCACAGCATTCTGCAGTGACACGCCATCCCATCTGGTTTGGACTTAGTGGGACTATCATTTGTTTTTCAACAGGACAATGACCCAACACACTTCCAGGCTGTGTAAGGGCTATTTTACCAAGGAGAGTGATGGAGTGCTGCATCAGATGACCTGGTCTCCACAATCCCCCGACCTCAACCCAATTGAGATTGTTTGGGATTAGTCGGACGGCAGAGTGAAGGAAAAGCAGCCAACAAGTGCTCAGCATATGTGGGAACTCCTTCAAGACTGTTGGAAAAGCATTCCAGGTGAAGCTGGTTGAGAGAATGCCAAGAGTGTGCAAAGCTGTCATCAAGGCAAAGGGTGGCTATTTGAAGAATCTCAAATATAAAATATATTTTGATTTGTTTAACACTTTTTTGGTTACTACATGATTCCATATGTGTTATTTCATAGTTTTGATATCTTCACTATTATTCTACAATGTAAAACATAGTAAAAATAAAGAAAAACCCTTGAATGAGTAGGTGTCCAAACTTTTGACTGGTACTGTACATGTAAACAAGGCTGAAAAGTGATTGGTAGCAGGAATATATAAATACTTATAGTAATATACTAATGATAATATATACATGTAAAAGGGAGTAATACTGACCAGTATCAGGATAAAGATAGATACTAATGGTAATGTTAATCAATAATTAATGAACAGCAGCGTAGTGGTAATAATAAATCTAATCAATAATCATTTTAGCAGCAGCGTAGGTGTGAGGGGGAGCAGTAGTTATTAGCCATTTAACAGATTTACATAATGTAAGTGCCTATGGGTTAGGGGTTAAGGGTTGTTTGTCGACCGTGCCCTAGTCACGGACTCAAGTCCCCAACTTTGCTCACAGAGGAATTTCCTTTAAAATAGCATCATTTCATGCACTGCCACCAAAACAACTCTCTCTCTCTCAATTCAAATAAATTCAAAGGGCTTTATTGGCATGGGAAACATATGTTTACATTGCCAAAGCAAGTGAAATAGATAAACAAAAGTTAAATAAACAATAAAAAATGTACAGTAAACATTACACTTACAAAAGTTTCAAAGGAATAGAGACATTTCAAATGTCATATTATGTCTACAGTGGCTTGCGAAAGTATTCACCCCCCTTGGCATTTTTCTTATTTTGTTGCCTTATAACCTGGAATTAAAATTGATTTCTTGGGGGTTTGTATCATTTGATTTACACAACATGCCTACCACTTTGAAGATGCAAAATATTTTTTATTGTGAAACAAACAAGAAATAAGACCAAAAAAATGAAAACTGGAGCGTGCATAACTATTCACCCCCCCACAGTCAATACTTTGTAGAGCCACCTTTTGCAGCAATTACAGCTGCAAGTCTCTTGGGGTATGTCTCTATAAGCTTGGCACATCTAGCCACTGGGATTTTTGCCCATTCTTCAAGGCAAAACTGCTCCAGCTCCTTCAAGTTGGATGGATTCCACTGGTGTACAGTAATCTTTAAGTCATACCACAGATTCTTAATTGGATTGAGGTCTGGGCTTTGACTAGGACATTCCAAGACATTTAAATGTTTCCCCTTAAACCACTCGAGTGTTGCTTTAGCAGTATGCTTAGGGTTATTGTCCTGCTGGAAGGTGAACCTCCATCCCAGTCTCAAATCTCCCTCAAGAATTTCCCTGTATTTCGCGCCATCCATCATTCCTTAAATTCTGACCAGTTTCCCAGTCCCTGCCGATTAAAAACATCCCCACAGCATGATGCTGCCACCACCATGCTTCACTGTGTTCTCGGGGTGATGAGAGGTGTTGGGTTTGCGCCAGACATTGTGTTTTCCTTGATGGCCAAAAAGCTCAATTTTAGTCTCATCTGATCAGAGTACCTTCTTCCATATGTTTGGGGAGTCTCCCACATGCCTTTTGGCAAATACAAAACGTGTTTGCTTATTTTTTTCTTTAAGCAATGGCTTTTTTCTGGCCACTCTTCCGTAAAGCCCAGCTCTGTGGAGTGTACGGCTTAAAGTGGTCCTATGGACAGATACTCCAATCTCCGCTGTGGAGCTTTGCAGCTCCTTCAGGGTTATCTTTGGTCTCTTTGTTGCCTCTCTGATTAATGCCCTCCTTGCCTGGTCCATGAGTTTTGGTGGGCGGCCCTCTCTTGGCAGGTTTGTGGTGGTGCCATATTTGTTCCATTTTTTAATAATGGATTTAATGGTGTTCCGTGGGATGTTCAAAGTTTTTTTATAACCCAACCCCGATCTGTACTTCTCCACAACTTTATCCCTGACCTGTTTGGAGAGCTCCTTGGTCTTCATGGTGCCGCTTGCTTAGTGGTGTTGCAGACTCTGGGGCCTTTCAGAACAGGTGTATATATACAGTGAGGGGAAAAAAGTATTTGATCCCCTGCTGATTTTGTACGTTTGCCCAATGACAAAGAAATGATCAGTCTATAATTTTAATGGTAGGTTTATTTGAACAGTGAGAGACAGAATAACAACAAAAAGATCCAGAAAAACGCATGTCAAAAATGTTATAAATTGATTTGCATTTTAATGAGGGAAATAAGTATTTGACCCCCTCTCATTCAGAAAGATTTCTGGCTCCCAGGTGTCTTTTATACAGGTAACGAGCTGAGATTAGGAGCACACTCTTAAAGGGAGTGCTCCTAATCTCAGCTTGTTACCTGTATAAAAGACACCTGTCCACAGAAGCAATCAATCAATCAGATTCCAAACTCTCCACCATGGCCAAGACCAAAGAGCTCTCCAAGGATGTAGACCTACACAAGGCTGGAATGGGCTACAAGACCATCGACAAGCAGCTTGGTGAGAAGGTGACAACAGTTGGTGCGATTATTCGCAAATGGAAGAAACACAAAAGCACTGTCAATCTCCCTCGGCCTGGGGCTCCATGCAAGATCTCACCTCGTGGAGTTGCAATGATCATGAGAACGGTGAGGAATCAGCCCAGAACTACACGGGAGGATCTTGTCAATGATCTCAAGGCAGCTGGGACCATAGTCACCAAGAAAACAATTGGTAACACACTACGCCGTGAAGGACTGAAATCCTGCAGCACCCGCAAGGTCCCCCTGCTCAAGAAAGCATATATACAGGGCCGTCTGAAGTTTACCAATGAACATCTGAATGATTCAGAGGAAAACTGGGTGAAAGTGTTGTGGTCAAATGAGACCAAAATCGAGCTCGTTGGCATCAACTCAACTCGCCGTGTTTGGAGGAGGAGGAATGCTGCCTATGACCCCAAGAACACCATCCCCACCGTCAAACATGGAGGTGGAAACATTATGCTTTGGGGGTGTTTTTCTGCTAAGGGGACAGGACAACTTCACCGCATCAAAGGGACGATGGACGGGGCCATGTATCGTCAAATCTTGGGTGAGAATCGCCTTCCCTCAGCCAGGGCATTGAAAATGGGTATTCCAGCATGACAATGACCCAAAACACACGGCCAAGGCAACAAAGGAGTGGCTCAAGAAGAAGCACATTAAAACCCTGGAGTGGCCTAGCCAGTCTCCAGACCTTAATCCCGTAGAAAATCTGTGGAGGGAGCTGAAGGTTTGAGTTGCCAAACGTCAGCCTCGAAACCTTAATGACTTGGAGAAGATCTGCAAAGAGGAGTGGAACAAAATCCCTCCTGAGATGTGTGCAAACCTGGTGGCCAAGTACAGGAAACGTCTGACCTCTGTGATTGCCAACAAGGGTTTTGCCACCAAGTACTAAGTCATGTTTTGCAGAGGGGTCAAATACTTATTTCCCTCATTAAAATGCAAATCAATTTATAACATTTTTGACATGCGTTTTTCTGGATCTTTTTGTTGTTATTCTCTCTCACTGTTCAAATAAACCTACCATTAAAATTATAGACTGATCATCTCTTTGTCAGTGGGCAAACGTACAAAATCAGCAGGGGATCAAATACTTTTTTCCCCTCACTGTACTGAGATCATGTGACAGATCATGTGACACTTCATGTGATCATGTGATCATGCACACAGGTGGACTTTATTTAACTAATTATGTGACTTCTGAAGGTAATTGGTTGCACCAGAACTTATTTAGGGGCTTCATATCAAAGGGGGTGAATACATATGCACGCACCACTTTTCCGTTATTTACATTTTAGAATTCTTTGAAACAAGTAATTTTTTTCATTTCACTTCACCAATTTGGACTATTTTGTGTATGTCCATTACATGAAATTCAAATAAAAATCCATTTAAATTACAGGTTGTAATGCAACAAAATAGGAAAAACGCCAAGGGGGATGAATACTTTTGCAAGGCACTGTACATACAGTGTTGTAACGATGTGCAAATAGTTAAAGTACAAAAGAGAAAATAAATAAACATAAATATGGGTTGTATTTACAGTGGTGTTTGTTCTTCACTGGTTGCCCTTTTCTTGTGGCAACAGGTCACAAATCTTGCTGCTGTGATGGCACACTGTGGTATTTCACCCAATAGATATGGGAGTTTATCAAAATTGAATGTGTTTTAGAATTCTTTGTAGGTCTGTGTAATCTGAGGGAAATACGTGCCTCTAATATGGTCATACATTTGGCAGGAGGTTAGGAAGTGCAGCTCAGTTCCACCTCATTTTGTGGGCAGTGTGCACATAGCCTGCCTTCTCTTGAGAGCCAGGTCTGCCTACGGCGACCTTTCTCAATAACAAGGCTATGCTCACTGAGTCTGTACATTGTCAAAGCTTTCCTTAATTTTTGGTCAGTCACGGTGGTCAGGTATTCTGCCACTGTGTACTCTTTGTTTAGAGCCAAATAGCATTCTAGTTTGCTCTGTTTTTTTGGTAATTCTTTCCAATGTGTCAAGTAATTATCTTTTTGTTTTCTCATGATTTGGTTGGGTCTAATTGTGTTGCTGTCCTGGGGCTCTGTTTGTGTTTGTGAACAGAGCCCCAGTACCAGCTTGCTTAGGGGACTCTTCTCCAGGTACATCTCTCTGTAGGTGATGGCTTTGTTATGGAAGGTTTGGGAATCGCTTCCTTTTAGGTGGTTGTAGAATTTAACGACCCTTTTCTGGATTTTGATAATTAGCGGGTATCGGATGAATTCTGCTCTTCATGCATTTTTTGGTGTTTTACATTGTACACGGAGTCTCAATTTGGTGTTTGTCCCATTTTGTGAATTCTTGGTTGGTGAGCGGACCCCAGACCTCACAACCATAAAGGGCAATGGGTTCTATAACTGATTCAAGTATTTTTAGCCAGATCCTAATTGGTATGTCGAATTTTATGTTCCTTTCGATGGCATAGAAGGCCCTTCTTGCCTTGTCTCTCAGATCGTTCACAGCTTTGTGGAAGTTACCTGTGACACTGATGTTTAGGCCAAGGTATGTATAGTTTTTTGTGTGCTCTAGGGCAACAGTGTCTAGATGGAATTTGTAGTTGTGGTCCTGGTAACTGGACCTTTTTTGGAACACCATTATTTTTGTCTTACTGAAGTTTACTGTCAAGACCCAGGTCTGACAGAATCTGTGCAGAATATCTAGGTGCTGCTGTAGGCCCTCCTTGGTTGGGTACAGAAGCACCAGATCATCAGCAAACAGTAGACATTTGACTTCAGATTCTAGCAGGGTGAGGCCGGGTTCTGCAGATTGTTTTAGTGCCATCGCCAATTCGTTGATATATATGTTGAAGAGGGTGGGGCTCAAGCTGCATCCCTGTCTCACCCCACGGCCCTGTGGAAAGACATTTTAGTTTTTTGACAATTTGAACCGCATACTTGTTGTTTGTGTACATGGATTTTATAACGTTGTGTTTTTCCCCCAACACCGCTTTCCATCAATTTGTATAGCAGACCCTCATGCCAAATTGAGTCAAAAGCTTTTTTGAAATCACCAAAAGCATGAGAAGACTTTGCCTTTGTTTTGTTTGTTTGTCAATTAGGGTGTGCAGGGTGAATACGTGGTCTGTCGTACGGTAATTTGGTAAAAAGCCAATCTGACATTTGCTCAGTACATTGTTTTCACTGAGGAAATGTGCGGGTTTGCTGTTAATGATAATGCAGAAGATTTTCCCAATGTTTCTGTTGACGCATATCTCACAGTAGTTGAGGTCGCTATTTTCAAATCAAATCAGATTTGTCACGCGCCGAATACAACAGGTGTAGACCTTACCGTGAAATGCTTACTTACAAGCCCTTAACCAACACTGCAGTTTTAAGAAAATAGAGTTAAGAAAATATTTACTAAATAAACTAAAGTTAAAAATATATATATACAAAAATAATAATAACACAATTAAATAACATTAGTGAGGCTATATACAGGGGATTGTCATGCCCTTTTCACTACTTTCTTGGTGTGTTTGGACCATGATAGTTTGTTGGTGATGTGGACACTAAGGAACTTGAAACTCTCGACCCGCCCCACTACAGCCCCGTCGATGTGAATGGGGGCGTGTTCGGCCCTCCTTTTCCTGTAGTCCACGATCATCTCCTTTGTCTTGCTCACATTGAGGGAGAGGTTGTTGTCCTGGCACCACACTGCCAGGTCTCTGACTGTCTCATCGTTGTTGGTGATCAGGCCTACCACCGGTTTCATCAGCAAACTTAATGATGGTGTTGGAGTCATGCTTGGCCACGCAGTCGTGGTTGAACAGGGAGTACAGGAGGGGACTAAGCATGCACCCCTGAAGGGCCCCCGTGTTGAGGATCAGCGTGGCAGATGTGTTTTTGCCTACCCTTACCACCTGGGGGCGGCCCGTCAGGAAGTCCAGGATCCAGTTGCAGAGGAAGATGTTAAGTCCCAGGGTCCTTAGCTTAGTGATGAGCTTTGTGGACACTATGGTGTTGAACGCTGAGCTGCAGTCAATGAATAGCATTCTCACATTCACTGTTCCTTTTGTCCAGGTGGGAAAGGGCAGTGTGAAGTGCGATTGAGATTGCGTCATCTATGGATCTGTTGGGGCGTTATGCGAATTGGAGTGGGTGTAGGGTTTCCGGGATGGTGGTGTTGATGCGAGTCATGACCAGCCTTTCAAAGCACTTCATGGCTACTGACGTGAGTGCTACGGGGCGATAGTCATTTAGGCAGGTTACCTTTGCTTTCTTGGGCACAGGGACTATGGTGGTCTGCTTGAAACATGTAGGTATTACAGACTCGGTCAGGGATAGGTTGAAAATGTCAGTGAAGACATTTGCCAGTTGGTCCACGCATGCTCTGAGTACACATCCTGGTAATCTGTCTGGCCCGCGGCCTTGTGAATGTTGACCTGTATAAAGGTCTTGCTCACATCGGCTACTGAGAGTGTGATCACACAGTCGTCCGGAACAGCTGGTGCTCTCATGCATGCTTCAGTGTTGCTTGCCTCGAAACGAGCATAAAAGGCATTTAGCTCGTCTGGTAGGCTCACGTCACTGGGCAGCTCGCGGCTGGGTTTCCCTTTGTATTCCGTAATAGTTTGCAAGCCCTGCCACATCCGACGAGCATCAGAGCCGGTGTAGTAGGATTCAATCTTAGTCCTGTATTGATGCTTTGCCTGTTTGATGGTTCATCTGAGGGCATAGCGGGATTTCTTATATGCGTCCAGATTAGTGTCCCGCTCCTTGAAAGCGGCAGCTCTAGCCTTTAGCTCGGTGCGGATGTTGCCTATAATCCATGGCTTCTGGTTGGGATATGTACGTACGGTCACTGTGGGGACGACGTCTTCGATGCACTTATTGATGAAGCCGGTGACTGAGGTGGTATACTCCTCAATGCCATTGGATGAATTCCAGAACATATTCCAGTCTGCGCTAGCAAAACAGTCCTGTAGCATAGCATCCATGTCATCTTATGAGATATGGCGCCAGAGAAGATGGCTGCCGTTTTACAGCCCTCTAACCAATTGTACTATTATGTGTGTTTTTCTGCGTTATTTGTAATTTATTCTGTACATAATGTTTCTGCCATCGTCTCTTATAACCAAAAAGAGCTTCTGGATATCAGGACAGCGATTACTCACCTCGTATTGGACGAAGATTTTTTCTTCAACAAGTCGGACGCGAAGGATATCCTACAGACACCCGACAAGGCCCAAATCCCCGTCATTCACATGAGAAAGAGACAGAGATATCGTGGACGTAGGTCGGGGTGCCTTGTAAGAATCTGACGGCGAGTGAGTAAACTGCCTTTTCCATCAATCCTATTAGCCAATGTTCAATCATTTGAGAATAAATTAGATGACCTAAGATTACAGTTATCCTACCATCGGGACATTAAAAACTGTAATATCTTATGTTTCACTGAGTCGTGGCTGAACGACGACATGGACAACATACAGCTAGCGGGCTATACGCTACATCGGCAGGATAGAACGGCTGACTCCGGTAAGACAAGGGGTGGCGGTCTGTGTATATTTTTAAACAACAGCTGGTGCACAAAATCAAATACTAAGGAAGTCTCGAGATTTTGCTCGCCTGAGGTAGAGTATCTTATGATAAGCTGTAGACCACACTATTTACCAAGAGAGTTTTCATCTATATTTTTCATAGCTGTCTATATACCACCACAAACCAATGCTGGCATTAAGATTGCACTGAATGAGCTGTATAAGGCCATAAGTGAACAGGAAAACGCTCATCCAGAGGCAGTGCTCCTAGTGGCCGGGGACATTAATGCAGGGAAACTTAAACTTAAATCCATTCTACCTAATTTCTACCAGCATGTTAAATGTGCAACCAGAGGAAAAAAAACTCTAGACCACCTTTACTCCACACAAAGAGACACATACAAAGCTCTCCCTCGCCCTCCATTTGGCAAATATGACCATAACTCTATCCTCCTGATTCCTGCTTATGAGCAAAAACTAAAGCAGGAAGCACCAGTGACTCGGTTAATAAAAAAGTGGTCATATGACGCAGATGCTAAGCTACAGGACTGTTTTGCTAGCACAGACTGGAACATGTTCCGGGATTCTTCAGATAGCATTGAGGAGTACACCACATCAGTCACTGGCTTCATCAATAAGTGCATCGATGACGTCGTCCCCAAAGTGTCTGTACGTACATACCCCAACCAGAAGCCATGGATTACAGGCAACATCCGCACTGAGCTAAAGGGTAGAGTTGCCACTTTCAAAGAGCGGGACTCTAACCCGGACGCTTATAAGTCCCGCTATGCCCTCCGACGAACCATCAAACAGGCAAAGAGTTAATACAGGACTAAGATTGAATCGTACTACACCGGCTCTGACGCTCGTCGGATGTGGCAGGGCTTGAAAACTATTACAGACTACAAAGGGAAGCACAGCCGCGAGCTGCCCAGTGACACAAGCTAAACCACTTCTATGCTTGCTTCGAGGCAAGCAACACTGAAGCATGCATGAGAGCACCAGCTGTTCCGGATGACTATGTGATCACGCTCTCCGTAGCCAATGTGAGTAAGACTTTTAAGCAGGTCAACATTCACAAGGACGCAGGGCCTGACGGATTACCAGGACGTGTACTCCGAGCATGTGCTGACCAACTGGCAAGTGTCTTCACTGACATTTTCAACATGTCCCTGACTGAGTCTGTAATACCAACATGTTTCAAGCAGACCACCATAGTTCCTGTGCCCAAGGACACTAAGATAACCTGCCTAAATGACTACCGACCCGTAGCACTGACGTCTGTAGCCATGAAGTGCTTTGAAAGGCTGGTCATGGCTCACATCAATACCATTATCCCAGAAACCCTAGACCCACTCCAATTTGCATACCGCCCCAACAGATCCACAGATGATGCAATCTCTATTGCACTCCACACTGTCCTTTCCCACCTAGACAAGAGGAACACCTACGTGAGAATGCTATTCATTGACTACAGCTCAGCATTCAACACCATAGTGCCCTCAAAGCTCATCACTAAGCTAAGGATCCTGGGACTAAACACCTCCCTCTGCAACTGGATACTGGACTTCCTGACGGGCCACCCCCAGGTGGTAAGGGTAAGTAACAACACATCTGCCACACTGATCCTCAACACGGGGGCCCCTCAGGGGTGCGTGCTCAGTCCCCTCCTGTACTCCCTGTTCACCCATGACTGCATGGCCAGGCACGACTCCAACACCATCATTAAGTTTGCCGATGACACAACAGTGGTGGGCCTGAACACCAACAACGATGAGACAGCCTATAGGGAGGAGGTCAGAGACCTGGCCGTGTGGTGCCAGGATAACAACCTCTCCCTCAACGTGACCAAGACAAAGGAGATGATTGTGGACTACAGGAAAAAAAAGAGGACTGAGCACGCCCCCATTCTCATCGACGGGGCTGTAGTGGAACAGGTTGAGAGCTTCAAGTTCCTTGGTGTCCACATCACCAACGAACTATCATGGTCCAAACACACCAAGACAGTCGTGAAGAGGGCACGACAAAGCCTATTCCCCTCAGGAGACTGAAAAGATTTGGCATGGGTCCTCAGATAATCAAAATATTCTACAGCTGCACCATCGAGAGCATCCTGACTGGTTGCATCACTGCCTGGTATGGCAACTGCTCGGCCTCCGACCGCAAGGCACTACAGAGGGTAGTGCGTACAGCCCAGTACATCACTGGGGCCAAGCTTTCTGCCATCCAGGAACTCTATACCAGGCGGTGTCAGAGGAAGGCCCTCAAAATTGTCAAAGACTCCAGCCACCCTAGTCATTGACTGTTCTCTCTGCTACCGCACGGCAAGCGGTACCGGAGCGCCAAGTCTAGGTCCAAAAGGCTCCTCAACAGCCTCTACCCACCAAGCCATAAGACTCCTGAACAGCTAATCATGGCTACCCTGACTATTTGCACTGCCCCCCCACCCCCACCCCATCTTTTTACGCTGCTGCTACTCTGTTAATTATTTATGCATAGTCACTTTATCTCTACCCACATGTACATATTACCTCAACTAGCCGGTGCCCCTGCACATTGACTCTGCACCGGTACCCCCCCTGTATATATAGCCTCCCTACTGTTCTTTTATTTTACTTCTGCTCTTTTTTTCTCAACACTTTTTTCTTCTTTTATTTTACCTTTTTATTAAAAAATAAATGCATTGTTGGTTAAGGGCTGTTAGTAAGCATTTCACTGTAATGTCTACACCTGTTGTATTGTTCAACCACCTGCACATGTGGCCAATAAAATTTTATTTTATTTTATTTGATCTGACCCCTTCCGTATTGAGTGGGTCACTGGTACTTCCTGCTTTAGTTTTTGCTTGTAAGGAGGAATCAGGAGGATAGAATTATGGTCAGATTTTCCAAATGGAGGGCGAGGGAGAGCTTTGTACGTGTCTCTCTGTGTGGAGTAAAGGTGGTCTAGAGTTTTTTTTCCTCTGGTTGCACATGTGACATGCTGGTAGAAATGAGGTAAAACGGATTTAAGTTTGCCTGCATTAAAGTCCCCGGCCACCCAGCCATTTTGTGCAACCTAATTCAGTGATTGCCATGAATTCTGTTTGGGTTGACAATTAGACTATAGTTGCTATATTTTACTGTCAAAATAGGACTCCAGAGAGATTAATTACATACATCTTTATGTGCACTAACTAATTTAATAGGCTAATTAATCACCTGAGGGAGTGGAAACTCAAAACACATCAACTAGATCGCTAACTATAAATATAATACCCACTGCTAGTGGCCATGTATTCATCCAACAGTAAATGTAATGTCCTAAAAAAACTTTGCAGTTGTAGGCTACTACCCATGAGAACTATAGGGCTATGCCCTCGCGCACGCCACTCCATATCTCTAAGCCATATAAAATATATTGGTTGTAAATAGTTGCTATTGAGCTGAATATTGAGAAATCAATGATACCTACAGAAAGCTGAGGCCCTCCTCTCTTCGATAGGGACAAGCGGATGAAGCTTCCAAAGCCGTGTTTTTCCCGCAATTGCATTTTGAAACATTATACGATCAGAACACATTTTTCTCTTGAGCGCATAGTGTTTTCACGATACCAGTATTGCGATACTACGATAGCAGATGTCTTGAAAATAAATAAAAAACAAGAAGCAGACTTCACTCTATGAACCTTTAAAACCAACTGTTGTACAATATTGTGTGCTAAACCTTCAAAATAAACAAATGTGATTCTGGGTGGCAACATAAGGCTTTTTTTCCCTACATGAAGACTGTTTTCCTCAAGAAATTAGGTCCGCTTCATGTTTTGTTTCCTTTTCTTCCTTAATTCTGAGTATTTTGATCCTGGTATCGTGACAACCCTATGAGTGCATGGGGGAGAGGAGAGTGGCTCGCTCATTACAGCAGCAGGCCTCAGCAAAGCAGGGCACACATTACAGGAATCATAAGGATAATGCACTTTACTGTTTGACCAAATGTAGAATGACCAAATGTAGAATGTACTCTTTGTACGTTAATAGGCATCCTTTCCGTTTTTTACGATCCATGATCTTGGCTGTCTAAATGATGACAGAGTCGGAGCAGGTCTCTTTGCTGATGCCACTTTTGACTTTGAATGTGAGTTTGCGTGACATCAGCTCAGCCTATCAGAAAACCGTTGCCCAATGATCAGCCAAAGGCTCGTTATAGATTATTATAACATAGAAATTGCGCAAAAATCGTACAAAATCTAAACAGGTCCATGGGCCACCGACCATGTCACCTTTTTATTATTTTTATATATATAAAAAACATTTTGTGTGTGTCAATTCCGACCAGCCCACCCACCAAAAAAATGGTCCAGCCTATCTGGCCTTTGTCAGAATTGCCAGATGGCCTATCCCACTCTGGCTTGTTATTGGTGTGGCTTTCATGGAGACATATTTGCTTTATTGTTATGATAAAGCTTTATAACAATATAGCCTCATAATAGACAAACATCGACGCACCAGATGAACATAGGCTCATATAGGCTATAGCCAATTTATTAGTACTACATCACATACTGTTCAAGCCTATCATATTATAGCCTCCCTATCCAATAGGACTATAATAACCACGTCATGCGGCTTTCCATCGATAAATTCGCACGAGGGGGAATGAGAGGCGGTCTAGAAGACAAGATCTTGATAATAATAATAATACAATAAAATAAAATGATCTGATCTTACCTACCAATCAATCCGATCGTCATCAACAAAATAACACTCCAGCTAGTGACAGCAACAGATCGAGCATGCCGGAATCACATCAGTCGCGTGCCATGGGCAGGAGCCTGTCAGTTTTAGGGCGCTCCTAGATATCGAGGAGACTGGAGGAAGGGAGGGTGTGCGCGTGCGTGCGTTTGAAGACGGTGCTTGGGCTGCAGAGACTGCCTGTTGTCTGCATTTCCATAAAGTAGCTTCCTCCTCTCCTCTCCTCTCCCCAATTTAATCTCCTCCTCTCTTTTACTCTCCTCTCTCCCCAGCTCCATCCCTCCAATCCCCTCCCCTTTCCTAGCCTATCTGTCAACAAGTGGATAAGAAGAAGCAACATGGTGAAAAATGAATATCACCATTTAGCTTTCACCAGTCCCAGATGTCACAGCAGATGTAGGAAAGGAGACAAGACGTGGGCCCTTTAAGCAGAACGATATGACGTCATCAGGTCAAAGTTTACAGCATGGCGTCGGGAAATGGACTTGCTTCTCTGGTGAGAATCCACACGGTTAAATAACTGTATTTGAACTTAATGTACATGTCATATACGGGTAGATTGTAGCTGTATATGTAAATTAATTCTTAAAGTATATGCTGCATTTTTTATTTGTACAAATGCCTCTGGCTATACGGGAACAACATTGATTGAACTAAACATGTTTTAATACCATTGTTAGACTTCAGCAATAACAGTAATATTGAATTGATAATGCCAATGACAACATTTCGTCGTGTTATTTAGGGTGTGAACTGTGAAGTAGCTTTTGGACACAACATCGGTAGACTGTGTATTAGTGGGACTCCCTGAGTTGTGAATCGTTCTGGTGGGTGGCGATGGAAAATAACCCTACCACAATATAGAGCCCCACAGTGGATGTGTCATAATACCCATAAAACCTAGCGGTCAAACAGGGAAATGGTTCCAATCGTTTTTCCACAATTTTTCCCAAAGGGAATTTTAGAAACACTTAAAATAAGGGCTGTGTTTCTTGTAGGCTTACCCTGTCGTGATGGTTTGATAACCATGTAAATCTCTCTCGGACAAGGTGACTTATCAATATATATTCGGCTCTATTTACTCTGATTCGAAAATGCTAATTAGCATCAAAGTAGACATGCAAAACTACAAATCCCTGCAAGCTCCTAGTCATCTCTAGCTGACATTTGCTAACAGGTGTTGTCACATTAAAACTTGCACAAGACAGTTTGCAGAATTTAAAATAAATATTGCCAACATATTACTACATTTAGCTAACATTATATAGTTAATCCAGAGATTCTTACCTTTGCCTCAATTCTGTAGTCTCGTCCAGATCATCATGGCATTTGTAGTTCTTTATGATAGCAGCTAATTTGCATTTCAAATACAGGTAACTATATTGATAAAAATCACCTTGTCCTAAAGCGATTTACACGGTTATCAAAACTTCACGCCAGGATAAGCCTACACGAAACACACTAAAATCCTCTATGGGAAGAATTAATTGTGGAAAACGATTGGAACCATTTCCTTGTTTGACCGCTAGGTTTTATGGATATTATGACTCATACTGTGGTACTCTATAGCTGGCTTCACCAAGACAACGTTTCCTGTCAGCAAAGGCATATGTATAATCTCTTGGAACTCTTATTTACCAGATGTAAAGTGAAATGTGTCCCTCGCTATCAAATAAATGTCTGAATCAAACTTTTATTTCGGTTGAGTTAGACAGTGGGCTGCCATTAGATCACGCACTTGGTGTGGTTCGGACAAAAGTTGGATTCAGACGTTTATTTGATAGCGAGGGTCACATTTCACTTTACGTCTGGTAAATACAGTTCCTAGAGATTATATGCTTTTGTTGACAGTAAGTGTTTTTTTGGTGTAGCCGGCGATATTGTGGTAGGGTTATTTTCCATCGCCACCCACCAGAACGATTCACAACTCAGGGAGTCCAACCAATACACAGACTCCCAATGTTGTGTCCCAAAGCTACTGTGAAGGAGCAATTGTAATACTCTAATGATTCTGTTATATGTTATTCAGGGCGTGGAGGGAGCTACAGCAGCCGCACAGGCTCTGTCTCTACCAGCTGAGGCTTATGGGAATGATGTGAGTAGCCAACACACACACACACACTGTCTATTGAGGTTTTCCATCTTCTGACACACACTAACACAGTATAATTATAGTGTCAGTTAGCTAACCTGTGTGTGTGCATGTGTTTCAGCCTCAACTGGAAGTGATGTGGGCAATGAAAGCTTACAATCACGCAGAGATCTACTTCAATGTGAGTATCTCTTGCTCACAAGTACTTGCACCAGGTGGAGCATATTATCAATACTAGCAGCCACATTGCACTGATCTAGTCCTCTCCCCTCCAGCTAATCGTGTGTGTGTGTGTGTGTAGCTGATCTCATCAGTAGACCCCAGTAATCTGAAGCTGACCAAGGTGGATGACCAGATCTATACATCCTTCAGAGAATCCTTCTCAGACCTCAACATCAAGAACTTGGACCCAGACATGCTCAAAACGGCTGAGGCCAAAGAGGTAGGGGACAATGTGTGTTACAGGAGTCACAGATACAAAGAGGGACAGAGGAAGAGTGGGGGTGTGTGTGAGAGAGAGAAACTAACCTTGTCTCTGTGTTGTTGTCAATAGAAGTGGCGTCCATTCTGTAACCAGTTTGACGGAGTGGTGGAGGACTTTAACTACGGGACTCTGCTACGACTCGACTGTGTGAAGGACTACACAGAAGAAAACACCATATTTGGTATTGTCAGTCACTATCGCACAAGAAATGTCACTAATTAGGAACATAAGTGTGCGGGCCTTCAGTCTTTTTTTATGAATATTCATCAGGATTTTTAGTGATCAGGTGTATTTAACTATGACCTTATTGTCCCTGCAGCCACCAGGATCCAGTTCTTTGCCATCGAGATCGCTAGGAACAGAGAAGGATTCAACACCCCTGTTTTCCAGGCTAAAAAGCAGCCTTCGTAACCCATACCCTATAACCCAACCTGCTATTACCTGTAACCCAGTAAGATAAAGTTTAAATCAGTCCTATGTACCAGGCTAAACACCCTTTGTTACACCCTTTATAAATCCTATTTCTGACCTAGGTATGGGATACCCTGAACCCCACCCCATAACCTCTAACCCAGAAACAGAACGTTTCAACAGCCCTGGTTACCAGGCTAAACATTCCCAATGCTTGTCACCCACCATCTCCTTACACACTTTTCCTGTGGTTGCCCACCTTGTTGACAACATAGGTATACTGGAAACTAGACATGGGGCACGTTCAGCAGGGGTATATTCTTTACGTCTTGCAACTGAAAACGTTTAAGAACCAAACAAGTGAGCGAAATGGGGAGGGACCTACCTGAATTTGTACAATAGAAACTTGTTTTCCGTTTGGAGTAAATGGTTTGTGTAATGAATACACCCCAGGTCACGTTCAGATAAATATGTACAACAAACAATTCACAACATTTCTATCTGCAACATTTGCTTACTGAACATGGCCCAGAAGTCTCCCCCCCTCCACACACACCAGCCTGCATCCCACAAGTGTGTGTGTACTGATGTCTAAACTGAGCATCGTAGCTATATGTAATTAGGTTTCCTCTTTTATTTGTGCCAAGCATTTCTGGGATTGCGTATGTCCTTGTTTTTGTACAAAGTTGTAAACGTCTTTCAAATGGCACCATATTCTCTATAGTGAACCACTTATGACCACAGCTCTGGCAAGCAGTTGTGCACTATATAAGAAATAGGGTGTCCTTTCAGATTTGAACAGAGTGTATCCGACTGCATTTGGTTTCTACCGTCGGACTGGTCTCGTCATGTGATATTTTATTTATACCTGAATCTGAATAAATGGACGTCTGGAATCAACCTGTAGCCTGTGTTTCAGATAAATCCTTATGAAGACAATACATTTGCTAGTCTTCACCACACACTAAAGACATGACCCATGTTGTGCAGTGAAACACAGTGACAGCACGGTATACAAATCAAATAACGTTTATTTGCAGTCACAATGCCGACACTATAATATGTAGCAGACATCCACACAACTCAACCAAGCTACCGATCCAACACACACTCACATCAGAGAACCAAGGTACCGATCACACACACACACACACTTTAGGGAACCAAAACAATACACCAGGAAGTCAAATCAACATCGTTAGATGAGCTAGTCGTCACAAACAGTTAGCAGCAACACCTGTAGAGTAGCACAAGTTGCTAATGAACTCTTAATACACAGTTGTCTTTTTCTTACCACCCATATCCCTGTAATACACATCTCTCTGTTCTACCAAAGGTTGCATTATTCTTCTTTAGTTTCTCAATTAGAAATAAACAATCCTTCAGGGAGCTAAGAGACGAGAGCTGAACGTTCTAGAATGTCCGGGTAGGTTCTGTCTGGAGCACACCACTCCTTTACAGCACCACGAGAGGCCATGCGCACACACACACTCAGTCACGCACACACACACTCAGTCACACACACACACCAGAGAGAGACTGCAGTCACGCTCCTTTCCGTTATCAGATCTGTGACACCTACACACTAGCCTGCTGAGACACTTCACCCTCCCCTAACCCAACCGACTCCCCTAAGGTTAGTGTCAGCTCCAACCAGCCTACCAGAGGGTAAAGTGGAGCATGACCTTAACCCAAACCGACTCACATAACCCTGCCCCACACCTACACCCAACCAATCCTAATGGAACAAGCAATTATTTTCAAGGAAAAGTGTCTAGGGGCTAAGGGTGGTGTCTAGGGGCTTTGGGCAGTGCATAGAGAGTAAGGGTGGTGGCTAGGGGCAGTACCTAGGAAGTAACAGTGGTGGGTATTTACATCACTCAAATCAGAGGGCCAGAGGAAAATGTACAAAACAACCAGTTCATCTCTCTGCCCCGTCGCAGCTCTAGTGCGCTCTACTTTCTCGCTCCTCTCATCCCCTGTAGAAAGTTTGCTCCCCACACACAGACAGGTGCACTGACTCACTACACTGTAAAAAGTTCAATCACACGTCTCATTTTGTGTTTTAAATTCAATCAATATAAACATTGTTCAAAATGTTATGAAAAAAATGTACACTTGATTTGTTGTGTTTCTATACAAGGCAGGCAGAAGCAGAGAACTACATTTACCAGCTTCTCCCTTTTCACCTTCTCCCCTCCTTCATCCCCCCACTCCTCCTCCTCTGCAGATTATCTCCCTCAAGAGTGTGTAGCGGTATCCTCCCTCCATCCTCATCCACCTCCTCTTCCCCCTCTCCTCCCAGTGAGCAGCAGAGCGACCTCCGGTGACCTCTACAGACTGGCTTTAAAATAGATCTGTATATTTATATAGGCTTCTATAAAAAGGAGGGTGGAACCACAAGGGAGAGGGAGAGAGGAGAGGAAGTGGATGGGGTGAGAGGAGGAGTGGAGAGGAAGAGGATGGGGTGAGTTTTGGGAAGCTGCTCTGTGTGGAGCAGGTGTGCGTGTGTGTGGAATGTCAGCTCATCATGTCATTGGTGTTGACTCCGTAGGAAGAGTTCTTCATGCTGTCGTTCACCTCCCTCCGGAACACCGAGAGGTTCTGGGTGAACCTGCACAGATTAATATACACAGAGTTAAAACACACACAGTTACCACACACACACACAGTCAATGGTATTGTGTGTACCTGTCTCTGTTCTTGGTTAGCAGGTTGCGTTCTATCCCCTCCATCAGGTTCTCAAAGCAGAGATGCATGGCCTGCTGCTTCTCTGGAGGCTGGCTGTTCACAATGCTGTTCCTCAGGTCTGCAAAATACTACACACACAAGCGCACAAAAATTATGTTCTCTGATCGGCAAAATACTGCAGGAATGGAGACACACAGGACGAGGCTGGTGTGTTAGGTTTTCTCTTTCCTTTTTTTAGCCAGGATAGTCCACTCAGCAACAATTGTCACGTCTTCCAGGGAATGGTTGGATAATGGGTGTGTGGATGTGGTTGTGTACCTGTACCTTCTCGTTGAGCAGGATGAGGCCCAGTAGAGGTCTGGACATGGACCACTGGTTCCTGCAGTCCTCAAAGATGATGATGTTCAACACCGTGGACAACATCTGTAGGACAAACACACAGATTGATTAGTGTGTGTGAGAGCGATCGGTGTGTGTGTGTTTGGGGGGTGTGTGTACCTGTTGGATCATCTCTGGGTGTTGCTGCATGATGTGTAGGAAGCGGTCGTCTGTTGCCATGGCAACAGGTCGTTTCTTAGTGGAGCGAGAAAGCTGAACAGAAACAACAATAGATTAGATTTACATTCGCATCAATCTAGGAACATACAGGTTTAAGATGATATGAATAGATTATAGATGAACAGAGGGAGAGGTTACCTGTTTGAACAGGTAGGTGGCGATGTGGTCCAGACTGGAACAACACCCAGTACACACCATAGTATCTACAACACACAAACACACGTTTGTCATTTTAAAAGAAATTATAAATATAGTTTATTTATTTATTGTCCTATCATGATGAAACAGTCCCCAACGTTATACCCTAGACACCCACCTGAGCGACCCATACACTAAGGAGAAGTCCTTATCTGTTTTATGGGCCTGCTGTCAGTAGCCAATATGCAGCCAAAACAGAAAGATAAATGTGGTCAGAGACTCACTAAAGCAGACCGCCCCCTCAAGATTCTGAGCCTGCCCGGCAGGTTTGGTCCTACAAAGCCAAAGCCCCCGGATGGGTGATCATATACAAGGAATTTCTCAAAGCTGCTAATGAGAACCTTGATGACCTTGTACCTAGCCGGTGTGGATTCCGGTGGGGTGCCCCCACCCAGGTAGTGGCAGTGCTGGCAACACTAGCTGCAGTAACCCATGGGGAGGGGGGGGGTCACACTCGGACAATCAGAGAGGGGGCAAATTATTGTGGCCCTGGTGGCACAAAATAATCAATGGTCTGACTGCACTGAGATGCTTGGGAAAATGGTCACAACGGGGGACCAGCATGTGTGTGTTTCAGGGGAAGGGGGTGTATCTGAGCTCCATCAGCTAGGAATTGACATTGGTTAATCAAATCTCGCAATTTTTGCTCAATTTTGCATGCCTTCTCAAACAACTGCAACTATATATGCATTCGCACATCAAGTACTTTCTTGAGTTGGGCTTGTGAATGGAACAACTGTTGAACATTGAGCTTGTGGTTGTTTGTAGGGTAAAGGGGTCGAGGGAGGGTATATGAGTATGTGTGTGTGTATCCCACATCTGTTGCTATGGGGTAATGATGTTAGGGACAATATAGGATGAATCACAATAATTGTTGGCTAAAATAATAATTGCTTGCCAAAAATGTAATTTCTGTAATGGCAATCCTGGTTTTAGGTAGCAATCCTTCGCATGAACTGCCTACATTATTATGCATATTATTAGTTAATTGTGGAAATTAAGATACCGAAGATTTCTAAATACATATTTAGGCAATAAGGCCTGAGGGGGTGTGGTATATGGCCAATATACCATGGCTAAGGGCTGTTCTTATGCACAATGCAGCGTGCCTGGATACAGCCCTTAACCGTGGTATATTGGCAATATACCACAAACACCTAAGGTGCCTTATTGCTATTATAAACAGGTTACCGCTTTTGGCGGCTGATCTGCTTCTATTCTGTGGGTGGCACTGTGTGCTCTTTTCGAAGGATGGGTCCCGGTCTCTCGGGGGCCCAGGGATCTGTGGGGACGGCGGTGGTCTGCCGGTCACTGGGATGACAACCCAACTTGTGATGGGGGGGGTTAGCGGGTGGAATAGTGGAAAACAATTTGAGGTTTACTTAGTAGCATTGCAAATATCATGGTACAGCTATATGGACTCTCAATCACTATGGTACTTTTAAATGCTAAGTTTACAAACATATATTATGATAAATAGAATTTAAACTTGTATCTCATTATGGTAAATGGTCAAATAAGTATAGCCAGTTATAATTGTAATGGCTTAGCAGATAATAAGAAAAGACTATCAGTATTTACCTGGCTAAAAGAGAAGGAATATAATATCTACTGTTTACAGGAAACTCATTCAACAATTTTAGATGAAGTTGTGTGGAAAAAGGACTGGGGGGGGCGAAATATACTTCTCCCATGGGCAAAGAAACTCAAAAGGGGTGATGATATTAATTAACAATAATTTTGATCCGAATGTGCAAATTGTCCAAACAGATCCGCAAGGTAGATGGATGATTTTAAATATGTTATTGGACCATAAACAGATATGGTTCATTAATCTATATGGTCCAAATAATGATGATCCACGCTTCTTTGAAAATATACACTGCTCAAAAAAATTAAGGGAACACTAAAATAACACATCATAGATCTGAATGAATGAAATAATCTTATTAAATACTTTTTTCTTTACATAGTTGAATGTGCTGACAACAAAATCACACAAAAATTATCAATGGAAATCAAATGTATCAACCCATGGAGGTCTGGATTTGGAGTCACCCTCAAAATTAAAGTGGAAAACCACACTACAGGCTGATCCAACTTTGATGTAATGTCCTTAAAACAAGTCAAAATGAGGCTCAGTAGTGTGTGTGGCCTCCACGTGCCTGTATGACCTCCCTACAACGCCTGGGCATGCTCCTGATGAGGTGGCGGATGGTCTCCTGAGGGATCTCCTCCCAGACCTGGACTAAAGCATCCGCCAACTCCTGGACAGTCTGTGGTGCAACGTGGCGTTGGTGGATGGAGCGAGACATGATGTCCCAGATGTGCTCAATTGGATTCAGGTCTGGGGAACGGGCGGGCCAGTCCATAGCATCAATGCCTTCCTCTTGCAGGAACTGCTGACACACTCCAGCCACATGAGGTCTAGCATTGTCTTGCATTAGGAGGAACCCAGGGCCAACCGCACCAGCATATGGTCTCACAAGGGGTCTGAGGATCTCATCTCGGTACCTAATGGCAGTCAGGCTACCTCTGGCGAGCACATGGAGGGCTGTGCGGCCCCCCAAAGAAATGCCACCCCACACCATGACTGACCCACCGCCAAACCGGTCATGCTGGGGGATGTTGCAGGCAGCAGAACGTTCTCCACGGCGTCTCCAGACTCTGTCACATGTGCTCAGTGTGAACCTGCTTTCATCTGTGAAGAGCACAGGGCGCCAGTGGTGAATTTGCCAATCTTGGTGTTTTCTGGCAAATGCCAAACGTCCTGCACGGTGTTGGGCTGTAAGCACAACCCCCACCTGTGGACGTCGGGCCCTCATACCACCCTCATGGAGTCTGTTTCCGACCGTTTGAGCAGACACATGCACATTTGTGGCCTGCTGGAGGTCATTTTGCAGGGCTCTGGCAGTGCTCCTCCTGCTCCTCTTTGCACAAAGGCGGAGGTAGCAGTCCTGCTGCTGGGTTGTTGCCCTCCTACGGCCTCCGCCACGTCTCCTGATGTACTGGCCTGTCTCCTGGTAGCGCCTCTATGCTCTGGACACTACGCTGACAGACACAGCAAACCTTCTTGCCACAGCTCGCATTGATGTGCCATCCTGGATGAGCTGCACTACCTGAGCCACTTGTGTGGGTTGTAGACTCTGTCTCATGCTACCACTAGAGTGAAAGCACCGCCAGCATTCAAAAGTGACCAAAACATCAGCCAGGAAGCATAGGAACTGAGAAGTGGTCTGTGGTCACCACCTGCAAAACCAGTCCTTTATTGGGGGTGTCTTGCTAATTGCCTATAATTTCCACCTGTTGTCTATTCCATTTGCACAATAGCATGTGAAATGTATTGTCAATCAATGTTGCTTCCTAAGTGGACAGTTTGATTTCACAGAAGTGTGATTGACTTGGAGTTACATTGTGTTGTTTAAGTGTTCCCTTAATTTTTTTGAGCAGTGTATATAATAATTTATCAAACCTACAAGCAATACAAGACTCTATTATTATGGTGGGAGATTATAATACGGTTTTAAATACCTCAATGGACCATAAAGGAAGTCAGACTACAAACTATCACCCTCATGCACTTAAGGAAATCAATAATGTTATGGATATATTGGAACTAGTGGATATATGGAGGCTTACATATCCTGACCTAGTGAGATATACATGGCGGAGGCTCAATCAAGCTAGTCGTCTTGACTACTTTCTTATGTCATTCTTGCTGGCACAAAAACTTTAAAAAGCTTGATAGGGGACAGAATGCAGTCGGACCATCAAATAATTGCAATATACATTACTCTTACTGAATTTCCAAGTGGTCAAGGATATTGGAAATTGAATCAAAGCCTATTGGATGATAACTTGTTATTAACTAGGAAAGAAGAATTTATAACTAACTTTTTCGGGCGTAACATAGGTACAGCAGATCCCCATATTGTATGGGACACTTTTAAATGTGCCTTTAGAGGCCATGCAATTCAGTACTCATCTCTAAAACAAAAGCAATTCAGGTCAAAAGAGTCCATATTAATAAACGAAATGGAAGGACTAACAGTACAGATAAATAGCAATAAAAACTGTACCATAGAGGCACAGAATAAGTTTGAGGAAAAACAAAAAGAAATGGAGGAACTTATTCAAGAAAGATCAAGTGTAATATATTATAAAAATAAAGCGAACTGGATGGAATACGGGGAAAAATGCACCAAATTATTTTGTAATCTTCAACATAGAAATGCTACCAAATATAATTTACTAAAACTTGTTGTTACAAATGACGGAGTCACCCCCATGATTCACCAAATTATATTTTGAAAGAGGAAGCAAAGTACTTTAAGCATATGTTTTCGTTTCTGTCTCCTCCATCTCCACTAACCGAAGTTAATTGTATGGATTTTTTTTCTATGAATAATGTAAAATTAACAGCTGTACAGAAAGACTCACGTGAAGGCCAAATTACAGAGGAGGAACTTCTTGATGCAATTAAAGCCTTTAAGTCTGGGAAAAATCCAGGGCTGGATGGCATACCAGTGGAGGTATACCAAACCTTTTTTTATATACTCAGAGGACCGTTACTAGCATGTTTTAACCACTCCTATAACAATTTTAGATTATCAGATACTCAACAAGGTCTGATTTTGTTATTACAGAAACAGGATCCAAGTGGTAAATATAAAGACTCAGTCCATTTAAAAACATTGGAGGCCCCTTACACTTTAGTGTTGTGATGCAAAATGCATAGAATTAAAAAAGTATTGTCGGATATTATTCATCCTAATCAGACACGTTTTTTACATGGACGATACATTGGAGATAATATAAGACAATACAGGAAACAATAGAACACTATGAAAAATCTGGGAAACCAGGCCTGGTATTCATAGCTGACTTTGAAAAGGCTTTTGATAAAGTACGACTGGAATTTATATATAAATGCATGGAATATTTAAATTTTTGAGATTCTCTTATAAAATGGGTTAAAGCTAGTAACCCTAGGTGTAATATAGTAAATAATGGCTACTTCTCAGATAGTATTAAACTGTCAAGAGGAGTGAAACAAGGTTGTCCACTATCGGCATATCTATATATTATGACCATCGAAATGTTAGCTATTAAAATCAGATCCAACAATAATATCAAGGGGTTATAAATCCAGGGCTTAAAAACAAAGGTGTCATTGTACGCTGATGATTAATGTTGTCTTATAAATCCACAATTTGGATCACTCCACAGCCTAATAGAGGTTCTAGATACTTTTTCTAACCTCTCTGGATTACAACCAAAGTATGATAAGTGTACTATATTACGTATTGGGTCACAAAAAAATACAACTTTGCATTACCGTGTAGTTTATCAATAAAATGTGGACATACTCGGTATACATATTCCGAAAGAAAGAAATGATCTCACTACAATACATTTTAATAAAAAATAGCTAAGATCTTGCTACCATGGAAAGGAAAATACCTGTCTATTTGTGGAAAAATCACCCTCTTTAGTCATATCCCAGTATACCTATTTGCTTATGGTCTTGCCTACACCTACCAACCTGTTTTATTTATTTATTATACGAGCAAAAAATATTTAAATGTTATTTGGAACGGCAAGCCAGACAAAATTAAACAGGCCTATTTATATAATGAAAATGAATTCGGAGGGCAGAAATGACTAATTATTAAAGCTTTAGACCTCTCACTAAAAGGCGTCAGTCATACAAAAGTTATACTTAAATCCGAACTGGTTCTCTAGCAGATTAGTAAGAATGTCTCACCCCATGTTCAAGAATGGCCTTTTTCCCTTTATTCAGATTACAACCTCTCACTTTGTTATTTGAAAATGAAATCTCCCAAATGTCGCTATTTTTTAATCAAGCCATAGAAAGTTGGTTGCAAAATCAGTTTAATCCACCAGAAAAGACAGAATAAAAAATAAAACAAATATTGTGGTTAAACTCAAATATACTAATTGACCCACAAAAAAAAAAATATGGTGGACTGGTGGAGTTGTCACACATGCAGCTAACAAAAATATATGGAAATGTCTGCTCTACCACAAAATTACAACCAACTAATTGCTGCATTACCGCAAAAATGGAAGAGGCAAGTGGAAGGGGGAAAAAGTAAGGAACTTGTCTGTCTGCCCTGCATTAAAGACCAAAATTGGTTAAAGAAAATTGTGATAAAAAAAAGTTTCATTTAACGACCAAAAAATGTACAGCTGTGCCATATAGATTGCAAAATAGTTGGGAAGAGAACTTCGATGTACCAATTCCATGGCACCTGGTTTATGAACTGATACGCAAAACGACGCCGGATTCAAAACTTCGAATTTTTCTATTTAAATGATACAACATTCTTGCAACCAATATAATGCTATATATATATGGGGGATACAACCAGCCCAGCGCTACAGATTTTGCTGTTACAGCCTTATTCTAAAATTGAATGAATTCAATTTTTCCTCATCAATCTACACACAATACCCAATAATGACAAAGCGAAAACTGGTTTATAGAATTTTTTGCAAATGTATTAAAAATAAAAAACAGAAATACCTTATTTACATAAGTATTCAGACCCTATGCTATGATACTCAAAATTGAGCTCAGGTGCATCCTGTTTCCATTGATCATCCTTGAGATGTTTCTCAACTTGATTGGAGTCCACCTGTGGTAAATTCAATTGATTGAACATGATTTGCACAGACACGCACCTGTCGATATAAGGTCCCACAGTTGACAGTGCATGTCAGAGCAAAAACCAAGCCATGAGGTCGAAGGAATTGTCCGTAGAGCTCCGAGACAGGATTGTGTCGAGGAACAGATCTGGGGAAGGGTACAAAAGAAATGGCTGCAGCATTGTAGGTCCCCAAGAATACAGTGGCCACCATCATTCTTAAATGGAAGAAGTTTGGAACCACCAAGACTCTTCCTAGAGCTGGCCGCCCGGCCAAACTGAGCAATCGGGGGAGAAGGGCCTTGGTCAGGGAGGTGACCAAGAACCCGATGGTCACTCCGACAGAGCTCCAGAGGTCCTCTGTGGAGATGGGAGAACCTTCCAGAAGGACATCCATCTCTGCAGCACTCCACCAATCAGGCCTTTATGGTAGACTGGCCAGACGGAAGCCACTCCTCAGTAAAAGGCACATGATAGCCCGCTTGGAGTTTGCCAAAAGGCACTTAAAGGACTCAGACCATGAGAAACAAGATTCTCTAGTCTGATGAAACCAAGATTGAACTATTTGGCCTGAATGCAAAGCATCACGTCTGGAGGAAACCTGGCACCATACCTACGGTGAAGCATGGTGGTTCATTTTCCAACAGGACAACGACCCTAAGCACACAGCCAAGACAACGCATGAGTGGCTTCGGGATGTCTCTGAATGTCCTTGAGTGGCCCAGCCAGAGCCCAGACCTGACAGAGTTTGAGAGGATCTGCAGAGAAGAATGGGGAAAAACTCCCCAAATACAGTTGTGCCAAGCATGTAGCGTCATACCCAAGAAGACTCAACCTGTAATCGCTGCCAAAGGTGCTTCAACAAAGTACTAAGTAAAGGGTCTGAATACCTATGTAAATGTGATTTCAGTTTTCTTTATTTGATACATTAGCCAACATTTCCAAAAACCTGTTTTTGTTTTGTCATTATGGGGTACTGTGTGTAGATTGATGAGAAAAAAACAATTGAATCAATTTTAGAATAAGCCTGTAACGTAACAAAAATTTGAAAAAGTCAAGGGGTCTGAATACTTTCCGAAAGCACTGTATATACAGGTAACTGCCAAAATAAGTTATATAATAAATTGCATGGACTCACTGTGTGCAATAATAGTGTTTAACATTATTTTTTAATGACTACCTCATCTATGTACCCAACACATACAATTATCTGTAAGGTCCCTTAGTCGAGCAGTACATTTCAAATACAGATTCAACCACAGACTCAACCTCAGCAGGACAATAACCTAAAACACAAGGCCAAATCTACACTGGAGTTGCTTACCAAGACGACGTTGAATGTTCCTGAGTGGCCTAGTTACAGATTTGACTTAAATCAGCTTGAAAATCTATGGCAAGACTTGAAAATGGCTGTCTAGCAATGATCAACAACCAACTTGACAGAGCTTGAAGAATTCTAAAAGAATAAATGGGCAAATATTGTACAATCCAGGTGTGGTAAGCGCCCAAGAAACGTACCCAGAAACATTCACAGCTGTAATCGCTACCAAATGTGATTCTAACATGGGGGTTGAATCTAATCAAGATATATTAGCGTGTAATTTTTTATTTTTTTATTTTTTTACAAATGTTCGAATTTTTCTTCCACTTTGACATGAGTATTTTGTGTAGATCGTTGACCAAAAAATGAGAATTAAATACATTTTAATCTCACTTTGTAATACAACAAAAGTCAAGGGGTGTGAATACTTTCTGAAGGCACTGTATATATTACCCGGTGTAGTGGTATACTGTGTATATATAATTTCCCGGTGCAGTGTGTGTGTATATACACATTACCCAGTGCAGTGAGTCCCTCGGAGATAGATGACAGTATGTACATGACAACATGTGGCTCTAGAGAAGCAATGAAGTTCATGTGATCCTGAGTCAACACCTCCAACAGACTGTAGAATGACTGGCTCAACTTGGGATAGTCCTGGAGTGTGAGAGAAAGAGGGAGAAAGAGAGGGAAAAAGAGAAGGAGGGAAAGAGAGCGAGCGAAAGAAAAGGAGGAGGGAGAAGGGGGAGAGGGAAAGAGAAGGGGGAGGGAGAAAGATAAGGGGGGAGGGGAGAAGGGGGGGAGGGAGAAAGAGAAGGGGGGAGGGAGAAAGAGAAGGGGGGTAAGTCTGCTGAAACTGCCATTGTCAGATATATTTAGAATGTTCAGGAAAGTACTTCGCTGTGAGGGATGGAGAGGAGTGTGTGTGTACCAGCAGGTCGCTGTGTGGTATGGACAGCAGCAGTTTGATGAAGGTCTGTAGTGCGTTGTCCAGTGCGTCATCTCCATAGAGACGGAACACCCCGAAGTTGACGTAGTTCCCAGAGAGCACAGCCTTCAGCATGGAGAAACACACACTGACACCTTTCAGCTTCACACTGTACATCTGGTCCTTAGGCACCTCCCCGATGGTCAGGATACGGTTACCTGGAGAAGGGGAGAGCGAGAACCAAGGAAATGAATATATAAAAAAAATGTGTGGTTGACCAACCAACTACATTGCTCCAGTGAGTGCACAGCAACTGTTGCAAAAGGACACGAGTGTAGTACCGTAGGTGGTGATCATCTTGCTGGTTTCTCTGAACAGCAGGATTCCGTTGGGTGACGACACGTCAAACTGTAACCTCTGTGACCTGGAAACAGAGTTAGGGATTTCCATTTACATCCTGAGAAAATTACAAGCCTTTCCCAGGTATCCCGAGATCCATTTCAAACCAGAAATGCTATCTAAAAGCATATAATACCCGCAAAGGGGTAACGGACATAATTATATCACTATAAATTGAGAAACACTTGCAGGTATCTAACGGTTTGTTGTTGTATTTGTTGTAATTGAATCAACTCAAATTTCTCTCAAAGTCCTCACACTATTTAGTTGATGTAGCCTATAGTTTTAACGTAGGCCTATGAAAAACTGTTTGCTCGACTGGTAAAATATTATGAGGTTATTACAGCTAGTGAAAATGACAGGGTCGTTTTACCGTTGACTGAAAGACGTCACCCAGCTTGTTGGCTCTGTCCACTCCCCTTGCAGAGCAGCTGTCTGGCTATCAGGGGAATTTGGAAAGATTATGGCTGTTTTTACTATGAAAACTCGCTTATGTGGTGACTGTTTGTTTAGCGCAGCATTGGATATTTTCCTTGTGACAGACAAGCAAACAGCGCCAAATAGCATAGAATCAGCACCATGGACAGCTGCCGATCAATTATCTGTGAATCTGACCTTCTAGTCAAGCCAGTGCTCTCACATTTGTTAGTGTAACAACACGGAACAATGTCGCAAATGTCAACTTCCTTGAGCACTTTTGCAGACACAATGTATTAGTCGTTTTGTTAGCAGTCAGCAGCCGCAGTTTATATTTTGGAGCCTCTGTGGTGCAACACAGCTGAAGTTTGGGAAGTTATATGAATGAACAAACTGTAGAGGAGAAACCTGGGACGGAAATTACCTACCGTGATTCCGTCGAGAAGTCGTGTGTAACAGTGTAAGTTATAGAAGCCATATAGACGTTTTCTATTGGCCTAAATAATGTAGGTTTCTAGCGTCACATATTTTCTATTTTTGCATTAGTGCGGCACAGAAATGTTATATTATTGTTCGAGATACCATTACACATGTTTGTTTTTTTTGGGGGGGGGGGGGGATCAGGAAGGCGCTTGGTTGGGAAATTGGTGTTAATCCCTACACAGGGTTAGAAGTCAGGGGTTAGAGGTCGAGGGAGAAGTGTCAGGGTTCTGACTGTGTGCATGTTTGTGTACCTGTTGTGGACTAGCTCGGCCATGAGCTTTAGGACAGGAGTGGTGCATGCTGGTACGTGGTACCAGAGTTCAATAGCTCTCTGCAGGATGGGCATGTAGGCTGGGTAGCTGGGGGAGGGGTTAAGGACAACACTGTCGACCAATGAGACTCTTTGCTTCAAGTGAAGGACAACACTATCTGCCAATCACAACTCTACAGCGATTTCCTATTCTACGATAGACAGTCATATCTCTTCTACACAATGCATTTCTATCTGAACATTCTTCAACCTTTCAACCTCCTAAACAGGCCCCTGGTCCGTAAAGGTCAGGGATAAGGGGTCAGGTTAGAGGTCAGGGGTCAGTGTAGGATACATCCAGTCGAAGAGCATCATGAAGCTGGTCTTGGCGTTGAAGGCGAAGGCGATACCTCTCAGGTCTCTGACCAGCCCTACCAACGTCCTCTTGGCCTCCTGCTCGTTGAACGTGTTGGTGCTGAACATCTGAGCCACTGCTTCAAACGCTGCCGTCAGGGGAAGCATGAATTGTTCAAACTGGTCCTCATCCTCACCTACACACACACACAACATGAAAATAAGGTGAAAGTAGGGCTGGGACAATACCAGTATCACGATACTCGTTAGTATCGTGGCAAGGAAACAAAACAGGAAGCGGATTTAACTTCTTTAGGAAAACAGCCCTAATGTTGGAAACAAACACCATTATGTTGTCATCCAGAGTTAGATTTATTTACTTTCCAAGCTATAGCGCACAATATTTTACATACAACAGGTTTTTAAAGGACCAAAGAGTTTGGTCAGCTTCGTGCTTTCATTTTTGCCATGGAAACAATCTCATGATACTGGTATCATCACAGCCCTAGGTGAAATAATGAAAAGTTTGTAATTATCCAAATAAGAACATTACTGATCATTTTGTAGACTGGAGATAGATAGGTGTGTGTGTGTGTCTACCTAGGTCGACCATCAGCAGGCGTCCCAGTGCGGTGTAGAACGTGGTGCGACACCTCATGTCGCTGAGGTTTGATTGGTTGTTCACGCCCAGGAAGGAGAAGTGCTCGCTCTGACATCATAGGAGAAAGGATAAGGGCATTATGGGAAAATAACTGGATCAAAAAGCATAAATTGAGTTTCAGGCGGTTAGTGTTAGGGGTCAGGGTGAGGGGTCAAAGGTCAGCATACTTACTGTGTGGTTGTTCAGCATGAACTGAACTGCACTGAGTTTCACCAACTTCCTCACACTGCTGTACGTACACACACACACACACCGTCAAGGAGACAACACAGGATCTGGAATTTAACAGAATATAACACCACCACCACCCTTTTCTCACACACACACACAAACACACAAAAGGATATCCTATGGAGAGGTCGTTGAGTAACTGAAGTGTCTTGGAGGTGATTGGTTCACACTGGCCCCAGTACTTCAGATTGGTGATGCTGCAATCACAAATGGTAATCAATCAATCAGTGGTTACTCCATAGAACCAGTAGTAGTAGTAGTAGTAGTAACACAGGAAGTGCTGAAACTCACATTTTTCCGATGAAGACGCTGAGTACCATGGTCTCATCATTCAGCCCCAGAACCTCTGACAGCCGCCGGTATAGCTGGGACACACACACAGACACACACAGACACACACAGACACACACAGACACACACCATTAACCATTGGAAGATCCCCTGGAGAGAGAGTAGCTACACAGTAGGACAACTATGACATAATCACAAACCGTAACAGCTGCCAGTAGCGTAACACCAGCCATACATCTCCACAGGGTTAAAGAAAAACACACACACACACACCAATCAGCTCTGCTCTCATCTCCCCAACATGGCTGTACATTCCACCAAACCCTGAGCTCTGAGGTACAGTAGTGTGTGAGGTAGAGAGTGAGTGAGATCAAGAGAGTCTGTGTGATAGTTAGTGTTAAATTGAGCAGAGCTGAGGATGGTTTGCCTAAGAATCAGGGGGTTTGGGTGGGGGGTGTCATAGAGGGGAGTGTATCTCCTGCAGGTCTGGAGTGTTCTTTATTCTGACAGCTCAGACTGTCCATCTCATACAGTCCATCTCACACATACACACCCAGAAATGACATTCCAGAACCCTCATCATATTAACTATTCTACAACTCCCCTGCCTCCACCCAACTTCATATTAACTATTCTAGAACTCCCCCCACCTCCAAACCTCATCATATTAACTATTCTAGAACTCCCCCCACCTCCAAACCTCATCATATGAACTATTCTAGAACTCTCCCCTTGCCTCCAAACATCATCATATTAACTATTCTAGAACTTTGCCCTGCCTCTACCTCACTTCATATGAACTATTCTAGAACTCCCCTGCCTCCACCCCACTTCATATGAACTATTCCAGAACTCTCCCCTGCCTCCAACCCACTTCCATGGGGAGCTCTCTGGTTAGCCATGATTCCACCTACATTATCCACCATGTTAACAGTAACACTGACCATGCCACTAGGAAGGGGTAGGGGAGGATAACTATAAGACCAAACCAAACAGACACGTTGGGGGAGGGCTGCTCTCTCGACTGTCACCACTTATCTGGGCTGTTCACATTTTGCAGCCTCTGCCCAGCACAAAGAAAACCCACTCAGTCAGTCAAAGTTGTAAGGCTGTGTCAGCACTAACACACCCACAGACAAAAGAGCTACTAGTTCAAATATAACATAACTCCCACTAGTTACAGGCATAGAGAGGAAGGGATAGAGAGCGATACAGTAACAGAGTTAGTCATGCTTAGAGAGGAAGGAGGAGGGCATTGCCTTGCTACTGAGAGTGGTCGCTGTAGGCAGACCTGGCTCTCAAGAGAAGACAGGCTATGTGCACATTTCCCACAAAATGAGGTGGAAACTGAGCTGCACTTCCTAACCTCCTGCCAAATGTATAACCATATTAGAGACGCATATTTCCTTTAGATTACACAGACCCACAAAGAATCCGAAAACAAATCCAATTTTGATAAACTCCCATATCTACTGGGTGAAATACCACAGTGTGCCATCACAGCAGCAAGATTTGTGACCTGTTGCCACAAGAAAATGGCAACCAGTGAAGAACAAACACCACTGTAAATACAACCCATATTTATGTTTATTTATTTTCCCTTTTTTACTTTAACTATTTGCACATTGTTACAACACTGTATATAGACATATGACATTTGTTTATTATCTATTTCACTTGCTATGGCAATGTAAACACATGTTTCTCACGCCAATAAAGCCCTTTAAATTGAGATAGTAACAGAGTTAGTCATGCTTAGAGAGGAAGGGGGAGAGAGAGTGATAGTAAGAGTTAGTCATGCTTTGAGAAGAAAGGAGAGATATAGTAACAGAGTTAGTCATGCTTAGGGAGGAACAGAGAGAGATAGAGATAGCTGTCGATCTAAACAAAAGACGGTATGACATGTGGACTCATCTCAACATTAAATTGTGTGAGGTCTGAAACATAACTGTGTGTGTGTGGTAACAGTAAAATGATTTACCTTGGAGGACTTTTGCACCTGGTCTCCGATGTAGATTTTCCTGAACTGGTCGAAGAAGCTGAGCATGGCCAACTCCAACCGCTCGTTACCCGCCTGGGCCAGACGCGAGTCTGTTAGGTTCATCAACTGGAGCACCCTGAGACACACACACTTGTGATTGATTCATCTGCTGCAGCATCCTGAGGTATATTTACAATAGGACATATTCACTGAGTGTACAAAACATGCTGATATTGTGAAGTAAACGCTGCTAAACTGGAACCTAGTCGTTGTGTCATTTGGAGTTCACATTGGTTTCAGAAGATTGTATTTATTAACTATGTGCCACCTCACTTCGACGAGAAGAGGTCGTATGAGAGTTGGAAAAAGTCACTTGGAATCTGAACACGGGTTACCAATCTGGACAAGAAAAAGCAAGCACGGTGCTTCCCGAGTGGCGCAGCGGTCTAAGGCACTGCATCTCAGTGCTAGAGGCGTCACTACAGACCCAGGTTCGATCCCGGGCTGTGTCACAACCGGTCGTGATCAGGAGTCCCATAGGGCGGCGCACAATTGGCCCATCGTCATCTGGGTTAGGGGAGGGTTTGGCCAGCCGGGATGTCCTTGTCCCATCACGCTCTAGCGACTCGTGGCGGGCCGGGCACATAAACGCTGACTTCGGTCACCAGTTGTACGGTGTTTCCTCACACACATTGGTGTGGCTGGCTTCCGGGTTAAGCAAGCAGTGTGTCAAGAAGCAGTGCGGCTTGGCAGGGTCGTGTTTCGGAGGATGCATGGATCTCGAACTTCGCTTCTCCGAGTCCGCACGGGAGTTGCAAGTTACAAGACTGTAACTACCAATTGGATATTACGAATTTGGGGAGTAAAAGGGGTAAAAAGTACAAGCAAAAAAACTAAACAAAAAAACAACATACTAATTGCTGTGCAGCGACGCTCCCCATCCAACCTGACAGAGCTTGAGAGGATCTGCAGAGAAGAATGGGAGAAACTCCCCAAATACAGGTGTGCCAAGCTTATAGCGTCATACCCAAGAAGACTCGAGGCTGTAATCGCTGCCAAAGGTGCTTCAACAAAGTACTGAGTGAAGGGTCTGAATACTTATGTAAATGTAATATTTCAGTTTGATATTTTTAATACATTTGCCAAAATTTCTAAAAACCTGTTTTTGCTTTGTCATGTTGGGGTAGTGTGTGTAGATTTATGAGGGGGAAAAAAACATTTAATCAATTTTAGAATAAGGCTGTAACGTAACAAAATGTGGAAAAGTCAAGGGGTCTGAATACTTTCTGAATGCACTGTACCTCGTACCCCTGCACATCGACTCGGTACTGGTACCCTGTGTATAAAGCCAAGTTATCATTACTCATTGTGTATTTATTATTGCTTTTGTATTATGTGTTATTACTTTTCTGTTATTTCTCATTGATCCCCAGAGGCACTTGTGACTTGGAATACTTGGTGTTGCCATGCCAAGCAGTCTGCTGCCATTTTTATATATCCAGACAAAGGTGTTTGAGTGTATATGGTGGGCATACTGGATTCCTAACGTACACTACATGACCAAAAGTATGTGGACACCTGCTTGTCGAACACCTCATTCCAAAATCATGGGCATTAATTTGGAGGTGGTCCCCCCTTTGCTGCTATAACAGCCTCGACTCTTCTGGGAAGGCTTTCCACTAGATGTTGAAACATTGCTACGGGGACTTGCTTCCATTTCAGCCACAAGAGCATTAATAAGGTCGGGCACTGATGTTGGGCAATTAGGCCTGGCTCGCAGTCGGCGTTCCAATTCATCCCAAAGGTGTTCGATGGGGTTGAGGTCAGGGCTCTTGTGCAGGCCAGTCAAGTTCTTCCACACCAATCTCGACAAACCATTTCTGTATGGACCTCGCTTTGTGCACGTGGGCATTGTCATGCTGAAACAGGAAAGGGCCTTCCCCAAACTGTTGCCACAAAGTTGGAAGCACAAAATCGTCTAGAATGTAATTGTATGCTGTAGTGTTAAGATTTCCCTTCACTGGAACTAAGGGGCCCAAGCCCAAACCATGAAAAACAGCCCCAGACCATTATTCTTCCTACACAGGAAGTTGGCACTATGCATTGGGGAAGGTAGCGTTCTCCTGGCATCCACCAAACCCAGATTCGTCCGTCGGACTGCCAGATGGTGAAGCGTGATTCATCACTCCAGAGAACACATTTCCACTGCTCCAGAGTGCAATGGCGGCGAGCTTTACACCACTCCAGCCGAAGCTTGGCATTGCGCATGGCTGCTCGGCCATGGAAACCCATTTCATGAAGCTCGCGACGAACAGTTCTTGTGCTGACGTTGCTTCCAGAGGCAGTTTGGAACTCTGTTGTGAGTGTTGCAACCGAGGACAGACGATTTTTACGCGCTTCAGCACTTGCCGGTCCTGTTCTGTGAGCTTGTGTGGCCTACCACTTCGCGGCTGAGCCGTTGTTGCTCCTAGACGTTTCCACTTCACAATAACAGCACTTACAGTTGACCGGGGCAGCTCTAGTGGGCAGAAATTTGACAAACTGACTTGTTGGAAAGGTGGTATCCTATGACGGTGTCACGTTGAAAGTCACTGAGCTTTTCGGTAAGGCCATTCCACTGCCAATGTTTGTCTATGGAGATTGCATAGCTGTGTGCTCAATTGTATACACCTGTCAGCAACAGGTGTGGCTGAAATAGCCGAATCCACTAATTTGAAGGGGTGTCCAAATTATTTTGTATATATAGTTTAGTTGAAGTACACAAAAATAGTATTGAGTACAAGTCATAAGTACAGTACACAAATCTGAAAAATTTATAATTTAAAAAGTTTACATATACAGGTGACTAAACCACAATTTAAATGGTAATGTGGCAGCCATATTGAATTTTGGACTTGGAGTCAAATCTAGGGGGGCCCCCAACTAAATTGCAAGAGTAGGGGCTAAACATAAAATCCACAGAGGAACCTTTGACTGGAAAAAATTACGGTTTTCAGTGTCTGAGCCCACCTGCTTTAGAGCAGATTAAAAAATCCACATCATCAAAAAAACATGTGTAACTGTATGCATTTTTGTAATGCAAGACCACACAGCACTGAATAACAGCAAATGTGACTTGGAAAGTTGTCTATTGAACAGCTACCAAAAACTGAAGTTTACAATAACCAGATTTCCATTCAACCTTTTTAATGCGAGTAAAAGTACATGTCGGGAAAATAAATGTAATGACAGGCCTGATCGGAATTTTTTTTTTGGGGGGGGTAAACATTCCAAATGTCGACAAAACAAAAGGTGAGATCTTTTTGTGTCGGTATAATTAATTATGCAAGAAATGTCAGTGGAAAAGCTTTTATGCGCAAATATTGATATAATAACCATCATATCGCGATGACATGTTGTGTGGTCCTCCCACTACAACTCGTTGAGAAAGCATGCAGTTTATGAGGCTACAGATGAAGTCAGTTATGATGAACTTCACAGGGTGGTGAAAGTGCAAGGTGATGAGCTTGATGCTCCTTTCCAATAAATAGAGGGTTTTATTCTGGTGACATCAATGCTTGGCTGCCGTTTGCCAAATAAAAATGATTGCTCTTTTATCCATAATAATCTCATCATGTAGGCTATACGTGCGTTCTAGCCAACAGTGCACAGATAGCGCTGTTGGCTAGAGCGCACGTGCCAATACCAGAATGGGCACACTCACTATACAACGCAAAATGTTTTGTGAGAAAACCATCATAGAGTTAAAAATGCAATGGAAACCCATTTAACTTGTATTTTTTATTCAGTACATGGGAATTTAACCGCAAAATGTATTTTAAATGTGCACAACGTCATCATGCACAGCCTTTTACCTGCAACAAGTCAATTTGATGAAAACACATCTCTGGTAGGAAAATGGGCATATTGTTTTATGCTAAAAAAAATATATATTCTCATGAAAATCTGTCGCCAATTGGACGGAAACCTAGTTAGTCTGTGTTTACAGGTCTATATTTCCAAAATTCTTTAAGATATCCTAATGTTGTTTGTTTGTTTGTTTGTTTGTTTATGTAGGGTAGACAATGACTACTTGTATTCTACATTTTTGCAATATCCGAGCTTGCATTATTGGGTTACATAAGCTTATGTGGTGTGTGCCTTTCCAAATCATGTCCAATCAATTTAATTTACCACAGGTGGACACCAAACAAGTTGTAGAAACATCTCAAGGACGATCAATGGAAACAGGATGCACCTGAGCTCAATTTCGATTCTCATAGCAAATGGTCTGAATACTTACGTACAGTGAGGGAAAAAAGTATTTGATCCCCTGCTGATTTTGTACGTTTGCCCACTGACAAAGAAATGATCAGTCTATAATTTTAATGGTAGGTTTATTTGAACAGTGAGAGACAGAATAACAACAAAAAAATCCAGAAAAACGCATGTAAAAAATGTTATAAATTGATTTGCATTTTAAATGAGGGAAATAAGTATTTGACCCCCTCTCAATCAGAAAGATTTCTGGCTCCCAGGTGTCTTTTATACAGGTAACGAGCTGAGATTAGGAGCACACTCTTAAAGGGAGTGCTCCTAATCTCAGCTTGTTACCTGTATAAAAGACACCTGTCCACAGAAGCAATCAATCAATCAGATTCCAAACTCTCCACCATGGCCAAGACCAAAGAGCTCTCCAAGGATGTCAGGGACAAGATTGTAGACCTACACAAGGCTGGAATGGGCTACAAGACCATCGCCAAGCAGCTTGGTGAGAAGGTGACAACAGTTGGTGCGATTATTCGCAAATGGAAGAAACACAAAAGCACTGTCAATCTCCCTCTGCCTGGGGCTCCCTGCAAGATCTCACCTCGTGGAGTTGCAATGATCATGGGAACGGTGAGGAATCAGCCCAGAACTACACGGGAGGATCTTGTCAATGATCTCAAGGCAGCTGGGACCATAGTCACCAAGAAAACAATTGGTAACACACTACGCCGTGAAGGACTGAAATCCTGCAGCGCCCGCAAGGTCCCCCTGCTCAAGAAAGCACATATACAGGGCTGTAAGTCGCTCTGGTTAAGAGCGTCTGCTAAATGACTAAAATGTAAATGTAAATGTATGTCTGAAGTTTGCCAATGAACATCTGAATGATTCAGAGGAGAACTGGGTGAAAGTGTTGTAGTCAGATGAGACCAAAATGGATGGGTATTCCAGCATGACAATGACCCAAAACACACGGCCAAGGCAACAAAGGAGTGGCTCAAGAAGAAGCACATTAAGGTCCTGGAGTGGCCTAGCCAGTCTCCAGACCTTAATCCCATAGAAAATCTGTGGAGGGAGCTGAAGGTTCAAGTTGCCAAACGTCAGCCTCGAAACCTTAATGATTTGGAGAAGATCTGCAAAGAGGAGTGGAACAAAATCCCTCCTGAGATGTGTGCAAACCTGGTGGCCAACTACAAGAAACGTCTGACCTCTGTGATTGCCAACAAGGGTTTTGTCACCAAGTACTAAGTCGTATTTTGCAGAGGGGTCAAATACTTATTTCCCTCATTAAAATGTAAATCAATTTATAACATTTTTGACATGCGTTTTTCTGGATTTTTTGTTCAGATAAACCTACCATTAAAATTATAGACTGATCATTTCTTTGTCAGTGGGCAAACGTACAAAATCAGCAGGGGATCAAATACTTTACTTTACTAATAGGTAGCGGTATTGGTTAGGGTGAGGTTACTTGTGTGTGGACGTACCGACAGACTAGTTCTCCATCCATGGCGTCTTGTTCATCTGTGGAGGCGAAGGACACTCTTCCTCCAATGACCGCTCCGATTATATACACCAACCATGTTAACCTCCCTGTAGATATAGAAATATAATTATATAAACCAACCATAAAAACCTGCCTGGTAACAAAAACATGTGTTGTTAAAAGCTATATTTTGACATATTTCATTGATTGATTGAGAGGGAAAGAGACGTACCCTCCTGGACAGTGATGTCGATGGTACTAGAGTTGGTAGACTGCAGTAGTTCCTGGTAGGTCTGTGCTGATTGGTCAAAGAGCTGGACCAATAGGGCACAGGTCTTCTCGTATTCACAGCGACCGATGGTGGAGAGCTGGTCTAACTGCTGCTGGACTAACCCTGCGTCATCTAGAGGGTCCTCTAACCCATCCCTACACACACACGTGAAAATGATTTCAACGTTTCATCATTTGATCTGTTAGTGTGTGTGTGTGTGTGTTACCTGAGGATGATGCAGACAGACTCGAGGCGTGAGGTGATGTAGGCCTTGGTGACTTCAGGTGTGTAGGTCTCTAGCAGGTGAGGCTCGGTGGCTTTAACATAAGGGACAGACGCTGCCAGGCGCTGCCACAGGCTCAACAGGTAGTGGACAGAGTTAGGGGCAAACTCCCAGTGCTGCAACACACACACAATATAAAAAAGTGAACATATAACAATGACAATAAGGTTTTCTGCAGAACGTTAACGCTTGCATTTAACAAGATCATTGAGAGGTATAGGAGGACAGATTTAAGAAGGACTATTTATGAAATGTCTGTCTGTTTACCAAGACACGCACCAATCTACCCTTGGGGTCTCACACACACACATAGTACCTGTAGACTGGTGACAGTGAAGTTGGCTATAAGCCTGATGACTTCTGGGTAGTTTTCTACTTTGACCAGCTCTCCCAGCTGGTAGTTACTCTTCAGTCGCGCCAACAGACGACAAAACTCATGGTAGTTGTTAGGGTCTGAGAGGCTCTGGAACACAAACACAGCATTGTTGACGCTATGCTACGCTACAGAACCGTTTTGCTAGCACAGACTGGAATATGTTCCGGGACTCATCCAATGGCATTGAGGAGTATACCACCTCAGTCATTGGCTTCATCAATAAGTGCATCGACGACGTCGTCCCCACAGTGACCATACGTACATATCCCAACCAGAAGCCATGGATTACAGGCAACATCGGCAATGAGCTAAAGGCTAGAGCTGCCGCTTTCAAGGAGCGGGACACTAATCTGGACGCTTATAAGAAATCCTGCTACGCCCTCAGACGAACCATCAAACATGCAAAGTGTCAATACAGGATTAAGATTGAAACCTACTACACCAGCTCTGACGCCAGTCAGATGTGGCAGGGCTTGAAAACTATTACGACTACAAAGGGAAACCAAGCCGCGAGCTGCCCAGTGACGCGAGCCTACCAGACGAGCTAAATGCCTTTTATGCTCGCTTCGAGGCAAGCAACACTGAAGCATGCATGAGAGCACCAGCTGTTCCGGACAACTGTGTGATAACGCTCTCGGTAGCCGATGTGAGCAAGACCTTTAAACAGGTCAACATTCACAAAGCTGGCCTCCCGAGTGGCGCAGTGGTCTAAGGCACTGCATCGCAGTGTTAGCTGTGCCACTAGAGATCCTGGTTCGAGTCCAGGCTCTGTCACAGCCGGCCGCGACCGGGAGACCCATGGGGCGGCGCACAATTGGCCCAGCGCCGTCCAGGGTCGGGGAGGGTTTGGCCGGTGTTATGATGTCTTGTCATAGTGTTGTGGAAACAAGGTTATATTTTTTAGATGCCACAGAGTCTGGATTCCAGTATGTCAAGGGAGCTTACTGGTGGTTTATCTTAGAATGATTGATAGATATAATATACTGACTTGGGTACAGGGTAATACCATCAAAGAAGGGAGTGCCCACTGATGGTTAACAGATGTTGTGGAAGCAATATGTAACATGGACTATAAGAAGAGATATTTTCTTTGTCTAGTAGTTCGGATGACAAGAGGCAAAGCATGCGCTTTTGTTAGACGAACCACGGTACCGTGTCTATTAAATATTTATATCAACTCTCCATCTAAGTGTTAAATATCTTCTTGCATCATGAACTACTTGATACCCGAGAAACTCATCATAACAGATTGGTGTCTAAACTAACAGGATGCAGTTTACAGCCGAACTAACAGGTAAGCAGACTTTCATTTTTTTATTATGTCAAATTCTGCTTATCTGTGGTAAGGCTGAGCAGTAAAGAACGTTTAAGATTCAATATTTTTAAAAGGGGGACGATGAGTGGTGTTGAGTTGTGTAGAAGGGATGTAAGGAGAATGATCAAATTAGACAATAACATGGTGCTATGATTCTAAGAAGGGTTTGTTCAGAGTAATGACTAAAAACAACAGAGAAGGAGAATGGGTTTAACAAGATTGGGTGTAGGTAGGGTCTTTTAATGGGTACGACATTATAAAATAGGTCAGAGGTTCGAGTCCTAAGATATGACGACATTATAATGTGAAACGTTGTGAGGTTCAAGTCCTCAGCAAGCTTAGGGATGAATGTTAGAGTCCTTTGTTATGATGTTTAAGTCATCAACAACATTTGTTAAGGTTTACGACATTTAAAAATAGGTCAGAGGTTTGAGTCCTAAGATATGACGACATTATAATGTGAAAAGTTGTGAGGTTCAAGTCCTCAGCAAGCTTAGGGATGAAGTCCTTGGTAGAAGGTTATAAAAGCCCTATGAGAAAATTAGTATTTTGGTGAAGATTAAAGTCCTTGGTAGAAGGTTACAGTTAAAATAAGACAATTGATTAAGGGAGTAACAACACTATAGAGGAGAAGTCCAAATTAATGAGTAGAGTACTGTGGTGAAGAAAGAATTGGTCCTGTGTGAATTACTCAGAATGGAGAGAGAGAAAACAATAAATCATACTGCATAAAGAATCAGAGCAGATACAAGTGAGCCTGTTGAATCATAGCACCAAAGACAAAATAGGCAAACTAAATTTTAATAAAGATCAAGTTGGGGATTTTATTTAAGTATTCATTGCATGAACTAATAAAAACAAAGGGGAGTCAACAGAATTAGGTAATATAATATCAAGGAGTGGTATGGAGAGAGTGATATTATTTTAGAGAGTAGCGGAAAAGTCTGTATTTTCGGGGAGGATCCAATGAAAGGCGGGGTAGTGTCCGGAAAACTAGTCTTTTTTTTTTTGGTTCCGCTGGGAGTATGGTTGAAGAAGTTGATGTGTTGAGTGAGGATCGTAAAAAAAAAAAAAAAGTATTATTTGATGTGAGTACCTAGAAGTTTCTAACGTTCTATATGGAGTTTGTGATGATGCGAAAATAGGAAGAAGTTTGTGTGTAATCGATTACTAGAGAAGTGAGAAAATAATAGAGTTGTATGTATGAATTAACTTGCTCACCCAAACGTAGACGTACGTTGGGTGTGAGACACAATAAATACACGTTTTCTGAGTTGGTGCCGTTTATGGATCACGTGATAGAGATAAGGTTTAAGAAATAAACTGCCCATAAGGACTGGAATTTATAAATATAGTACAAAGCCAATTCAGGGTTTCCATTAAACTAATTATCATTGAGGAGCTATGGTGAGGAAGTGAAGGGATTTCATTATGGATCAGATGTTAAGACGACAAACCATTGTAACTGCGCTATTTGTGGGATGTCTGTGTCATTTCAATAGCATTGGGGCAATGGCATAGAGTAAACAAATCTGGGTTTCTGAGTGTAATTCTACTGTTGGTATGTGTTGCTTAGACAGATACTACAAAGTATTTGGTTTGGTGATGTAGAATCGAAGATTTATCAGCGTGCTTGGTTCAAATTGAATGACCATTATTTAACAGGAATAGCGAGACGATTGTGTGGTAGTAATTTTTTTTGCGTTGCCTACGGGTTTGCTAGATTAAACGAGTGAGAATGGGGGTGTAATGTCAATCCATATATTGGATATTGATACTATGGATATAAATTCAAAATAATGTAGTCAACTACAGCAAGTGTTTGGTTTATTGCTTGTAGCCTACTTAGAAAGGACAGTTACCTAGATCTGCTGTATTCTAATAATGACGGATTGGTGGTTTCATAAGCTGTGGCTATGATCTTAGTTGATAACAGGGGAAAATAAGGGTGTAGTGCCGAAGCACAGGGAAGCGAGTGTCTTATCTTAATGGGAAATGAAGCAAGGGAACTCAGAGAATAAAATGAATATAAAAAATACAACAGGGATTATGAAGCCTTGTTGGAAGGGAGCAGAGTATGAAAGATAACATTAACTGAGGAATATAGGAACTTGTAGCTGAGGTCACTACAGAAATATTACTGACACAATATCGTAACAGATAAACTGAACCAAACATGAAGCTACTACAGCAATTGATTGTTCATGTTGTTAAGTTAGTTTTTAAACCCTACGATAGAGGTAAATGCAGAACGCATTTTGAGAATAGTTTTTATTTGTTGTCTGGAGAATTTCTAGGTGTTGATCTGCGGGTGTTAGCAACTGGGGCTCGCTGAACGTGAGAGAGCTGTAAGTGTCATAATGGGTTAAATGTGGTGTACCCGGATCACTGATTGCTGCGAAGAAGGAGGAAGTCAAAGGGGGGTGAATGTTACCGGTGTGAAAGGGCTAGCTAGTTAGTGGTGCAAACTAGTAGCGTTTAGAGTGGTGACGTAACTTGCTCTGTGACCTGGAAGTAGTTGTAGTTGTTTGCCTTGCTTTGCAAGGACCGCGGCTTTTGTGGAGCGACAGGTAACGGTGCCTCGAGGGTGACTGTTGTCGATGTGTGCAGAGGGTCCCTGGTTCAAGCCCAGGTAAGGACGGAAGCGAAACTGTTAAATTGATGCTGTTGACCTGAATCACTGGTTTAATTGATACGATTATATGAAAGAGATTATCTTACCAACCCATGGTGGATAGTATAACATAGTAATTAAAGTTGCATCTCTGTGAATAGATGTTTTGTTTGTTTTCACTATAACGTCACAATCATTTGTAACCTGCTAAAGTACCGTTAGATGGAAAGACAGCGGTAGAGGATAAAATAGATTGTAGAGGGTTTTCTGTGTTAGAAGGAAAGTAGGTTAATTGGGAGATGAGAAATGTTGAATTGGATTGTTTGAATAGACTGGTATTAAAATTATTATTTCTAGTAAGGTCAATGAAAATATGTTATTAGGTAGTAGTGGTTTGTGGATATAATTTACTAATGCCATGATTTAGTAAACGGGTGAAAGAGTCGTGCTGGCTGTGCTATATCGGGATGTAAAGGACGCAGAGGGTAATGTGGAGCAGATATCTAGATAGTTGAATAGGGAACGTTCTTTGACAATTTGTAATTATTATTATTAAATTCTATAGTTTGTTTAAACAGTGGGTTATGCAGACAGTTCATTAATTCTAAAAACGATAATCTGTTTCTGGAATGTTGAACAATGGGAGATAGTTTTTATTATTAGGCTGGTGGAGTAGTAAAATTGTTTTGTAAGTTAAGAAGTTATTAAACAATAGGTTGTTATTTTAAAACATAAATGCAACAAGTGGAGATGATTACATTACCAAAAAGGGGTTATAGGTTTATATTGGAAGGTGTAGTGAACTTAATGAAACGTGGTATTATCTGATGTGTTTTGAGTGGGAGTTGTTTTTCCCAGGATTGATGGAAGTCCCCTACAGTATATGTTAAGGGAAAGTAGGAGACAATGTCTCAAATTTTTTTTAAATAGATGCCTGGGATAAAATATCACGGCTTCCTTACGCGGAGTAATTGATTATATTGGCGAATGAATAAAATATGACATTTGGAGGGGTGACAGGAACAATATAAGGGGAAACAGATATTTCCTGTTGTTGATCAAGTAACGATACTAGGATAATTTGATATGGGATCAAAAGGAGCAGATTTAGGGGTTGAATAATCATTGTGAGAATTACAGAGGATGAAGTCTGAAGGGTAATCAATAAAAAAATACTCATTGTAAACTCAAGAGAAACTTGAGTGGTTTTCATCTTTTGAGAGATTTTATGTAATCTTCTTCTGGAGTAGTTATGAGGAATTAGATTGAAACAAACGATTATTGATGTGAGGTAGGACAGTGTATATCTGCATCATGTTTTGTGTAATTACTATTTGTTAACGAAATGTATACTTTCTCTTCCAGGAGAATGGGGATTTCCTTATCTCTCATTGGAATGTTTCCCAAGGCTGGGGGGAGCAGTTAGTAAAATTTGGCAGTCTTATAATTAGGCCATAAGAGGGAGCTACCAAATTAAATAAGGCCTGGCTATTTTTGTTTGTTGTTTTCCAATTGGGTTTTTCAAATAACCACACACAACCCACCTATTACAATGGTAATATAGGGTTGTTATTTTGATTTTAGGGGGTTTTAACGGGTCAAAGATGATAAGTCTTAAAGGGGCACACACGGAGCTTTATTAAGTTTTTTTCTTTTATGAGTGAGTTTTGGGTAAACACGATTTCTTTTGAGAAGTAATGTCATGAGGACTTACTGTACGCTTGGGATACATAACATTTATGAAATGTTTTGACTGTTGTTAATGATTAGTTTATCCTATAGAATAGAACGCTTCTTTGAAGGGTTTGAATGACCTCTGAACTCTGTCCTGACTTTCTAGTGTGAATTGATCACCCACACTGAGTGGCGCAGTGGTCTAAGGCACTGCATCGCAGTGCTAACTGTGCCACTAGAGATCCTGGTTCGAATCCAGGCTCTGTCGCAGCCGGCCGCGACCGGGAGACTCATGGGCGGCGCACAATTGGCCCAGCGTTGTCCAGGGTAGGGGAGGGAATGGCCGGCAGGGATGTAGCTCAGTTGATAGAGCATGGCGTTTGCAACGCCAGGGTTGTGGGTTCGATTCCCACGGGGGCCAGTATAAATTTTTTTTTTATTTATTTTTTTACAACGAAGATAAAAATATGAAAAAATAGAGGCAAAATATATTAACTAAAAATCAAACAAACAAAAAAGAGAAAAAATACAAAAAAGGAATCACTAACTGTAAGTCGCTCTGGGTAAGAGCGTCTGCTAAATGACTAAAATGTAAATGTAAAAATGTGGTCAAAAGTTGAGAATGACACAAATTTTCACAAAGTCTGCTGCCTCAGTTTTGCCATGAAAATGAACTTAATCCCCAAAAAACATTTCCACTGCATTTCAGCCCTGCCACAAAAGGACCAGCTGCCATCATGTCAGTGATTCTCTCGTTAACACAGGTGAGTGTTGACGAGGACAAGGCTGGAGATCACTGTCTTGCTGATTGAGTTAGAACAACAGACTGGAAGCTTTAAAAGGAGGGTGGTGCTTGAAATCATTGTTCTTCCTCTGTTAACCATGGTTACCTGCAAGGAAACACGTGCCGTCATCATTGCTTTGCACAAAAAGGGCTTCACAGGCAAGGACATTGCTGCTAGTATGATTGCACCTAAATCAACCATTTATCGGATCATCAAGAACTTCAAGGAGAGAGGTTCAATTGTTGTGAAGAAGGTGTCAGGGTGCCCAAGAATGTCCAGCAAGCACCAGGACCGTCTCCTAAAGTTGATTCAGCTGCGGGATCGGGGCACCACCAGTGCAGAGCTTGCTCAGGAATGGCAGCAGGCAGGTGTGAGTGCATCTGCACGCACAGTGAGGCGAAGACTTTTGGAGGATGGCCTGGTGTCAAGAATGGAAGCAAAGAAGCCACTTCTCTCCAGGAAAAACATCAGGGACAGACTGATATTCTGCAAAAGGTACAACGATTGGACTGCTGAGGACTTGGGTAAAGTCATTTTCTCTGATGAATCCCCTTTCCGATTGTTTGGGGCATCTGGAAAAGACAAGGTGAGCGCTACCATCAGTCCTGTGTCATGCCAACAGTAAAGCATCCTCAGACCATACATGTGTGGGGTTGCTTCTCAGCCAAGGGAGTGGGCTCACTCACAATTTTGCCTAAGAATACAGCCATGAATAAAGAATGGTACCAACACATCCTCCGAGAGCAACTTCTCCCAACCATCCAAGAACAGTTTGGTGACGACCAATGCCTTTTCCAGCATGATGGAGCACCTTGCCATAAGGCAAAAGTGATAACTAACTGGCTCGGGGAACAAAACATCGACATTTTGGGTCCATGGCCAGGAAACTCCCCAGACCTTAATCCCATTGAGAACTTGTGGTCGATCCTCAAGAGGCGGGTGGACAAACAAAAACCCACAAATTCTGACAAAATCCAAGCATTGATTGTGCAAGAATGGGCTGCCATCAGTCAGAAGGTGGCCCAGAAGTAAATTGACAGCATGCCAGGGCAGATTGCAGAGGTCTTGAAAAAGAAGGGTCAACACTGCAAATATTGACTCTTTGCATAAACGTAATGTAATTGTCAATAAAAGCCTTTGACACTTATGGAATGCTTGTAATTATACTTCAGTATACCATAGTAACATCTGACAAAAATATCTCATAACACTGAAGCAGCGAACTTTGTGAAGACCAATACTTGTGTCATTCTCAAAACTTTTGACCACGACTGTAGAGGCATGGGATGAGGAATTTAAGGTAATTTATTATACCGGGTTGAAGGTAATTTATAATACTGATAATTATGAAGAAGTTTATAATTTGGCAATAGTCATATATATGAGTCGGACCATAATAAGGTCAGAGTGAGAGAGCTAGTCCTGAATGAGGAACACCTGGCGCTAGTCAATGTTGATATTACTTGAATTACTTTATGGGATACAAGTAAGTGAAGGTATTATCAAATGTTGTCATTTTAATTTCATGTATTATTTTGGTTTAACAGGCAATGTTGTTGTTGTAGTTTATGAACGCATGAATCACAATGTGAGTCATGTGTCCAAAGAGGGGTAGTATTGATCGCATGAGGATTTTTGGGTAAATATGCAAATTGTAGTAAGAATATGAGCAGTAGTAATTAATGTGTTATGGGTTAGACTACATTTATTTAGGTGAAAGTGTATTTGTGGTATAAGGCAGGATGTAGAGGAGGCCTGTCTATGAAACTAGTGACCTATAACAAGCTGCAAGATGTGCAATTCCTAATATCAAGGCTTCTCCTGACTGATGAGAAGACAGGGTATAGTAGCATAAGGTGTCTCACCTAACAATGTTGCTAAGACTTTCTTCCTAAGGGTGAAGGCAACTCTGCCTAACCTAACAGGAGAATCTGGGCATTTTCTGCACCTTGGAGGCTTTGGATTGCAGAGGTAAGAGCTGGACAAACTCTAGATGGGGAGGTCAGTACTAGGTGTTGCTGGATACCTCAATGGAGGGGAAAGTAGCAGAGACAGATTCCTAGATCTATGTGTCCCACTGTAAGAGTATTCTAACTCAGAGGAGGAAGACGGCACCGCCACGGCGGAGAATTGTTTTATTTTGTGTCTGTGTGTCTTTGCAGTAGGGACTCTCAACTTCCCTTTTAGTACGTTGACAGAAGGACACACTACACAGAGCGATGTTGATAAATGGAGAAGGACTCTGTATGATCCTAAACCCTAGTGAAGGAAGAAGGTTCAGACCTCCAAGAACTTCAAGATCTACCAGAACTTCAAGAATCACCTGACTGTCACACCATTCACTTATCTGTATTTGGAGGGTTTACCTAACAGAAATTGGGGAGTATATTAGAAATTGGTATTAAGAATAATTGGTAAAACATAATAATTTGTAATCTAGTCAATGCTTATATGGATTGCTTGAAATCAATTAAACTGTTATGATCTGTCTTCTAGTGAGGTAAATACAGATGGTGTCTTGATGCATAGCAGGGATAATTTGGCCTAGAATGGTGTGAACCTTAAAAAAGAAACAACCTCTGAACCGGCTGAAGATGAACATCAGAGGCGTTGAAGACGTTCCTGTAAAGCACCACTTCTACATGCAACCGGTCTACAACAGCCAATTGAAGCCATCAACGGATTTTATCTCATGTTTTTATATCGAGGGAGTGGGACAGGAGTCCACCATTGAGTGAGAATGGAGAAATATCTGTTCAAATACAACATTTCTCATGTTGTTGGTATACTGGTTGGCAAATGGACAAGACACAATGAGGTTGTAGGGATGGTGGTGACTCGGATGAGACATTGAAGTCGTGACATTGTCATGGGCAATTCATTTTCAAATATGAAGCTGTCTGAAGAACATAATGAAGAGACGCCAGAAGATTAACGTGCCGGAGAAAAAGGGGATTACTTAGCTGTGTTGATAATACATTTGGATGTATCTAAAATTGCTAATTTGGGAAGGAGGTATATACACTGCTAAATTAATAGTATTAAGAATGCATTGAGATAATGATCTGTAGTTATTCTCGGGATTAGGAAGGTCATAATATAATTATGGATATTTATACTGTATGTTAATATAAGTGTACATTTTGACAGTTATAATGGGTGCTAAAAGTTAAGGGTTTTAATTTTGAGTGATAGGACCAATGTGAATCACTAAGAATTGTCATTCTAAATTTGGTTTTGGTTATATTTATAAGATGACAGTGATTTAAGTAAATCATTAGTATAAATATTTTCAGCATGAAGGATATTGCTTGTACAATTGAGATAACTGTCTTATATAGATATTAGGTTTAAAACAGCGATACATTATGGTAATGTCTTAGGATACACTTATATTATTTATTTTGAGTAGACATTTTTGAATTATACTGTTTGGAACATGTAAGTTAATGTAAGGATTGTGACTGATATCATGAACATGTTGATTATTAGGTTAACGTATTAACATATTAGTCAATATATACATTTGAAGTATTTGGAGGTATTGATAGGTGACTATGTATTCCCAAAGAGGGAAGGTTGATATGGATGTTTAGAGTGGTATATATATATATATATATATCTTTGTTTCTAGGCAATAACTTAATTGGTTTCCATCTTGTGGTTTTAGTATTTGAGACATAGGAATGTTTATGCTATTTTCATCTGATCTGACTTTTGGTTGAATTTCTCAATCCTAACTAGTTCAGGGCTGTACTGATTTAACAGGGACTGAAAACAGAGTGTTATCCTGTGTATCTCTCCTCAGGCATATTATCAGAACAGAGTCAGGGTTGAAAAGAGTTGAATATTGTACCTATTAACAGTCTTGGATTTTCAAGCAATTGGGTCTGAAATGTCACTCATTGGCCACTATGCAATTGATAATCACATAGCATTGGATGCTATTATTGTAGATAGAGGGGGAATGTATGGGATTATATGGGGAGATGCATGTTGTACATACTTGCCATCAGGATTAGGAAGGTCTTGTGAATTTAACTAAATATATGGGAAATATTAGAGACATACAGGAAGGTTTAAGAGTACTAATTCTTCATCTATATCATATTATTCCAGTGTAGAGTTCAATGACAATGTTGATTGAGGAATGGGGAATGTTAAATTGGAACTGTATAACGTGGAAGTTAAGGTTTACAGGATTGAAGATGTGGAAACAAGACTAACTCAGTCGATCAGATAGCGCCCCAAGTGACCAGAGAAAAGTTTGGGGTTCCTCTGAATGAACATGGATGAAGAAGACTGACGTTATTTATATTGAGATATATTCATTTGAATATATTATAAGCTCCATGTAACTTAGAGTGTAATGTATCATTGTATTTGTGTGGAAGAATGTATATGTATGTTTTTCTTGGTAGCATGTCTAAGATGATGGGTATATTTTGTATCTACCTCTCTGTCAACCGGACGGGACCACCTAGTGTTGACATGGAGCCCCGCCGATCCTACACGACTGGTCTGCCGACGAAATCGTCTGATGTGGTTACGACGTTAACCACGAAGATTCCATCTGCTAGCCCCGGCCCGCTAGCACACGCTAGCCGTGGCCTCTTACTCGAACTATCCTATTGCTGTTCACCGGACCTTATGATAACTCAGCTATACAGTTGATGTCTGCTGGACTGTTCCTTTTTACGGTACTACATCCTGTTTATGTTTAGCCTCAGCCCAAACATGGTTAGCTTATTGTTGTTTCGGTTATTTCTAATTGTACTATTTCACTGTAGACCCCCCAGCCCAGCTAAACCTGCATTAGATAGCTTCTTTGTCCCACCCCCTATACACGCGGAGACCGACTCAATTGATGCCTCCAGCGATGCTATCTCTTTCATTGTTACCCAACGCTTAGGTTTACCCCCACTTTACTCATATCCTTCCATATCCTTGTCTGTACATAATGCCCTGAATCTTTTCTATAACACCCGGAAATCTGCCCCCTTTATTCTATGTACCCAACGCACTAGAAGACCAGTTCTTAAAGCCTTTAGCCGTATCCTTATTCTAGTCCTCCTCTGTTCCTCTGGTGATGTAGAGGCTAACCCAGGCCCTGCAGCCCTCAGTATCACTCCTACTCCCCATGCGCTATCATTTGCTGACTTCTGTAATCGCAAAAGTCTTGGTTTCTTGCACATAAATATCAGAAGTCTACTTCCTAAGTTTGAGTTATTCACTGCGTTAGCACACTCCGCCAACCCTGATGTTCTAGCAGTGTCTGAATCCTGGCTCAGGAAGGCCACCAAAAATTCTGAAATTTCCATCCCCAACTATAACATTTTCCGTCTAGATAGAACTGCCAAAGGGGGTGGAGTTGCAATCTACTGTAGAGATAGCCTGCAGAGCTCTATCATACTATCCAGGTCTGTGCCCAAACAGTTTGAGCTTCTACTTCTAAAAATCCACCTTTCCAGAAATAAGTCTCTCACTGTTGCCGCTTGCTACAGACCCCCCTCAGCCCCCAGCTGTGCCCTGGACACCATATGTGAATTGATTGCCCCCATTTATCCTCAGAGTTCGTACTGCTTGGTGACCTAAATTGGGATATGCTTAATCCCCCAGCCATCCTACAATCCAAACTAGATGCCCTCAACCTCACGCAAATTATCAACGAACCTACCAGGTACAACCCTAAATCCGTAAACATGGGTACCCTCATAGATATCATCCTGACTAACATACCCTCTAAATACACCTCAGCTGTCTTCAACCAGGATCTCAGCGATCACTGCCTTATTGCCTGTGTCCGTAACGGGTCCGCGGTCAAACGACCACCCCTCATCACTGTCAAACGCTCCCTAAAACACTTTAGCGAGCAGGCCTTCCTAATTGACCTGGCCCAGGTATCCTGGATGGATATAGATCTCATTCCGTCAGTAGAGGATGCCTGGTTGTTCCTTAAAAGTAATTTCCTCTCAATCTTAAATAAACATGCCCCATTCAAAAAATACAGAACTAAGAACCGATATAGCCCCTGGTTCTCCTCAGACTTGACTGCCCTTGACCAGCACAAAAACATCCTGTGGCGTACAGCATTAGCATCAAATAGCCCCCGCGATATGCAACTTTTCAGGGAAGTTAGGAACCAATATACACAAGCAGTCAGGAAAGCAAAGGCTAACTTTTTCAAACAGAAATTTGCATCCTGTAGCACTAACTCCAAAAAGTTTTGGGACACTGTAAAGTCCATGGAGAATAAGAGCACTTCCTCCCAGCTGCCCACTGCACTGAGGTTAGGAAACACTATCACCACCGATAAATCTACAATAATCGAGAATTTCAACAAGCATTTTGCTACAGCTGGCCATGCTTTCCATCTGGCTACCACTACCCCGGCCACCAACTCTGCACCCTCTGCTGCAACTTGCCCATGCCCCCCCCGCTTCTCCTTCACACAAATTCAGACAGCTGATGTTTTGAAAGCGCTGCAAAATCTGGACCCCTACAAATCAGCTGGGCTAGACAATCTGGACCCTTTCTTTCTAAAACTAGCCGCCGAAATTGTCGCAACCCCTATTACTAGTTTGTTCAACCTCTCTTTCATAACGTCTGAGATCCCCAGAGATTGGAAAGCTGCCGCGGTCATCCCCCTCTTCAAAGGGGGTGACACTCTAGATCGAAACTGCTACAGACCTATATCCATCCTGCCCTGCCTTTCGAAAGTATTTGAAAGCCAAGTTAACAAACAGATCACCGACCATTTCGAATACCACCGTACCTTCTCCGCTATGCAATCCGGTTTCCGAGCTGGTCATGGGTGCACTTCAGCCACGCTCAAGGTCCTAAACGATATTATAACCGCGATTGATAATAGACAGTACTGTGCAGCCGTCTTCATCGACCTGGCCAAGGCTTTCGACTCTGTCAACCACCGCATTCTTATTGGCAGACTAAATAGCCTTGGTTTCTCAAATGACTGCCTCGCCTGGTTCACCAACTACTTCTCAGATAGAGTTCAGTGTGTCAAATCGGAGGGCCTGTTGTCTGGACCTATGGCAGTCTCTATGGGGGTGCCACAGGGTTCAATTCTTGGGCCGACACTTTTCTCCGTGTATATCAATGATGTCGCTCTTGCTGCTGGTGACTCTCAGATCCACCTCTACGCAGACGACACCATTTTGTATACATCTGGCCCTTCATTGGACACTGTGTTAACAAACCTCCAAACGAGCTTCAATGCCATACAACACTCCTTCAGTAGCCTCCAACTGCTCTTAAACACTAGTAAAACTAAATGCATGCTTTTCAATCGAACGCTGCTGGCACCCGCCCACCCGACTAGAATCACTACTCTCGACGGGTCTGACCTAGAGTATGTGGACAACTACAAATACCTAGGTGTCTGGTTAGACTGTAAACTCAACTTCCAGACTCACATAAAGAATCTCCAATCCAAAGTTAAATCTAGAATCGGCTTCCTATTTCGCAACAAAGCCTCCTTCACTCATGCTGCCAAACATGCCCTCGTAAAACTGACTATCCTACCGATCCTTGACTTCGGCGATGTCATTTACAAAATAGCCTCCAACACTCTACTCAGCAAATTGGATGTAGTCTATCACAGTGCCATCCGTTTTGTCTCCAAAGCCCCATACACTACCCACCACTGTGACCTGTACGCTCTTGTTGGCTGGTCCTCACTACATGTTCGTCGTCAAACCCACTGGCTCCAGGCCATCTATAAATCACTGCTAGGCAAATCCCCGCCTTATCTTAGCTCATTGGTCACCATAGCAGCACCCACCCGTAGTCTGCGCTCCAGCAGGTATATCTCACTGGTCATTCCCAAAGCCAACACCTCCTTTGGCCGCCATTCCTTCCAGTTCTCTGCTGCCAATGACTGGAACGAATTGCAAAAATCTCTGAAGCTGGAGACTCTTATCTCCCTCAATAACTTTAAGCATCAGTTGTCAGAGCACCTTACCGATCACTGCACCTGTACACAGCCCATCTGAAATTAGCCCACCCAACTACCTCATCCATATATTGTTATTTATTTTGCTCTTTTGCACCCCAGTATCTCTATTTGCACATAATCTCTTGCACATCTAGCATTCCAGTGTTAATACTATTGTAATTATTTTGCACTATAGCCTATTTATTGCCTTACCTCCATAACTTGCTACATTTGCACACACTGTATATATATTTTCTGTTGTATTTTTGACTTTATGTTTTTTACCCCATATGTAACTCTGTGTTGTTTTTATTGCACTGCTTTGCTTTATCTTGGCCAGGTCGCAGTTGTAAATGAGAACCTGTTCTCAATTGGCTTACCTGGTTAAATAAAGGTGAAATAAATCAAAAAAACAATTATGTATACAAGGGTGTCATTTAAAAAAGAGTAAGGTTGACTACATAGATTTTTTTAGCATGAATATATAGTAGTTAATCATGTATCTATCTTTTACTCAGACTGACTACATAAAGGTTTGAGAGGTTTGATGGTGCATGAGCTAAGTGACTGGGAATGTATACCTTTGTTTATTAAATATATTGAAAATCTGTTTGGTTTCAGGTATAGAAGAAGGTAGAGGGGGATGAATTCTCAGTTATCTAGCATAGTTTAGGCTCTAATCATATATCTATACTACTTTTTGGAGAACATTTTATTTTATATGAGGTTATATGTGAATTGTTGGGGTTAAGTAAAGTTATATTTGAGGAGTGTTACTTACCACAAAGGGCAAAAAATGAAGGATTGTTATGATGTCTTGTCATAGTGTTGTGGAAACAAGGTTATATTTATTAGATAAGTGATTCTTGGTGCCACAGAGTCTGGATTCCAGTATGTCAAGGGAGCTTACTGGTGGTTTATCTTAGAATGATTGATAGATAGAATATACTGACTTGGGTACAGGGTAATACCATCAAAGAAGGGAGTGCCCACTGATGGTTAACAGATGTTGTGGAAGCAATATGTAACATGGACTATAAGAAGAGAGATATTTTCTTTGTCTAGTAGTTCGGATGACAAGAGGCGAAGCATGCGCTTTTGTTAGACGAACCATGGTAACGTGTCTATTAAATATTTGTATCAACTCTCCATCTAAGTGTTAAATATCTTCTTGCATCATGAACTACTTGATACTTGAGAAACTCATCATAACAGCCGGCAGGGATGTTCTTGTCCCATCGCGCACTAGCGACTCCTGTAGCTGGCCGGGCACAGTGCACGCTGACTCGGTCGGCAGGTGTACAGTGTTTCCTCCGGCACATTGGTGCGGCTGGCTTCCGGGTTAAGCGGGCATTGTGTCAAGAAGCAGTGCGGCTCGGTTGGGTTGAGTTTCGGAGGATGCACGACTCTCGACCTTCGCCTCTCCCGTGTCCGTACGGGAGTTGCAGTGATGGGACAAGACTGTAACTACCAATTGGATACCACGAAATTGGGGAGAAAAAGGGGGTAAAATACCAACAACAAAAAAAAACATTCCCAAAGCCGCAGGGCCAGAGATTACCAGGATGTGTACTCAGAGCATGCGCGGACCAACTGGCAAGTGTCTTCACTGACATTTTCAACCTCTCCCTGACCGAGTCTGTAATACCTACATGTTTCAAGCAGACCACCATAGTCCCTGTGCCCAAGAATGCGAAGGTAACCTGCCTAAATGATTACCGCCTCGTAGCACTCACGTCGGTAGCCATGAAGTGCTTTGAAAGGCTGGTCATGGCTCACATCAACAGCATCATCCCGGATACCCTAGACCAGGGGTGTCAAACGTCCGGCCCGCATCAGGCCCGCAAACGGGTTTAATCCGGCCCGCGAGATGATAAAAAAAGATATAAAAAAATTATAATAATTTGGTAAAGTATAAAAATGCGCTGCAATTTTTCAATAAAATAAACTGCTGTTCCAATTGCGTCCACTGGATGGCGCAATAGCAATTGTGTTAAGCAAGCAAACTGTTTATACCGGGGCAGAGCAAGTAGGTCAAGCACGTGCAGCCAATGAGCTACTTTGTTTTGCCCGCGATATTTATTACGGCTTCTACTTTTAACATTATGTGCTTTGGCACCCCCATTGCCCCAATATGTCTCTGTCAAAAAAGAGAAAAGTGGACGCAGAGTGCAGAATGTTCCAAGAAAAATGGTCATCCTATTTATTCACGGAATTGAATGGGAAAGCTGTATGTTTGGTGTGTTCAGAGCATGTTGCAGTGCTGAAAGAATATAACCTTCGTCGCCACTATGTGAGTCTTCATGCCAACAAATATGACAACTTTCAAGGACAGCGGAGATGAGAGAAGGTGAATGAACTGTTGGCGGGTCTGAAGAAACAGCAGTCTGTGTTTACTCACAGCCGAGACATCAGTGACGCTGCAGTGAAAGCTAGCTACCTCATTGCTAATGAAATCGCAGTGGCTTCAAAACCATTTAGTGAGGGTGAATTTGTAAAAACATGCATGATGAAGGCAGCGGAGATTGTGTGCCCTGAAAAGCGGCAGGCTTTTGCAAATATCAGCCTGACAAGAAACACAGTTGCAGACAGGATTTCCGATCTTTCAGTGGATTTGGACAGCCAGTTGAAGCAAAAAGTAAAGTCATTTATTGCGTTTTCGGTTGCAATTGATGAAAGCACGGACATTACAGATGTTGCACAACTGGCCATTTTCATCCGCGGAGTTGATGACACATTGACCGTCACCGAGGAGTTCGTGGAGTTGGTGCCGATGACAGATACAACGACAGCAGCTGATATTTTTACCGCACTCATCGGCGCGCTGGACAGGGTCGGAGTGGACTGGTCCCGCGCTGTCAGCCTGGCTACAGATGGTGCGCCCTCAATGATCGGGAAAAAAGCAGGCGTTGTGACAAAGTTCAGAGAGAAAGTGCAATCTGCAAATGGAGGACGTGATTTTTTGACTTTTCACTGTATTTTGCACCAGGAGGCTTTGTGTTGCAAGTCATTAAAGATGGATAACGTCATGAAGGTGGTCATCCAAACTGTTAATTTCATCCGATCCAGAAGCCTGAATCACCGTCAGTTTGACAGCCTTCTCAGAGAGAAAGACCACATCTATGGCCTGCCATACCACACTGAGGTAAGATGGTTAAGCCGAGGTGCTGTGCTGAGGCGTTTCTTTGATTTACAAGAAGAAATTGAACAGTTCATGGAAGAAAAGGGCAAACCAGTGTTAGAATTTCATTCCGCAGAATGGATGCAGGACCTTGCATTTATGGTGGATGTTACAGAGCACCTGAATAACTTGAACAAACAGCTGCAAGGGCGCAACAAAGTTGTCACGCAGTATTATGACAGCATACGTTCTTTCAAGTTGAAGCTGTCATTGTGGGAGACGCAACTTGCCGGTGGTGATGCAGCTCACTTCCCCTGTCTGAAAAATGTGTGCGCGACCCAACATGTGGCAGAAATGAAGCGGTTCAAAGATAAAATAACGGGACTGTTACGGGAGTTTGAGCAACGCTTTCAGATTTATATGTTTTTATGTTGATGTGCTATTGTTTTTAATTGATTTTATTTGTATATTTAACCTATTCCTGACTCTGTGGTTCTTGCACTTGTTTGGGGAACAGGATTTCATTATTTTTATCTACATTTCTGCCTGAGAAATGACACCCTGATATAGTTCTGTGATCTGTGATATACTTCTGTTAATCACTGAGGCATTGTGTGTTTGTGTGTTCTTTTTCTTTAGAATTTTCAAATAAACTTGACGTGTTTTATGATTAATAGTGATGTTGTGCTTGTACTATTTTGGACACACTGTCCTCAGGCTCCAGCTTTATGTTGTATGTTGATCGTATTAAAACAAAGAAAACAATCTGAAGTTGTTGTTTTAAAGTTATATATATACCATGATTTTTCCGGTCCGGCCCACTTGGGAATAGATTTTCCTCCATGTGGCCCCTGAGCTAAAATGAGTTTGACACCCCTGCCCTAGACCATGGGTTCTCAAACCTTTTTGCTTTGTGACCCACCATAAGGGTTGTGCGGTGGAAAAAAAACATACACAGACTAAAGAATAAGTAAAAAATATGATCTTGGCAGCTGCTAGTAAAATGTGCGGTTTCAAAGCTAATCTCTTGCAATTCCACACATCCTGCCATGGACCTGAAAGTCGAGCAAATTTCCTTCAATTATATACATTTAGTCATGGAGCTTGAGAGAAAATGTTGCAGTTTTTAAGCTATTTCCTAAAATTCTATTTCCTAAAATTCATTAGCCATGTCATTCTGACATGGCTAATGAGGTGTTCTTATGCTCAAACATAACAAAATCAACGGGGGCCTGATTGTCTAGCTTTTATTTTGTTAATTCTCAAAGACTATAGGATATTATTTAAAAATGTATAGGTTCATTATCTTTTATACATACTATTTGGTTTATTTATTTAGGTTATTTAGGAAAGCGTTTTTCTATCCCAAAAATGTATAAAAATAAAAACATGACCCACAGTTTGGGAACCACTGCCCTAGACCCACTCCAATTCGCATACCGCCCCACAGATGACGCAATCTCAATTGCACTCCAAACTGCCCTTTCCCACCTGGACAAAAGGAACACCTATGTGAGAATGCTGTTCATTGACTACTAAGTGTACGTAAACTTCCGACTTCAACTGTATATTCTAGGCGGTGTCAGAGGAAGGCCCAAAAAATGGTCAAAGACTCCAGTCACCCAAGCCATTGACTGTTCTCTCTGCTACCGCACGGCAAGCGGTAAGTCTATGACCAAAAGGCTCCTTAACAGCTTCTACCCCCAAGCCATAAGACTGCTGAACAATTAATCAAAATGGCCACCCGGACTATTTACATTGACACTGCTGCTACCCGCTGTCTATTACGTATGTATAGTCACTTTACCCCTACCTACATGTACAAATTACCTCGACTAACCTGTACCCCCGCACATTGACTCGGTACCGGTACCCCCTGTATATAGCCTCATTATTGTTATTTTATTGTGTTACTTTTTATAATTTTTTACTTTTGTTTATTTGGTAAATATTTTCTTAACTCTTTCTTGAACTGCATTGTTGGTTAAGTGCTCGTAAGTAAGCATTTCACGGTAAGGTTGTATTCGGCGCATGTGACAAATAAAGTTTGATTTGATTTATTACCTGTGGGTTTTCTAGTATCCTCTTGACTCCGTCCACCAGGTGAGAGAGGAACTTGGCTCGCTCTGCGTTGTTGAACAGAGACCTCCTCACTGACGCTATCTGGACTAGACACGACAACACCTGCACACACAGAGCATTGAACACTACACTCATCCTGTACTGAAGTGAACATACAAGCCACACACACACACACACACACACACACTCACACACTCCGCTTTACTCACCAACGGGGAGAGAGAGGGAGGGATGGAATGATACAAATCAAAAAAGAGCTGGAGAGTGGAGGAATCCAAAAATGCTGAGAGAGAAAGAGAGAGACAGATTAGGTTACTACACAGTAATAGGCAGTGTTGGGATTAGTTACTTGAAAAAGTAATACATATTACTCGTTACTTTACAATATTACTTTGTTTGGAAAGTAATGTTATATTACTTTGCGTTACTTTCATGAACAAATCTCAAAATCTCACCGTTTGTTTGACAGTCGGAGGGAGCAAGGTGAACCGGGCGCGCTCTATCATAGATACGCTACTTATTACCTCAGGTTTGATCACTAGTTTCTCCTTTCATCTGTAGCGACGCTTCCCTGTGCTAGTCTACATGTGCTGCGCTATCATATGGGCTGCTTAATTAGCCATATGTAATCCAAACAGCTGTACAGATTTCCTATCTTTTCATTCAAAATCTTTCTCTTGAGCCACCAGTTCTGGTTATAGACCGCACGTACACGGACCCATAGAGATGTATAGAGGGCACACTTGCCACTAGACGGGAAAGCCTTCTATGGGCTTTGCCATCAAAGAAACAATAAATGGCAAAGATCAGAGGTGCGCCCTCAATACTTTTCTTCAGCCTTTCTCCATTCGCTCGAGAATTAAATGAGGAAACAAGTCGAGATCGGATCATGGAAACACGCAGCCGGTAGAGATATGATTCTGAAAGTAACGCACTCGTTGTTTGACATTGTAATTGTAATAATATTACCCAATTTGAAAAAGTAACACGTTACTTTACTCCATTACTCATAAAAGTAATCTGATTACGTAACGCATTACCCCCAGCACTAGTAATAGGTGGTGCAGTACTGCTATTTTACAGAATTTACAGAATGTGTTACCTGATCTCCAGGAAGTGGGGATCTGAACAGTGCAGAGGTCATCAGAGGACTCGTCTGTGGACGTTCCAATGAAGTCATAGTTCAGACAGTTGTGACTGAGCTTCAGTAGCTGCATCAGCAGACCATGCTGACTCTCATCATTCAGGTTGAGGTTCTTACCCGACGCCTAGACACACACACACACTAAGTTCACAAGAATGACTGGAAATGGATGTCAATAGGTATGTCAACACATTAATACAATCTCTCTCACATACACACACACGGCCATACTACTACTACCATCTCACACACACCTGTTTGAGGAGATTGCAGGATAGGGTGAATATGTCGAAGAGGGATGAGTCTCTGAACGATGACGCAATCTTCCTGTGTTTGGTCAGAGGATGGCTGGTGTCTGCCTGCACACACAACAACAAACACAGATTTAACACACAACTACAACACTTTCAAAAACACATAACAGCAACACCACCACTTCAGATTAGAGGGGAGAAGGGGAAATAAGAGGAGAGGAGAGAGATGTGGAGTAGAGGAAAGAGGGAGGAGAGGTAGTGTACCTGGTTGATCTCGTTGGTTAGTTGGGATAGGATGGTGACTCCTATGATGCAATGTTCTACACTGTCCTGCTGACAGACAGACAGACAGGCAGATTTGATCAGTCCACTACCTACTTCAAGGAAACGCATTATATTGGCTACACACAAACACGTTTGTACCTGTAGGAAGCGTGTGACGTCTGCGATGACGTTTCTGAAGACATAGTCGTCTTTCTGACAGTCGAACCAGCCAAGCTTGGTAATCCTGAAACACACACACAAAAACACATATAGCTTGATGATCCTGGAGAAGACAAAAACAAGGGAGAGAATCACTCACATGGAGGAGAGAGGGATGAAGATAAGAGAGGAAGATAGAGGAGCGGAGAGAGGTTTACCTGGAGTACAGCTGGATCAGAGCCTGGGTAACAAACTCTGCCAACTTCGGCCGCGTCGCCAGATAGTTCAGTACATAGTTCCCTGCATGCACACACACACACACACACATGAGCCTTATGGACTGACTTGTAGAGCATGAATATACACTGGTGGGATGTGTGTGAGTGAGTCTTACGGATGTCGATGCGCTGCTCCAAGGGAAGAGGGTTGCTGGTGCGTGAAACCAGTTTAGACAGACAGGTAGCTGCAAGGAGTTGAGAGTAGGAAGACTAGAGAGAGAGAAAGAGAGAGGGAGTTAAAAAAATAAAATTGTGGAGAAGAGAGGGGAAGATGGGAATAGAAGCATGGACAGAGATGGCGACAACATCAGCTGAGCTAAAATAGCAAGTAATATAGTAAATATTGTCAGTCATTTTTATATTTGAGTCATTTAGCAGACGCTCTTATCCAGAGCTACTTACAGGAGCAGTTATGTTAAGTGCCTTGCTCTAGGGCACATCAAAATATTTTTCACCTAGTCGGCTCAGGGATTCGAACCAGCGACCTTTTGCTTAACGGCCCAACGCTCTTAACTGCTAGGCTACCTGCCACCCTTTTTATCAGGTAATATGGTAAATATCAACAGCTTATTGATACCATGTCAGTGTGTGTACTACTCACGCTGCCTCTCTCCAGTAGTAGCTGACACTTGATGAGACAGTCTGGGCTGTTAGTGAACTCCACCAGAGCTTTCTCTGCCTGCAGCCTCACCCCCGTCTCTGTTGTCTCGTACAGCTGCTTACACAGGATCTCTAGCTGGGCTAGGCTCTACTCACACACACAGGAGAGAGAGAGACCTAAGTGAGTAGAGCGCCAGAAAATATCCCTCGTTAACAGCCAGGATACAGGTGTAGACAGTTGTATTGGGCTGTGTGCAATCAGTACGGCACAATGTTGCAGAACATTCTAACAGAAATAAGAAAGACTATAAGCCTGTTTCGTACAACAGACATGCCTCGCTCACATTTTTTTCAATGACAAGAAAATTCACTAAAATAAAACATTCAGTGGCACTCTAATGAACATGACCTTTGTTAGATAGAAACACAGGGGCTAAACACCAGACAGAGACAGACAGACAGACGTAGTGGCTATAGGGCAGTGGAGGCTGCTGAGGGGAGGACAGCTCATAATAATGGCTGGAATGGAGTCAATGGAATGGCACCAACAACATGGAAACCATGTTTGATGTGTTTGATACCATTCCATTGACTCCATTCCAGACATTATTATGAGCCGTCCTCCCCTCAGCAGCCTCCACTGCTATAGGGGCTGGGTGGGACCGGATACCACACAGATAGTTAACTTACCCCAATACCCCACACTAACTAACATAAGGTTTAACTAACTAACTCACAAACTAAATCCATACAGCTAATGGACACTAAATCCACCAGTAACAATGCAGCCAACTATTCACCTCAGCTAGCATTAGTAACACCATTGTTGTAAAGAACTACATAACCACTCATGCATGCACACCCCAGCTAGCCTGACCAACACCATATTGTTTAAAGGACTAGTCAGCAGAATCCCGGAGCCAGTCTGATGCTAGCTACTGATATAATACAGGATGTACTAGTCTAGGGAGGGCGTTGGGTGGCACATGGCTAGGGAGAAGAGGACTGCTAGACATAGATAAAGAGCTCAATAACCCAGCACTGCTGCTGTGCTGAGCCTGACACAGTGTGCCACACACCTACTAATATTACTACTACTACAACAGTCCTGATGCTGTGCAGTACATCTGACTACGGATGTGGGTGGGCTAGCTAGATCATCATGTCATGCTGATAGTTCCTGAGAACCTTGGCAAGAGCTGATGTTCTGAGCAGGCCTACACAGAATGTGTGTGTCTGGAGCATGTTGTGTGTGTCCCGTGCTGTGCATGATGACTTTGCAAAAAGAGACAGTCACGTCACGCGGTCAGGCATCCTGACCAGGAAGCGCTGCCTCAGTGCGCGTGCATCTGTAGTAATTATTAATAAACTAGATATCTATCTGGGTATCTCACCACCAGCCTGCTAAGCTAACGTTAAAAAAAATTCTGACACCACAGATCTCTAAAATAGTTTATATAATGCACAGAATTAGCCACCTGGGTGGGGTGAAAATTTATAATTTAATCAACACGTACATAATAAACTATCTGACTTAGCGAAAAAATAATTAGCTACCTACTCGCATCAGCAGTCGCCGACACTTTCAGGCCAAGTTGCTATAAACACAAACTGTAGCTACGGAAAGGTTGAGGCTGATAAAGTTACAGTTAATCTATCGTCTGCTTGATGTGACAGTTAGCTGCAAGTGCTAGCTAGCTAGCTAACAGTAGCTACCTAGCTAATGTCAGTCAGTTGTACAAAAATGTGCCCACATGACAGCCAGCATCCCAGCTAAGCTACTTTACGTTAGCACATTGGCTGGAAAGACGAAGCTAACGTTAGTTGTTTGGCAAAGTAAAGTATTAGCTAGCTAATGGTAGCTATATTCTCACAGATATACTGATAGTTAGTTATAAATATGTTATGCTCCATGCCAGATAACGTTAGCTAGTTAAGTTGCTAGGTGTGTCCGTTTCGGAATGGCACATTCTTGGTTTGGTTGGAAAATGTGCTTGGTGGGGTTTAATAAATATAATAACGACCACACCGTGCACGAGCCAGGTTCCAAGCTAGCTACATTCCAGCTCACAGCGTGTGAAAAAACGAAAGTGGGTCGCGCGGGAGAATGTTGTGCTGCTATATACCTGCAAGCTAGCAACCGCTAACCTAGCCTGGTATATTACCAATAGCGGTGCATTTGAAAGGTCTGATCAAACAAACAAAGCATAATCAATAATGACATTTGGACATTAGATCGGATTTCGGCGAAGGGTGAAGCAAGGGTGAAACATGAGAGTTGCTAACCAATGAATTAGTGCTAGCTAGTTAGCTACTGTCAACTAACTAGCTGGCATTTCCCCCATCCTCTCCTAGCTAGCAGATAGGCCGACCCATTGAACATATATGTTAAAGGTGTTCTTTACTTGGTAAAAAAGCATGAGATAAAACACAATGACAATCTGGATAGTTGCTACAATCAATATATTCGCCCAGCAGAAACAGTCCTAGTTAGTTAACAGTTAGCTATGTTTCATAAACACCAATGTTTTGTTTTCGGTCCGCATCTTTAAACGGCGAAAGCTAACGTTACATGATGACAGGCCACAAGTCAACACTGCACCTCGCATCCTAGCTACATATCGCACACAACCTGTACCGCGACCGCTTTATGCATGCATTTGGGATGCATTCACTCTCTATATATTAAATAACGCATCTAAATATATATTACAGGTCATTCAAAGGCTTATTGTGGATTGATATATTGCAAAAACATAAAGCTGTGGTTACCTGCACATGATCCGCCATTTTGCTCCATTCATGCTCCTCTCTCACTCCCATTGAGCTATCTCACTCCCCCTGACAAAGTGCATGCGCGCAGATTTTCACATTCAGAAAGCATTTACGCTCGCGCAATCGTTGGAAACCCTTTTGGAACCCCGTGCAATTTCACAGAATAAAACGTGCGTAAAATAAAATACCTCTCATATAAAGCAAACCCGCTCTTTGTTTACATGGCTCTTAAAGGGAAACTGCTTAATTCCGCTAGTTTCTGTTCTGGAATGGGTTTAAGAACAGATTATCCATTATATTGACCAGATACTCAAGGGGCCGCTCTAACAATGGAAATAAAAATTGTAACAAATGGAAGGCAGTCGGGACCATTCTAGCCAATAAGAGGGCAGATACGCATGTGAACAACCTGCACAACTCCGATATAAAGTGTTTTTTTTTTATCAAAATCGCCGGGATGTCACGCGTCCTACTTATATCAGTACACTCATAACATACATTCACATTTACATCATTTAGCAGACGCTCTTATCCAGAGCGACTTACAAATTGGTGCATTCAATTTATGATTGCAAGTGGGACAACCACTTTTTTTTCTTCTTTTTTTTTTATGGGGGGGGGTAGAAGGATTACTTTATACTATTCCAGGTATTCCTTAAAGAGGTAGGGTTTCAAGTGTCTCCGGAAGGTGGTCAGTGACTCCGCTGTCCTGGCGTCGTGGGGGAGCTTGTTCCACCATTGGGGTGCCAGAGCAGCAAATAGCTTTGACTGGGCTGAGCGGGAACTGTGCTTCTGTAGAGGTAGGGGAGCTAGCAGGCCATACTAACAACCTTAGTATTACGAAACTTCTATTCGATCAAATAAGCCACACGTAGCAAATAAGACATTTAATTGTTTGCTGATGTTGGGATTTGTTTTCTAATAATTGGATTGAAGTGATGAATAGCTTAGAAGGAATGCATTAATGAGGAGCATAGGTTTGTACTATACTGATATAAATTGTTTCACATAACAGGCTGTGATTCATGTGTGGAACGTTAGGGGAAGGACAGATAAGACTTGTATTTCTTACAGATACGAACACTGCCTCTTTGTTGTCTGTGAACCGTTGTCTGTGAACCGTCCTTGGATGTAGGAACGTACAGTCTTTTGGGTGCTGACTCTACAGGTTGTTATGATAAACTTATGCCTGGGAACGGTGGAGCGCCAAGGGGTGGGACTAACCCATGCGCCAACGGATTGGCTGAGTAAAGTCTAAACCACACTCAGTCCTTTACTCTGATTGGCCAACAGAAGAGGTGGGAACTCTCTGTCAGAGTATTTGAGAAATAACCTGTAAACAATGGATCAGTTCTCTGAGTGCCCTGCGTGGTATCTCAGCGGACCCGTATATACGAACCTTCATACTTATCATACATACATTTTGCATATAATAAATTTAGCTTGGATTGAAGATCTCTTGATTCTTATTCCAATACCAGATTTGAATTACGCAATTTCTAACACTGACTAAATTCGACACTCTCTTGTTGACCTCCATACAAAACGCCTCGCTTGGCAAGCAATTTCTTTGGCAAGTGATTATAATTTTTAAAAATTCGCCACCTGCTGGAGAAAACAGATTTTGGGCCCAGTTATCCCTCTCGCTTTGCCTCTTCCTCTCTGGTTTAATCAAATACAGTAAGAAATGTTTATGAATTGTTTATGTATATGAATGGCACTGCATGCTAAATAGACTTAGATGTGAAGTATTCCAGTCCTATTTGTCTGCTTTGGTGATTGGGGACATAAATGTAGTAAATCTTTGCTTCCTTAATAATGCTTTGTTTCACAGTCTAGAAGAGCGCGTTAGCCCACGGAGGGAGCCAACGGAAGTGTTCAGGTCTCAGGCACAGTTACACATCACGCAAGCGTGGTTTAAAACGACCTACATTTTATTACACTTAATCCCCATTTTGACCTCCTTCTTGCAGATATCAATCTGAGTTACAGCCCCAATGTGACTGACATGATTCAAATCTGGGTTTCGGGAGCCAACGCAATTCCTCAGCTCTCAGGTAAGGTTACTCAATCCAGTGTTTCCCCTATGATTTTTTTCAGCAGTGGTGGCAAGGCGCATCTTGGCAGAAATATATCTATTTTTAAAAGTTACATCATATTTTTTGCAGCAGTGGCAACAATCTTGAAATGAATATAGGGGAAACACTGCTCAATCCGATCACATCCGTTACTCTATTATATCACAGATGGACCAGTAGGCTTAAATGACCTCATTCTGAGGTGTGTATATACCTTTATATATATACAGTCATTGGTATATACGGACATGCCAGTGGCGTTCTCAGGAATATGGATTTCCAGGAGAGTTCTATGTTTTACACACACAGAGAGCATCTGAACAACATTTAATGAAGCAATAAGGCAGCTAAGAGCTGTATCCAGGCACTCCGTGTTGCATTCTGCCTAAGAACAGCCCTTAGCCGTGGTATATTGGCCATATACAACAAACCCCCGAGGTGCCTTATTGCTATTATAAACTGTTTATAAATGTAATTAGAACAGTAAAAATACATGTTTTGGCATACCCGTGGTATACGGTCGGCTATACCACGGCTTTCAGCCCATCAGCATTCAGGACTCAAACCACCCAGTTTATGGTTGAATCCTTTGGTTGAATTCTGTATTTAAAAAAAATGACTACAGGATAATACATTGTAAATGTCATCGAGTCTCAATGAGAAGGCCTGCAGATGAAATGGGAGGGGTACCCTGGTCTTGTCCAGCCCCAGTCTGATCCGACCTGTCTGCAGCAACAGGAGACTGGCTGGGAGGAAGAGAGATGGCTGGTCTGATGAATGTCACCCCCCTGTTTATTTTTCCCCCACACTACTAGCCTCTCTCTCATCAACCTTTTCTCTCTCTTTCTCTCATAATATTTGCCATTTAGCAGACGCTTTTATCCAAAGCGACTCACAGTCATGCGTGCATACATTTTAAGTATGGGTGGTCCCAGGAATCTATCCTGGTGATGCAAACATCATGCTTTACCAACTGAGCTACAGAGAACAGCCTCTCATCATCTCTCTTTCCAAAGTAAACATATAGGAACATATAAAATAGATGACAGGGCAATAATCTCACTCTTTCTCTCCATCCCTCGCTCTCTTTTGCCATTAAGGGTATGTTTACACTCCAAACATCAACAAAACAGATTGTGGAGTGGTTGGTCATTTTAGAGATTCATGGCATGGGTGGGGGTTGATGGACAAGACATACATTATTGGTAATCCCCCATAATCCTTCAGTGCTGCCTCTGTCCACTGAGGAGAGAGAGAGAATGCCCCTACAAGACCACTATCTCTGTCTCTCACCTCTTCTAATATCAACGGTGGTCACTTAAAAATACATTCAAAAGAAACAAATTCTGTTTCTGTTTCTTTGGTTATTTCCTGTGTCTGCTGCTGAGACGGTCGCTGTCCACCAACATGTGGTGCTGAACCAACGCTGTCGTCTTCAGTGGTGCTGAATCGCCGGTAGTCAAGTGCCACAGCAATTCAGCACCACTGTGATGACAATGGCGGTACCGGAATTCCGCAGTTCAGCACCACAGGACAGTGGACAGTGAACATCTCAAGGTCAGCCACAACCAACTGAGCGAATGGGAGGTACGCCTTGGGCTTTACCAGGAAGTAAGAAGCCTACAAGCTTGGAAGGGGAAGGCTCCCCCATGTACTCTAGTCTGATTCGAGCATATTTACTTTTCCAACCAAACTTTAGAATTCTAAATAATAAGGAATAAATTGCCACTAAGCTAAAATATAACTATCCATTGTTCCTTTGAAATCCCGTCATACAGCCATGCTCTGACTGTATGTTTGGCCCACATTGTAGGAGACCAGCCATGCTCTGACTGTATGTTTGTGCCCCATTGTAGGAGAATAGCCATGCTCTGACTTAATGTTTGGCCCACATTGTAGGAGACCAGCCATGCTCTGACTGTATGTCTGGTCCCCATTGTAGGAGAACAGCCATGCTCTGACTGTATGTCTGGTCCCCATTGTAGGAGAACAGCCATGCTCTGACTGTATGTCTGGTCCCCATTGTAGGAGAACAGCCATGCTCTGACTGTATGTCTGGTCCCCATTGTAGGAGACCAGCCATGCTCTGACTGTATGTCTGGTCCCCATTGTAGGAGACCAGCCATGCTCTGACTGTATGTCTGGTCCCCATTGTAGGAGAACAGCCATGCTCTGACTGTATGTCTGGCCCCCATTGTAGGAGAACAGCCATGCTCTGACTGTATGTTTGTGCCCCATTGTAGGAGAACAGCCATGCTCTGACTGTATGTCTGGTCCCCATTGTAGGAGAACAGCCATGCTCTGACTGTATGTCTGGTCCCCATTGTAGGAGAACAGCCATGCTCTGACTGTATGTCTGGCCCCCATTGTAGGAGAACAGCCATGCTCTGACTGTATGTTTGTGCCCCATTGTAGGAGAACAGCCATGCTCTGACTGTATGTCTGGTCCCCATTGTAGGAGAACAGCCATGCTCTGACTGTATGTCTGGCCCCCATTGTAGGAGAACAGCCATGCTCTGACTGTATGTTTGTGCCCCATTGTAGGAGAACAGCCATGCTCTGACTGTATGTCTGGTCCCCATTGTAGGAGAACAGCCATGCTCTGACTGTATGTTTGTGCCCCATTGTAGGAGAACAGCCATGCTCTGACTTAATGTTTGGCCCCCATTGTAGGAGACCAGCCATGCTCTGACTGTATGTTTGGCCCCCATTGTAGGAGACCAGCCATGCTCTGACTGTATGTTTGGTGTTAGATGGTTGTTTCTTACTGACCCTAGCCTCTGCCTGTCTCCAACCTCTCTCAGCCCTACAGTAGTAGCCTTGTCCCACTGTCTCCGACCCCCCTCTGCTCGTGACACCCTCTCCCACTGTCACTTGTCCCCTTTTCCCTCTCACCCTGTCACACTCTCCCCATGGTTCCCCTGCCGCCCTGGCCCTTGTCAAGCTTGCTCTGACTGTATGTCTGGTCCCCATTGTAGGAGACCAGCCATGCTCTGACTGTATGTCTGGTCCCCATTGTAGGAGAACAGCCATGCTCTGACTGTATGTTTGTGCCCCATTGTAGGAGAACAGCCATGCTCTGACTGTATGTCTGGTCCCCATTGTAGGAGAACAGCCATGCTCTGACTGTATGTCTGGTCCCCATTGTAGGAGAACAGCCATGCTCTGACTGTATGTCTGGTCCCCATTGTAGGAGAACAGCCATGCTCTGACTGTATGTCTGGTCCCCATTGTAGGAGAACAGCCATGCTCTGACTGTATGTCTGGCCCCCATTGTAGGAGAACAGCCATGCTCTGACTGTATGTTTGTGCCCCATTGTAGGAGAACAGCCATGCTCTGACTGTATGTCTGGTCCCCATTGTAGGAGAACAGCCATGCTCTGACTGTATGTCTGGCCCCCATTGTAGGAGAACAGCCATGCTCTGACTGTATGTTTGTGCCCCATTGTAGGAGAACAGCCATGCTCTGACTGTATGTCTGGTCCCCATTGTAGGAGAACAGCCATGCTCTGACTGTATGTTTGTGCCCCATTGTAGGAGAACAGCCATGCTCTGACTTAATGTTTGGCCCCCATTGTAGGAGACCAGCCATGCTCTGACTGTATGTTTGGCCCCCATTGTAGGAGAACAGCCATGCTCTGACTGTATGTCTGGCCCCCATTGTAGGAGAACAGCCATGCTCTGACTGTATGTTTGGTGTTAGATGGTTGTTTCTTACTGACCCTAGCCTCTGCCTGTCTCCAACCTCTCTCAGCCCTACAGTAGTAGCCTTGTCCCACTGTCTCCGACCCCCCTCTGCTCGTGACACCCTCTCCCACTGTCACTTGTCCCCTTTTCCCTCTCACCCTGTCACACTCTCCCCATGGTTCCCCTGCCGCCCTGGCCCTTGTCTGGCTGTAGCTAGCCTCTCCTCTAACTATAGTAGAATTCTTTGTCTCCATATGCCTCTCTGTCCCCCCTCAACCTCTGTTATGGGATATTAAGTCGCTATAATTAAGCAAGGGGGGTGTGGCATATGGCCAATATACCACACTCCCTCGGGTTGCATCATGCCTGGATACAGCCCTTAGCCGTGGTATATTGGCCATATACCACAAACCCCAAGGTGCCTTATTGCTATTATAAACTGGTTACCAATGTAATTAGAACAGTAAAAATAAATGGTTTGTCATACCTGTGCTATACGGTCTGATATACCACGGCTGTCAGCCAATCAGCATTCAGGGCTCGAACCAACCAGTTTATACGATTTTTTTAATCTGTCTGCTGTTGTACATTGTTTAGCTGGATGGAGGGTCAGGTCAGGGGAATACAGTACAGTAGGAGGAGGAGGAGCAAGTCTGTACAGGAGAGTGGTTGCATTATTCTCTTCCGGGGTTATCGTCTTTGTTCATCCATGCATCGCCTTCCTTCCCTTAGAGTCTGTATCAGAACATTAGTCAGAAGCTTTGAGTGTGTGTGTGTTTTAGCTGAGGAGCTCTTGAGCGTAGGAGGGTTGGGTTGGTGAGTGGGCACTGCTGGGGATCTCTAACACTTTATCTCATCTGTATTCTCTTACACTCTATTCGAGGGGGTTCCTTTACTATGCTCTATTGTACTGTGTGTGAATCCCCACCTCTGGCAGATTCAGCTCAGAGAGCAGAGCAAGCAGTCTGTTAACAATTAACAGAACCCTCCCTCCGTTTCTCAATCATCCATCCATCTGCTTGTTCTCTCAAGCTGGCTGGAGTTTCAAAACAAACAACTGCATTTTGAAATCAACCATTGATCTGCATCACAGAAGCATACCACTTCTGCTTTTTATCAGTCTCATGATCTATAATCAGGGCTGCAGAAACGATCTATAAACATTTATATGAACGTGGAGCGAGAGAATGAGAGAGAGGGAGAGAGAGACATCATCATAGAAAAGGCTATTTATGTTTGATAATTTCCATTCCATTTCACAGCAACACTGTGAGGTCCAGCTGAGTAAAACCATGGGTGGAATTGGGCCATCGGGCAATTCTGGCAAATGCCAGATGGGCTGGACCATTTTTAAGTTGGGTGGGCTGGTAAAAACTGACAAAAAAATAATAATAATTACATTTTAATTTTTTATGAAAAAGGTGACATGGCCGGCAACCTTTGGCTGATCAGTGGGCAATGGCCTGCCCCCCTACTAAGATGGGCTGGTGCGGTTTTCTGATAGGTTGAGCTGAGGTCATGCTAACTCACGTTCAAAGTCAAACATGGCATCCGCATAGAGAGCTGCTCCAACTCATCGGTTAGACAGCCAAAATCACGTATCGTAAAAAACGAAAAGGGTGCCTATAATGAATTCGGAAAGTATTCAGACCCCTTGACTTCTTCCACATTTTGTTATGTTACAGTCTTATTCTAAAATGGATTAAATAGTTGTTCTCCCTCATCAATATACACACAATACCCCATAATGACAAAGCAAAAACCGATTTTTAGAAATTTCAGCAAATGTATTAGAATGTGGAGCGTCGCTGCACAGCTATTTTCAGGTCTCTCCAGAGATGTTAGATCGGGTTCAAGTCCGGGCTCTGGCTGGGCCACTCAAGGGCATTCAGAGACTTGTCCTGAAGCCACTCCTGCGTTGTCTTGGCTGTGTGCTTAGGGTCGTTGTTCTGTTGGAAGGTGAACCTTCGCCCCAGTCTGAGATCCTGAGCGCACTGGAGCAGGTTTTCATCAAGGATCTCTCTGTACTTTGCTCCGTTCATCTTTCCCTCAATCCTGACTAGTCTCCCAGTCCCTGCCGCTGGAAAACATCCCCACAGCATGATGCTGCCACCACCATGCTTCACCGTAGGGATGGTGCCAGGTTTCCTCCAGATGTGACGCTTGGCATTCAGGCCAAAGAGTTCAATCTTGGTTTCATCAGACCAGAGAATCTTGTTTCTCATGGTCTGAGAGTCCTTTAGGTGCCTTTTGGCAAACTCCAAGTGTGCTGTCATGGCCTTTTACTGAGGAGTGGCTTCCGTCTGGCCACTCTACCATAAAGGCCTGATTGGTGGAGTGCTGCAGAGATGGTTGTCCTTCTGGAAGGTTCTCCCATCTCCACAGAGGAACTCTGGAGCTCTGTCAGAGTGACCATTGGGTTCTTGGTCACCTCCCTGACCAAGGCCCTTCTCCCCTGATTGCTCAGTTTGGCCGGGCGGCCAGCTCTAGGAAGAGTCTTGGTGGTTCCAAACTTCCAAGCTTACAAGCTTTGTCCCCTTATCCCTGTCAAAGAGAGGAGGGCCTCTGCTTTCTGTAGGTATATTTTGTATTTCTCAACTCTCAATATTCAGCTCAATTACTAATTTACAACCATGATAGCTTTGAGATATTGAGCGGCGTGGGCACGAAATGCGCACCGGCCTTTGCGAGGGCATAGGCCTATAGGTTTCATGGGTAGTAGCCTATAACTGCAACATTTTCTTAGGACATTGAATTTACTGTTGGATGAATACAAGGCCACTAGCAGTGGGTATTTTATTTAGAGTTAGCGATCTAGTTGATGTGTTTTGAGTTTCCGCTTCCTCAGGTGTTGAACCCCAAATTAATTAGCCTATTATATTAGTTAGTGCACATAAATGTGTATGTAGTTCAGCTCTACTGACCAAAAACAAATCAGGAAAGGAGTCTTATTTTGACAGTAAAATATAGCAACTATAGTCTAATTGTGAAGTCAAAATTCATGACAATCACTGGATTAGGTTTCACAAAATATATTGAGTCATGCATTCCTTCTTGGACGTGTTAGATTAAACAACTTATTTATTGAATACCTCAGTAGTCTATTTATTACATTCTTAATAAAGCACTATGAATTACTAATTATTTGGGTCTGACCAAATCACGGGCTGATGCCACCAACTGTTAAAGTATGTGGCACCAGTGACACCAGGGGAAAATGTTACTCTGGAGCTCTGTAATAGTAATTAACACTTAGGGTAGGTGTTGATCTTTTATTTTTATTTTTATTTCACCTCTTTATTTAACCAGGTAAGCCAGTTGAGAACAAGTTCTCATTTACAACTGCGACCTGGCCAAGATAAAGCAAAGCAGTGCGATAAAAACAACAACACAGAGTTACATATGGGGTAAACAAAACATAAAGTCAAAAATACAACAGAAAATATATATACAGTGTGTTCAAATTCAGGGGAACACATACACTACCGTTCAAAAGTTTGGGGTCACTTAGAAATGTCCTTGTTTTCGAAAGAAAAGCAAATTTTTTTGTCCATTTGTCACGCCCTGATCTAGAGAACTCTTGTTGGTTGGGTCAGGGTGTGAGTTTCTGTTGAGATCTATGTTATTGTATTTCTATGTTGTAGATCTAGGTTGTTATTTCTATGTTTGGCCGGGTGTGATTCCCAATCAGAGGCAGCTGTCGCTCGTTGTCTCTGATTGGGGATCATACTTAGGTAGCCTGGTTGCCTACCTTAGTTGTGGGATCTTGTTTGTGTTCCTGTTAGGCTTGTTGTGTGTATAGCCCATAGGACTTCACGTTTTCGTTGTTTTGTTATTTTGTCAAATGTTTATTCGTATTATTAAAGATGTACGCATATCACGCTGCACCTTGGTCTGAACCGTCTCTCAACGATCGTGACACCATTAAAATAACATCAAAATGATCAGAAATACAGTGTAGACATTGTTAATGTTGTAAATGGCTATTGTAGCTGGAAACTGCTGATTTTTAATGGAATATCTACATAGGTGTACAGAGGCCCATTATCAGCAACCATCAGTCCTGTGTTCCAATGGCACATTGTGTTTGCTAATCCAAGTTGATCATTTTAAAAGGCTAATTGATCATTAGAAAACCCTTTTGCAATTATGTTAGCACAGCTGAAAACTGTTGTGCTAATTAAAGAAGCAATAAAACTGGCCTTCTTGAGACTAGTTGAGTATCTGGAGCATCAGCAATTGTGGGTTCGATTACAGACTCAAAATGGTCAGAAACAAATAACTTTCTTCTGAAACTCGTCAGTCTATTCTTGTTCTGAGAAATGAAGGCTATTCCATGTGAGAAATTGCCAAGAAACTGAAGATCTCGTACAACTACTCCCTTCACAGAACAGTGCAAACTGGCTCCAACCAGAATAGAAAGAGGAGTGGGAGGCCCCGGTGCACAACTGAGCAAGAGGACAAATACATTAGAGTGTCTAGTTTGAGAAACAGACGCCTCACAGGTCCTCAACTGGCAGCTTCATTAAATAGTACCCGCAAAACACCAGTCTCAATGTCAACAGTGAAGAAGCGACTCTGGGATGCTGACCTTCTAGGCAGAGTTGCAAAGAAACAGCCATATCTCAGACTGGCCAATAAAAATTAAAGATTAAGATATGGGCAGTCTAAGATATGGCTTTTTCTTTGCAACTCTGCCTAGAAGGTCAGCATCCCGGAGTCGCCTCTTCACTAAGGAGAAGCAGCAGAGAGAGAGAGAGAGCTAGCTATATTTCGTTATATTTTTTACACTTTCATTTACTTAGTTGGCTAGCTAATGCAACTAGTTAATTTAGCCTACTCAAACACCAGGCTCAAACAGAGAGGAATGCTGTTTATGTTAGCTAGCTAGCTAAGGCTATCCAAAACTGGAACTCTTCCAAGTGCAGGTAAACTTTTGGTTTTATAAATGTATTGCCACTGGGGCCCACCAGTGTAACTGCTATACTGCTTGCTGTACACTATACTGCGTGATTGTAGCGGGTTTACTAACGCGTTTGTTCTAGTAGCTATGTTGTCTATGACATTAGCTAATATGGTGGCAATGATGTAGGCTGTGTGTAGCTGTTAGTGGTTATGGTATGAAGGTTTGGCTTGGAAAGGTTTTTTCACCTGATCACAGACAGCTGTTGTGTTGTGCACTGATGTCCACAAGTGAAGGGAAAAGGTGAGAGGAGGAGAGCGTGTAGATGCGAGAACGAATTATACAACAAGCAAAGTGATCATGCTGTTTGTATGTAGCTGCTATGAAAGTGAACTGTGTGCGGGTGACCAGGGGTGTTTTCATTCTGCCGATTCTGTTGAAAAACTTTTCTTAAACGGAAGCAAACGTAATGAAACAGGGATAAACCTACCTGAATTTGTCCAACATAAATTCTTGTTTGCAACAGTTTGGACTAATGATTACACCCTAGATCAGCTAGATGCAGGCAAGCGTGTGCAAGGTGTTATTGAATGTATCACTGTCTGTCACCTTGATTACTCCAATTTATCTCTCGACCTGTGCACCTACATAATAAACTTTCATTCGTAGGCTAGGTTGTAGCAACCTTATGATGGGTATAGGGAACATTTGAGTATCATGTAGTAGCCTAAACCTCTCGACGTTACAGTGAGGGAAAAAAGTATTTGATCCCCTGCTGATTTTGTATGTTTGCCCACTGACAAAGAAATAAGTCTATAATTTTAATGGTAGGTTTATTTGAACAGTGAGAGACAGAATAACAACTAAAAAATCCAGAAAAAAGGCATGTAAAAAATGTTATAAATTGATTTGCATTTTAATGAGGGAAATAAGTATTTGACCCCCTCTCAATCAGAAAGATTTCTGGCTCCCAGCTGTCTTTTATACAGGTAACGAGCTGAGATTAGGAGCACACTCTTAAAGTTCACTGTACATTAAGCTGGGTTAATGGAATATGCATGATAGCCATCTAATATGCTGTAATAGAAATAAGGCCATGCTCATGAAAAAAAAGGTAACATACACCCTCACGTCCTTAGCCAAGGTAGGTCACCTGTACTTTTCGGTCAGGCAGCGCACTGTACGACCGATACCTGGGTGACCAGAGGAGGGTGACGTGTGCCCAGTAGATCAGACAATCACAGATAAGAGCAGGCACGTACTGCAGCCCAGCTGGACACTGTGGTGGAGATGGATCTGTGCGTAATGCCTGCGCTATATCCGCGTCCATCGCCCATACTACCGGCGCCACAATGCATGAGTCTGGCAGTATGGGGGTATTGTCTCTGGGCCTCTCCTCTGTATCATACAGCCGGGACAATGTGTCTGCCTTCACGTTCTTCTAAAGGTCATTTTCCAACAGTCGGGCCAGTACTTTGCGAACCAGGGACACATGCTCGGCGCGCGTAGCGGAATACACCAAGATGTCATCGATGTAGACCACTACACCGCGACCAAGCATGTCCCGAAACACCTCGTTCACAAAGGACTGGAAGACTGAGGGAGCATTCATCAAACCATAGGGCATCACCAGGTATTCTTAATGCCCCGTGGTTGTGCTGAATGCTGTCTTCCACTCTTCTCCCTCTCGGATACGCACCAGGTTGTACGCACTCCTGAGATCTAATTTAGTGAAGAAGCGCGCTCCATGCAATGACTCAACCACTGACGGAATGAGGGGGAGATGATAACTAAATCTAATCGTCTCCTTGTTCAGTGGTCGATAGTCAATGCACGGGCGCAGACCGCAGTCTTTCTTCTTCACAAAAAAGAAACTTGAGGAGGTGGGTGAAGTGGAGGGACGTATGTACCCCTGGCGCAGGGACTCGGTGATGTATGTCTTCATAGCCTCCGTCTCCGCCTGCGACAGGGGATACACATGACTCCTGGGAGGTACAGCGTCTACCCGACGGTTCATTGCACAATCCCCCGCCCGATGAGGTGGCAATTTAGTTGCTTTATTCTTGGAGAAAACTTGTGCCAGATCATGGTATTCAGGGGGAATGCGCACGGTGGAGGCACCGTATGGACTTTCCACCGTGTTTGCACCAACGGAAACACCCAGACACCTACCCTGACACTCTCACGACCACCCCGTGAGAGCCCTCTGCGGCAATGAGAAAGTGGGGTTGTGGAGTGCTAGCCACAGAATACCTAACACCACATGGAAAGCAGGAGACTCAATGATGGAAAAAGTGACCTGCTCACAATGCGTCTCCTGTGTGATCATGGTGACTGGTACTGTGACTTCCTTTATCAACCCGGACCCTAATGGCCGACTATCAAGTGCTCTGATGGGGCGTGGAATGGATAGGGGGACTAATGAAATATCCTGGCGGCGTGCGAAAGTTTTATCCATAAATTTCCCAGCTGCGGGCCTCTCGACCCTCGGGCGGGTGATCGAAAACTCCCTGTAGTCCTCCAACGTGGCTCCTCCTTCTCTCCAAACCGCATTGGCCCACTCCAGGGCTTTCCCCGAGAGGCAGGAAATGAGGACGGACACCTGCTCTCGATCTGATGGTGCCGGCCTGATACTGGAGCAGTACAGCTCCAGTTGGAGAAGGAATCCCTGACATAGAGCCGGCGTCCCATCGAATGCCCGTGGTCGAGATATCTGGATCGCTCTGGGTGCTGTGATGTAGGTGGCTGGATCTGGTTGGCCAGCTGGTCTCGACGGATCGGTTCCTCTTCTCTCCAGGCGTTGGACGACCTGAAGAACCCGATCCATCGCTTCCCCCAAGCTGGCCAACATAGTGGAATGTTCCTGGACCCTTGCCACTATTCCAGGCATGCGCTCCTCTCCTGCTGACTCCATAGATGTGAGTGATTAAACCCTAATAAGTTCACATAACTAAAAAATTATTTTGTAACAGATTACACAAAAATATTTTAGTGATGTTTTTAAATGTTTTAAGTTTACATAAAATAAAAATTACATTTACAGTTGCCTTAAATTATCTCAATGTTATCTTATAAATATTGATATTCCTCAACTTATAATTAGGGAGTAATTCACTCAAAATTTTCAATATTTTTCAACTCATATAATGTGGGAAATACACTCAAAATTTTCAATATTTTTCAACTCATATAATGTGGGAAATACACTCAAAACTTTCAATATTCTTCAACTCATAAATGTGGGAAATACACTCAAAATATTCAATATTCTTCAACTCATATAATGTGTGAAATACACTCAACATTTTCAATATTCTTCAACTCATAATGTGGGACATGCAATCAAAATTAATTCTAAACTGAAATACTGATGTCGGTCCATTACACAATTATAATCAGCGAATAATGTTAGAAAACATGAAAGTGACACCACAGTGACAATTTAACTTTTTTTTTATTCAACACAATGTGCTTTTAAAAAGGCACGAATCAAAAGGAGCTCAGTCAAAACAAAGTGCTTGTCATAAATTAAAACAAAAAAGGAAAAGGAAATGACTCCATAAAAACAAAATGTGTTTTAAAGTACATTAAGTGTTAATAGTTCCATATTCTGATAGTGGTCATTGCTACAGAGGGTAGATTCAGTATTTTGGGTCTCCATATCACATTATTCAGTAAACATTATGATAAAAACTCACAAAGGCTTCATGATAAAATTCAATAAGATTCTAATTATAATCCATCCTCAACAGCAATGACAACTATTAGAATGTGGAGCCATTTAAAACGTTTTGGCACTTACTGTACCTTGAAGGCTGCAACTAGGTTTGGCAATACGTCAATGTTGTGATATTTATCTATTAACAATCAATGTATTAAATCTGAGGTAGAAGAGGCAAACAGTGTAACATATTAATCTTCAGTGTAATAATATGAAACGTTTGGGTGTTAAGAGCAATCTTCCATCTATGTTGTAAGCGCAGAGAGGTGTTTTGTCATTTAGCTCTGATGGGGTGTGAACAGCCAGATTGTTTGGGAAAAGTTTGTAAGATCTCAGGTGTTCAATGTAGTGTGATGTGTGCTCTTGGCAAAGAAAGACAACACTACTGTTAACCAGGAGAACCTGTTCAATTCTACAGTAATTAGGCAGTCCTCCCTCTTGTCCCACGGACAAAAACATTCCTACATCATAATCAGTTCCATCAATGCAGACCTTTGATGTGCTGTAAATAACATTGCTTGCTGTTATTTGTTCAATGTATGTCTTGGCAACATTTGGAAGCATTGATACCAGTACAGAAGAGACATTTGATGTCTGCTGGTGAGGTTTGAAGAATCCGGAGGCACTGAGATGGTATGCTACCATGTATTGATGCCTGTCTGCAAGTGTTTTTAACACATTTTTAAAGTTTTGTGTGTCGTGTACAACTCTGTTGAAAAAACGGTGTTTACCCTCAAACCTCATTGTCCACAAGTGTACAAGGGGCCCAAAACGGCGTACAAGGTCAGGATAGTGCTCAATGTAGTGATGCTTAGGACGGAGTTTGAAATCTGGAAAGGCTTCTTTCAGCATCTCTCTATGATCCTGTATCTTGGACTGTAAATACTGGATGGACTCCTCTGTGAATTCTGTGCACAGCGATAACTCTACTACCTCTTTTAAGTCCATTAGCACAGTCCATGCTCCATCCTCTTCAGGAACTGAAGTCCCAATAATCAAAGGGAGCAGTCTAAGCAATGTGGCATTTTCATGGCCGTTACCACCAATGCTTTTCTTTACAGCGAAGGTCTGTGGTATTTTATGAGGTTTGTCAAGCTTGTCTGTGTGCTGGTATGGAAACGATAGAATTCTCTCGTTCAAATATTCAAGGGTGAAGTATTTGCAACGGATCATCTCTCCGATACACAGGGCGAGCTCTACGGGCACAATGCCCTCAAAAAGATCGTGGAGGGCATCAGGTGGAAAGCCAGTGACCGTATGAAAATGCTCTAGATGCTGGCTCAGGACACAATCTGCCTGAACACCATTCTGACTCTGACTACCCCCATGCATTAAAGCATGCACATCACTATTATGGCTGTCTTTTGTCCTAAGACTGAACTCGCCACTTGCAACTTCATGAGTCTGAAGTTTAGCTTGTGTCGCTGTGCAGAATCTGCAAAAATATTCTGCTCTAAAAGACTTTGAAAAGCCTGCCAAATCATGGGCTGCAAGATTGTCAGACACCACACACATGACTGTTCCTTGAACTACCTTACCAATAGACTCAATGAATACCCCATCTTGTTCAAGGGTACGGAGGTCTCTCAACAAAGGACCAAGTGCTTTTTCATAGCCAAATGTCTGTATGTCAGCCACTTTACATAAAGCTGCAAGCTGAATTACATGCAGGGCTGATCGGTATTTACTGGCAAGATCAGCAAGAGTCCAGTATACTGAACAGATTTTGTGTATTTTCCGTGATGTGCCAAGTGGATTGGCTATTTCCAAATCATCAATGTACAAAATGAGTGTTATCATTAACTCATCTGAAGACAAGAATGTGTTCTCTTTGAAGTACAAGCCATCTTGGTGGCTTACATAATGACTGTTTTGTGCCACTTTTGTTTCTTTAATTTTGTCCAGAATATCTGTATGATTGAAGATTTTTTGTATCATCTCCAGAATGGGAACATGCACTGCTGTGTGTCCTGGCTGTAGCAGATACTGTACAGGCTTTACCACAGGGTAATTATTTTCGATGAAGGTTTTCCTTCTCTTGGTTGAGGATAACTGCTTCCCCTTAGCTGTGGCACTGACAATAATATTACTGTCCATAACAGTACTGACAACATCATTTAGAAGTGTTTCACTGACAGTGATGTCATGACTGATTATCTGATCAGTCCCTACACCCAAACGAGGGCATTGCGTTCATCCACCTCTGGCCTGCTGGCTCCCCTTCCTCTGCGGAAGCATAGTTCCCGCTCAACCCAGTCAAAACTGTTCGCTGCTCTGGCACCCCAATGGTGGAACAAGCTCCCTCACGACGCCAGGACAGCGGAGTCACTCACCACCTTCCGGAGACATTTGAAACCCCACCTCTTTAAGGAATATCTGGGATAGGATAAAGTAATCCTTCTACCCCCCCCCCCCCCCCATAAAGTGGTTATCCCACTGGCTATAGGGTGAATACACCAATTTGTAAGTCGCTCTGGATAAGAGCGTCTGCTAAATGACGTAAATGTAAATGTAAAATGACTCTGTGAGACCTCTCTAATATCTTGTTTGAGTAACGGTTGGGACAAGGAAAATATCTGAGTTAAATGTTCCACTATCTCCTGAGATGCCATGTCAGATACATAAAGAATAGATTGCATCTTTAGGAATAACGATGCCAAGTTATGCTTCAACTGGGCTCTTAAAGTGTCTGTGTCACACTGACCGTTCACCTCATCAAGATCAAATGTGTCCGCAGACCCTGCACTGTGACTTTCAGCGTGTTCCCCAAGACTTTCTGCTGCAACTACAACTGGGGCACTATCATTGTCTGCCAATACAACACATTCACCAAAGTCTGAATCACCACCATGTTTTCTACTTTTGTGTGCATTAAACGCTGAGTAGCTATTTGTTCTGTAATTACAATTCTTGAATGGGCATGCTACCATCTCATGACTTCGTAAATGACTTCTCAAATGACCCAATAGAATTTCCTCAGAAAAGGGCTCCTTGAAGTTACACAAAGGACATGTAAAAAAACCACATGCTCCTTCAGTTGCATCTACTCTACATGAATCATTATGACATCTTGACAGATGAGCTTTCATCGCTTCGAATGATGGAAAAGTACAAATGCAACTGTCATAGAGACATGGCAGGGGGGACACTCTTGAATATTGGCTATGCAGTACAGTATAGTGCCAAAATAATTGTCCCCGGGTATTTGAAGTTGCAGAACACAACTTGCACTTCCACTCCATTGGGCCAACTTCAGCCTGCAATTTAAATATTTTCGATTAAAGTCTAAACCATTTCAGCCCTGTTTTGCACTTTTGGCTATTCAAAAGTTGATTTAAAAAACAAACAAACAAAAAAAAATGATGCCAACCAGTTAACACATCAGTAATTTGATTAAATCTGTTCTGCTGCAAAAAAAATCTAAACATTGTGAATAACTCAAGGCGAAAATCTTTTTATTTATTTTTTATTAGTACACAATTTACAAAACTCACCTATTAGCACCTGTCTGATGGTGAAACGCTGGCTCTCTGTAGCACTCTTTGTAGTCCGATATCTGTACACAACATGCGCACAAAGATGATTTGTTAATGTTCAAAAACATTTTTAAAATAATAATGTGAATATATAGATAAAAAGTTTCCAAATCTATCAAAAACATTCATTGTACACTAATTATAGTAAAAATGAAAATGTTAAAAGATAAGCAAGTTAGTTATTAACAAGCAAAGCATCAAAGTTGTGTGCTTATAGATCTGCTATTTCTGTTGTTGTTCTTTGTATTTAACAAAGTATTAATAAAGGGTTCAAGTGATCAACTGTTGACCCCACAGTTGAGATAAAAACATTTAGAGAAATAGCAAAAGAATGACTGTGGAAACACATAAAATAAAACCAATTATTAGTAACACTATTTCATAATACATCCTACCTGAACTGTTAAAAGGATTTCGAGATGATCTCACAACCACACACTTGAGCCTAGGAAGAAATACAAACACAGGACTGGTTAGCATCATGATAACACACTCACATTATGTTGTTTAGCATTGTTCGTTTCACGCTAGCACACACGTACACACAGCTCGATAACGTAAAATATTTACTGTGTAAGGCAGACACTTATTGAAATAAGTATACTCACAGTACGCACTTGCATTACCGGCGAACAGCGAAAACTCATGGACCTTCCTCCACCGTCAATGTCCCGGGCAAACATGCATTATGGGAAATGTAGTTCATCCAGGAAACCCGCTGATAACGTTACACCGTTGTAAGATTAAGTAACGTAACGTATTTGTCACATATTTAACAACTTCTAAAGTTACAATTACTTGGATTTTTAAACTATTTACAACAAATATTCACTGTGCACATTGTACAAATGTATTCCCAGTTCCACATTTAAGACTATCGAAATTCAATTTAAAAAAAAACAACAAAAACAACATTAGAGTTACTTACCAAATCAAAGGTGATGATAAGATGGCGCTTAAGAAAACGAGGGCAATAAGACTAATGATAAAAACGGAGGTGGTGGTGGTTTCAAGCGGGCAGCATAAAAGTGCGCATTGCAAACAAATTAAAACAAATTAAACTGTGTTCCACATCCACACGGGCGGCCCAAACATCCCCGCATCAAGGCAAATTCAAGATGGCTGACTCAGCTTTCCTGAGGGAGAGATGACCCACCCACCAGAACGTCATGACGTCGATAACGTCATGACACTACCTAAACTTTTTGACCGTTCCACACAAATTACCTATAAAATATTGAGCCCTCTTCAATTAAAGTGGCATAAATCTCAACAGAGCTCAACACTTTATAGTTTGGTCAACTGCATAACGACATTTGACTGTTATGACCTTATTACTTATGAGCTAGTACAACTGTTTGGGATTACAGTGTAGCACAAAGGAAAAATCCACCTTGGCTACATACAAGGAAAGAGTAGCTCAACCGAGCTACTCACTCTCACAATGAACAATCACTCACAAAGGACAAGGGGGCAGAGGGAACCCTTATACACAGACTAATGAGGGAATGAGTACCAGGTATGTGTGATTGACAAGACGAGACAAGACAAATGTAGTGATGATAAATGGAGCGGTAGTGGCTAGTAAGCCGGTGACGACGAACGCCGAAACCTGCCCGAGCAAGGAGGAGGGGCAGCCTCGGCTGAATTCGTGACAAGCACTGATGTGTTTTATCTATAATTTCTCTTCATTATTTATCATCATATGACAAGGATTAAAAAGGATTTGCCAGTAGATTGTCGACTTGATTCATGATGATGACTGCTAGCTAAGATTTTGAAAGTAAGATGTTGACATGATCAGTCCAATCAATGCTACTGTAGATATAACATGATTTGACGTCATTGTATCTGTGGCCAATGACCTTGAGCCTTCTTGGATGGGCACTTCTAATGTAACTCTATGGCAGCACCCTAGGGGCTTGAATTTTCGAGCTCTACCCTTAGATTTGGCAGTGATGTAGTGTCCCCATGAGTGACAGAACAATGAGCCAATCACAGCGCAACTAGAGAACATTACCAACCCCTACGCTCCGTATTTTCCGCTGGCTACCCCACCACCACAGAAAGCACTGAGCTAGGCTGAAACACCTGCATTTTGGAGCTGCCTTACTCAAGAAAGCAAAAAAGAGACCATGTTTGTATGGAGGCTTTATTAACTTAATGATTTTTATTCCTTTTTTTTATTTTTACATTGTTTGCAAACTGATATGTGACACGTATTAATGCCAAAATAACATGCAAAACAGGTAACCCACCTGCCCTGAATGACTGGTCGCCACTGGTGTTTTTACATATTGAATTTGTTTTCAACATGAGCTGGTTAAAAAAGAGGAGGAGGACCATGTCTCGCCAGTCACTGGTACAGAAATGGTTGAGAAATGCTGTAATGTGTCAGCACTATTGCCTGTGTCTAAGTAGGGTGTGTAGGGTCAGGGTGTAGGGTGTATTTGTGGCGATGGGTTGTGTGTGTATGGTTGATGATTAGTTGGTGGCACATGCAGTGGGCTGGTTTGGATAAAATTCCAAGGTGGAATTCTTGTCCCAGTCCGCCCCTGAGTAAAACCTACAGTTTCACCTTTTTACCATGACTGAGCACGAGGGAGGCGCAAACGCTGCATCTAAACTGTACAATGACTGTCAGTCGGCCCGCCTCGGAAGACAGACAGTAACCAGGCTAAACTACAGTGACAGACAGTAGCTCCAGTTCAGAGCGACCTGTCAAAGCCGATTAGCGCTGTTTCCACCGTCTGTCTGTTCCCTCAATTTATTTTGGTTTTACGCTGGTACAGCCTGCACGATAAGATTGTGCGATTTTCCATTTTGTATATACATTGTTCTTGTCATTTTGGGCGGGTTTGAACACTTTCTGAAAGTTTGAGGCATTGCAACGTGGGTTTATTGATGTATTTCTGGTTGGTGAGTCCATCTGAGTGAGTAGAACGCGCTAGAGTCTGCTGCTTCGCAGCGCGCAGTGTGGATAGGACTCCAAACTTTTCCCTGTACGTCTGTGGTAAACTTGGATTATCTCTCTCGCCTCCACATCTACTTTCTCTCTCTCATCTCCTGTCCAACTCTCTCCGAAAATATGAGAGATATGTCACAGATATGACATCAACAACAACGATCACTTGTTGAAATCGACAGAGAGAGAAGGGGTCTCAAGGAAAATGCAGAAGAGCGTGCGTTATAATGAGGGCCACGCTCTGTATCTTTCGGTTGTCGCGCGCAAAGAGGGCACGAAACGCGGTATCCTGAGCAAGAAGACTACGGAGAACAGTCGGTGGAACGACAAGTACTTCGCTCTCTACCAGAATGTGCTCTTTTACTTCGACAACGACCAGAGCACGCGGCCCTCTGGGATCTACTTGTTGGAGGGGTGCGCGTGCGAGAGGGTTCCCGCACACAAAGGCTCCACGGTCAGCAAGGAGACCGTGGACAAGCAGCAGGTGGGTTAGGTACCCAAGTTACCATGGTATCTTGTAGTGCACTGCACCAGACATGGTTCTGTGTTTTGGTCTCTGCTCGCAGCGTTGACACTGGGGTGTGTCACCCTGTTTTCTTACATAAAACAGATGAAGGATTTGCAGCACAGACGAGGATTATGCCGAGAAGGTGCACTTTAGTTGAGATTAGAGGTGAAGTCCACCTGGAATACATGTAGAATATGTAGAATATTTCTAAATGTGGCTTTACACTAGAAGTGTTGTGATTTTAGAACAAGGCAGCTCAGACTGCTATGCCAAATCCTCATGACAGTTGCTGTACTATATTCCAATGTAGTGAACTGAAGCTAAATATGGAAATACTAGTCCAGTAGCCCCTATGAAGAGCTCCATTACTGGTCGAATTTTTTTTATTGTGATGAGCTGCATGAAGTCAGTAACTTTGAACAGCCGTTTTCCTGTTTACTTTACATCCTCACAGTTGGAGAGTGGAGACAGCATGTTCACTGTCTCTGTAAACAGTACAGTAGTCTACCTTTGGATATGCTCATCTATGCAAATGTTTCTTATACAAATGTTTTTGCATTCATCTGTATATATATATATATCTCTGTGTTTCTCTAGCTCTTTGCATACTCAGTATCAGTCTGTGTATCTCAAATGTGTGCCGCTTGATGTCACCTTGGCACAGTATTCAACCCCTGCCTTTGTAATAACCCCGAAACCAACACCTGCATCCGTGTCCAGTACTACATATAGGCTACTGGAAAAACACTCACTTTATATCAACATCACTTTACAGTCTCTAGATCAGGGGTATCAACATCATTTAGCTTCAAAAATCGTGTCCAGTTCCTTGTGCTTTTTAATTTTATTTATTTTTGAAAACACTAATTAGATCAGAAGTGTCAGAAGGGTTGCTCATTGGTGAAAATAAGACAACAACAAAAATCCCCAACACACCACCGCAATCATCATCTAGTAAGACAGTGATTAGCTCATAGCCTGGAGGCACCAGGAAGAGGGATTTTTATTGTAACATCAGATCTGGCCATGTTATCTGAGAGGTTGTTGGTGTTGGGAAAACACATTGATTAGATCACATTTGGCCACATCAAATGGCCCCCCGCACCCATGTCTGACACCCTTATCTAACTCTAACAGCTAGCTCTGGTGGTACTCAGTTATAGTTATGTCTCCATTAAACATTGAACAAACCTTATTGCAACTAGTATAAACTCACTTCCCCCCTCAGATTCTGTTACTCCAGTGATTGCATGAAATAAATGAGGTCACTGAACCTCCTGTGTGCACTGTACTCTGCTCAGCTCAGGTGTGTGTGGTTTAGTGGTGAAGTGTGTGTGATGTGTGCATGTGGTTTATAGCAGGGGTTCCCAATTTAGGGGTCGCGCCCCCAAAGTTATCTGGGGGGCACGAAACCTTCCTTGATTTGAGGGGTATTCACGATTTTATATACCGATCTATAACGACACTTAAATCTGTGATGCTTTTGGCTAGAAACAAGCTGCTGTAAACTGCTGGAGAAAGATGCAACTGATGCACAAGGGGGTGTGTTTTAGATTGTCTCTATGACATTCAGAAGATGAACTATGACCTAAATTCAAGGAGTTATACAATGTGTGACTCTGTCGCTATCAATTGATCTATTCACTTTCTGTAAAAGACCAAATGTATAATTAAATTGAGGGTTAATATAAATTATCATAATAAAACATATTTGGTAGCGGAATAATATTTGGGGAAATCGGGTCTAGACTTTATTTTCCTTATCCATTATTATTATCATTATCATTAAATAGCCAACCTAAAAGATGTCATGAGTGTTTTTAAAACTACATGGAATTGCAGGTAATGAGCTTCAATATATCAAAACTTTCCTAGGTTCCTCCAAATTATACACAGTCAAGCTTTTGGTGGTGTATTTCAAAGGTAAAAAAGGGGGCCTTGGGGGGAAAAAGTTGGGAATGGGAACCCCTGGTTTATAGTGTGTGTGAGGTCAACGTTTTGACAACGTGGTAGGGAACATGCTCCTAAACAGGTTTGGTACAGCTGAGCAACAAACAGGTATAGAACAGTCTTGTAATGGTATTATAACAATAGATAGGCCTACTGTAATTACGCTGTATTTACACACATATTACAATGTTATTACTAAGGTAATAATGTCTATGTGTTGTAAACCTAATTAATTTCTACCTGGTGCTTCAGTTTAGCATATTCATGGTACATCCCAAACAATACAGTGTTTGATCCTGTTGGATAAAGGCCCCTTAATGGACCACAAACACACAGCTCCAAACGCTGCAAAGTGAGAGGGTTTTAAAGACACACACATGCACACACACACACTCAAACAGTAACACACACGTGCACACACACACATTAGATACTTTATTTGAATCCAATGTATCACAATTACAGTCAAAAAGGATTCAAACATGTCAAAGGTCACGGATATCTGGACACTCATGGACATAGAAGCACCCTCTTTTCCATAGGCCTACAGCTCGACTGCCCATGACCGCTGGCACGGAGAAGTACCTTTCTAACTGTTTTGCCTTTAAGCCTTTAAACCAGACAAAAACATTGCAGATATTACACACACACACACACACACACACACACACACTGAGCGGTACAGTTTGGAATATATTGTGTCTAGCAGCAGCCTCATTTCCTTAAAGTTGCTGTTGTCATCATTTAAAAACGTTTATCAACTACTGTAGCTACTGTATGTGTCTGGGGGGTTTGGGCTGTGCATTGTGTTAATGTCTCTGGTCCTGGTTGTCTGTCTGTCTGTGTGTGTGTGTGTGTGTGGTGCTGGTCTTGTGAGGTAGTGGAGGATAGCGTGTGTCTCTTTAGCCTTGCTGTGGGCTCTGAGGCTGTAGACTGTGCAGAGAGGGGAGATAGTTCCGTGTGAAGGCTCAGTCGCTGGTGAAAAGGGTTGGGGGGGGGGGGGGGGTCAGACTGTAAAGTAGTTTGGGAAGGGAATCAGTGTTTCCTTTAATGCTTTTGGGAGGGGGGCATGCAAAGGTCCCTGAAGCAACATTGAGAGCTGCAGACGCAAATGAGGCCAAATAAAGCACTGATTGTTTTATATGGAGGAAGGGGGAAGGGGGATAGGGAGGGAGGAAGGAGGAAGGATGAGAGGGAGATGGGGAGGGGGAAGGATGGAAGGAAGATAGGGAGGGAGGAAGGGTGAATGATGGAAGGAAGATAGGGAGGAAGGATGGAAGGAAGATAGGGAGGGAGGGAGGAAAGAGAAAGGATGAGAGGGAGGGAGGAAGGTGGAAGGATGGAAGGAGGATAGGGAGGGAGGAAGGGGGAAGGATGGAAGGAAGATAGGGAGGAAGGATGGAAGGAAGATAGGGAGGGAGGAAAGAGAAAGGATGAGAGGGAGGGAGGAAGGTGGAAGGATGGAAGGAGGATAGGGAGGGGGGGAGGAAGGGCGAAGGATGGAAGGAGGATAGGGAGGGAGGAAGGAGGAAGGATGGAAGGAAGATAGGGAGGGAGGAAGGAGGAAGGATGAGAGGAAGGGAGGAAGGGGGAAGGATGGAAGGAGGATAGGGAGGGAGGAAGGAGAGAGGATGAGAGGGAGGGAGGAAGGGGGAAGGATGGAAGGAGGATAGGGAGGGAGGGAGGAAGGGGTAAGGATGGAAGGAAGATAAGGATGGAGGAAGGATGGACGGAAGATAGGGAAGGAGGAAGGAGGAAGGATGAGAGGGAGGGAGGATGGGGGAAGGATGGAAGGAGGATAGGGAGGGAGGGAGGAAGGGGGAAGGATGGAAGGAGGATAGGGAGGGAGGAAGACTGGAAGGAAGATGGGGAGGGAGGAAGGAGGAAGGATGAGAGGGAGGGAGGGAGGAAGGGGGAAGGATGGAAGGAGGATAGAGAGGGAGGGAGGGAGGAAGGGGGAAGGATGGAAGGAAAATAGGGAGGGGCTGCAAAAAAGAGGGAATACTCCCTGTAAGTGTTCTGTCTCTCCATCTGTCTCTCCGTCTGTCTCTCTGTCTCTCTCTCTTTTTTCCCTCTCTCTCTCTCTCTCTCTCTCTCTCTCGCTCTCTCTCTCTTTCTCTCTCTCTGTCTCTCACTTTCTCTGTCTCTCTGTCTCTCTCTGTCTCTCTGTCTCTCTCTCTTTTTCTCTCTCTGTTTGTCTCTCTGTCTGTCTCTCTGTCTCTCTCTGCTTGTCTCTCTGTCTCTCTCTCTCTTTCTGTCTGTCTCTGTCTCTCTTTCTGTCTGTCTCTCTGTCTCTCCCTGTTTGTCTCTCTGTCTCTCTGTCTGTCTGTCTGTCTGTCTGTCTCTCTTTCTCTCTTTCTGATCTGTTGTAGATGAGAGAGAGGGCGAGAGAGAGGGCGAGAGAGAGAGAGGTGATGATAATGAGTGTGTCAGTGAGAGCTGGGATGTGATTATTTTTTATGATGAGAAGAGGAGGAGGGAATGATGGGAGGGTTTTAGAGGTTGTGTGTGTGGCCCTCTGCTGTGACGGTGTCTACTCACATGTACACACGATTCACTACACCCTGAAGATTGACTATGACAGTTACAGAGAGACAGAGAAGGTGAGAGACCATTTTTGTTAGGTCAAGTAAAGCAATGAAACTACATTTAAAAGCAGCCTATAATACCACAAAAATCAAACACAGAGAGAGAGAGAGAGAGAGAGAGAGAGAGAGAGAGAGAGAGAGAGAGAGAGAGAGAGAGAGAGAGAGAGAGAGAGAGACTAAAAGCAAGCAGGATAGTGAGAGATAGAGGTTGCTGGAGAATAAGATGCCCTGTGTGTGTGTGTAGGTATTTATTTTCCCAGTTGTATCATTCAGAAGAAATCAGCATGTTTGTGTTTTGCTGCTGTAAGCAGCTCTGGTATCCAGCTGACCAGCAGAAATCATTCATCTGTTCTCACATTAACACACACATTAAAACGCATGAACACACACACCAGACCTGGGTTCAAATACTTTTTCAAATATCTCAGTTACTTTCACATACATTCAAAGTAGGTATTTAGATATCTTTTAGACAAGTAGTTGAATATTTTAATATATTTGGAAATACTCAAATACACTGACTCAAATACACACCTATTCATTTATCCCAGTATTTGAAAATACCCTCAAATACAATTTGGTAGATTGGTTTTTACAAATAACCATTCAAATACTCAAATAAAAGTACTTGATTAAAAATACTCAAATACACAGACAAAATGTATTTTAAATACCAGATACTCAAATACACATTTGAACACAGGCCTGACACACACAAACACACACACACACACACACACACACACACACACACGCACACACACAGGCTCATCATATAGGCCTATTTGTATTTTGGTACTTTACACAGCTCTGCTGGCTGCTGCTTTCTCAATGCTGACCAGCGACCATTACTCCCTCTCCAGTTTATCAGTCTGACACATAAACGGAAGTCAACTATTCGTTCACAGGCCTTAGGCTGGGGAAGCCGCATTAGCAGCAGTAAGGAGCTGCACAAGCCCTGGTGGTTATGAAACCTGCACACACACACACACACACACACACACACACACACACACACACACACACACACACACACGCACACACACATACACACATAAACACACATATACACATACAACATAAACAAGCCCTTAAGCCTCTCTCTGGTCTCTTAGCAGGCAAACGCGCTAGTGTCTCTTACCCGTTTATATACACACACGTGCACGCCACACACACACATTTTTGTAGCATCTGATTTTATTTGAATAAAGCAATGTCTTGTGGTGGAATTTGAATCTAATTGTATGAAAATATATTCTCATTGAGTCCAGCATTTTATGTATCGGATACAGATTCACATCTTTATTTTCTAAATAAGCAGATCAGTGGTGACATTCGAATCATACAGTGAGGGAAAAAAGTATTTGATCCCCTGCTGATTTTGTACGTTTCCCCACTGACAAAGACATGATCAGTCTATAATTTTAATGGTAGGTTTATTTGAACAGTGAGAGACAGAATAAAATAAAAAAATCCAGAAAAATGCATGTCAAAAATGTTATAAATTGATTTGCATTTTAATGAGGGAAATACGTATTTGACCCCTCTAGAAAACATTACAGTGGGGAAAAAAAGTATTTAGTCAGCCACCAATTGTGCAAGTTCTCCCACTTAAAAAGATGAGAGAGGCCTGTAATTTTCATCATAGGTACACGTCAACTATGACAGACAAATTGAGGAAACAAAATCCAGAAAATCACATTGTAGGATTTTTAATGAATTTATTTGCAAATTATGGTGGAAAATAAGTATTTGGTCACCTACAAACAAGCAAGATTTCTGGCTCTCACAGACCTGTAACTTATTCTTTAAGAGGCTCCTCTGTCCTCCACTCGTTACCTGTATTAATGGCACCTGTTTGAACTTGTTATCAGTATAAAAGACACCTGTCCACAACCTCAAACAGTCACACTCCAAACTCCACTATGGCCAAGACCAAAGAGCTGTCAAAGGACACCAGAAACAAAATTGTAGACCTGCACCAGGCTGGGAAGACTGAATCTGCAATAGGTAAGCAGCTTGGTTTGAAGAAATCAACTGTGGGAGCAATTATTAGGAAATGGAAGACATACAAGACCACTGATAATCTCCCTCGATCTGGGGCTCCACGCAAGATCTAACCCCGTGGGGTCAAAATGATCACAAGAACGGTGAGCAAAAATCCCAGAACCACACGGGGGGACCTAGTGAATGACCTGCAGAGAGCTGGGACCAAAGTAACAAAGCCTACCATCAGTAACACACTACGCCGCCAGGGACTCAAATCCTGCAGTGCAGACGTGTCCCCCTGCTTAAGCCAGTACATGTAAAGGCCCGTCTGAAGTTTGCTAGAGTGCATTTGGATGATCCAGAAGAGGATTGGGAGAATGTCATATGGTCAGATGAAACCAAAATAGAACATTTGGGTAAAAACTCAACTCGTCGTGTTTGGAGGACAAAGAATGCTGAGTTGCATCCAAAGAACACCATACCTACTGTGAAGCATGGGGGTGGAAACATCTTGCTTTGGGGCTGTTTTTCTGCAAAGGGACCAGGACGACTGATCCGTGTAAAGGAAAGAATGAATGGGGCCATGTATCGTGAGATTTTGAGTGAAAACCTCCTTCCATCAGCAAAGGCATTGAAGATGAAATGTGGCTGGGTCTTTCAGCATGACAATGATCCCAAACACACCGCCCGGGCAACGAAGGAGTGGCTTCGTAAGAAGCATTTCAAGGTCCTGGAGTGGCCTAGCCAGTCTCCAGATCTCAACCCCATAGAAAATCTTTGGAGGGAGTTGAAAGTCTGTGTTGCCCAGCGACAGCCCCAAAACATCACAGCTCTAGAGGAGATCTGCATGGAGGAATGGGCCAAAATACCAGCAACAGTGTGTAAAAACCTTGTGAAGACTTACAGAAAACGTTTGACCTGTGTCATTGCCAACAAAGGGTATATAACAAAGTATTGAGAAACTTTTGTTATTGACCAAATACTTATTTTCCACCATAATTTGCAAATAAATTCATTAAAAATCCTACAATTTGATTTTCTGGAAAAGAAAAGCTCATTTTGTCTGTCATAGTTGACGTGTACCTATGATGAAAATTACAGGCCTCTCATCTTTTTAAGTGGGAGAACTTGCACAATTGGTGGCTGACTAAATACTTTTCTTCCCCACTGTACTTAGTACTTGGTGGCAAAACCCTTGTTGGCAATCACAGAACCACCAGGTTTGCACACATCTCAGGAGGGATTTTGTCCCACTCCTCTTTGCAGATCTTCTCCAAGTCATTAAGGTTTCGAAGGCTGACGTTTGGCAACTCGAACCTTCAGCTCCCTCCACAGATTTCCTATGGGATTAAGGTCTGGAGACTGGCTAGGCCACTCCAGGACCTTAATGTGCTTCTTCTTGAGCCACTCCTTTGTTGCCTTGGCCGTGTGTTTTGGGTCATTGTCATGCTGGAATACCCATCCACGACCCATTTTCAATGCCCTGGCTGAGGGAAGGAGGTTCTCACCCAAGATTTGACGGTACATGGCCCTGTCCATCGTCCCTTTGATGCGGTGAAGTTGTCCTGTCCCCTTAGCAGAAAAACACCCCCAAAGCATAATGTTTCCACCTCCATGTTTGACGGTGGGGATGGTGTTCTTGGGGTCATAGGCAGCATTCCTCCTCCTCCAAACACGGCGAGTTGAGTTGATGCCAAAGAGCTCAATTTTGGTCTCATCTGACCACAACACTTTCACCCAGTTCTCCTCTGAATCATTCAGATGTTCATTGGCAATGTGCTTTCTTGAGCAGGGGAACCTTGCGGGCGCTGCAGGATTTCAGTCCTTCACGGCGTAGTGTGTTACCAATTGTTTTCTTGGTGACTATGGTCCCAGCTGCCTTGAGATCATTGACAAGATCCTCCTGTGTAGTTTTGGGCTGATTCCTCACCGTTCTCATGATCATTGCAACTCCACGAGGTGAGATCTTGCATGGAGCCCCAGGCCGAGGGAGATTGACAGTGCTTTTGTGTTTCTTCCATTTGGGAATAATCGCACCAACTGTTGTCACCTTCTCACCAAGCTGCTTGGCGATGGTCTTGTAGCCCATTCCAGCCTTGTGTAGGTCTACAATCTTGTCCCTGACATCCTTGGAGAGCTCTTTCGTCTTGGCCATGGTGGAGAGTTTGGAATCTGATTGCTTCTGTGGACAGGTGTCTTTTATACAGGTAACAAGCTGAGATTAGGAGCACTCCCTTTAAGAGTGTGCTCCTAATCTCAGCTCGTTACCTGTATAAAAGACACCTGGGAGCCAGAAATCTTTCTGATTGAGAGGTGGTCAAATACTTATTTCCCTTATTAAAATGCAAATCAATTTTTAACATTTTTGACATGCATTTTTCTGGATTTTTTTGTTGTTATTCTGTCTCTCACTGTTCAAATAAACCTACCATTAAAATTATAGACTGATCATGTCTTTGTCAGTGGGGAAACGTACTGTCACGATCGTCGTAAGAACCGGACCAAGGCGCAGCGTGATAGGCGTACATCTTTTAATGAGTACTTAATACACCAACACAAAAACAACAAAACGATACGTGAAGTCTAAAGGTTCACAAACACAAACCTATAAAGAACAAGATCCCACAATTAACTGTGCCAAACAGGCTGCCTAAGTATGGTTCCCAATCAGAGACAACGAGAATCAGCTGCCTCTGATTGGGAACCACCCTGGCCAACATAGATCCACACGATCTAGAACATAAACCTAGAAAACTAAACATAGAAACTAACACCCTGGCTCAACATTAAAGAGTCCCCAGAGCCAGGGCGTGACAGTACCCCCCCCCCCCCCCCCCAAAGGCGCGGACTGCGACCGCGCCAACCAAACACCACAGGGGAGGGGCCGGGTGGGCATTCCGCCTCGGAGGCGGATCCGGCTCCGGGCGTGACCACCCCTCTCTCTCTTGCCCTCGTGGTCTGGCCCTGCTGACCGGAGCTGGACTGAACACCGGTGGAGCGGATTGCTCTGGCTCCGGTGTGGAGCAGCTGACCGATGTCGGACCAGGCACAGGTGGAACAGGCACGGACCGTGCCGGACTGACGACGCGCACCACTGGCTTGGTGCGGGGAGCAGGAACGGGCCGGACCGGGCTGACGACGCACACCACTTCCTTGGTGCGGGGAGCAGGAACGGGCCGGACCGGGCTGACGACGCGCACCACTGGCTTGGTGCGGGGAGCAGGAACGGGCCGGACCGGGCTGACGACGCGCACCACTGGCTTGGTGCGGGGAGCAGGAACGGGCCCGACCGGGCTGACGACGCGCACCACTGGCTTGGTGCGGGGAGCAGGAACGGGCCGGGCCGGGCTGGCGACGCGCACCACAGGCTTGGTGCGAGGGGCAGGAACAGGCCGGGCCGGGCTGGCGACGCGCACCACTGGCTTGGTGCGAGGGGCAGGAACAGGCCGGGCCGGGCTGGCGACGCGCACCACAGGCTTGGTGCGAGGGGCAGGAACGGGCCGGACCGGGCTGACGACGCGCACCACTGGCTTGGTGCGGGGAGCAGGAACGGGCCGGACCGGGCTGACGACGCGCACCACTGGCTTGGTGCGAGGGGCAGGAACAGGCCGGGCCGGGCTGGCGACGCGCACCACAGGCTTGGTGCGAGGGGCAGGAACGGGCCGGACCAGGCTGACGACGCGCACCACTGGCTTGGTGCGGGGAGCAGGAACGGGTCGGACCGGGCTGACGACGCGCACCACTGGCTTGGTGCGGGGAGCAGGAACGGGCCCGACCGGGCTGACGACGCGCACCACTGGCTTGGTGCGGGGAGCAGGAACGGGCCGGGCCGGGCTGGCGACGCGCACCACAGGCTTGGTGCGAGGGGCAGGAACAGGCCGGGCCGGGCTGGCGACGCGCACCACTGGCTTGGTGCGAGGGGCAGGAACAGGCCGGGCCGGGCTGGCGACGCGCACCACAGGCTTGGTGCGAGGGGCAGGAACAGGCCGGGCCGGGCTGGCGACGCGCACCAAAGGCTTGGTGCGAGGGGCAGGAACAGGCCGGGCCGGGCTGGCGACGCGCACCACTGGCTTGGTGCGGGGAGCAGGAACAGGCCGGACCGTACTGGGAACACACACCACTGGCCTTGCGCGGGGATCAGGAACGGGCCGGACCGGACTGGTAACACACCCCAGTACCTCTCGCCGTGCCTCTACACTCTCCTTCCCCCTCATGACCAATGGCCCCCGTAACCTGGTGGCCTCCTCTCCTAGTCCACAAACTCGCCCTGTAGCTGCCTTCAGCAGCCCCGTCGTCCATGCCGTGTGCCCCCCCAATTTGTTTTATTGGGGTTGCCTCTCGCCTGTCCGACGACGGCACGGTTGGCGCCGTACCTCCTCTCTCGCCAGGGCTTTAACTTTTGCCCATGGCCCTTTGCCCGCGAACATGGCCTCCCAAGACCACCATTCGCCCACCTGGAACATCGCCAACTTCTCCAGTTCCTTACCCGGCGTTTGCTCCTGAACACGCTGCTTGGTCCTTCTTTGGTGGGATCTTCTGTCACGATCGTCGTAAGAACCGGACCAAGGCGCAGCGTGATAGGCGTACATCTTTTAATGAGTACTTAATACACCAACACAAAAACAACAAAACGATACGTGAAGTCTAAAGGTTCACAAACACAAACCTATAAAGAACAAGATCCCACAATTAACTGTGCCAAACAGGCTGCCTAAGTATGGTTCCCAATCAGAGACAACGAGAATCAGCTGCCTCTGATTGGGAACCACCCTGGCCAACATAGATCCACACGATCTAGAACATAAACCTAGAAAACTAAACATAGAAACTAACACCCTGGCTCAACATTAAAGAGTCCCCAGAGCCAGGGCGTGACACGTACAAAATCAGCAGGGGATCAAATACTTTTTCCCTCACTGTAATTGTATGAAAATACATTTGAATTTAAAATAGAAAATGAACATTCAAAATGGAACAATATTGTCAAATAGAATAGAATAGAGACATTATTTTCACAGTATTTCTTGCATAAACAGTCTCCTTTCCTCCCAAGGAATGGGTGGGCAGAACACAGTAGCTACCCAGCAAACATGTCCACATTGACACGATGTGGGCCCAGTGTGGGCTAAAATATTGTCCCCATGTAGGCTGCCCGCATTGGACCGATGAGCCTTTTGCTATTTAAAAATAATGTATTAATTGGGCTGATGTGGGATTGATGTGGGCTAGCCTGTGTTGGGCTTGTTGTGGGATTGCTGTGGGCTAGCCTGTGCTGGGCTAGCCCATGTTGGGCTGGTGTGGGCTAGCCCGTGCCCACCTTGCCCACTGAATACCCACATGGGGCCAATGGGGTCATGTTTGCTGGGTAAATAAGACCATTTTTTATTTTGCAGGAAACCTGGTTCTGTACTATGACCTTTATAGCACTCTCCTGTTCCCTCTAATGTGTTTTGGTCAGTGAACTGAGTCACAGACAGAAGAGGTCATTTGGGACAGCATTTCCTGCTTTCCGTGCACAGTGGCAAGGACTCAAGAAATGTTCTCTATGTTTTTTTAAACGTTTTAAACAATTAAGTAATTCTTTATAGTCTGAGAGTATTGTTTATGTGGTGGGAACGCCTAACTTGGAGGAAATTGCGTGTTTATCGGATTCCTGTCAGAGAAAGAGCAACTTGTGTGTGTGCGTGTGTGAATGTGTGCGTGCGTGTGTGAATGTGTGGGTGCGTATGTGTGGCTTTCCAGGACATGCTGCTGTGCAAATCAAACACTTCTAAAGTATTACAAACATCTGATACCTGCAATTGATTGAGTAGCACCTTAAAATGTTGATTATATTTCCTGTTTACTTCCTGGTAATAGTATTTATGTTTCCTGTTTCCTCCAACACTACTTCCTGGTGGTGTTTGGCCATGACGGTCAGAAGCCTCTGGAGCTGCGGACGGAGGAGGAGTCAGACTGCAATAAGTGGGTCGAGTCAACCAACAGGCCAGGTAAGAGGGTGGAGTGTATCCAACAAGAACACCTCAACACCACTTTACAAGAGGTAGCAGCTAGGGGCAAGGGGAATGATAGGAGTTAGGGCTTGATTTGGGTCTGGCTTGCTTGTTGTACTCATGACACACATGTAAATGCAACAGCTGACTCTCCCCTAAGGAGCCAGTGTGGCTTGATCTGCTCTAAGACACACAGTGACTGTGTAGTGATCCACACGCTAAACACACACACAAAACCCCCTCTCCACATGTCTGCTCCATTTGTAAGAGATACTGTGTGTGTGCGTGCTCTGCTCGGAGCGGTTCACATTTAGGTCACACTCTGGTGCTGTACTGCCACAGTGATTACAACACAGCCCTGACCTCGACACTCCACCTCGCTCTCTCTGTCCCCCCCCTTCCCCTTTCTCTCTCTTTATCCCACTAATCATAACATCTCTGTCTCGCTCTCTCTACATCTCCCACATCCCCTCCCTCCCTCCCTCCCTCCCTCCCTCCCTCCAAGAGACTACCACTGAACTAGATGTGTATGTTCTACTGTTACCAATGTACATCGATAGATTATGAATAAATGAATGCTATAATGTTTACTTTGAAAATGATGTTTCTTGGTCATGCGTATCGAGCATAATGCTTTTGTGATGTTCGCTGTGCAATGTTCACCATGTCAACTTGGTTTACACGTAACATTCCACACTTACCATTCCACCTCTAGTTACTCTGACATCATCATTGAGCGCGAAGTCCTGATGCAGAAGTACATCCACCTGGTCCAGATCATGGAGACAGAGAAGGTGGCAGCCAACCAGCTACGCACCCAGCTAGAGGACCAGGACACAGAGATAGAGAGGCTGAAAGCAGAGGTACACACACTCATACATAAACACATACATACACACACATAGACACACATACACATACGCACACACGCACGCACACACACACACATACACACACACACACTCACATGGATCTGACTGTTGACTGTGTTCTTCCAGATCGTACTGTTGAATAAGGCCAAGGAGAGGATGCTGCCTTACCAGACTAACCAAGAGGAGGAGGATCCAGACATTAGAAAGATCAAAAAGGTATCAGCAATTGCATTTACGGTATTTTATCACTTTCCGCAAAATCTTGGTAGGTATTCTGACCTATATTTATGTGTGTATTCTGACCGGTGTGTCCTGTCTCCCCTCCAGGTCCAGAGTTTCATGCGAGGCTGGCTGTGTCGGAGGAAGTGGAAGATCATTGTTCAGGACTACATCTGTTCTCCACACGCTGAGAACATGAGGAAGAGGAACCACATCGTGTTTGACATGGTGGAGGCAGAGACAGAGTACGTCTGCCAGCTCTCTGTCTTGGTCAACTTCTTCCTCAGACTGCTACGTATGGCCGCCAGCTCCAAGAAACCTCCAATCAGCCACGATGACGTCAGCAGCATCTTCCTCAACAGGTAACACACATACATATGAAAGCACGCATGCACGCACACACACACAGACTACGATGTCAGAAGCATCTTTTTCAACTGGTAGACCTGAGATCTCAACTACATCTCTTCATCTTCTCTCAGTCCTCAGTGAGACCATCATGTTCCTCCATGAGATCTTCCACCAGGGGCTGAAGGCTCGGATAGCCAACTGGCCCACGCTGGTGCTGGGTGAGTAGAGTGCTCGAACAGTGGGTCTATCTATGTGGGCTATTTAATGCTGACCTCTTTGATTATCAATATGGAATCTTCTTACGACCTGTTTTATCAATGTATTGTATTTCTAGGATCTGTGCGTGAATCTAGCTATGAACAAAAATATAAATGCAACATGTAGTGTTGGTCCCATGTTTCATGAGCTGAAATAAAAAATCCCATTAATTTTACTTACATCCCTGTTAGTGAGCAGTTCTCCTTTGCCAAGATAATCCATCCACCTGACAGGTGTGGCATATCAAGAAGATGATTAAACACCATGATCATTACACAGGTGCACCTTGTGCTGGGGACAATAAAAGGCCACTCTAAAATGTACAGTTTTGTCACACAACACAATGCCACAGATTTCTCAAGTTTTGAGGGAGCGTGCAATTGGCATACTGACTGCAGCAATGTCCACCAGAGCTGTTGCCAGAGAATTAACACATAAGCCGCCTCCAACGTTGTTTTAGACAATTTGGCAAAACGTCCAACCGGCCTCACAACTGCAGACCACGTGTAACCACGCCAGCCCAGGACCTCCACATCCAGGTTCTTCACCTGCGGGATCGTCTGAGACCAGCTGATTAAACTGTGGGTTTGCACAACCGAAGGATTTCTGCACAAACTGTCTCAGGGAAGCTCATCTGTGTGCTCGTCGTCCTCACCAGGGTCTTGCCCTGACTGCAGTTTGGCTTCGTAACCGACTTCAGTGGGCAAATGCTCACTTTCGATGGCCACTGGTACGCTGGAGAAGTGTGCTCTTCACAGATGAATCCCAGTTTCAACTGTACCGAGCAGATGGCAGACAGCGTGAATGGCGTCGTGTGGGCGAGTGGTTTGCTAATGTCAACGTTGTGAACAGAGTGCCCCATGGTGGCGGTGGGGATATGGTATGGGCAGGAAAAAGCTACAGACAACGAACACAATTGAATTTTATCGATGGCAATTTGAATGCACAGAGATACCGTGATGAGATCCTGAGGCCCATTGTTGTGCCATTCATCCTCCACCATCACCTCATGTTTCAGTATGATAATGCACAGCCCCATGTTGCCAGGATCTGTACACAATTCCTGGAAGCTGAAAATGTCCCAGTTCTTCCATGTCCTGAATACTCACCAGACATGTCACCCATTGAGCATGTTTGGGATGCTCTGGATCGACGTGTATGACAGCGTGTTCCAGTTCCCGCCAATATCCAGCAACTTTGCACAGCCATTGAAGAGTGGGACAACATTCCACAGGCCACAATCAACAGCCTGATCAACTCTATGCGAAGGAAATGTGTTGCGCTGCATGAGGCAAATGGTGGTCACACCAGGTACTGACTGGTTTTCTGATCCACGCCCCTACTTTAAAAAAAAGTTATTTGTGACCAACAGATGCATATCTGTATTCCCAGTCATGTGAAATCCATAGATTAGGGCCTAATTAATTTATTTCAATTGATGATTTCCTTATATGATCTGTAACTCAGTCAAATATTTGAAATTGTTGCATGTTGCGTTTATATTTTCTTATATTTTTGTTCAGTGTGTGTATAATGTGTGTTAATGTCTCGCTCTCTCTCTAGCAGACCTGTTTGACATGCTGCTGCCCATGCTGAACATCTACCAGGAGTTTGTGAGGAACCACCAGTACAGTCTGCAGGTTCTGGCCAACTGTAAACAGAACAGAGACTTTGACAAGCTGCTGAAGCAGTATGAGGCTAATGCTGCCTGTGAGGAACGCATGCTGGAGACCTTCCTCACATACCCCATGTTTCAGGTAAAACACACACACGCACACACACAAACGTCCAGACCTCATTAACCTCTGACCTTTAACCCCTCAACTTCCACATCTACCATATGGCCCAGACCTCCTCTCTCCTCACCTGTAGAGCTATATGGCACCTGACTGACAGACAGACACCTTTCCATTGTGTTTCAGATTCCTCGTTACATCATCACTCTCCATGAGCTGCTGGCACACACACCTCATGAGCACGTGGAGCGCAAGAGCCTGGAGTTCGCCAAGTCCAAACTAGAGGAGCTGTCAAAGTGAGTGTGGATATTGTATCTGAACCTAACAGTGGTTGTGTAGATAATGTAGCTAACAGTGGTTGTGTGGATAATGTAGCTAACAGTGGCTATGTGGATAATGTAGTTGTAGCTAACAGTAGTCATGTTGATAATGTAGCTAACAGTGGTTGTGTTGATAATGTAGCTACGGGATGTTGTGTAGATAATGTAGCTGTAGCTAACAGAGATTGCATAGATAATGTAGCTGTAGCTAACACTGGTTGTGTAGATAATGTAGCTAACAGTGTCTGTGTGGATAATGTAGCTTTAGCTAACAGTAGTTGTGTTGATAATGTAGCCAACAGTGGTTGTGTGGATAATGTAGCTGTAGTTAACAGTGGTTGTGTAGATAATGTATCTGTAGCAAACAGTGGTTGTGTTGATAATGTAGCTAAAACGGGCTGTGATGATAATGTGGTTAACCGTGGTTGTGTAGATAATGTAGCTAACCGCGGTTGTGTAGATAATGTATCTAACCACTGCGGTGTAGATAATGTAGCTAACAGTCACTGTGTGGATAATGAAGGTAACAGTGGTTGTGTTGATAATGTAGCTAACTGTGGTTTTGTTGTCAGGATGATGCATTGTGAGGTGAGCGATACAGAGAACATTCGTAAGAATCTGGCCATTGAGAGAATGATCGTAGAAGGCTGTGACATATTACTGGATACCAGCCAGACCTTCGTCAGACAGGGGGAGTACATACACGTGTAAAAACACACACACTCACACACCAGGCAGAATCCACAGCATTATAAGATGGTTGCCGGTAACTGTCATCAGTAGTACAGTATGTGTAACCTATGTTTTTTCTTTCCCCGCCTCCCACCAAATACACACACACCATCCACCCTATCCATCCACCCAACAGGCTCTCTGATCCAGCTCCCATCCAGCAGTGAACGGGGCATGCTCAGTAAGGTCCGCCTGGGCTCTCTGTCACTCAGGAAGGAAGGAGAGCGACAGTGCTTCCTGTTTACAAAACACTTCCTTGTCTGCACACGCACTTCCGGGGGCAAGGTGCACCTGCTCAAGGTGAGAGTCAAACACACACGCAGACACACATGCATGTACTTTCACATGGTCAAACACATGCACACATATACATACAAAATGTTTTTGTAAAGGTAGGGTCCCCTGTAGCTCAGATGGTAGAGCATGGCGCTTGCATCGCCAGGGTTGTGGGTTCGTTTCCCACGGGAGGCCAGTATGAAAAATGTATGCACTCACTAACTGTAAGTCGCTCTGGATAAGAGCGTCTGCTAAATGACTAAAATCGTAAATGTAAAATGTAGTAGGAAACGTTTGTATATATTTTAACACAACTGACCTTCCCTCTACACATAACGTATGACCTCTAACCTCTTCCCTTTGATCCTAACAGCAGGGTGGGGTGTTGACCCTGATAGAATGTACACTTGTAGAGGACCTGGATGCCAATGATGAGGACTGTAAGTATCTTTCTTAATCAATCAATCAAATCAATCATCCAATCAACAACAAGTCTATTAATCTTGTCTCTCTCACTCTTTCTCTCGCTCTCTCGCTTTCTCTCGCTCTCTCCCCCTCTCCCCTCTGTAGACAATGCAGGAAGTCAGGGCTTCAACCACCTGGAGTTTAAGATCATGGTGGAACCCCCTGATGGCTCCGCCTTCTCTGTCATCCTATTGGCTCCCTCCCGCCAGGAGAAAGCTGGCTGGACCAGTGACATCAGTCAGGTAAACGCACCTGGGGATGAGGTGCCCAGTCCCAAATCAACTACTACCCCTACTGCTTCTGCAAGCCTCTAACCACTGATTTGAAAGAGGTTCAGCACCATGGACCGGGACATGACTGTCTCACCTTCTCTCTTTTCTCCCTCTGTCTTTCATTCTGTACCTATTTATTTTTCTCTGTCTATAGTGTATAGATAATATCCGCTGTAATGGCCTGATGACCAGTGTGTTTGAGGAGAACTCTAAAGTCACTGTGCCGCACATGATCAAGTAAGAGCTCAAATAAAGTTTAAATAGAGTTTATTTCCTTTTCCACACCAGTGAGGGTTTATAATCCCCAGGTTATCCAATTCCCTTTGCCCTCTCTTGGAGATCACCCAATGGCTGATGAGCTTATTCATACGTGTCCCACCAGGTCAGACGCGCGGCTGCACAAAAATGATGTGAACATCTGCTTCAGCAAGACGCTCAACTCCTGCAAGGTCCCCCAGATCCGCTACGCCAGCGTGGAGCGGCTGCTGGAGAGACTGACTGACCTGCGCTTCCTGTCCATCGACTTCCTCAACACCTTCCTCCACACGTACAGGATCTTTACTACCGCTGCTGTGGTCATGGACAAACTGGCCGACATATACAAGAAACCCTTTACCTCTATACCTGTCAGGTAGAACGATACACAGTATGAAACCATACATACACAATATGTGTCTTCTCATTCATCCATCACTCCATCACTCATTCTTTATTTTCCTCCCTCTATCCTCATATATTAGACATGCATGCTGACCATCACTATCACTCTATTTCACTCTTATTTCTCCCCCTCCAACCTCCTCCTCCACTCCCCTCCTCCACCCCCGTCCTCCTCCCCTCCACTCCCCACTTCCACCCCCGTCCTCCTCCCCTCCATCCCCCTATTCCACTCCCCTCCTCCAACCCCCTGCTCCACTCCTTTCCCTCCAACACCTACTCTCCCATCCTTTCCTGTCCTCTCCTCCTCCTCTTCTCCTCTCCTCACAGGGTGCAGTATCACTCCTCTGATCGTCTGTCTATCACGTCTCTCTGTCCTGACTACAGTCTGAAGATCACACGGCTTACTGTGGACCAACAAGAGTAAAACTCTTTTTCTTTCTCAAACATTCTCCTCTTTCCACAGACTCTTTCATTCCTTAATTTCACTCATACAGTTGTTCATACAGTACATCCTTTATTTCACTCATACAGTACATCCTTCATTTCACTCATACAGTAGTTCATACAGTACATCCTTTATTTCACTCATACAGTACATCCTTTATTTCACTCATACAGTACATCCTTCATTTCACTCATACAGTAGTTCATACAGTACATCCTTTATTTCACTCATACAGTAGTTCATGCAGCAATCCTTCATTTCACTCATACACTAGTTCATACAGTACATCCTTTATTTCACTCATACACTAGTTCATACAGTACATCCTTTATTTTGCTCATACAGTACATCCTTCATTTCACTCATACAGTACATCCTTCATTTCACTCATACAGTACATCATTCATTTCACTCATACAGTACATCCTTTATTTCACTCATACAGTACATCCTTTATTTCACTCATACACTAGTTCATACAGTACATCCTTTATTTCACTCATACAGTACATCCTTTATTTCACTCATACAGTACATCCTTCATTTCACTCATACAGTACATCCTTCATTTCACTCATACAGTAGTTCATACAGTACATCCTTTATTTCACTCATACAGTACATCCTTAATTTCATTCATACAGTACATCCTTCATTTCACTCATACAGTACATCCTTAATTTCACTCATACAGTACATCCTTTATTTCACTCATTCAGTACATCCTTTATTTCACCCATACACTAGTTCATACAGTACATCCTTTATTTCACTCATACAGTAATTCCTTCATTTCACTCATACAGTAGTTCATACAGCAATCCTTCATTTCACTCATACACTAGTTCATACAGTACATCCTTTATTTCACTCATACACTAGTTCATACAGTACATCCTTTATTTCACTCATACAGTACATCCTTTATTTCACTCATACAGTACATCCTTCATTTCACTCATACAGTAGTTCATACAGCAATCCTTCATTTCACTCATACACTAGTTCATACAGTACATCCTTTATTTCACTCATACAGGACATCCTTAATTTCACTCATACAGTAGTTCATACAGTACATCCTTTATTTCACTCATACAGTAGTTCATGCAGCAATCCTTCATTTCACTCATACACTAGTTCATACAGTACATCCTTTATTTCACTCATACAGTACATCCTTCATTTCACTCATACAGTAGTTCATACAGTACATCCTATATTTCACTCATACAGTACATCATTCATTTCACTCATACAGTACATCCTTGATTTCACTCATACAGTACATCCTTTATTTCAGTCATACACTAGTTCATACAGTACATTCTTTATTTCACTCATACAGTACATCCTTCATTTCACTCATACAGTAGTTCATACAGTACATCCTTTATTTCACTCATACAGTAGTTCATGCAGCAATCCTTCATTTCACTCATACACTAGTTCATACAGTACATCCTTTATTTCACTCATACAGTACATCCTTTATTTCACTCATACAGTACATCCTTCATTTCACTCATACAGTAGTTCATACAGTACATCCTATATTTCACTCATACAGTACATCCTTGATTTCACTCATACAGTACATCCTTTATTTCACTCATACACTAGTTCATACAGTACATCCTTTATTTCACTCATACAGTACATCCTTCATTTCACTCATACAGTACATCCTTCATTTCACTCATACAGTACATCCTTTATTTCACTCATACAGTACATCCTTTATTTCACTCATACACTACTTCATACAGTACATCCTTTATTTCACTCATACAGTACATCCTTCATTTCACTCATACAGTACATCCTTCATTTCACTCATACAGTACATCCTTTATTTCACTCATACAGTACATCCTTTATTTCACTCATACAGTACATCCTTCATTTCACTCATACAGTAGTTCATACAGTACATCCTTTATTTCACTCATACAGTACATCCTTCATTTCACTCATACAGTACATCCTTTATTTCACTCATTCAGTACATCCTTTATTTCACCCATACACTAGTTCATACAGTACATTCTTTATTTCGCTCATACAGTACATCCTTAATTTCACTCATACAGTACATCCCTCATTTCACTCATACAGTACATTCTTTATTTCACTCATACAGTACATCCTTCATTTCACTCATACAGTAGTTCATACAGTACATCCTTTATTTCACTTATACAGTAGTTCATACAGCAATCCTTCATTTCACTCATACACTAGTTCATACAGTATATCCTTTATTTCACTCATACAGTACATCCTTTATTTCACTCATACAGTACATCCTTCATTTCACTCATACAGTAGTTCATACAGTACATCATTTTTTTCACTCATACAGTAGTTCATGCAGCAATCCTTCATTACTCTCATACACTAGTTCATACAGTACATCCTTCATTTCACTCATACAGTACATCCTTTATTTCACTCATTCAGTACATCCTTTATTTCACCCATACACTAGTTCATACAGTACATCCTTTATTTCGCTCATACAGTACATCCTTCATTTCACTCATACAGTACATCCTTCATTTCACTCATACAGTACATCCTTCATTTCACTCATACAGTACATCCTTTATTTCACTCATACAGTACATTCTTTATTTCATTCATGCAGTACATCCTTAATTTCATTCATACTGTAGTTCATACAGTACATCCTTTATTTCACTCATACAGTAGTTCATACAGCAATCCTTCATTTCACTCATACACTAGTTCATACAGTACATCCTTTATTTCACTCATACAGTACATCCTTTATTTCACTCATACACTAGTTCATACAGTACATTCTTTATTTCGCTCATACAGTACATCCTTAATTTCACTCATACAGTACATCCCTCATTTCACTCATACAGTACATTCTTTATTTCACTCATACAGTACATCCTTCATTTCACTCATACAGTAGTTCATACAGTACATCCTTTATTTCACTTATACAGTAGTTCATACAGCAATCCTTCATTTCACTCATACACTAGTTCATACAATATATCCTTTATTTCACTCATACAGTACATCCTTTATTTCACTCATACAGTACATCCTTCATTTCACTCATACAGTAGTTCATACAGTACATCCTTTTTTTCACTCATACAGTAGTTCATGCAGCAATCCTTCATTACTCTCATACACTAGTTCATAGAGTACATCCTTAATTTCACTCATACAGTACATCCTTCATTTTACTCATACAGTACATCCTTCATTTCACTCATACAGTACATCCTTTATTTCACTCATTCAGTACATCCTTTATTTCACCCATACACTAGTTCATACAGTACATCCTTTATTTCGCTCATACAGTACATCCTTCATTTCGCTCATACAGTACATCCTTCATTTCACTCATACAGTACATCCTTCATTTCACTCATACAGTACATCCTTTATTTCACTCATACAGTACATTCTTTGTTTCATTCATGCAGTACATCCTTAATTTCACTCATACTGTAGTTCATACAGTACATCCTTTATTTCACTCATACAGTAGTTCATACAGCAATCCTTCATTTCACTCATACACTAGTTCATACAGTACATCCTTTATTTCACTCATACAGTACATCCTTTATTTCACTCATACACTAGTTCATACAGTACATCCTTTATTTCACTCATACAGTACATCCTTCATTTCATTCATACAGTACATCCTTCATTTCACTCATACAGTAGTTCATACAGTACATCCTTTATTTCACTCATACAGTAGTTCATGCAGCAATCCTTCATTTCACTCATACACTAGTTCATACAGTACATCCTTTATTTCACTCATACAGTACATCCTTTATTTCACTCATACAGTACATCCTTCATTTCACTCATACAGTAGTTCATACAGTACATCCTATATTTCACTCATACAGTACATCCTTCATTTCACTCATACAGTACATCCTTTATTTCACTCATACACTAGTTCATACAGTACATCCTTTATTTCGCTCATACAGTACATCCTTCATTTCACTCATACAGTACATCCTTTATTTCACTCATACAGTACATCCTTTATTTCACTCATACACTAGTTCATACAGTACATCCTTTATTTCACTCATACAGTACATCCTTCATTTCACTCATACAGTACATCCTTCATTTCACTCATACAGTACATCCTTTATTTCACTCATACACTAGTTCATACAGTACATCCTTTATTTCACTCATACAGTACATCCTTCATTTCACTCATACAGTACATCCTTCATTTCACTCATACAGTGCATCCTTCATTTCACTCATACAGTACATCCTTTATTTCACTCATACAGTACATCCTTTATTTCACTCATACACTAGTTCATACAGTACATCCTTTATTTCACTCATACAGTACATCCTTCATTTCACTCATACAGTACATCCTTCATTTCACTCATACAGTACATCCTTTATTTCACTCATACAGTACATCCTTCATTTCACTCATACAGTACATCCTTTATTTCACTCATACAGTACATTCTTTATTTCATTCATACAGTACATCCTTAATTTCACACATACTGTAGTTCATACAGTACATCCTTTATTTCACTCATACACTAGTTCATACAGTACATCCTTTATTTCGCTCATACAGTACATCCTTCATTTCACTCATACAGTACATCCTTCATTTCACTCATACAGTACATCCTTCATTTCACTCATACAGTACATCCTTTATTTCACTCATACAGTACATTCTTTATTTCATTCATACAGTACATCCTTAATTTCACACATACTGTAGTTCATACAGTACATCCTTCATTTCACTCATACAGTAGTTCATACAGTACATCCTTTATTTAACTCATACAGTACATCCTTAATTTCATTCATACAGTACATCCTTCATTTCACTCATACAGTACATCCTTAATTTCACTCATACAGTACATCCTTTATTTCACTCATTCAGTACATCCTTTATTTCACCCATACACTAGTTCATACAGTACATCCTTTATTTCACTCATACAGTACATCCTTCATTTCACTCATACAGTAGTTCATACAGCAATACTTCATTTCACTCATACACTAGTTCATACAGTACATCCTTTATTTCACTCATACACTAGTTCATACAGTACATCCTTTATTTCACTCATACAGTACATCCTTTATTTCACTCATACAGTACATCCTTCATTTCACTCATACAGTAGTTCATACAGTACATCCTATATTTCACTCATACAGTACATCCTTCATTTCACTCATACAGTACATCCTTTATTTCACTCATACACTAGTTCATACAGTACATCCTTTATTTCGCTCATACAGTACATCCTTCATTTCACTCATACAGTACATCCTTTATTTCACTCATACAGTACATCCTTTATTTCACTCATACACTAGTTCATACAGTACATCCTTTATTTCACTCATACAGTACATCCTTCATTTCACTCATACAGTACATCCTTCATTTCACTCATACAGTGCATCCTTTATTTCACTCATACACTAGTTCATACAGTACATCCTTTATTTCACTCATACAGTACATCCTTCATTTCACTCATACAGTACATCCTTCATTTCACTCATACAGTGCATCCTTCATTTCACTCATACAGTACATCCTTTATTTCACTCATACAGTACATCCTTTATTTCACTCATACACTAGTTCATACAGTACATCCTTTATTTCACTCATACAGTACATCCTTCATTTCACTCATACAGTACATCCTTCATTTCACTCATACAGTACATCCTTTATTTCACTCATACAGTACATCCTTCATTTCACTCATACAGTACATCCTTTATTTCACTCATACAGTACATTCTTTATTTCATTCATACAGTACATCCTTAATTTCACACATACTGTAGTTCATACAGTACATCCTTTATTTCACTCATACACTAGTTCATACAGTACATCCTTTATTTCGCTCATACAGTACATCCTTCATTTCACTCATACAGTACATCCTTCATTTCACTCATACAGTACATCCTTCATTTCACTCATACAGTACATCCTTTATTTCACTCATACAGTACATTCTTTATTTCATTCATACAGTACATCCTTAATTTCACACATACTGTAGTTCATACAGTACATCCTTCATTTCACTCATACAGTAGTTCATACAGTACATCCTTTATTTAACTCATACAGTACATCCTTAATTTCATTCATACAGTACATCCTTCATTTCACTCATACAGTACATCCTTAATTTCACTCATACAGTACATCCTTTATTTCACTCATTCAGTACATCCTTTATTTCACCCATACACTAGTTCATACAGTACATCCTTTATTTCACTCATACAGTACATCCTTCATTTCACTCATACAGTAGTTCATACAGCAATACTTCATTTCACTCATACACTAGTTCATACAGTACATCCTTTATTTCACTCATACACTAGTTCATACAGTACATCCTTTATTTCACTCATACAGTACATCCTTTATTTCACTCATACAGTACATCCTTCATTTCACTCATACAGTAGTTCATACAGCAATCCTTCATTTCAGTCATACACTAGTTCATACAGTACATCCTTTATTTCACTCATACAGGACATCCTTAATTTCACTCATACAGTAGTTCATACAGTACATCCTTTATTTCACTCATACAGTAGTTCATGCAGCAATCCTTCATTTCACTCATACACTAGTTCATACAGTACATCCTTTATTTCACTCATACAGTACATCCTTCATTTCACTCATACAGTAGTTCATACAGTACATCCTATATTTCACTCATACAGTACATCATTCATTTCACTCATACAGTACATCCTTGATTTCACTCATACAGTACATCCTTTATTTCAGTCATACACTAGTTCATACAGTACATCCTTTATTTCACTCATACAGTACATCCTTCATTTCACTCATACAGTACATCCTTCATTTCACTCATACAGTAGTTCATACAGTACATCCTTTATTTCACTCATACAGTAGTTCATGCAGCAATCCTTCATTTCACTCATACACTAGTTCATACAGTACATCCTTTATTTCACTCATACAGTACATCCTTCATTTCACTCATACAGTAGTTCATACAGTACATCCTCTATTTCACTCATACAGTACATCCTTGATTTCACTCATACAGTACATCCTTTATTTCACTCATACACTAGTTCATACAGTACATCCTTTATTTCACTCATACAGTACATCCTTAATTTCACTCATACAGTACATCCTTCATTTCACTCATACAGTACATCCTTCATTTCACTCATACAGTACATCCTTTATTTCACTCATACAGTACATCCTTTATTTCACTCATACACTACTTCATACAGTACATCCTTTATTTCACTCATACAGTACATCCTTAATTTCACTCATACAGTACATCCTTCATTTCACTCATACAGTACATCCTTTATTTCACTCATACAGTACATCCTTTATTTCACTCATACAGTACATCCTTCATTTCACTCATACAGTAGTTCATACAGTACATCCTTTATTTCACTCATACAGTACATCCTTAATTTCACTCATACAGTACATCCTTCATTTCACTCATACAGTACATCCTTTATTTCACTCATTCAGTACATCCTTTATTTCACCCATACACTAGTTCATACAGTACATTCTTTATTTCGCTCATACAGTACATCCTTAATTTCACTCATACAGTACATCCCTCATTTTACTCATACAGTACATTCTTTATTTCACTCATACAGTACATCCTTCATTTCACTCATACAGTAGTTCATACAGTACATCCTTTATTTCACTTATACAGTAGTTCATACAGCAATCCTTCATTTCACTCATACACTAGTTCATACAGTATATCCTTTATTTCACTCATACAGTACATCCTTTATTTCACTCATACAGTACATCCTTCATTTCACTCATACAGTAGTTCATACAGTACATCATTTTTTTCACTCATACAGTAGTTCATGCAGCAATCCTTCATTACTCTCATACACTAGTTCATACAGTACATCCTTAATTTCACTCATACAGTACATCCTTCATTTCACTCATACAGTACATCCTTCATTTCACTCATACAGTACATCCTTTATTTCACTCATTCAGTACATCCTTTATTTCACCCATACACTAGTTCATACAGTACATCCTTTATTTCGCTCATACAGTACATCCTTCATTTCGCTCATACAGTACATCCTTCATTTCACTCATACAGTACATCCTTCATTTCACTCATACAGTACATCCTTTATTTCACTCATACAGTACATTCTTTATTTCATTCATGCAGTACATCCTTAATTTCATTCATACTGTAGTTCATACAGTACATCCTTTATTTCACTCATACAGTAGTTCATACAGCAATCCTTCATTTCACTCATACACTAGTTCATACAGTACATCCTTTATTTCACTCATACAGTACATCCTTTATTTCACTCATACACTAGTTCATACAGTACATTCTTTATTTCGCTCATACAGTACATCCTTAATTTCACTCATACAGTACATCCCTCATTTCACTCATACAGTACATTCTTTATTTCACTCATACAGTACATCCTTCATTTCACTCATACAGTAGTTCATACAGTACATCCTTTATTTCACTTATACAGTAGTTCATACAGCAATCCTTCATTTCACTCATACACTAGTTCATACAATATATCCTTTATTTCACTCATACAGTACATCCTTTATTTCACTCATACAGTACATCCTTCATTTCACTCATACAGTAGTTCATACAGTACATCCTTTTTTTCACTCATACAGTAGTTCATGCAGCAATCCTTCATTACTCTCATACACTAGTTCATAGAGTACATCCTTAATTTCACTCATACAGTACATCCTTCATTTCACTCATACAGTACATCCTTCATTTCACTCATACAGTACATCCTTTATTTCACTCATTCAGTACATCCTTTATTTCACCCATACACTAGTTCATACAGTACATCCTTTATTTCGCTCATACAGTACATCCTTCATTTCGCTCATACAGTACATCCTTCATTTCACTCATACAGTACATCCTTCATTTCACTCATACAGTACATCCTTTATTTCACTCATACAGTACATTCTTTGTTTCATTCATGCAGTACATCCTTAATTTCACTCATACTGTAGTTCATACAGTACATCCTTTATTTCACTCATACAGTAGTTCATACAGCAATCCTTCATTTCACTCATACACTAGTTCATACAGTACATCCTTTATTTCACTCATACAGTACATCCTTTATTTCACTCATACACTAGTTCATACAGTACATCCTTTATTTCACTCATACAGTACATCCTTCATTTCATTCATACAGTACATCCTTCATTTCACTCATACAGTAGTTCATACAGTACATCCTTTATTTCACTCATACAGTAGTTCATGCAGCAATCCTTCATTTCACTCATACACTAGTTCATACAGTACATCCTTTATTTCACTCATACAGTACATCCTTTATTTCACTCATACAGTACATCCTTCATTTCACTCATACAGTAGTTCATACAGTACATCCTATATTTCACTCATACAGTACATCCTTCATTTCACTCATACAGTACATCCTTTATTTCACTCATACACTAGTTCATACAGTACATCCTTTATTTCGCTCATACAGTACATCCTTCATTTCACTCATACAGTACATCCTTTATTTCACTCATACACTAGTTCATACAGTACATCCTTTATTTCACTCATACAGTACATCCTTCATTTCACTCATACAGTACATCCTTCATTTCACTCATACAGTACATCCTTTATTTCACTCATACACTAGTTCATACAGTACATCCTTTATTTCACTCATACAGGTACATCCTTCATTTCACTCATACAGTACATCCTTCATTTCACTCATACAGTGCATCCTTCATTTCACTCATACAGTACATCCTTTATTTCACTCATACAGTACATCCTTTATTTCACTCATACACTAGTTCATACAGTACATCCTTTATTTCACTCATACAGTACATCCTTCATTTCACTCATACAGTACATCCTTCATTTCACTCATACAGTACATCCTTTATTTCACTCATACAGTACATCCTTTATTTCACCCATACACTAGTTCATACAGTACATCCTTTATTTCGCTCATACAGTACATCCTTCATTTCACTCATACAGTACATCCTTCATTTCACTCATACAGTATATCCTTCATTTCACTCATACAGTACATCCTTCATTTCACTCATACAGTACATTCTTTATTTCATTCATACAGTACATCCTTAATTTCACACATACTGTAGTTCATACAGTACATCCTTCATTTCACTCATACACTAGTTCATACAGTACATCCTTTATTTCACTCATACAGTACATCCTTTATTTCACTCATACAGTACATCCTTCATTTCACTCATACAGTAGTTCATACAGTACATCCTATATTTCATTCATACAGTACATCCTTCATTTCACTCATACAGTACATCCTTTATTTCACTCATACACTAGTTCATACAGTACATCCTTTATTTCGCTCATACAGTACATCCTTCATTTCACTCATACAGTACATCCTTCATTTCACTCATACAGTACATCCTTCATTTCACTCATACAGTACATCCTTTATTTCACTCATACAGTACATCCTTTATTTCACTCATACACTAGTTCATACAGTACATCCTTTATTTCACTCATACAGTACATCCTTCATTTCACTCATACAGTACATCCTTCATTTCACTCATACAGTACATCCTTTATTTCACTCATACTCTAGTTCATACAGTACATCCTTTATTTCACTCATACAGTACATCCTTCATTTCACTCATACAGTACATCCTTAATTTCACTCATACAGTAGTTCATACAGTACATCCTTTATTTCACTCATACAGTAGTTCATGCAGCAATCCTTCATTTCACTCATACACTAGTTCATACAGTACATCCTTTATTTCACTCATACAGTACATCCTTCATTTCACTCATACAGTAGTTCATACAGTACATCCTTTATTTCACTCATACAGTAGTTCATGCAGCAATCCTTCATTTCACTCATACACTAGTTCATACAGTACATCCTTTATTTCACTCATACAGTACATCCTTTATTTCACTCATACAGTACATCCTTCATTTCACTCATACAGTAGTTCATACAGTACATCCTATATTTCACTCATACAGTACATCCTTCATTTCACTCATACAGTACATCCTTTATTTCACTCATACACTAGTTCATACAGTACATCCTTTATTTCGCTCATACAGTACATCCTTCATTTCACTCATACAGTACATCCTTTATTTCACTCATACACTAGTTCATACAGTACATCCTTTATTTCACTCATACAGTACATCCTTCATTTCACTCATACAGTACATCCTTCATTTCACTCATACAGTACATCCTTTATTTCACTCATACACTAGTTCATACAGTACATCCTTTATTTCACTCATACAGGTACATCCTTCATTTCACTCATACAGTACATCCTTCATTTCACTCATACAGTGCATCCTTCATTTCACTCATAAAGTACATCCTTTATTTCACTCATACAGTACATCCTTTATTTCACTCATACACTAGTTCATACAGTACATCCTTTATTTCACTCATACAGTACATCCTTCATTTCACTCATACAGTACATCCTTCATTTCACTCATACAGTACATCCTTTATTTCACTCATACAGTACATCCTTTATTTCACCCATACACTAGTTCATACAGTACATCCTTTATTTCGCTCATACAGTACATCCTTCATTTCACTCATACAGTACATCCTTCATTTCACTCATACAGTACATCCTTCATTTCACTCATACAGTACATCCTTCATTTCACTCATACAGTACATTCTTTATTTCATTCATACAGTACATCCTTAATTTCACACATACTGTAGTTCATACAGTACATCCTTCATTTCACTCATACACTAGTTCATACAGTACATCCTTTATTTCACTCATACAGTACATCCTTTATTTCACTCATACAGTACATCCTTCATTTCACTCATACAGTAGTTCATACAGTACATCCTATATTTCATTCATACAGTACATCCTTCATTTCACTCATACAGTACATCCTTTATTTCACTCATACACTAGTTCATACAGTACATCCTTCATTTCACTCATACAGTACATCCTTCATTTCACTCATACAGTACATCCTTCATTTCACTCATACAGTACATCCTTTATTTCACTCATACAGTACATCCTTTATTTCACTCATACACTAGTTCATACAGTACATCCTTTATTTCACTCATACAGTACATCCTTCATTTCACTCATACAGTACATCCTTCATTTCACTCATACAGTACATCCTTTATTTCACTCATACTCTAGTTCATACAGTACATCCTTTATTTCACTCATACAGTACATCCTTCATTTCACTCATACAGTACATCCTTAATTTCACTCATACAGTAGTTCATACAGTACATCCTTTATTTCACTCATACAGTAGTTCATGCAGCAATCCTTCATTTCACTCATACACTAGTTCATACAGTACATCCTTTATTTCACTCATACAGTACATCCTTCATTTCACTCATACAGTAGTTCATACAGTACATCCTATATTTCACTCTCACAGTACATCCTTGATTTCACTCATACAGTACATCCTTTATTTCACTCATACACTAGTTCATACAGCACATCCTTTATTTCGCTCATACAGTACATCCTTCGTTTCACTCATACAGTACATCCTTCATTTCACTCATACAGTACATCCTTCATTTCACTCATACAGTACATCCTTTATTTCACTCATACAGTACATCCTTTATTTCACTCATACACTAGTTCATACAGTACATCCTTTATTTCACTCATACAGTACATCCTTCATTTCACTCATACAGTACATCCTTCATTTCACTCATACAGTACATCCTTTATTTCACTCATACAGTACATCCTTCATTTCACTCATACAGTAGATCATACAGTACATCCTTTATTTCACTCATACAGTACATCCTTAATTTCACTCATACAGTACATCCTTAATTTCACTCATACAGTACATCCTTTATTTCACTCATTCAGTACATCCTTTATTTCACCCATACACTAGTTCATACAGTACATTCTTTATTTCGCTCATACAGCTTAATACTGCTTAATACCCCAGCCATCCTACAATCCAAACTAGATGCCCTCAACCTCACGCAAATTATCAACGAACCTACCAGGTACAACCCTAAATCCGTAAACATGGGTACCCTCATAGATATCATCCTGACTAACATACCCTCTAAATACACCTCAGCTGTCTTCAACCAGGATCTCAGCGATCACTGCCTTATTGCTTGCGTCCGTAACGGGTCCGCGGTCAAACGACCACCCCTCATCACTGTCAAACGCTCCGTAAAACACTTTAGCGAGCAGGCCTTCCTAATTGACCTGGCCCAGGTATCCTGGATGAATACAGATCTCATTCCGTCAGTAGAGGATGCCTGGTTGTTCCTTAAAAGTAATTTCCTCTCAATCTTAAATAAACATGCCCCATTCAAAAAATACAGAACTAAGAACCGATATAGCCCCTGGTTCTCCTCAGACTTGACTGCCCTTGACCAGCACAAAAACATCCTGTGGCGTACAGCATTAGCATCAAATAGCCCCCGCGATATGCAACTTTTCAGGGAAGTTAGGAACCAATATACACAAGCAGTCAGGAAAGCAAAGGCTAACTTTTTCAAACAGAAATTTGCATCCTGTAGCACTAACTCCAAAAAGTTTTGGGACACTGTAAAGTCCATGGAGAATAAGAGCACTTCCTCCCAGCTGCCCACTGCACTGAGGCTAGGAAACACTATCACCACCGATAAATCTACAATAATCGAGAATTTCAACAAGCATTTTGCTACAGCTGGCCATGCTTTCCATCTGGCTACCACTACCCCGGCCACCAACTCTTCACCCTCTGCTGCAACTTGCCCATGCCCCCCCCGCTTCTCCTTCACATAAATTCAGACAGCTGATGTTTTGAAAGCGCTGCAAAATCTGGACCCCTACAAATCAGCTGGGCTAGACAATCTGGACCCTTTCTTTCTAAAACTAGCCGCCGAAATTGTCGCAACCCCTATTACTAGTCTGTTCAACCTCTCTTTCATAACGTCTGAGATCCCCAGAGATTGGAAAGCTGCCGCGGTCATCCCCCTCTTCAAAGGGGGTGACACTCTAGATCCAAACTGCTACAGACCTATATCCATCCTGCCTTGCCTTTCGAAAGTATTTGAAAGCCAAGTTAACAAACAGATCACCGACCATTTCGAATACCACCGTACCTTCTCCGCTATGCAATCCGGTTTCCGAGCTGGTCATGGGTGCACTTCAGCCACGCTCAAGGTCCTAAACGATATTATAACCGCGATTGATAATAGACAGTACTGTGCAGCCGTCTTCATCGACCTGGCCAAGGCTTTCGACTCTGTCAACCACCGCATTCTTATTGGCAGACTAAATAGCCTTGGTTTCTCAAATGACTGCCTCACCTGGTTCACCAACTACTTCTCAGATAGAGTTCAGTGTGTCAAATCGGAGGGCCTGTTGTCTGGACCTATGGCAGTCTCTATGGGGGTGCCACAGGGTTCAATTCTTGGGCCGACACTTTTCTCCGTGTATATCAATGATGTCGCTCTTGCTGCTGGTGACTCTCAGATCCACCTCTACGCAGACGACACCATTTTGTATACATCTGGCCCTTCATTGGACACTGTGTTAACAAACCTCAAAACGAGCTTCAATGCCATACAACACTCCTTCAGTAGCCTCCAACTGCTCTTAAACACTAGTAAAACTAAATGCATGCTTTTCAATCGAACGCTGCTGGCACCCGCCCACCCGACTAGAATCACCACTCTCGACGGGTCTGACCTAGAGTATGTGGACAACTACAAATACCTAGGTGTCTGGTTAGACTGTAAACTCAACTTCCAGACTCACATAAAGAATCTCCAATCCAAAGTTAAATCTAGAATCGGCTTCCTATTTCGCAACAAAGCCTCCTTCACTCATGCTGCCAAACATGCCCTCGTAAAACTGACTATCCTACCGATCCTTGACTTCGGCGATGTCATTTACAAAATAGCCTCCAACACTCTACTCAGCAAATTGGATGTAGTCTATCACAGTGCCATCCGTTTTGTCTCCAAAGCCCCATACACTACCCACCACTGTGACCTGTACGCTCTTGTTGGCTGGTCCTCACTACATGTTCGTCGTCAAACCCACTGGCTCCAGGCCATCTATAAATCACTGCTAGGCAAATCCCCGCCTTATCTTAGCTCATTGGTCACCATAGCAGCACCCACCCGTAGTCTGCGCTCCAGCAGGTATATCTCACTGGTCATTCCCAAAGCCAACACCTCCTTTGGCCGCCATTCCTTCCAGTTCTCTGCTGCCAATGACTGGAACGAATTGCAAAAATCTCTGAAGCTGGAGACTCTTATCTCCCTCAATAACTTTAAGCATCAGTTGTCAGAGCACCTTACCGATCACTGCACCTGTACACAGCCCATCTGAAATTAGCCCACCCAACTACCTCATCCCTATATTGTTATTTATTTTGCTCTTTTGCACCCCAGTATCTCTATTTGCACATAATCTCTTGCACATCTAGCATTCCAGTGTTAATACTATTGTAATTATTTTGCACTATAGCCTATTTATTGCCTTACCTCCATAACTTGCTACATTTGCACACACTGTATATATATTTTCTGTTGTATTTTTGACTTTATGTTTTTTACCCCATATGTAACTCTGTGTTGTTTTTATTGCACTGCTTTGCTTTATCTTGGCCAGGTCGCAGTTGTAAATGAGAACCTGTTCTCAACTGGCTTACCTGGTTAAATAAAGGTGAAATAAAAAAAATTACAAAATACAGTACATCCTTAATTTCACTCATACAGTACATCCTTCATTTCACTCATACAGTACATCGTTCATTTCACTCATACAGTACATTCTTTATTTCACTCATACAGTACATCCTTCATTTCACTCATACAGTAGTTCATACAGTACATCCTTTATTTCACTCATACAGTAGTTCATACAGCAATCCTTCATTTCACTCATACACTAGTTCATACAGTATATCCTTTATTTCACTCATACAGTACATCCTTTATTTCACTCATACAGTACATCCTTCATTTCACTCATACAGTAGCTCATACAGTACATCATTTTTTTCACTCATACAGTAGTTCATGCAGCAATCCTTCATTTCTCTCATACACTAGTTCATACAGTACATCCTTAATTTCACTCATACAGTACATCCTTCATTTCACTCATACAGTACATCTTTCATTTCACTCATACAGTACATCCTTTATTTCACTCATTCAGTACATCCTTTATTTCACCCATACACTAGTTCATAAAGTACATCCTTTATTTCGCTCATACAGTACATCCTTCATTTCACTCATACAGTACATCCTTCATTTCACTCATACAGTACATCCTTCATTTCACTCATACAGTACATCCTTAATTTCACTCATACAGTACATTCTTTATTTCATTCATACAGTACATCCTTAATTTCACTCATACTGTAGTTCATACAGTACATCCTTTATTTCACTCATACAGTACATCCTTTATTTCACTCATACACTAGTTCATACAGTACATCCTTTATTTCACTCATACAGTACATCCTTCATTTCACTCATACAGTAGTTCATACAGTACATCCTTTATTTCACTCATACAATAGTTCATGCAGCAATCCTTCATTTCACTCATACACTAGTTCATACAGTACATCCTTTATTTCACTCATACAGTACATCCTTTATTTCACTCATACAGTACATCCTTCATTTCACTCATACAGTAGTTCATACAGTACATCCTATATTTCACTCATACAGTACATCCTTCATTTCACTCATACAGTACATCCTTTATTTCACTCATACACTAGTTCATACAGTACATCCTTTATTTCGCTCATACAGTACATCCTTCATTTCACTCATACAGTACATCCTTTATTTCACTCATACAGTACATCCTTTATTTCACTCATACACTACTTCATACAGTACATCCTTTATTTCACTCATACAGTACATCCTTCATTTCACTCATACAGTACATCCTTCATTTCACTCATACAGTACATCCTTTATTTCACTCATACAGTACATCCTTTATTTCACTCATACAGTACATCCTTCATTTCACTCATACAGTAGTTCATACAGTACATCCTTTATTTCACTCATACAGTACATCCTTAATTTCACTCATACAGTACATCCTTCATTTCACTCATACAGTACATCCTTTATTTCACTCATTCAGTACATCCTTTATTTCACCCATACACTAGTTCATACAGTACATTCTTTATTTCGCTCATACAGTACATCCTTAATTTCACTCATACAGTACATCCCTCATTTCACTCATACAGTACATTCTTTATTTCACTCATACAGTACATCCTTCATTTCACTCATACAGTAGTTCATACAGTACATCCTTTATTTCACTTATACAGTAGTTCATACAGCAATCCTTCATTTCACTCATACACTAGTTCATACAGTATATCCTTTATTTCACTCATACAGTACATCCTTTATTTCACTCATACAGTACATCCTTCATTTCACTCATACAGTAGTTCATACAGTACATCATTTTTTTCACTCATACAGTAGTTCATGCAGCAATCCTTCATTACTCTCATACACTAGTTCATACAGTACATCCTTAATTTCACTCATACAGTACATCCTTCATTTCACTCATACAGTACATCCTTCATTTCACTCATACAGTACATCCTTTATTTCACTCATTCATGTCACGATCGTCTAAAGAAGCGGACCAAGGCGCAGCGTGTTGAGCGAACATGTTTACTTTATTAAATTAAAGCAACCACGAAAACCACAAAACAAATGACGATAGTGAAGTCCTCTGTGACACTGACAGAACAATGGAACAAAAACCCACCATAAGAGGACCAAGCAGCGTGTCAAGCGGCAACAGGACCCAGCTCCAAAGGTCTGGACATGGGAGGAGATTTTGGACGGAAAAGGGTCCTGGACTTGGGAGGAAATCCTGGAGGGGATGGATCGCCGTCCATGGAGCGAGACAGTGGAGAGGCGACGGAGAGAGGAACAACGGCGTCGGCAGGGCCATCGTCGGAGGGACGAGAGGCAACCCCAAAAAGTTTTTTGGGGGGGGGCACATGGCTTGGGCGGTTGGGCAGCAGGAGGCTGCCACAGGGAGATGTGGAGAGAAGGCTATCGGATTACGGGAGCCATTGGCGAGTAGAGGGAGGGAAGTTGTTGTGGCACGGCATGAGAGACTGAGGTGTGTAACCAGTCCGGTCCGGCCCGTTCCTGATCCCCAGTTAAGGCCAGTGGTGTGTGTTCCCGGTACGGACCGGCCTGTTTCTACTCCACGCACCAGGTCCACGATGTGCGTCGCCAGCCCAGCTCGGCCTGTTCCTACTCCACGCACCAGGTCCACGATGTACATTCCAGCTCCACGTATCGGCCGGGTTAGAGTGAGCATTGAGCCGAATGTCATGAAGCCGGCCCAACGCATCAGGCCACCAGTGCGTCTTCTCGGGCCGGCGTACATGGCACCAGCCTTACGCATGGTGTTCCCGGTTCGCCCACATAGGCCGGTGCGGGTTATTCCACCTCCCCGTACTGGTCGGGCGACGGGGAGCATCAACCCGGGTAAGGTTGGGCAGGCTCAGTGCTCAAGGGGGCCAGTAAGCCTGCACGGTCCGGTATTTCCGGCGCCACCTCCCCGCTCCAGCTCAGTACCACCAGTGCCTACACCACGCACCAAGCCTCCTGTGTGTTCCCCGAGTCCTGTGCGTCCTGTTGCTGCTCTCCGCACTAGGCGTTATGAGAGTCCCCAGGGTCCAGTATGCCCTGTTCCGGCTCTCCGCACTAGCCCTTATGTGCGTCCCCAGGGTCCAGCATACCCTGTTGCTTCTCCCCGCACTAGCCCTGAGATGCGTGTCCTCAGCCCGGTACCTCCAGTTCCGGCACCACGCACCAGGCCTACGGTGCGCCTCAGACGGCCAGAGTCTGCCGTCTGCCCAACGGGGCCTGAACTGCCCGTCTGCCCAAAGGCGCTTAAGCCGCCCGTCTGCCATGAGCCGGAGCCGTCCGCCAGACCGGAGCCGCTAGAGCCTTCCTCCAGACAGGATCAGCCAGAGCCTTCCGCCAGCCATGAGCAGCCAGATCCGTCAGCCAGCCATGAGCAGCCAGATCCGTCAGCCAGCCATGAGCAGCCAGATCCGTCAGCCAGCCATGAGCAGCCAGATCCGTCAGCCAGCCATGAGCAGCCAGATCCGTCAGCCAGCCATGAGCAGCCAGATCCGTCGGCCAGCCATGAGCAGCCAGATCCGTCGGCCAGCCATGAGCAGCCAGATCCGTCGGCCAGCCATGAGCAGCCAGATCCGTCGGCCAGCCATGAGCAGCCAGATCCGTCGGCCAGCCATGAGCAGCCAGATCCGTCGGCCAGCCATGAGCAGCCAGATCCGTCAGCCAGCCATGAGCAGCCAGATCCGTCAGCCAGCCATGAGCAGCCAGATCCTTCAGCCAGCCATGAGCCGTCCAGCCAGGATCCGCCAGAGCCGTCCAGCCAGGACCCGCCAGAGCCAGCCAGCCAGGATCCGCCAGTGAGTCCGGTGCTGTCCCTTAGCCCGGTGCTGCCCCTTATCCTGGTGCTGCCCCTTAGTCCGGTACTGCCCCTTAGTCCGGTGCTGCCCCTTAGTCCGGTGCTGCCCGTTAGTCCGGTGCCGCCCCTTAATCCAGTGGGGTTTAGTTGGGGGGTGGTCATGTGGAGGAGGCTACGGAAGCGGATAGTGACTAAGGTGGGGTGGGGACCACGACCAGGGCCAGAACCGCCACCGTGGACAGACGCCCACCCAGACCCTCCCCTAGACTGTATGCTGGTGCGCCCGGAGTGCGCACCTTTAGGGGGGGGTACTGTGACACTCTGGCTCCGGGACGTTTGTATTTGAGCCAGGGTGTATTTTGTGTTGTTGGGTTTTGGTTTGGTTATGTTGGGCATTTGGGTGTATTTCTATGTTTGCATTTCTGGTGGTTGTATTTCTAGGTTTGGTCGATGACTCCCAATCGGAGGTAACGAGTGTCAGCTGTCGGCTCGTTATCTCTGATTGGGAGCCATATTTATTCTGTATGTTTTCCTGTGGGTATTGTGGGTTTTTGTTCCTGTGTAGTCTTTGTCACTGTTGGACTTCACTTTCGTCATTTGTTGTTTTTCGTGGTTGCTTTATTTAATAAGGTCATCATGTTCACTCGCAACGCTGCGTATTGGTCCGCTTCCTCAGACGATTGTGACAATGCAGTACATCCTTTATTTCACCCATACACTAGTTCATACAGTACATCCTTTATTTCGCTCATACAGTACATCCTTCATTTCACTCATACAGTACATCCTTCATTTCACTCATACAGTACATCCTTCATTTCACTCATACAGTACATCCTTTATTTCACTCATACAGTACATTCTTTATTTCATTCATGCAGTACATCCTTAATTTCATTCATACTGTAGTTCATACAGTACATCCTTTATTTCACTCATACAGTAGTTCATACAGCAATCCTTCATTTCACTCATACACTAGTTCATACAGTACATCCTTTATTTCACTCATACAGTACATCCTTTATTTCACTCATACACTAGTTCATACAGTACATTCTTTATTTCGCTCATACAGTACATCCTTAATTTCACTCATACAGTACATCCCTCATTTCACTCATACAGTACATTCTTTATTTCACTCATACAGTACATCCTTCATTTCACTCATACAGTAGTTCATACAGTACATCCTTTATTTCACTTATACAGTAGTTCATACAGCAATCCTTCATTTCACTCATACACTAGTTCATACAATATATCCTTTATTTCACTCATACAGTACATCCTTTATTTCACTCATACAGTACATCCTTCATTTCACTCATACAGTAGTTCATACAGTACATCCTTTTTTTCACTCATACAGTAGTTCATGCAGCAATCCTTCATTACTCTCATACACTAGTTCATAGAGTACATCCTTAATTTCACTCATACAGTACATCCTTCATTTTACTCATACAGTACATCCTTCATTTCACTCATACAGTACATCCTTTATTTCACTCATTCAGTACATCCTTTATTTCACCCATACACTAGTTCATACAGTACATCCTTTATTTCGCTCATACAGTACATCCTTCATTTCGCTCATACAGTACATCCTTCATTTCACTCATACAGTACATCCTTCATTTCACTCATACAGTACATCCTTTATTTCACTCATACAGTACATTCTTTGTTTCATTCATGCAGTACATCCTTTATTTCACTCATACTGTAGTTCATACAGTACATCCTTTATTTCACTCATACAGTAGTTCATACAGCAATCCTTCATTTCACTCATACACTAGTTCATACAGTACATCCTTTATTTCACTCATACAGTACATCCTTTATTTCACTCATACACTAGTTCATACAGTACATCCTTTATTTCACTCATACAGTACATCCTTCATTTCATTCATACAGTACATCCTTCATTTCACTCATACAGTAGTTCATACAGTACATCCTTTATTTCACTCATACAGTAGTTCATGCAGCAATCCTTCATTTCACTCATACACTAGTTCATACAGTACATCCTTTATTTCACTCATACAGTACATCCTTTATTTCACTCATACAGTACATCCTTCATTTCACTCATACAGTAGTTCATACAGTACATCCTATATTTCACTCATACAGTACATCCTTCATTTCACTCATACAGTACATCCTTTATTTCACTCATACACTAGTTCATACAGTACATCCTTTATTTCGCTCATACAGTACATCCTTCATTTCACTCATACAGTACATCCTTTATTTCACTCATACAGTACATCCTTTATTTCACTCATACACTAGTTCATACAGTACATCCTTTATTTCACTCATACAGTACATCCTTCATTTCACTCATACAGTACATCCTTCATTTCACTCATACAGTACATCCTTTATTTCACTCATACACTAGTTCATACAGTACATCCTTTATTTCACTCATACAGTACATCCTTCATTTCACTCATACAGTACATCCTTCATTTCACTCATACAGTGCATCCTTCATTTCACTCATACAGTACATCCTTTATTTCACTCATACAGTACATCCTTTATTTCACTCATACACTAGTTCATACAGTACATCCTTTATTTCACTCATACAGTACATCCTTCATTTCACTCATACAGTACATCCTTCATTTCACTCATACAGTACATCCTTTATTTCACTCATACAGTACATCCTTTATTTCACCCATACACTAGTTCATACAGTACATCCTTTATTTCGCTCATACAGTACATCCTTCATTTCACTCATACAGTACATCCTTCATTTCACTCATACAGTACATCCTTCATTTCACTCATACAGTACATCCTTTATTTCACTCATACAGTACATTCTTTATTTCATTCATACAGTACATCCTTAATTTCACACATACTGTAGTTCATACAGTACATCCTTCATTTCACTCATACAGTAGTTCATACAGTACATCCTTTATTTCACTCATACAGTACATCCTTAATTTCATTCATACAGTACATCCTTCATTTCACTCATACAGTACATCCTTTATTTCACTCATACAGTACATCCTTCATTTCACTCATACAGTAGTTCATACAGTACATCCTTTATTTCACTCATACAGTACATCCTTAATTTCACTCATACAGTACATCCTTCATTTCACTCATACAGTACATCCTTTATTTCACTCATTCAGTACATCCTTTATTTCACCCATACACTAGTTCATACAGTACATTCTTTATTTCGTTCATACAGTACATCCTTAATTTCACTCATACAGTACATCCCTCATTTTACTCATACAGTACATTCTTTATTTCACTCATACAGTACATCCTTCATTTCACTCATACAGTAGTTCATACAGTACATCCTTTATTTCACTTATACAGTAGTTCATACAGCAATCCTTCATTTCACTCATACACTAGTTCATACAGTATATCCTTTATTTCACTCATACAGTACATCCTTTATTTCACTCATACAGTACATCCTTCATTTCACTCATACAGTAGTTCATACAGTACATCATTTTTTTCACTCATACAGTAGTTCATGCAGCAATCCTTCATTACTCTCATACACTAGTTCATACAGTACATCCTTAATGTCACTCATACAGTACATCCTTCATTTCACTCATACAGTACATCCTTCATTTCACTCATACAGTACATCCTTTATTTCACTCATTCAGTACATCCTTTATTTCACCCATACACTAGTTCATACAGTACATCCTTTATTTCGCTCATACAGTACATCCTTCATTTCGCTCATACAGTACATCCTTCATTTCACTCATACAGTACATCCTTCATTTCACTCATACAGTACATCCTTTATTTCACTCATACAGTACATTCTTTATTTCATTCATGCAGTACATCCTTAATTTCATTCATACTGTAGTTCATACAGCAATCCTTCATTTCACTCATACACTAGTTCATACAGTACATCCTTTATTTCACTCATACAGTACATCCTTTATTTCACTCATACACTAGTTCATACAGTACATTCTTTATTTCGCTCATACAGTACATCCTTAATTTCACTCATATAGTACATCCCTCATTTCACTCATACAGTACATTCTTTATTTCACTCATACAGTACATCCTTCATTTCACTCATACAGTAGTTCATACAGTACATCCTTTATTTCACTTATACAGTAGTTCATACAGCAATCCTTCATTTCACTCATACACTAGTTCATACAATATATCCTTTATTTCACTCATACAGTACATCCTTTATTTCACTCATACAGTACATCCTTCATTTCACTCATACAGTAGTTCATACAGTACATCCTTTTTTTCACTCATACAGTAGTTCATGCAGCAATCCTTCATTACTCTCATACACTAGTTCATAGAGTACATCCTTAATTTCACTCATACAGTACATCCTTCATTTCACTCATACAGTACATCCTTCATTTCACTCATACAGTACATCCTTTATTTCACTCATTCAGTACATCCTTTATTTCACCCATACACTAGTTCATACAGTACATCCTTTATTTCGCTCATACAGTACATCCTTCATTTCGCTCATACAGTACATCCTTCATTTCACTCATACAGTACATCCTTCATTTCACTCATACAGTACATCCTTTATTTCACTCATACAGTACATTCTTTGTTTCATTCATGCAGTACATCCTTAATTTCACTCATACTGTAGTTCATACAGTACATCCTTTATTTCACTCATACAGTAGTTCATACAGCAATCCTTCATTTCACTCATACACTAGTTCATACAGTACATCCTTTATTTCACTCATACAGTACATCCTTTATTTCACTCATACACTAGTTCATACAGTACATCCTTTATTTCACTCATACAGTACATCCTTCATTTCATTCATACAGTACATCCTTCATTTCACTCATACAGTAGTTCATACAGTACATCCTTTATTTCACTCATACAGTAGTTCATGCAGCAATCCTTCATTTCACTCATACACTAGTTCATACAGTACATCCTTTATTTCACTCATACAGTACATCCTTTATTTCACTCATACAGTACATCCTTCATTTCACTCATACAGTAGTTCATACAGTACATCCTATATTTCACTCATACAGTACATCCTTCATTTCACTCATACAGTACATCCTTTATTTCACTCATACACTAGTTCATACAGTACATCCTTTATTTCGCTCATACAGTACATCCTTCATTTCACTCATACAGTACATCCTTTATTTCACTCATACAGTACATCCTTTATTTCACTCATACACTAGTTCATACAGTACATCCTTTATTTCACTCATACAGTACATCCTTCATTTCACTCATACAGTACATCCTTCATTTCACTCATACAGTACATCCTTAATTTCACTCATATAGTACATCCCTCATTTCACTCATACAGTACATTCTTTATTTCACTCATACAGTACATCCTTCATTTCACTCATACAGTAGTTCATACAGTACATCCTTTATTTCACTTATACAGTAGTTCATACAGCAATCCTTCATTTCACTCATACACTAGTTCATACAATATATCCTTTATTTCACTCATACAGTACATCCTTTATTTCACTCATACAGTACATCCTTCATTTCACTCATACAGTAGTTCATACAGTACATCCTTTTTTTCACTCATACAGTAGTTCATGCAGCAATCCTTCATTACTCTCATACACTAGTTCATAGAGTACATCCTTAATTTCACTCATACAGTACATCCTTCATTTCACTCATACAGTACATCCTTCATTTCACTCATACAGTACATCCTTTATTTCACTCATTCAGTACATCCTTTATTTCACCCATACACTAGTTCATACAGTACATCCTTTATTTCGCTCATACAGTACATCCTTCATTTCGCTCATACAGTACATCCTTCATTTCACTCATACAGTACATCCTTCATTTCACTCATACAGTACATCCTTTATTTCACTCATACAGTACATTCTTTGTTTCATTCATGCAGTACATCCTTAATTTCACTCATACTGTAGTTCATACAGTACATCCTTTATTTCACTCATACAGTAGTTCATACAGCAATCCTTCATTTCACTCATACACTAGTTCATACAGTACATCCTTTATTTCACTCATACAGTACATCCTTTATTTCACTCATACACTAGTTCATACAGTACATCCTTTATTTCACTCATACAGTACATCCTTCATTTCATTCATACAGTACATCCTTAATTTCACTCATACAGTAGTTCATACAGTACATCCTTTATTTCACTCATACAGTAGTTCATGCAGCAATCCTTCATTTCACTCATACACTAGTTCATACAGTACATCCTTTATTTCACTCATACAGTACATCCTTTATTTCACTCATACAGTACATCCTTCATTTCACTCATACAGTAGTTCATACAGTACATCCTATATTTCACTCATACAGTACATCCTTCATTTCACTCATACAGTACATCCTTTATTTCACTCATACACTAGTTCATACAGTACATCCTTTATTTCGCTCATACAGTACATCCTTCATTTCACTCATACAGTACATCCTTTATTTCACTCATACAGTACATCCTTTATTTCACTCATACACTAGTTCATACAGTACATCCTTTATTTCACTCATACAGTACATCCTTCATTTCACTCATACAGTACATCCTTCATTTCACTCATACAGTACATCCTTTATTTCACTCATACACTAGTTCATACAGTACATCCTTTATTTCACTCATACAGTACATCCTTCATTTCACTCATACAGTACATCCTTAATTTCACTCATACAGTGCATCCTTCATTTCACTCATACAGTACATCCTTTATTTCACTCATACAGTACATCCTTTATTTCACTCATACACTAGTTCATACAGTACATCCTTTATTTCACTCATACAGTACATCCTTCATTTCACTCATACAGTACATCCTTAATTTCACTCATACAGTACATCCTTTATTTCACTCATACAGTACATCCTTTATTTCACCCATACACTAGTTCATACAGTACATCCTTTATTTCGCTCATACAGTACATCCTTCATTTCACTCATACAGTACATCCTTCATTTCACTCATACAGTACATCCTTCATTTCACTCATACAGTACATCCTTCATTTCACTCATACAGTACATTCTTTATTTCATTCATACAGTACATCCTTAATTTCACACATACTGTAGTTCATACAGTACATCCTTTTTTTCACTCATACACTAGTTCATACAGTACATCCTTTATTTCACTCATACAGTACATCCTTTATTTCACTCATACAGTACATCCTTCATTTCACTCATACAGTAGTTCATACAGTACATCCTATATTTCATTCATACAGTACATCCTTCATTTCACTCATACAGTACATCCTTTATTTCACTCATACACTAGTTCATACAGTACATCCTTTATTTCGCTCATACAGTACATCCTTCATTTCACTCATACAGTACATCCTTCATTTCACTCATACAGTACATCCTTCATTTCACTCATACAGTACATCCTTTATTTCACTCATACAGTACATCCTTTATTTCACTCATACACTAGTTCATACAGTACATCCTTTATTTCACTCATACAGTACATCCTTCATTTCACTCATACAGTACATCCTTCATTTCACTCATAAAGTACATCCTTTATTTCACTCATACACTAGTTCATACAGTACATCCTTTATTTCACTCATACAGTACATCCTTCATTTCACTCATACAGTACATCCTTAATTTCACTCATACAGTAGTTCATACAGTACATCCTTTATTTCACTCATACAGTAGTTCATGCAGCAATCCTTCATTTCACTCATACACTAGTTCATACAGTACATCCTTTATTTCACTCATACAGTACATCCTTTATTTCACTCATACAGTACATCCTTCATTTCACTCATACAGTAGTTCATACAGTACATCCTATATTTCACTCTCACAGTACATCCTTGATTTCACTCATACAGTACATCCTTTATTTCACTCATACACTAGTTCATACAGCACATCCTTTATTTCGCTCATACAGTACATCCTTCGTTTCACTCATACAGTACATCCTCATTTCACTCATACAGTACATCCTTCATTTCACTCATACAGTACATCCTTTATTTCACTCATACAGTACATCCTTTATTTCACTCATACACTAGTTCATACAGTACATCCTTTATTTCACTCATACAGTACATCCTTCATTTCACTCATACAGTACATCCTTCATTTCACTCATACAGTACATCCTTTATTTCACTCATACAGTACATCCTTTATTTCACTCATACAGTACATCCTTCATTTCACTCATACAGTAGATCATACAGTACATCCTTTATTTCACTCATACAGTACATCCTTAATTTCACTCATACAGTAGTTCATACAGTACATCCTATATTTCACTCTCACAGTACATCCTTGATTTCACTCATACAGTACATCCTTTATTTCACTCATACACTAGTTCATACAGCACATCCTTTATTTCGCTCATACAGTACATCCTTCGTTTCACTCATACAGTACATCCTCATTTCACTCATACAGTACATCCTTCATTTCACTCATACAGTACATCCTTTATTTCACTCATACAGTACATCCTTTATTTCACTCATACACTAGTTCATACAGTACATCCTTTATTTCACTCATACAGTACATCCTTCATTTCACTCATACAGTACATCCTTCATTTCACTCATACAGTACATCCTTTATTTCACTCATACAGTACATCCTTTATTTCACTCATACAGTACATCCTTCATTTCACTCATACAGTAGATCATACAGTACATCCTTTATTTCACTCATACAGTACATCCTTAATTTCACTCATACAGTACATCCTTAATTTCACTCATACAGTACATCCTTTATTTCACTCATTCAGTACATCCTTTATTTCACCCATACACTACTTCATACAGTACATTCTTTATTTCGCTCATACAGCTTAATACTGCTTAATACCCCAGCCATCCTACAATCCAAACTAGATGCCCTCAACCTCACGCAAATTATCAACGAACCTACCAGGTACAACCCTAAATCCGTAAACATGGGTACCCTCATAGATATCATCCTGACTAACATACCCTCTAAATACACCTCAGCTGTCTTCAACCAGGATCTCAGCGATCACTGCCTTATTGCTTGCGTCCGTAACGGGTCCGCGGTCAAACGACCACCCCTCATCACTGTCAAACGCTCCGTAAAACACTTTAGCGAGCAGGCCTTCCTAATTGACCTGGCCCAGGTATCCTGGATGAATATAGATCTCATTCCGTCAGTAGAGGATGCCTGGTTGTTCCTTAAAAGTAATTTCCTCTCAATCTTAAATAAACATGCCCCATTCAAAAAATACAGAACTAAGAACCGATATAGCCCCTGGTTCTCCTCAGACTTGACTGCCCTTGACCAGCACAAAAACATCCTGTGGCGTACAGCATTAGCATCAAATAGCCCCCGCGATATGCAACTTTTCAGGGAAGTTAGGAACCAATATACACAAGCAGTCAGGAAAGCAAAGGCTAACTTTTTCAAACAGAAATTTGCATCCTGTAGCACTAACTCCAAAAAGTTTTGGGACACTGTAAAGTCCATGGAGAATAAGAGCACTTCCTCCCAGCTGCCCACTGCACTGAGGCTAGGAAACACTATCACCACCGATAAATCTACAATAATCGAGAATTTCAACAAGCATTTTGCTACAGCTGGCCATGCTTTCCATCTGGCTACCACTACCCCGGCCACCAACTCTTCACCCTCTGCTGCAACTTGCCCATGCCCCCCCCGCTTCTCCTTCACATAAATTCAGACAGCTGATGTTTTGAAAGCGCTGCAAAATCTGGACCCCTACAAATCAGCTGGGCTAGACAATCTGGACCCTTTCTTTCTAAAACTAGCCGCCGAAATTGTCGCAACCCCTATTACTAGTCTGTTCAACCTCTCTTTCATAACGTCTGAGATCCCCAGAGATTGGAAAGCTGCCGCGGTCATCCCCCTCTTCAAAGGGGGTGACACTCTAGATCCAAACTGCTACAGACCTATATCCATCCTGCCTTGCCTTTCGAAAGTATTTGAAAGCCAAGTTAACAAACAGATCACCGACCATTTCGAATACCACCGTACCTTCTCCGCTATGCAATCCGGTTTCCGAGCTGGTCATGGGTGCACTTCAGCCACGCTCAAGGTCCTAAACGATATTATAACCGCGATTGATAATAGACAGTACTGTGCAGCCGTCTTCATCGACCTGGCCAAGGCTTTCGACTCTGTCAACCACCGCATTCTTATTGGCAGACTAAATAGCCTTGGTTTCTCAAATGACTGCCTCGCCTGGTTCACCAACTACTTCTCAGATAGAGTTCAGTGTGTCAAATCGGAGGGCCTGTTGTCTGGACCTATGGCAGTCTCTATGGGGGTGCCACAGGGTTCAATTCTTGGGCCGACACTTTTCTCCGTGTATATCAATGATGTCGCTCTTGCTGCTGGTGACTCTCAGATCCACCTCTACGCAGACGACACCATTTTGTATACATCTGGCCCTTCATTGGACACTGTGTTAACAAACCTCAAAACGAGCTTCAATGCCATACAACACTCCTTCAGTAGCCTCCAACTGCTCTTAAACACTAGTAAAACTAAATGCATGCTTTTCAATCGAACGCTGCTGGCACCCGCCCACCCGACTAGAATCACCACTCTCGACGGGTCTGACCTAGAGTATGTGGACAACTACAAATACCTAGGTGTCTGGTTAGACTGTAAACTCAACTTCCAGACTCACATAAAGAATCTCCAATCCAAAGTTAAATCTAGAATCGGCTTCCTATTTCGCAACAAAGCCTCCTTCACTCATGCTGCCAAACATGCCCTCGTAAAACTGACTATCCTACCGATCCTTGACTTCGGCGATGTCATTTACAAAATAGCCTCCAACACTCTACTCAGCAAATTGGATGTAGTCTATCACAGTGCCATCCGTTTTGTCTCCAAAGCCCCATACACTACCCACCACTGTGACCTGTACGCTCTTGTTGGCTGGTCCTCACTACATGTTCGTCGTCAAACCCACTGGCTCCAGGCCATCTATAAATCACTGCTAGGCAAATCCCCGCCTTATCTTAGCTCATTGGTCACCATAGCAGCACCCACCCGTAGTCTGCGCTCCAGCAGGTATATCTCACTGGTCATTCCCAAAGCCAACACCTCCTTTGGCCGCCATTCCTTCCAGTTCTCTGCTGCCAATGACTGGAACGAATTGCAAAAATCTCTGAAGCTGGAGACTCTTATCTCCCTCAATAACTTTAAGCATCAGTTGTCAGAGCACCTTACCGATCACTGCACCTGTACACAGCCCATCTGAAATTAGCCCACCCAACTACCTCATCCCTATATTGTTATTTATTTTGCTATTTTGCACCCCAGTATCTCTATTTGCACATAATCTCTTGCACATCTAGCATTCCAGTGTTAATACTATTGTAATTATTTTGCACTATAGCCTATTTATTGCCTTACCTCCATAACTTGCTACATTTGCACACACTGTATATATATTTTCTGTTGTATTTTTGACTTTATGTTTTTTACCCCATATGTAACTCTGTGTTGTTTTTATTGCACTGCTTTGCTTTATCTTGGCCAGGTCGCAGTTGTAAATGAGAACCTGTTCTCAACTGGCTTACCTGGTTAAATAAAGGTGAAATAAAAAAAATTACAAAATACAGTACATCCTTAATTTCACTCATACAGTACATCCTTCATTTCACTCATACAGTACATCGTTCATTTCACTCATACAGTACATTCTTTATTTCACTCATACAGTACATCCTTCATTTCACTCATACAGTAGTTCATACAGTACATCCTTTATTTCACTCATACAGTAGTTCATACAGCAATCCTTCATTTCACTCATACACTAGTTCATACAGTATATCCTTTATTTCACTCATACAGTACATCCTTTATTTCACTCATACAGTACATCCTTCATTTCACTCATACAGTAGCTCATACAGTACATCATTTTTTTCACTCATACAGTAGTTCATGCAGCAATCCTTCATTTCTCTCATACACTAGTTCATACAGTACATCCTTAATTTCACTCATACAGTACATCCTTCATTTCACTCATACAGTACATCTTTCATTTCACTCATACAGTACATCCTTTATTTCACTCATTCAGTACATCCTTTATTTCACCCATACACTAGTTCATAAAGTACATCCTTTATTTCGCTCATACAGTACATCCTTCATTTCACTCATACAGTACATCCTTCATTTCACTCATACAGTACATCCTTCATTTCACTCATACAGTACATCCTTAATTTCACTCATACAGTACATTCTTTATTTCATTCATACAGTACATCCTTAATTTCACTCATACTGTAGTTCATACAGTACATCCTTTATTTCACTCATACAGTACATCCTTTATTTCACTCATACACTAGTTCATACAGTACATCCTTTATTTCACTCATACAGTACATCCTTCATTTCACTCATACAGTAGTTCATACAGTACATCCTTTATTTCACTCATACAATAGTTCATGCAGCAATCCTTCATTTCACTCATACACTAGTTCATACAGTACATCCTTTATTTCACTCATACAGTACATCCTTTATTTCACTCATACAGTACATCCTTCATTTCACTCATACAGTAGTTCATACAGTACATCCTATATTTCACTCATACAGTACATCCTTCATTTCACTCATACAGTACATCCTTTATTTCACTCATACACTAGTTCATACAGTACATCCTTTATTTCGCTCATACAGTACATCCTTCATTTCACTCATACAGTACATCCTTTATTTCACTCATACAGTACATCCTTTATTTCACTCATACACTACTTCATACAGTACATCCTTTATTTCACTCATACAGTACATCCTTCATTTCACTCATACAGTACATCCTTCATTTCACTCATACAGTACATCCTTTATTTCACTCATACAGTACATCCTTTATTTCACTCATACAGTACATCCTTCATTTCACTCATACAGTAGTTCATACAGTACATCCTTTATTTCACTCATACAGTACATCCTTAATTTCACTCATACAGTACATCCTTCATTTCACTCATACAGTACATCCTTTATTTCACTCATTCAGTACATCCTTTATTTCACCCATACACTAGTTCATACAGTACATTCTTTATTTCGCTCATACAGTACATCCTTAATTTCACTCATACAGTACATCCTTCATTTCACTCATACAGTACATCCTTCATTTCACTCATACAGTACATCTTTTATTTCACTCATACAGTACATCCTTCATTTCACTCATACAGTAGTTCATACAGTACATCCTTTATTTCACTCATGCAGTAGTTCATACAGCAATCCTTCATTTCACTCATACACTAGTTCATACAGTACATCCTTTATTTCACTCATACAGTACATCCTTTATTTCACTCATACAGTACATCCTTCATTTCACTCATACAGTAGTTCATACAGTACATCATTAATTTCACTCATACAGTACATCATTAATTTCACTCATACAGTACATCCTTCATTTCACTCATACAGTACATCCTTTATTTCACTCATTCAGTACATCCTTTATTTCACCCATACACTAGTTCATACAGTACATTCTTTATTTCGCTCATACAGTACATCCTTAATTTCACTCATACAGTACATCCTTCATTTCACTCATACAGTACATCCTTCATTTCACTCATACAGTACATTCTTTATTTCACTCATACAGTACATCCTTCATTTCACTCATACAGTAGTTCATACAGTACATCCTTTTTTTCACTCATACAGTAGTTCATGCAGCAATCCTTCATTTCTCTCATACACTAGTTCATACAGTACATCCTTAATTTCACTCATACAGTACATCCTTCATTTCACTCATACAGTACATCCTTCATTTCACTCATACAGTACATCCTTTATTTCACTCATACACTAGTTCATACAGTACATCCTTTATTTCACTCATACAGTACATCCTTCATTTCACTCATACAGTACATCCTTCATTTCACTCAGACAGTAGTTCATACAGTACATCCTTTATTTCACTCATACAGTAGTTCATGCAGCAATCCTTCATTTCACTCATACACTAGTTCATACAGTACATCCTTTATTTCACTCATACAGTACATCCTTCATTTCACTCATACAGTAGTTCATACAGTACATCCTATATTTCACTCATACAGTACATCCTTCATTTCACTCATACAGTACATCCTTTATTTCACTCATACACTAGTTCATACAGTACATCCTTTATTTCGCTCATACAGTACATCCTTCATTTCACTCATACAGTACATCCTTCATTTCACTCATACAGTACATCCTTAATTTCACTCATACAGTACATCCTTTATTTCACTCATACAGTACATCCTTTATTTCACTCATACACTAGTTCATACAGTACATCCTTTATTTCACTCATACAGTACATCCTTCATTTCACTCATACAGTACATCCTTCATTTCACTCATACAGTACATCCTTTATTTCACTCATACAGTACATCCTTTATTTCACTCATACAGTACATCCTTAATTTCACTCATACAGTAGTTCGTACAGTACATCCTTTCTTTCACTCATACAGTACATCCTTAATTTCACTCATACACTACATCCTTCATTTCACTCATACAGTACATCCTTTATTTCACTCATTCAGTACATCCTTTATTTCACCCATACACTAGTTCATACAGTACATTCTTTATTTCGCTCATACAGTACATCCTTAATTTCACTCATACAGTACATCCTTCATTTCACTCATACAGTACATCCTTCATTTCACTCATACAGTACATTTTTATTTCACTCATACAGTACATCCTTAATTTCACTCATACAGTAGTTCATACAGTACATCCTTTATTTCACTCATACAGTAGTTCATACAGCAATCCTTCATTTCACTCATACACTAGTCCATACAGTACATCCTTTATTTCACTCATACAGTACATCCTTTATTTCACTCATACAGTACATCCTTCATTTCACTCATACAGTATTTCATACAGTACATCCTTTTTTTCACTCATACAGTAGTTCATGCAGCAATCCTTCATTTCACTCATATACTAGTTCATACAGTACATCCTTAATTTCACTCATACAGTACATCCTTAATTTCACTCATACCGTACATCCTTCATTTCACTCATACAGTACATCCTTTATTTCACTCATTCAGTACATCCTTTATTTCACCCATACACTAGTTCATACAGTACATCCTTTATTTCACTCATACAGTACATCCTTAATTTCACTCATACAGTACATCCTTCATTTCACTCATACAGTACATCCTTTATTTCACTCATTCAGTACATCCTTTATTTCACCCATACACTAGTTCATACAGTACATTCTTTATTTCGCTCATACAGTACATCCTTAATTTCACTCATACAGTACATCCTTCATTTCACTCATACAGTACATCCTTCATTTCACTCATACAGTACATTCTTTATTTCACTCATACAGTACATCCTTCATTTCACTCATACAGTAGTTCATACAGTACATCCTTTATTTCACTCATACAGTAGTTCATACAGCAATCCTTCATTTCACTCATACACTAGTTCATACAGTACATCCTTTATTTCACTCATACAGTACATCCTTAATTTCACTCATACAGTACATCCTTCATTTCACTCATACAGTAGTTCATACATTACATCCTTTATTTCACTCATACAGTACATCCTTCATTTCACTCATACAGTACATCCTTCATTTCACTCATACAGTAGTTCATACATTACATCCTTTATTTCACTCATACAGTACATCCTTCATTTCACTCATACAGTACATCCTTCATTTCACTCATACAGTAGTTCATACAGTACATCCTTTATTTCACTCATACAGTACATCCTTCATTTCACTCATACAGTACATCCTTCATTTCACTCATACAGTAGTTCATACATTACATCCTTTATTTCACTCATACAGTACATCCTTCATTTCACTCATCCAGTACATCCTTCATTTCACTCATACAGTAGTTCATACAGTACATCCTTTATTTCACTCATACAGTACATCCTTCATTTCACTCATCTCTTCTCTCTCTCTACTCCTCTTCTTATCCCACTCCTCTCTTCTCTCTCTCCTCTCCTCATCCCACCCCTCTCTTCTCTCTCTCCACTCCTCTTCTTATCCCACCCCTCTCTTCTCGCTCTTCTCTCCTCTTCTTATCCCACCCCTCTCTTCTCTCTCCACTCCTCTTCTTATCCCACCCCTCTCATCTCGCTCTTCTCTCCTCTTCTTATCCCACCCCTCTCTTCTCGCTCTTCTCTACTCTTCTTTTCCCACCCCTCTCTTCTCTCTCTCCACTCCTCTTCTTATCCCACCCCTCTCTTCTCTCTCTCCACTCCTCTTCTTATCCCACCCCTCTCTTCTCTCTCTCCACTCCTTCTTATCCCACCCCTCTCTTCTCTCTCTCCTCTCCTCTTCTTATCCCACCCCTCTCTTCTCTCCTCCTCTCCTCTTCTTATCCCACCCCTCTCTTCTCTCTCTCCTCTCCTCTTCTTATCCCACCCCTCTCTTCTCTCTCTCCACTCCTTCTTATCCCACCCCTCTCTTCTCTCCTCCTCTCAGGTCTCTGGAGTTGTTCTTTGCTACCAACCAGGGGACGTGGGGCGGAGAGCACCTCAACAACAAATCTCCCCGTCTCTGTCGCAAGTTCTCCTCTCCTCCTCTTACCATCCCCTCCTCCCCTGTCCACTGCCGCAAACTCTCCCTCTCCTCCCGCAAACTTTCCCTCTCCTCCAAGGCAGGAGTCCTAGACCTCTCCACCCCTTCCTCCTCTGCTGCTAATTCCCCCACTTCCACCCACCCTCCCTCCATCTCCTCCCCCCCTCCCACCTCAACCCGGGCTCCGTCAGGATTCTCCCCCTCCCACCTCCACCCGGGCTCCGTCAGGGTTCTCCTCCCCCCCTCCCACCTCCACCCGGGCTCCGTCAGGGTTCTCCTCCCCCCTCCCACCTCCACCCGGGCTCCGTCAGGGTTCTCCTCCCCCCCTCCCACCTCCACCTGGGCTCCATCAGGGTTCAACCCCCCCCCCTCCCACCTCTACTCGGGCTCCCAGCATACCAACAATCCCGGGGGTCTCCAACTCCCCTCCCACCACCTCTCTGGACCGCCCTCCCGGTTCACCAGAACCTGCACCCCCCCCAACGCTGGAAGAGGGAGGAGACATGCCGCGCATCGAAGCCTTCTGTGGGAAACTCAGACGCAGCATCCGCAGGGGTAGGCTGGCACACACACACATGCAGGAATACACACACAAACATACACACACACACGCAGGAACACACACACAAACACACACAAAGAAACACACACTTACTGTGCATTTTAATTAACAGCTGTTCTGGAGACCGTTTCTCTGGAGAAGTTCCTCCCAGAGTCTAACCCCCAAGTCAGTCGAGGACCGAGTCCCCCTGACAGAGTCCCCCTATCGCTCCCCCTCTACACACCGACACATGCGATACAGACAGTCTGGAGGTTCCACGGGGGAGAACAATCGTGGTACGATGTCACCAGCCTCAGCCTATGCTATTGCCACGGCAGCCGCCGGACACAGCAGTTCCCAGGGTAAAAGACAACATCAACACCTGGTAAATACCTGTACCGTAAATCTCCTTTTCTGACTCTCGCTTTCTCCTTCTCCTTCTCTCTCTCTCGATCTTGCTCTCTCTCTCTCTCTCTCTACCTCCTTCTCTTAGGTTTCAATAATAGTGAAAGGACCTGTGACAAGGAGTTTATCATCCGTAGAGCAGCTACCAACAGAGTCCTCAATGTATGGCGTCACTGGGTCTCCAAGCACTCACAGGTCTGAACCACACACACACACACACTGCCTACCCCCTGCTGTCCTCTGTCAGACCTGCTCTGTGCTTGTCTGTGCTTGTGTCACCCTGCTCCCCAGGGGCCTCCTGGTGTCCTGGCCTCTGGAGTAGAGATGACAGGACTGTAGTAGACATGACTGTAGTAGACAGGACTGTAGTAGACAGGACTGAAGTAGACAGGACTGTAGTTGACATGACCGTAGTAGACAGGACATGACTGTAGTAGACAGGACATGACTGTAGTAGACATGACATGACTGTAGTAGACAGGACTGTAGTAGACAAGACTGTAGTTGACATGACCGTAGTAGACAGGACATGACTGTAGTAGACAGGACATGACTGTAGTAGACAGGACATGACTGTAGTAGACAGGACTGTAGTAGACAAGACTGTAGTAGACAGGACTGACGTAGACAGGACATGACTGTAGTAGACATGACTGTAGTAGACAGGACTGAAGTAGACAGGACATGACTGTAGTAGACATGACTGTAGTAGACAGGACTGAAGTAGACAGGACATGACTGTAGTAGACATGACTGTAGTAGACAGGACTGAAGTAGACAGGACATGACTGTAGTAGACATGACCGTAGTAGACAGGACATTACTGTAGTAGACAGGACATGACTGTAGTAGACATGACTGTAGTAGACAGGACTGAAGTAGACAGGACATGACTGTAGTAGACATGACCGTAGTAGACAGGACATGACTGTAGTAGACAGGACATGACTGTAGTAGACAGGACTGAAGTAGACAGGACATGACTGTAGTAGACTTGACCGTAGTAGACAGGACATGACTGTAGTAGACTTGACCGTAGTAGACAGGACATGACTGTAGTACCCTTTACAGCAGGGGTGGTTTGAGTTTTTATTTTTATTTTTTGGGGGGGAACAAACTCAATATACTTTAAAAGGACAAAAATCAAATCAAGCTTTATTTCAGACATCAAGCTTTATTTCAGACATGGAATGCAACACAATGTGCTTACAGGAAGAAAATAATAAAAACAATGAAACTAAAAACTGCAATATTTACCAGACAACAAACATAAGAGGATAAAAAACTAAAGAATAATAATAAAAACTGAATGACTAAAAAACACCCTGAGGAAAAGCAAAGCTAAAAAGGTGTGTTTTAAGATATATGTCCACAGTTTCGGCCCCCCTCAGGTTCTCTGGCGGGCTATTCCAGAGGCTGGGGGCATAGTAACTAAAGGCTGCCTATCCATGCCTCTTGATCCTAGGTTTTGGGATAGTTAAAAGGCCAGTGCCAGAAGACCTGAGGGACCTACTGGGTACATAACTTAAAAGCATGTCTGACATGTATTGGGGTGCACAATCGTGGATTGATTTAAAAACCAATTGAAGAATCTTAAAATTAATTCTAAAACTCAAAGGCAGCCAGTGCAGAGACCTTAAAACCGGTGTAATGTGTGCTCTACGTCTGGTCTTGGTCAGTACCCATGCTACAGCATTCTCTATGTTTTGCAGTTGACCAATGGCTTTCTTAGGTTGTCCAGACAGGAGAGCATTACTGTTGTCAAGCCTGCTTGTAATAAAAGCATGGATGAGTCTCTCTGTATCAGCCTGAGAGAGAAACGGCCACACCTTGGCAATGTTCCTCAGGTGGTAAAAAGTTATTTTAGTCACATTCCTAATGTGTGATTCGAAATTGAGTTCAGAATCTAAAATAACACCTAGGTTTTTTACCTGGTGTTTTATCTTTATTGCCCGTTAATTAAAACGTGTGGCCAGATTCTCTCTCTGTGCTTTGGCTCCAACAATAGGCCCTTTTCACGTGACGTCAGACAACTTCCGTTCTGCCGCGATGCAGGTTATGTTTACATCCGGTGTCGCTTAGGAACGCTTAGCTAGTAGCACATCATTATGGAGTTCACCCAGTCCCTTTCACATCTGCCACCAATACGACTTAACGACGTAGAACGACTTGCTGACAAGTGGTCCCTTACTTCAAGATCGAAGCTTGATAAAGGCTACAAGTTCTTCGTTGAAGGTTACCTGTTTGATTATGAAGGTACGTGTTTATCTTTATTTAGCTTAAATTAGCCCTATGCTAGCGAAGGTTATGAGCTGACGAGTTTCTGTTTTGCAGCCTCTTTTTAATATTACTGCTGTTTGTATCGACCGTAAGATAAGAGTCAGTAATGTATTAATGGCTAATGCTGCGCCCTTTCTCCCAATCACTGTATTGAAACAGTCTCAAGTGTAGTTAACGGTGAGGTGACAGTGAGAGGGCGATGTTACAGGTCCATGAAGAAAAATGAGGAGGCTCATCGGCTTCAGGTTTCTCAGATAAACTATAGTAAAATATAGTATTTTTACTTAACTGCCATATACTTTTACTTTTTTTGCCAAACAGATACATGGTTACTCTTATTTGTAATACTAACCAGGAGAAGGACGGCAGGCATAGTCGTGATCGTTTGTCACTGCAGGCAAAGCACCCTCTGTGCTGTCAGGCATCTCATGATCAGAATCATCCAGGACAGCAACACCAAGACGCTTTCTTGCTCGCTGGTAAACTGACTCCCGAGCTTGTGAGCCGCCTCCTATATGTGTGAAATTAACCATATGCTTGTCATGATACATTTTGGTAATCACTTTTCAGTCCCTAAAATGACAAAATGTAGCAGCTATATTGCATCAGGATTAAATTATTAAACATTTTGTACAAGTAATATATTATTGGATTACAGTGGTATTACGTTTAACGCTGTCTACCTATCCTTACCCCAATCATTCCAGTGGAATCTAGACGGCACTGATCCCTGTTTAATACGGATCCGTCCACTGGCCGATGTGTATCTATCCTCAGGGGGAAAGTGCTGACTGCAAACAAAGGTGCTCCCACGAAGAATCTTAAAACTTGGTCCCTCATCTCTCCTGATCGCCCTCACCCAACGGGCACGTATTTCTCCATCAACAGGGAAATCGTGAAAACTCAGATACGGGAATTTCTGTTTGTTGTTTGAACAAAATGGTACACTGCAATAGCATCTTCTCGAAGATTGTGCCATGCTTCGGTGTTGGATGGGATACTGTTGCGATACAGACACCGGGAGAAAAGAAACAGCTAAATTAACATTCAGCTTTGACCAGGAATCAATATTTATCTAGCTATCATGCACAACAGTATTTGAATAGGTGAGTTACTATACATTCATGAATAAACTAACTGCCTAACAAAGGGTTAGATAGCTAGCTAAGTAAACTTGTTACATTACAGCCAGGCAGCAATGTAACGCTACCTTTTAACGTTATCGGTATCTGGTACTAAGTTGTTGTTAGCTAACGTTAGCCCACTTTTAAGTAACTAAGGCAGTGAACAATTATGAATTAACAATAACGTTAGCAAGTTACAAACCATTGCATATACGTAAACATTATTACTCTTAACTTTACTAATTTAACTTAAACGTACCTTTTGGAATTTCTTCAAGTAGCTAGCTTGCTAGTTAGTGGTCAACAGTTGTATTTTCGTTGAGAAGTCTCAGGTTACGGGCGAACGGAAGTGAAGTTAACCTGCTACGCGGAAAGGCGGAAGTTAGATGACGTCATCGTGAAAAGGGCCTATAAGTACCTCGGTCTTGTCTTGATTTAGCTGGAGGAAGTTGTGAGACATCCAAGTATTTAAATCACTAATACAGTCTAATTTATCCGTGGAGCTAAAATCCTCTGGTGACACAGAAATGTAAAGTTGTGTATCATCTGCCTAGCAGTGAAAATCAATGCTGTGCTTTCTGATAATGCTGCCAAGGGGTAACATATATAAACTGTACCGGACCCAAAATCAAACCTTGTGGAATGCCACATGTGATATATATTTTCTCTGAGTTATGTTCACCAAGGGTGACAAACTCTTGACCGGTTAAATAGGTCCTAAACCAATTTAGAACTGGACCGAAGAGGCCAACCCACCTCTCCAGTCTGTCCAGAAGGACATCATGGTCAATGATAATGGACCTACATTCATACAGTTTCTTGACTGTGTCCAGCTCGCTAATAATCACCAAAATGAAAGCTAGACAGTCAGGGAGCATCGAACATTCCAAAAACAATAGATAGAGGACAAATCTTTGCAAATTTTGACGCCGAGGAAATATAACACATTTTCAGTACGGCCCTCCGGACCTTGTTGAAGACCAAATGCGGCCCCCGGGCCAAAATGAGTTTGACACCCCTGGTTTAAAGCATCCTCTGTAGATGTATTGCACTGGAAATTACTGAGGACTGGGGAAATTATCAAAAAATGGTGTGTGTGTCAGGACTTTGAGATGAACAGTGAGCTGAAGATGGGTGTAATGACTCTACTGGAGGAGGTGCTACGAGACCCCGACCTGCTGCCTCAGGAGAGGAAAGCCACTGGCAACATAGTAAGGTACACACACACACACACACATACACACACACACACCAGTGGAAGCTCCTCAGAGGAGGAAGGTGAGTCCTCAGTGAATTTCATAAAAATATATATTTTTAAACATTTAAAAAGTTATCCTTTTTAGATAAAACTATACTAAATATATTCACATATTACCAAATAATTGATTAAAACACACTGTTTTGCAATGTCTACAGTAGCCTCAACAGCACTCTGTAGGGTAGCACCATGGTGTAGCCGGAGGACAACTAGCTTCCGTCCTCCTCTTGGTACATTGACTTCAGTACAAAATCTTGGAGGTTATTGGTTCTCACCCCCTTCCATAGACTTACACAGTAATTATGACAACTTCCAGAGGACGTCCTCCAACCTATCAGAGCTCTTGCAGCATGAACTGACATGTTGTCCACCCAATCAAAGGATCAGAGAATGAATCTAGTACTGACAGCAGAAGCTACAGCTAGCTAGCACTAAAGTGCATAACATGTGGTGAATAGTTGACTCAAAGAGGGAGAAAGACAATAGTTGAACAGTTTTCAACAAATTAATTTATTCAAAAATGAAGGAGAAGCGAGAGAGAGAGCGAGAGTGCCATTTTCTTTTCAGTTTCACTTACATTGCTAGCAAATGCAGCTGGCTAGTTTAGCCTACTCAAACACCCAGCTCAAACAGAGGGATGCTATGTTAGCTAGCTGGCAATGACTATCCAACACAACACTGGAACTCTTCCAAGTCAAGGTAAGCTTTGGGTTTTATTAATTTTTTGACACCGGGGCCCGCCGGTGTAACTGCTAAACTGCTTACTGACTATACACTGTAATGTTACTGCTTGATTGTAGCGGGTTTACTAATGCATTAGTTCTATTAGCTATGTTGACTAGGATGTTACTTTAGCTAATATGGGGACAACGATGTAGGCGGTGTGTAGCGGTTATGACATGGTTTTGCTTGGAAAGGTTTTTTCACCTGGTCACATACAGCTGATGTGTTGTGCATTGAAGTCCACAAATGAAGGGAAAGGGTGAGAGGAGGAAAGCGTGTAGATGCGAGAAGGAATACAATGTGGCTGCTATGAAAGTGAACTGTGTTTACGCGTGATCAGAGGTGTATTCATTCCGCCGATTCTGTTGAAAAACATTTCTTAAATGGAACCAATAGAAACTCACGCTTGCAACTGTTGGACTAATGATTACACCCTAGATAAGCTAGATGCAGACAAGAGTGTGCAAGACTGTATTGAATGTGTCACTGTCTGTCACCTCAAACCTGTGTCACCTTTCTCTCGACCTATGTGCACCTACAGTTGAAGTCTGAAGTTTACATACACTTAGTTTGGAGTCATTAAAACTCGTTTTTCAACCACTCCACAAATTTCTTGTTAGCAAACTATAGTTTTGGCAAGTCGATTAGGACATCTACTTCGTGCATGACAGAAGTAATTTTTCCAACAATTGTTTAAAGACAGATTATTTCACTTGTAATTCACTGTATCACAATTCCAGTGGGTCAGAAGTTTACATATACTAAGTTGACTGTGCCTTTAAACAGCTTGGAAAATTCCAGAAAATGATGTCATGGCTTTAGAAGCTTCTGATAGGCTAATTGACATAATTTGTGTCAATTGGAGGTGTACCTGTGGATGTATTTCAAGGCCTACCTTCAAACTCAGTGCCTCTTTGCTTGACATCATGGGAAAATAAAAAGAAATCAGCCAAGACCTCAGAAAAAAAACTGTAGACCTCCACAAGTCTGGTTCATCCTTGGGAGCAATTTCCAAACGCCTGAAGGTACCACGTTCATCTGTACAAACAATAGTACGAAAGTATAAACACCATGGGACCATGCAGCTGTCATACCGCTCAGGAAGGAGACGTGTTCTGTCTCCTAGAGATGAACGTACTTTGGTGCGAAAAGTGCAAATCAATCCCAGAACAACAGCAAAGGACCTTGTGAAGATGCTGGAGGAAACATGTACAAAAGTATCTATATCCACAGTAAAAACGAGTCCTATATTGACATAACCTGAAAGGCCGCTCAGCAAGGAAGAAGCCACTGCTCCAAAACCGCCATAAAAAAGCCAGACTACGGTTTGCAACTGCACATGGGGGTGCTTTGCTGCAGGAGGGACTGGTGCACTTCACAAAATAGATGGCATCATGAGGAAGGAAAATTATGTGGATATATTGAAGCAACATCTCAAGACATCAGTCAGGAAGTTAAAGCTTGGTCGCAAATGGGTCTTCCAAATGGACAATGACCGCAAGCATACTTCCAAAGTTGTGGCAAAATGGCTTAAGGACAACAAAGTCAAGGTATTGGAGTGGCCATCACAAAGCCCTGACCTCAATCCTATAGAACATTTGTGGGCAGAACTGAAAAAGCGTGTGCGAGCAAGGAGGCCTACAAACCTGACTCAGTTACACCAGCTCTGTCAGGAGGAATGGGCCAAAATTCACCCAACTTATTGTGGGAAGCTTGTGGAAGGCTACCCAAAACGTTTCACCCAAGTTAAACAATTTAAAGGCAATGCTACCAAATACTAATTGAGTGTATGTAAACTTCTGACCCACTGGGAATGTGATGAAAGAAATGAAAGCTGAAATAAATCTTATTCTGACATTTCACATTCTTAAAATAAAGTGGTGATCCTAACTGACCTAAAACAGGGAATTTTTACTAGGATTAAATGTCAGGAATTGTGAAAAACTGAGTTTAAATGTATTTAGTTAAGGTGTATTTAAACTTCCGACTTCAACTGTATGCTGTAAACTTTCATTCATAGGCTAGGTTGTAGCAACCTCATGATGGGTATAGGGGAACATTTGAGTATCATGTAGTAGCCTAAACCTATCGATGTTACATTGAGCTTGGTGAATGGAATATGAATGACAGTCATCCAATATGCTGTAATAGAAATTAGGCCATGCTCATGAAAAAAAAGAATCGTCCTCCCTCATCTTAAACGCCACTGACCGCCACTGGCACACACATATACAGAGACACAAACACAAACACACACGCACATGCTAAAGCAGTTGTTCCCAACCAGGGGTACTAGGACCCCTGGGGGTATTTGGCCTATCCACAGGGGAGACTTAAGAAGATTCATGAGACCATATGCTTACTGGTAAAATCCACATGAAGGGGTACTTCAGGGGTACTCCAGGCAGAGCAAACTTTAGTTGGTGGTACAGTAACCGAAAAAGGAACCACTGTGCTAAAGTACATGCGCGCACACACACGTTTGTTTTACTCTCCTTGTGGGGACCAAACAATTGATTCCCATTCAAAATCCTATTTTCCGTTACCCCTAAACCTAACCCTAACCTTAACTCCTAACCCTAACCCTGAACCCTAATCGTAACCCTAACCCTAAACCCTAAGCCTAAAATATCATTTTTCCTTGTGGAGACCGGCAAAAAGTCCCCCCCCCCCCCCCCCCCCCCACATACACACACACACTATTATATTCATTAATGAGACTCTGCCTGTCCCTCAGTGCCCTTTCTCAAGATGATGCTCAACTCAAGATAGAAGACATCCTACAGATGGTAAGTATGGTTCAATCACACACAGAAATACTACATAGAATAGATGCTAAGCCATTTCAGTTACAGGGATGTAGTGGTAAAAACTGTGTTGAGTCAGTAAATAAATGGTGATGTAATTTGGCATGCTGACTTTGGAACAGAGAAGTCCGCTGCTCCACTTCATCCTGGTAAGATGTTGACTAGAGACGTTGTCTCGATATAGTCTGTGTGAAAAAGTTGTCTCCGTAAAGAATCAGAACAAATTAGTTGTATTTAGTGTGTATTGTGTATTTTAAATACTTTAGAATGCATTTAGAAGTATTTGAGGTGTGCTTGATTTACACTGAACAAAAATATAAACGTAACATGTAAAGTGTTGGTGTCCTTGTGTATATTTGTTTATATTAGCTGTCAACAAGCCCAAAGTATACAGTTCATAGTGGAGAGAGTGTAGACATGGAATACTGTTTGTGGCATTTTGAAAATATATCAACCGATTGAATATTGGTTTACCAGACAGAGTGTCCCAAAGCAGAGTGTTTTGATTCTCTGTCTGCGATGGAGCTGGCTGAACAGATCACCTTGCTAGACCACATTGTGTTCAGGAGCATCCCTTACGAGTGAGTGTATATTCGAAATCGGAGAATAGTATTGTTGTGCTATTGTTGTTGTTGTTTTTGCATAATTGTGGTGTGTTCTGTGTCCACCAGAGAGTTTCTGGGCCAGGGCTGGATGAAGCTGGACAAGTTGGACAGAACTCCATACATTATGAAGACCAGTCAGCACTTTAATGATGTAAAATTTAAAACAGATCTATACTCTATAGCTCTATACCAGCCAGCACTTCAGATCTATACTCTATAGCTCTATACCAGCCAGCACTTCAGATCTATACTCTATAGCTCTATACCAGCCAGCACTTCAGATCTATACTCTATAGCTCTATACCAGCCAGCACTTCAGATCTATACTCATATCTTAACATATCTCTTTATCCCGTCTTTTCTTTAACTCTGCCTCTTTCCCACCCTCCATTTCTCTCAACCCCTCTCTCGCTCCTCTTCCCTCCCCTCTCTGTTTTGTCCTGCTGTAGATGAGTAACCTGGTAGCATCTCAGATCATTGCCCATACAGACATGGTCTCCAGGGCTAATTCCATAGAGAAGTGGTTGGCTGTGGCTGGTATCTGTCGCTGCCTCAACAACTATAATGGAGTTCTAGAGATCACCTCAGCTCTCAACCGTAGCGCCATCTACAGGCTGAAGAAGACATGGGCCAAAGTCTGCAAACAGACCAAATCACTGATGGATAGGCTACAGAAGATAGTGTCATCAGAAGGCCGATTCAAGAACCTGAGAGAAACCCTAAAAAACTAAGAAGGAGAAGAAAAAAAGGGTGAAAGTGTGTCTCTGGGGTTTTACTCCCAGATTATCACTAAGGACTTTATGACAAGTTAGGAAAGCATGGATATTATGTGAATATTGATTGATGGATTGATGTATGTGCAGCTGCAACCCTCCGTGTGTGCCCTACCTGGGGATGTATCTGACTGACCTGGCCTTCATCGAAGAGGGAACACCCAACTTCACTGAGGAGGGACTCGTCAACTTCTCCAAGATGAGGATGGTAAACACACACACGCACACAAACTCACACACGCATGCACACACACACAGTCAGTCACTCAGCCTGTATCTCTCTGTCTGTCTCTTCTCTCTGTTCCAGATTTCTCACATCATCAGAGAGATCCGTCAGTTCCCTACAGGATAGAGCACCAACCCAAGGTAACACACACTACACAGTCAATCAATGGAGTTGTTTTTTGTCACATGCGCCGAATACAAGGGGTGTAGACTTTACCGTGAAATGCTTACTTACTTACTCTCTCCCAGGTAACTCAGTTCCTGCTGGATAAGACTCTGGTGATGGATGAAGACACTTTGTATGAGCTGTCCCTGAAGATTGAATCCCGTATCCCTCCTGGCTAAACACACAAACACCACACAGTTGGTTTCACTCCAGCTGCATGGCACTTAGTATTTAGTATTCTTATTATCATCAGCTTGGTAACCATGGAACCGATGGACGGGAGAGCCCTGAGAATCACCTGGTTTAGGGTTCTTGTTATTTTAGGTAGCTTAGTGGTTAAGAGCGTAGTGCCAGTAACCGAATAGGCGCCGAAAGGTCGCTGGTTCTAATCCCCGAGCCGACTAGGTGAAAAATCTGTCGATGTGCCCTTGAGCAAGGCACTTAACCCTAATTGCTCCTGTAAGTCGCTCTGGATAAGAGCGTCTGCTAAATGACTAAAATGTAAAATGTAAAAATGTAATTGCCAATGAACAACTCATGTGAAGAAGTGCCTTGCTTGTAAATATGTACATATCATGATACAGTAATAAGCTGTATTAGTTTAGTAATAACTGTTATAATGATTTCCTGATGATCTTGCATACATTAACAGTGTAACATATAATAATAATATATGCCATTTAACAAACGCTTTTATCCAAAGCAACTTACAGTCATGCGTGCATACATTTTAAGTATGGGTGGTCCCAGGAATTGAACCCACTGTCCTGGCGTTGCAAGCACCATGCTCTACCATCTGAGCTACAGAGGATTTACATTGCTCTGAAAAAGACTGAACCCAGTTAGATTTAGGTTTGGCTGTGCCTGTGACTTAGTGAGGGAGAAGTCTAGCTGGCCAGACAAATGGCAGCCGTGGGAAGAGACTAGTGGGGAGGGACAGTGGCTGTCTCTATATTGCCCTCTACTGGTGAACTGGTGGAAGGTCAGCCTCAGATCCAATAGTGATAGTGAGCGTTCCCTAAAGGTTTTTGCACTTTCATGATCATTTTAGATCTGTTAATTCCCCCACATTATGTTGTCTGTCTCCAATTCTATCCTGTCTGTGGCTGTGGAACAATTGCTGGATTGGTTCCTGCTTTGTTCCTGTTGACGCACACTGATGATGTAAGCATGGACTCTACATCCTGTCATTTAGCATGTTTGTTTATTTACTTTTACTTATTTCTATTGTTGTACTGTATGTATAAATGTTTTAAACTGTTATTTGTTACAATAAACATCTTATGACGATGTAAACGCAAATGAAGAGCCACTTTTCTCAACCGTGTAATGCGTAATATACAGTAACTTCTTCTCCCCAGAACCAAACAGTATAGAGAATATACATGTATATGGCTCAACTACCCCCAGTTTTTACCCAAATTGCAGTTTCAGCAATGTTTATTTCAGTGTAACATCTCTGTTTTGGAGATGACAAGATTAAAATTCTGTTCTTTGGTAAAGAGATTTGACCCAAACGATTTCTCACTGCTAGTGTGAAGTACAGTCTTTAAAGTTTACTAACAGCTGTCTGAATATTTCTGTGTTGTAGTTTATCTTTGGATGTGTTTATTTATTAGTATTTGTTAGATTTTTATCTGATTACTTGTTCAACAGTATTATTAAAAAACCTGACTATTGATTTGTAAAGTATGTTAATAGATTTTTTACTTATTTGAACTTTTTATTTACTTTTGGTCATTTTTTCCAACGGGGGATTACAGGTACAAAAAAACAATAAAATAAATGTATACAAAGATAACCCCAACCCATTCCTCAGTCCCCATCCACCTCCCCGCATCCTCCCTCCCCACCCAGAAACCATGCCTCCCACCACGCATATTTTTCAAATCTTGGAATGTTCTCAAACCATTACTGTCCATAATATCGGTAAAGGTACAGATTCCACATTTGGACCAGTGGGGGGATGCAAAATGCCGCCCTACAGATCGCAAGGCATTATTGTGAAATATTGGAGTATGGGCATGCCATTTTGATTCCCAGTTACATTGTTTTTACATTTTGCGCCAAATAAATAGTATGTGAGCAATAAAAGGACCAAAGCGTAGTTTACATTGTTTAAGGGATATACAGTGCATTTGGAAAGTATTCAGACCCCTTCACTTTTTCCGCATTTTGTTACATTACAGCCTTATTCTAAGATGGATTCAATTGTTCCCCCCCCCTCATCAATCTACACACAATACCCCATAATGACAAAGCAAAAACAGTTTTTTAGACATTTTACACATTTATAAAATACAAAAAACTGAAATATAACATTTGTATAAGTATTCAGACCCTTTACTCAGTACTTTGTTGAAGCACCTTTGGCAGCGATTACAGTCTTCTTGGGTATGATGCTACAAGCTTGGCACACCTGTATTTGGGGAGTTTCTCCCATTCTACTCTGCAGATCCTCTCAAGCTCTGTCAGGTTGGATGGGGAGCGTCGCTGCACAGCTATTTTTAGGTTTCTCCAGAGATGTTCGATTGGGTTCAAGTCCGGGCTCTGGCTGGGCCACTCAAGGACATTCAGAGACTTGTCCCGAAGCCACTCCTGCGTTGTCTTGGCTGTGTGCTTAGGGTCGTTGTCCTGTTGGAAGGTGAACCTTCGCCCCAGTCTGAGGTCCTGAGCGCTCTGGAGCAGGTTGTCATCAAGGATCTCTCTGTACTTTGCTCTGTTCATCTTTCCCTCGATCCTAACTAGTCTCCCAGTTCCTGCCGCTGAAAAACATCCCCACAGCATGAAGATGCCACCACCATGCTTCACCGTAGGGATGGTATTGGCCAGGTGATGAGCGGTGCCTGGTTTCCTCCAGACGTGATGCTTGGCATTCAGGCCAAAGAGTTCAATCTTGGTTTCATCAGACCAGAGAATCTTGTTTCTCATGGTCTTAGAGTCCTTTAGGTACCTTTTGGCAAACTCCAAGAGGGCTGTCATGTGCCTTTTACTGAGGAGTGGCATCCGTCTGGCCACTCTACCATAAAGGCCTGATTGGTGGAGTTTTGCAAAGATGGTTGTCCTTCTGGAAGGTTCTCCCACCTCCACAGAGGAACTCTGGAGCTCTGTCAGAGTGACAATCGGGTTCTTGATCAGTTTACTCAGTTTGGCCGGCCAGCTCTAGGAAGAGTCTTGGTGGTTCCAAACTTCTTCCATTTAAGAATGATGGAAGCCACTGTGTTCTTGAGGACCTTCAATGCTGCAGACATTTGTTGGTACCCTTCCCCAGATCTGTGCCTCGACACAATCCTGTCTCGGGGCTCTACGGACAATTCATTTGACCTCATGGCTTCGTTTTTGCTCTGACATGCACTGTCAACTTTGGGACCTAATATACAGTGCCTTCGGAAAGTATTCAGACCCCTTGACCTTATCCAGATTTTGTTACATTACAACCTTATTCTAAAATGGATGAGAAAAAAAAAATCCTCACCAATTTACACACAATACCCGATGATGACAAAGTGAAAACAGGTGTTTAGAAATGTTTGCAAATGTATTAAAAATAAAAAACAGAAATGCCTTATTTACATAAGTATTCAGCATCTTTGCTATGAGACTCAAAAATTTAGCTCAGGTGCATCCTGTTTCCAGTGATCATCCTTGAGATGTTTCTACAACTTGATTGGAGTCCACCTGTGGTAAAATCAATTGATTGGACATGATTTGGAAAGGCACACAACTGCATATATAAGGTCCCACAGTTGACAGTGCATGTCAGAGCAAAAACCAAGCCATGAGGTCGAAGGAATTGCCTGTAGAGCTCCGAGATAGCATCGTGTCGAGGCACAGATCTGGGGAAGGGTACCAAAATATGTCTGTTTGGAACCACCAAGCCTCTTCCTAGAGCTGGCCGCCCGGCCAAACTGAGCGAATCGGGGGATAAGGGCTTGGTGGGAGAAAAAAAAAAAAAGGGCTTTGGTCAGGGAGATTACCAAGAACCTCATGGTCACTCTGACAGAGCTCTAGAGTTCCTCTGTGGAGATGGGAGAACCTTCCAAAAGGACAACCATCTCTGCAGCACTCCACCAATCAGGCCTTTATGGTAGAGTGGCCAGACGGAAGCCACTCCTCAGTAAAAGGCACATGACAGCCCGCTTGGAGTTTACCAAAAGGCAACTAAAGGACTCTCAGATCATGAGAAACAAGATTCTCTGGTCTGATGAAACCAAGATTGAACTCTTTGGGCTGAATGCCAAGCGTCACGTCTGGAGGAGACCTGGCACCATCCCTACGGTGAAGCATGGTGGTGGCATCTTCATGCTGTGGGGATGTTTTTCAGCAGCAGGGACTGGGAGACCAGTCAGGCTCGAGGCAAAGATGAACGGAGCAAAGTACAGAGAGATCCTTGATGAAAACCTGCTCCAGAGCACTCAGGACCTCAGACTGGGGTGAAGGTTTACCTTCCAACAGGACAACGAGCTTAAGCACACGCCAAGACAACGCAGGAGTGGCTTCGGGACAAGTCTCTGAATGTCCTTGAGTGGCCCAGCCAGAGCCTGGACTTGAACCCGATAGAACATCTCTGGAGAGATATGAAAATAGCTGTACAGCAATGCTCCCCATCCAACCTGACAGAGCTTGAGAGGATCTGCAAAGAAGAACTCCCCAAATACAGGTGTGCCAAGCTTGTAGCATCATACCCAAGAAGAATCGATGCTGTAATCACTGCCAAAGGTGCTTCAACAAAGTACTGAGTAAAGGGTCTGAATACTTATGTAAATGTAATATTTCCGTTTTTTTTTATTATCAAAAATGTCTAAAAACCTGTTTTTGTTTTGTCATTATGGGGTATTGTGTGTACAGTCGTGGTCAAACGTTTTGAGAATGACACAAATATTAATTTTCACAAGGTCTGCTGTCTCAGTTTTGATGATGGCAATTTGCATATACTCCAGAATGTCATGAAGAGTGATCAGATTAATTGCAATTAATTGCAAAGTCCCTCTTTGCCATGAAAATGAACTTAATCCCCCCAAAAAACATTTCCACTGCATTTCAGCCCTGCCACAAAAGGACCATCTGCCATCATGTCAGTGATTATCTCGTTAACACAGGTGAGATTGTTGACGAGGACAAGGCTGGAGATCACTCTGTCATGCTGATTGAGTTAGAATAACAGACTGAAAGATTTAAAAGGAGGGTGGTGCTTGAAATCATTGTTCTTCCTCTGTTAACCATGGTTACCTGCAAGGAAAAAGGGCTTCACAGGCAAAGATATTGCTGCTAGTAAGATTGCACCTAAATCAACCATTTATCGGATCATCAAGAACTTCAAGAAGAGAGGTTCAATTGTTGTGAAGAAGGCGTCCAATGCTATCCAATGCTCTTTTGAGTTCTTTAAGAGAGATTTGGGCTCCCAGTGAGGTGGCTTCCTCTGTTGAGAGAAGAGGAGCTCTTAATTCTGTTAGAAAGGACTTAGTCTGGCTTGGTGTGGATTTACAATCAGAAGAGTACAGTTCTTTATAGAAGCGGGAGAATCTTTGATTGATTCATTTGGTTTCAGATAGTAATTCCCCTGTTTCAGATTCAATAGTTGCTATGCACTGAGTGTACAAAACATTAAGGACACCTTACTAATATTGAGTTGCACCCCCCCCCCCCCCCCCCCTTTTTATGCACTCAGAACAGCCTAGACTCTACAAGGTGTCGAAAGCGTTCCACAGGGATGCTGGCACTTGACTCCAATGCTTCCCACAGTTGTGTCAAGTTGGCTGGATGTCCTTTGGGTGGTGGACCATTCTTGATACACACGGGAAACTGTTGAGCATGAAAAACCTTGCTGCGTTGCAGTTCTTGACACAAGCCGGTGTGCCTGGCACGTTCTACCATACCCCGTTCAAAGGCACTTAAATATTTTGTCTTGCCCATTCACCATCTGAATGGCACACATACACAATCTCAAGGCTTAAAAATAATTGTTTTAACTGTCTCCTCCCCTTCATCTACATTGATTTAACAAGTGACATCAATAAGGGATCATAACTTCACCTGGATTCACCTGGTCATTCTATGTCATGAAAAGATATCAATATATCGGCTGTTGTACTCGCACTTCTAAAATCCTCGGCCATTGCTATTCGAACTTCCGGGATGGTTATAAGGCCCTCCCCAGCCCTCCTTTCGGCAAATCTGACCACGACTCCATTTTGCTCCTCCCTTCCTATAGAAAGAAACTCAAACAGGAAGTACCCATGCTAAGGACTATTCAACGCTGGTCTGACCAATTGGAATCCACACGTTTGTATTTTATTTTATTTTACCTTTATTTAACCAGGTAAGCCAGTTGAGAACAAGTTCTCATTTACAACTGCGACCTGGCCAAGATAAAGCAAAGCAGTGCGATAAAAACAACAACACAGAGTTACATATGGGGTAAACAAAACATAAAGTCAAAAATACAACAGAAAATATACATACAGTGTGTGCGAATGTTGTAAATTATGGAGGTAAGGCAATAAATAGGCCATAGTGCAAAATAGTTACAATTTCGTATTAATACTGGAATGATAGATGTGCAAAAGATGATGTGCAAATAGAGATACTGGGGTGCAAATTAGCAAAATAAATAACAATATGGGGATGAGGTAGTTGGATGGGCTAATTTCAGAATGGCTGTGTGCAGGTGCAGTGATCGGTAAGCTGTTCTGACAACTGACGCTTAAAGTTAGTGAGGGAGATAAGAGTCTCCAGCTTCAGAGGTTTTTGCAGTTCGTTCCAGTCATTGGCAGCAGAGAACTGGAAGGAATGGCGGCCAAAGGAGGTGTTGGCTTTGGGGATGACCAGTGAGATATACCTGCTGGAGCGCAGACTACGGGTGGGTGTTGCTATGGTGACCAGTGAGCTAAGATAAGACAGGGATTTGCCTAGCTGTGATTTATAGATGACCTGGAGCCAGTGGGTTTGGCGACGAATATGTAGTGAGGACCAGCCAACAAGAGCGTACAGGTTACAATGGTGGGTAGTATATGGGGCTTTGGTGACAAAACGGATGGCACTGTGATAGACTACATTCAATTTGCTGAGTAGATTGTTGGAGGCTATTTTGTAAATGACATCGCCGAAGTCAAGATCGGTAGGATAGTCCGTTTTTACGAGGGCATGTTTGGCAGCATGAGTGAAGGAGGCTTTGTTGCGAAATAGGAAGCTGATTCTAGATCTAACTTTTGATTGGAGATGCTTAATGTGAGTCTGGAAGGAGAGTTTACAGTCTAACCAGACACCTAGGTATTTGTAGTTGTCCACATACTCTAGGTCAGACCCGCCGAGAGTAGTGTTTCTAGTCGGGTGGGCGGGTGCAAGCAGTGTTCGGTTGAAAAGCATGCATTTAGTTTTACTAGTGTTTAAGAGCAGTTGGTGGCTACGGAAGGAGTGTTGTATGGTGTTGAAGCTCGTTTGGAGGTTTGTTAACACAGTGTCCAATGAAGGGCCAGATGTATACAAAATGGTTTCGTCCGCATAGAGGTGGATCCGAGCGTCACCAGCAGCAAGAGCGACATCATTGATAGACACAGAGAATAGAGTCAGCCCGAGAATTGAACCCTGTGGCACCCCCATAGAGACTGCCAAAGGTCCAGACAACAGGCCCTCCGATTTGACACATTGAACTCTATCTGAGAAGTAGTTGGTGAACCAGGCGAGGCAGTCATTTGAGAAACCAAGGCTATTTAGTCTGCCAATAAGAATGCGGTGGCTGACAGAGTCGAAAGCCTTGGCCAGGTCGATGAAGACGGCTGCGCAGTACTGTCTATTATCGATCGCGGTTATAATATCATTTAGGACCTTGAGCGTGGCTGAGGTGCACCCATGACCAGCTCGGAAACCAGATTGCATATTGGAGAAGGTACGGTGGGATTCGAAATGGTCGGTGATCTGTTTGTTAACTTGGCTTTCAAAAACTTTCGAAGGGCAGGATGGATATAGGTCTGTAACAGTTTGGATCTAGAGTGTCACCCCCTTTGAAGAGGGGGATGACCGCGGCAGCTTTCCAATCTCTGGGGATCTCAGACGTTACAAAAGAGAGGTTGAACAGGCTAGTAATAGGGGTTGCGACAATTTCGGCGGCTAATTTTAGAAAGAAAGGGTCCAGATTGTCTAGCCCAGCAGATTTGTAGGGGTCCAGATTTTTCAGCTCTTTCAGAACATCAGCTGTCTGAATTTGTGTAAAGGAGAAGCGGGGGGGGGGCATGGGCATGTTGTAGCGGAGGGTGCAGATCTGGTGGCCGGGGTAGTGGTAGCCAGGTGGAAAGCATGGCCAGCCGTAGCAAAATGTTTGTTGAAATTCTCGATTATTGTAGATTTATCGGTGGTGACAGTGTTTCCTAGCCTCAGTGCAGTGGGCAGTTGGGAGGAGGTGCTCTTATTCTCCATGGACTTTACAGTGTCCCAAACCTTTTTGGAGTTAGTGCTACAGGAATCAAATTTCTGTTTGAAAAAGCTAGCCTTTGCTTTCCTAACTGATTGTGTATATTGGTTCCTGACTTCCCTGAAAAGTTGCATATCGCGGGGGCTGTTCGCCACAGGATGTTTTTGTGCTGGTCAAGGGCAGTCAAGTCTGAGGAGTACCAGGGGCTGGTCTTAGTTCTGAATTTTTTGAATGGGGCATGCTTATTTAAGATTGAGAGGAAAGCACTTTTAAAGAACAACCAGGCATCCTCTACTGACGGAATGAGATCAATATCCATCCAGGATACCCAGGCCAGGTCAATTAGAAAGGCCTGCTCGCTAAAGTGTTTTAGGGGTCGTTTGACCGCGGACCCATTACGGACGCAGGCAATAAGGCAGTGATCGCTGAGATCCTGGTTGAAGACAGCGGAGGTGTATTTAGAGGGTAAATTTGTCAGGATGATATCTATGAGGGTGCCCATGTTTACAGATTTTGGGTTGTACCTGGTAGGTTCGTTGATCATTTGTGTGAGATTGAGGGCATCTAGTTTAAATTGTAGGTTGGCCGGGGTGTTAAGCATATCCCAGTTTAGGTCACCAAGCAGTACGAACTCTGAGGATAGATGGGGGGCAGTCAGTTCACATATGGTGTCCAGGGCACAGCTCGGGGCTGAGGGGGGTCTGTAGCAAGCGGCAACAGTGAGAGACTTATTTCTGGAAAGGTGGATTTTTAGAAGTAGAAGCTCAAACTGTTTGGGCACAGACCTGGACAGTATGATAGAGCTCTGCAGGCTATCTCTACAGTAGATTGCAACCCCACCCCCTTTGGCAGTTCTATCGAGACGGAAAATGTTGTAGTTGGGGATGGACATTTCTGAATTTTTGATGGCCTTCCTAAGCCAGGATTCAGACACTGCTAGAACATCAGGGTTGGCGGAGTGTGCTAACGCAGTGAATAACTCAAACTTAGGGAGGAGGCTTCTGATGTTAACGTGCAAGAAACCAAGGCTTTTACGGTTACAGAAGTCAATAAATGATAACGCCTGGGGAGTAGGAGTGATACTGGGGGCTACAGGGCCTGGGTTAACCTCTACATCACCAGAGGAACAGAGGAGGAGTAGAATAAGGATATGGCTAAAGGCTTTAAGAACTGGTCTTCTAATGCTTTGGGTACAGAGAAAAAAAGGGGCAGATTTCCGGGCATTATAAAATAGATTCAGGGCATTATGTACAGACAAGGAAATGGAAGCATATGAGTACAGTGGAGGTAAACCTAAGCGTTGGGTAACGATGAAAGAGATAGCATCACTGGAGGCACCGATTGAGTCGGTCTCTGCGTGTATGGGGGGTGGGACAAAGGAGCTGTCTAAGGCAGGTTGAGCTGGGCTGGGGGCTCTACAGTGAAATAGTACAATAAGAAATAACCCGAAACAGCAATAAGCAAGGCATATTGACATGGGAGAGAGGCATAAAGCAATCACAGGTGTTATTCGAGAGCGCTAAGACAACAGCTGGTAATGGCGACAAAGTTTAGGCTGAGGCTAAACATAAACAGGATGCGGTACCGTATAAAGGAACAGTCCAGCAGGCATCAGCTGTATAGCTGAGTTATCATAAGGTCCGGTGAACAGCAATAGGAGAGTTCGGAGGTAGTTCGGGGGCTGCTACAGCACTGGCGAGCAAGAGGCCCGGCTTGCGTGTGCTAGCGGGCCGGGGCTAGCAGATTGTTTAGATCACGAGGACTGGGATATGTTCCGGGCAGCTTGCGAAAATAATTTAGACGAATACACTGAAACGGTGACTGAGTTTATTAGGAAGTAAGTGTATAGGTGATGTTGTGCCAACTATGACTATTAAAACCTACCCTAACCAGAAACTGTGGATAGATGGCAGCATTCGCCCAAAACTGAAAGCGCGAACCACCGCATTTAACCATGGCAAGGTGACTGGGAATATGGTAGAATACAAACAGTGTAGCTACTCACTACACAAGGCAATTAAACTGGCAAAACATCAGTATAGAGACAAAGTGGAGTCGCAATTCAATGGCTCAGACACGAGACGTATGTGGCAGGGTCTACAGACAATCACAGACTACAAAAGGAAAACCAGCCACGTCGCCAACACTGACGTCTTGCGTCCAGACAAGCTAAACACCATCTTCGCCCGCTTTGAGGATAACACAGTGCCACTGACGATGCCCACTACCAAGGACTGTGGCCTCTCCTTCTCCGTGGCCGACGTGAGTAAGACATTTAAGCATGTTAACCCCTGCAAGGCTGCCGGCCCAGACGGCATCCCTAGCCGCGTCCTCAGAGCATGCGCAGACCAGCTGGCTGGTGTGTTTACAGACATATTCAATCTCTCCCTTTCCCAGTCTGCTATTCCCAGAAAGCAAAGGTAACTGAACTAAATGACAATCGCCCCGTAGCCCCACCTCTGTCATCATGAAGTGCTTTGAGAGACTAGTCAAGGATCATATCACCTCTATCTTACCTGTCACCCTAGACCCACTTCAATTTGCTTACCGCCCCAATAGATCCACAGACGATGCAATCGCCATCACACTGCACACTGCCCTATCCTTACATAGGTATTCATCTGGACAAGAGGAATACCTATGTAAGAATGCTGTTCATTGACTCTAGCTCAGCATTCAACACCATAGTACCCTCCAAGCTCATCATTAAGCTCGAGGCCCTGGGTCTGAACCCCGCCCTGTGCAACTGGGTCCTGGACTTCCTGACGGGCCGCCCCCAGGTGGTGAAGGTAGGAAACAACATCTCCACTTCGCTGATCCTCAACACTGGGGCCCCACAAGGGTGCGTGCTCAGCCCCCTCCTGTACTCCCTGTTCACCCATGACTGCGTGGCCAAGCACGCCTCCAACTCAATAATTTGCAGACGACACAACAGTAGTAGGCTTGATTACCAACAATGACGAGACCGCCTATAGGGAGGAGGTGAGGGCTCTGGGAGTGTGGTGCCAGGAAAATAACCTCTCACTCAACGTCACGAAACAAAGGAGATGATTGTGGACTTCAAGACGGGACCGCAGTGGAGAAGGTGGAAAGCTTCAAGTTCCTTGGCGTACACATCACTGACAAACTGAAATGGTCCACCCACACAGACAGTTTGGTGAAGAAGGCGCAACAGAGCCTCTTCAACCTCAGGAGGCTGAAGAAATTTGGCTTAGCACCTAAAACCCTCACAAACTTTTACAGATGCACAATTGAGAGCATCCTGTCGGGCTGTATCACCGCCTGGTACGGCAACTGCACCGCCCGCAACCGCAGGGCTCTCCAGAGGGTGGTGCGGTCTGCCGAACGCATTACCGGGGGCAAACTACCCGCCCTCCAAGACACATACAGCACCCGATGTCATAGGAAGGCCAAAAAGATCATCAAGGACATCAACCACCCGAGCCACTGCCTGTTCACCCCGCTATCATCCAGAAGGCGAGGTAAGTACAGGTGCATCAAAGCTGGGACCGAGAGAATGAAAAACAGCTTCTATCTGAAGACCATCGGACTGTTAAATAGCCATCACTAGCACATTAGAGGCTGCTGCTGCCTATTGAAATCACTGGCCACTTTAAGAAATGGAACACTAGTCACTTTAATAATGTTTACATATCTTGCACTACTCATCTCATATTTATATACAGTATTCTATTCTATAATATTCTACTGTATCTTAGTCCAATGCCGCTCTGTCATTGCTTGTCCATATATGTATATATTCTTAAATTCCATTCCTTACTAGATTTGTGTGTATTGAGTATATGTTGTGAAATTGTTAGATATTACTTGTTAGATATTACTGCACTGTCGTAGCTAGAAGCACAAGCATTTCGCTACACCCGCAATCACATCTGCTAAACACGTGTATGTGACAAATAAAATGTGATTTGATTTGAAAGAGCAGGTGTCCTTAATGTTTTGTAAACTCAGTGTATCAACTAATTTATCATTACTGCGTAGCTTGTTGGCCAGTAAACGACTGGGACGATTACCAAGGAAGTAATGGTTGAGTCTTACTCGATACATGGCAAATTCTTCTACCTGTCTTATCAATAAATTAAGTTTTGTTTTGACTTTGGAAAGAGTAATAGCTACCTGGTCTGAAAAGAGTGTTTGTTGAGAATGCTCTAACAGTTAACAACATTTCCAAATCTGATATTTTCTTTGTGGTTTATTCAATCCAGATGCAAATGCAGTTCCGTTGTTTTTAATTAAACCTTTGGTGGCATCCCATAGAATCTGGGGGTCATCAACTGAATTTTTATTGATCATTATGAATTCATTTAGTTCAATTTCAAATCACAGAATGTGGGATTTTGTAGTAATGAAATGTTGAAACGCCATCTTGTGGCTCTTTTAGGAGATTCTGACATTTGACGTTGGCAATAGTAAGTGTGGTGGTCAGACAAGCTCATATGTCAAATTAATTTGAAGTTGGCAGTAGTAAGAGTGGTGGTCAGACAAGGTCATATGTCGAATTTCTTAATTAAAGAAAGTAGAGGTGTAGATGATAGTATAAAATCGATTTGTGAGAATGATTTCTGCCTGTTTGAGTAGAAAGTGTACTCTTTTGCTTTAGGATTATGGCCCGCCAAGCATCAATGAGGTTGTTATCAGAGAGTATATGCTGGAGAGCCTTGGTAGTGTGTGGATTATAGTTGGTCTTATTAAATTTGTCCCAAAATGGCATTCATGTCTTTCCCAATAACCAGATGCAATTCACTTAATTCTAACAATATGCTGTTCAGAGAATCAAAAAACGTAGGATCATATTAATTTGGAGCGTACACATTAATAAAGGCAATATTCTGTGATACTGTCTTGTTGGTCTTCGCCTTTATCCAAGATGGTAATTTTGAGTTTCTTATGTGTCATTATGATTCCACCTTTAGTTTTGTTTGGGGCTGATGAAAAAGCAGCCAGTTTGTAAAAATGGTTCCCTATTCTATGTGTTAACATATAGACTAATATGTTATAAATTGTGTTCTTACACTGGTACAGTTATGCCCTATGAGAGATGTACAACTGCGCATGTGCGAAAATAAAGAAAGGGCATTTTCCCGCGTTCTGGTTGAAACACCAACGATGAACATGTGTGTTTATTCCTCCGTTAAGTAAGCCGGTATTCCTGTCCTGAAGATGACAGCACCAACAGGTTATGGGCCCAGGAGGGAACATGGAAGCCGATGGAATAGATTATGTTTCGACGGAGATGAAAAAAACTACGAGTTATGGGAGACGAAGTTTTTGGGACACTTGCGTTTGCTAGGGCTAAAGGCCACCATATTGAGCGTTGATGAAGATGAAGAAGACGGAGAGAAAAATGAAGAAGCCTACGCCGAATTGATACAGGTTTTGGATGATAAAAGTCTTTCCCTGATAATGAGAGAAGCAGCAGATGATGGGAGAAAAGCGTTGAAGATATTGAGGGAACATTATGCAGGTAAAGGGAAGCCACGTGTGATTAGCCTCTACACTGAGCTAACTTCTCTTCAGAAAGCCAGTGACGAAAGTGTTACGGATTATATCATTCGTGCTGAGACGGCTATTACAGCACTGAGGAATGCTGAAGAGACTTTAAGTGACGGGCTGTTGATTGCAATGATTCTGAAAGGTTTGCCCGAATCATTTAAGCCGTTTGCCATCCACATAACGCAGAGTGACGAGCCGACAACTTATGGCAAGTTCAAAACCAAGTTGAGGAGCTATGAAAGCACCGAGAAGTTTAGCGCCATTTCCACTGACGACAACGTGATGAAGGCAAGTAACATTAAAGTTAGCTGGCCAAGAGGAAGAGATAAAGGGACCGAGATAACCTGCTTCAACTGTGGCCAGAAAGGGCACAAGGCCCGGGAATGTACCGTTACTGGAGAGCACAGAGAACGGAGACAGTGGTGTAGTTTTTGCAAGCGCTCCACTCATACTGACGCAAATTGCAGACGAAAAAGAAGAGACAATGTGAAACAAGCAACATATGCTGAAGGCCACACATTTGCATTCAAAATAAGTGACTGTCAGGTTCGTGGACTGAAACATAAAGGGCTGATGGTTGATACGGGAGCAACGTCACATATAGTCACGGACATCGGGAAGTTTAAGGAGTTTGACGAGACTTTCAAACCGGAAAAACATTCCGTGGAGCTGGCTGACGGAACAAGAACGAATGGTGTCGTGGAGAGGAGAGGTGCAGCGGAGGTTTACCTGAGAGACAACACGGGTCGTCGGGTGAAAACAACGCTGACGAAGGCGCTGTACGTGCCGTCGTTTCCACAGGACATTTTCTCTGTTAAAGCAGCGACAGCCAACGGAGCTTCAGTCAACTTTCGACAGGGGTGTAACAAGCTCATCCACAAGAACGGTACCACTTTTGACATCGAGGAGTACGATAGACTTTACTATCTTAACACTGTAAGTGATGAAAATGATGATGGCTGTCATGGGTGCTATGATATTCACACATGGCACAAAATTCTTGGCCACTGTAATTTTGAGGATGTGTCAAAGTTAGAAAATGTGACAGAGGGAATGAAAATCACAGGTAAGATTGACAAATCTACCCTCAACTGTGAAATCTGCACACAGGGAAAATTTGTTCAGAGCAGAAACAGAGAGCCTGATGAAAAGGCAAAAGCAGCTCTTGAGCTTGTGCACACTGATTTGGCTGGCCCTATTGAGCCAGAGGCGAAAGATGGGTTCAGATATACTCTAGCATTTACGGATGATTATTCAGGGGCAGTTTTTGTGTATTTCCTAAAAGCAAAAAGTGATACTGTAAAAGCTACTGAGAAGTTTATTGCTGATGTGGCCCCTTATGGAAAAATAAAGTGTGTCAGGTCAGATAATGGCACAGAGTACACAGCCAAAGAGTTCCAGTCACTGCTCAGTAAGAATGCCATAAGACATGAAACTTCAGCCCCTTACTCACCCCATCAAAATGGGACCGCTGAGAGAAATTGGAGAACACTGTTTGAAATGGCAAGATGCATGCTACTTGAGAGCAACCTACCAAAGAAATTGTGGACATATGCTGTAATGACTGCTGCAGTAATTCGCAATAGGTGTTACAATAAGCGTGTAGGACAGACTCCACACTACATGTTTACTGGGAGAAAGCCTGATCTTTCAAAGATGAAAGAATTTGGATCTGTTTGCTATGCATACAGACAGAACAAGAAAAAGTTGGACTCAAGATGTGAAAAGGGTATTTTTGTCGGGTATGATAAAAATAGTCCAGCATACCTAGTCTACTACCCAGACACTGGAAAAGTTCTTAAAAACAGATTAGTCAAGTTCGTTACAAAAGGTGTAGTCGAACGCCAAACTCAGACAGATTTGGAAATGAGTGATGATCTTCATGGGGAGAGATTTCAATCCCCCATGCCAAAAGCCAAGATGGCAGATCAAAATTCCGAAGAGACACAAGATGTGCAAATCGAGACTTCAGATAGTCAGAGTCCACGCTATCCAGACAGAGAGAGGAAGAAGCCACAGTACTTAAAAGACTATGAGTGTAAAGTGAAGTGTGATGACCAGATACCACCTAGTGTTGACTACTGCTACAGAGTAATGTGCAATGCACCACAAACCTTCAAAGAAGCAATGATTTCACCAAAATCAGAGATTTGGGCTACTGCTATGAAGGAGGAGATGGATTCCCTTAGGGAAAATGATACATTCACATTGACCACACTGCCAGAGGGTAAAAATGCAGTGGGGGGCAGGTGGGTCTATGCGGTCAAAAACAATTCAGATGAGACTGAGACATACAAGGCAAGATATGTTGCAAAGGGATATAGTCAAGTGGCAGGAATAGACTATAAGGATACTTTTTCTCCAACTGCAAATATGACATCAGTACGTTGTTTGATGCAGCTAGCAGCTCAGTATGACTTAGAGTTACATCAGATGGATGTCAAAACAGCATATCTACATGCTCCTATTGACTGTGAAGTGTACATGGAGCAACCAGAGGGTTTTGAAGTCAGGTCAGATACAGGTGAGCAACTAGTCTGCAAACTGAACAAGTCACTGTACGGCCTGAAACAGTCAGGAAGGAACTGGAACAAAATGTTGCATGATCACCTTAGTGAAAATGTTTTTACACAGAACCCAGCTGATCACTGTGTTTACAACAAACAAACTGCAACAGAAAGGATCATTTTGATAATTTGGGTCGATGATCTAATTATCGCTGCTAGTGATAGTGACTCACTCACAAGTGTAAAAGAAATGTTAAGTGAAAAATTTAAGATGAAAGATCTTGGGAGGCTTAGACATTTCCTAGGCATTGATTTTACACAAAGTGAAGGGAAAATAAAGATGAGCCAAACAAGGTACATAACCAAGATACTGGAAAGGTTTGGTATGTCAGACTGTAAAACAAGGTCAACACCATGTGAACAAAAAACAAACTTTGATGGTGATGGTGAACCTATTGATTCAAAAAGGTATCGTGAAGTGATAGGCAGCTTGATATATGTTATGACATGTACAAGACCGGATATCAGTTGGATTGTCAGCAAGCTGTCACAATACCTATCAGAACCAAAAGAGCAACCCTGGATAACAGCTAAACATGTGTTGAGGTACTTGAAGGGGACAATGAATCAGGAGTTGTGTTACAAAAAGGGGGTGGAAAAACTCAACCTCGTAGCATATAGTGATGCTGATTGGGCAGCAGATCAAAGTGACAGACGAAGCATAACAGGGTATTGTTTTAGTTTAACTAAATGTGGACCTGTTATTTCATGGAGGTCTAAGAAGCAGCCAACAGTAGCTTTATCTACATGTGAAGCAGAGTACATGGCACTGGCTGCTACTACACAAGAAAGTTTGTACCTTGTACAGTTATTGGGCCAGATGGATAGTGAGTGCCAATATGCACCAGTAACAATCTTTGAAGATAACCAAGGTGCAATTGCTCTGTCAAAGAACCCAGTATGTCGTCAGAGATGTAAACATGTTGACATCAGATATCATTTCATTCGATCTGCGCTCAGTGATGGCAAAATAAGTATTGAATATTGTCCAACGGCAGACATGGTTGCAGATGTTTTGACTAAACCTGTAACGAAGTTCAAAAATGAAAAATTATTGGGTTATATGTTTGGAATGTAAACTGACATTTGTGAGATGTATAACTGTAAGCTAAATGTGTTGATAGTTAGGTTGAATACGACTTGTACAGTATAAGAGCAAGTGGGGGTGTTAACATATAGACTAATATGTTATAAATTGTGTTCTTACACTGGTACAGTTATGCCCTATGAGAGATGTACAACTGCGCATGTGCGAAAATAAAGAAAGGGCATTTTCCCGCGTTCTGGTTGAAACACCAACGATGAACATGTGTGTTTATTCCTCCGTTAAGTAAGCCGGTATTCCTGTCCTGAAGATGACAGCACCAACACTATGTGAGTCCTTTTGGAGCAGGTGTGTTTCTTTAAGCATTGCTATATCAACATGGTTTCTTGCTAGGATATCAAGACAGCTGGAATGTTTAATAGGACAGTTTAGGCCTTTCAAATTCCAAGAGAGAATAGCTAGAGCTGCCATTGTTTTAAAAAAAAGAATGTTTTTTAATAATGTAATTGTTATCTTTAGTGTTAATAAGCCTGTTGATGTGAAACCCAGCCATTGGTAGTTCCCCACCCAGAACCCCCCTGTGTTCCATTCCCCCCTTCCCTTCCCCTCTTCCCTATCATTACATTTTACATTTGAGTCATTTAGCAGATGCTCTTATCCAGAGCGATTTACAGTAGTGAGTTAATACATTTTCATACTTTTTTTGTACTGGTCCCCCTTGGGAATCGAATCCACAACGCCATGCTATACCAACTTAGCCACACGGGACATTACAGGGTTGCAGCATACCTATGAAATCTCTTAAGCAGCTTTTTTTTTTGGGGGGGGGGGGGGGTCTTAAGGTATTGAGAAATAAATAAAGTAAAACATAAAATAAGTAACCATTTACCCATTCAGACCTTTACATTTAAGTTTGCTGACTTGATGAGTTAGGGTGGGTAATGAAGAAAAAATAATAGAAAATGAAAAAAAGTAGGCTAACTATAACAACAGAAATGCAAGCCTAAACAGTCAAACAGGATAGCTGTAGGAGCAATAGCTCCTTATCCATTAACATTAGCAATATGGTCTAAATTACACTAAGCATAATGTACCCTCAATTTGTTTTAAACATTAGGAGCACCTGCTCTTTCCATGACATAGACTGGCCAGGTGAATCTAGGTGAAAGCTATGATCTCTTAATTATGTCACTTGTTAAATACACTTCAATCAGTGTAGATGAAGGGGAAGAGACAGGTTAAAGAAGGATTTTTAAGCCTTGAGACAATTGAGACATAGATTATGAATGTGTGCCATTCAGAGGCAAGACAAAAGATTTAAGTGCCTTTGAACGGGGTAAGGTAGTAGGTGACAGACACACCGTTTTGAGTGTGTCAAGAACTGCAACGCTACTGGGTTTTACACGCTCAACAGTTTCCCGTGTGTATCAAGAATGGTCCACCACCCAAAGGACATCCAGCCAACTTGACACAACTGTCGGAAGCATTGGAGTCAACATGGGCCAGCATCCCTGTAGAACGCTTTTGACACCTTATACAGTCCATGCCCCGACGAATTGAGGCTGTTCTGAGGGCAAAGGGGGGTGCAATGTTTTATACACTCAGTGTATACAGTGGGGGAAAAAAGTATTTAGTCAGCCACCAATTGTGCAAGTTCTCCCACTTAAAAAGATGAGAGAGGCCTGTAATTTTCATCATAGGTACACGTCAACTATGACAGACAAAATCCAGAAAATCACATTGTAGGATTTTTAATGAATTTATTTGCAAATTATGGTGGAAAATAAGTATTTGGTCAATAACAAAAGTTTCTCAATACTTTGTTATATACTCTTTGTTGGCAATGACACAGGTCAAACGTTTTCTGTAAGTCCACACAAGGTTTTCACACACTGTTGCTGGTATTTTGGCCCATTCCTCCATGCAGATCTCCTCTAGAGCAGTGATGTTTTGGGGCTGTCACTGGGCAACACGGACTTTCAACTCCCTCCAAAGATTTTCTATGGGGTTGAGATCTGGAGACTGGCTAGGCCACTCCAGGACCTTGAAATGCTTCTTACGAAGCCACTCCTTCGTTGCCCGGGCGGTGTGTTTGGGATCATTGTCATGCTGAAAGACCCAGCCACATTTCATCTTCAATGCCCTTGCTGATGGAAGGAGGTTTTCACTCAAAATCTCACGATACATGGCCCCATTAATTCTTTCCTTTAGACGGATCAGTCGTCCTGGTCCCTTTGCAGAAAAACAGCCCCAAAGCATGATGTTTCCACCCCCATGCTTCACAGTAGGTATGGTGTTCTTTGGATGCAACTCAGCATTCTTTGTCCTCCAAACACGACGAGTTGAGTTTTTACCAAAAAGTTATATTTTGGTTTCATCTGACATTCTCCCAATCCTCTTCTGGATCATCCAAATGCACTCTAGCAAACTTCAGACGGGCCTGGACATGTACTGGCTTAAGCAGGGGGACACGTCTGGCACTGCAGGATTTGAGTCCCTGGCGGCGTAGTGTGTTACTGATGGTAGGCTTTGTTACTTTGGTCCCAGCTCTCTGCAGGTCATTCACTAGGTCCCCCCGTGTGGTTCTGGGATTTTTGCTCACCGTTCTTGTGATCATTTTGACCCCACGGGGTGAGATCTTGCGTGGAGCCCCAGATCGAGGGAGATTATCAGTGGTCTTGTATGTCTTCCATTTCCTAATAATTGCTCCCACAGTTGATTTCTTCAAACCAAGCTGCTTACCTATTGCAGATTCAGTCTTCCCAGCCTGGTGCAGGTCTACAATTTTGTTTCTGGTGTCCTTTGACAGCTCTTTGGTCTTGGCCATAGTGGAGTTTGGAGTGTGACTGTTTGAGGTTGTGGACAGGTGTCTTTTATACTGATAACAAGTTCAAACAGGTGCCATTAATACAGGTAACGAGTGGAGGACAGAGGAGCCTCTCAAAGAAGAAGTTACAGGTCTGTGAGAGCCAGAAATCTTGCTTGTTTGTAGGTGACCAAATACTTATTTTCCACCATAATTTGCAAATAAATTCATTAAAAATCCTACAATGTGATTTTCTGGATTTTTTCTCAATTTGTCAGTGGTCTAAGGCACTGCATCGCAGTGCTAACTGTGCCACTAGAGATCCTGGTTCGAATCCAGGCTCTGTCGCAGCCGGCCGCGACCGGGAGACTCATGGGCGGCGCACAATTGGCCCAGCGTCGTCCAGGGTAGGGGAGGGAATGGCCGGCAGGGATGTAGCTCAGTTGATAGAGCATGGCATTTGCAACGCCAGGGTTGTGGGTTCGATTCCCACGGGGGGCCAGTATAAAAAAATATATATATATGTGTTCACTAACTGTAAGTCGCTCTGGATAAGAGCGTCTGCTAAATGACTAAAAAATTTTTTTAAAAATATAAAAAAATAGTTGACGTGTACCTATGATGAAAATTACAGGCCTCTCTCATCTTTTTAAGTTGGAGAACTTGCACAATTGGTGGCTGACTAAATACTTTTTTTCCCCACTGTAGCATAACAAAATGTTCCATGCACTTCCTTAGAGAATGTACATATTTACACTCCAGGGGCCTCATTTATCTACGGTGTGTAGGCACAAATATGTGGGTAAACCATGCATCGCATCATTTCCACGCAAAGTGTGAGATTTATCAATATGAACTTTGCTTGTTAGTCATGACCATGCATACGCAGAATACCAAGTGATGGAATAAGCGAACTGCTTGGGGAAAATATAAGTTGAAAATGTTTGAAATTGTGAGGGTAATAATTAAATCATTTTTCGATTTCATTGTATTTCCATTGTGAATTCATGCAACATATCTTGACATGCTTTAAAATTTGACCACATCAGTGAATTTGTTATGATAATCCATAAAGTACAATAATTTGTTAAATTAGAGGCACATGTCAAAGTGAAACCGTTGTTGAAATATATATTTTTTTTTACGCAGATAATGTGAAATCGACTGAGAGATGCTTATCTTGCTCAGTTGGAAGATTTGGCACATGCTGCATCTCGCAGAGATACGTTTTTAGAGACAGATGGGACTTTCTGCAGAAAGTACAGATTGGCTCATCAGATATCGTTTCCAAAAACCAGTCTTATAGGATTTTTGCGCGGATTTAGGACCTACTTTAAAAAGGCAAACACATGCCATTCCGGTGCACATCCAAGTGCTATCCACCCTTGGGTATTTTGCAACCGGCACTTTTCAGCAGGAGCTTGCGGATCGGCATCTCACAGCCCTCGATGAGCCAATGTTTTGGATGCAATCATCAGAAAAACGAATTGTAACAAATACAATGTCCATACACCATCGCACAACACGTTGAGGTCAAGAGGGATTTATTTGCCATGATGCCATCAATGTGTTCCCAAATACGAATGGAGCAATAGACGGCACCCACATCGCCATAACACCATCATCCCAAAACGATTTAAATTAAGTGAAAAGAAAAGGATTCCACTCTTTATGTGCATGTGAGGTTATGTGTACGCGCAAAAGACGCTGCTGAATGTGGTGACAAGGTGGCCAGGTGGAACGCAAGACTCGTTCATTCTTTTTTTGGTTGCGCCGATGTATAAAGTACAGATTGACTCATCAGATATTGTTTCCCAAAACCAATCCTATAGGATCTTTGCAAGTATTTAAGACCTACTCTAAAAAGACAAACTCATGCCATTCCAACTGGTCTCAGAGCATTTCTTATTATTCTGTAGCTAAATCCGAGCCACTCTATTTATAAGGAACAAAAATATAAACGCAACATGTAAAGTGTTGGTCCCATGTTTCATGAGCTGAAATAAAAGATCCCAGAAATGTTCCATACACACAAAAAGCTTATGTCTCTCAAATGATTTGTGTACATCCCTGTTAGTGAGCATTTTAGCCTTTGTCAAGATAATCCATCCATCTGACAGGTGTGGCATATCAAGATGATTAAACAGCATGATCATTACACAGGTGCACCTTTTGCTCGGGACAATAAAAGACCACTCTAAAATGTGCAGTTTTGTCACAGAACACAATGCCACAGATGTCTCAAGTCTTGAGGGAGCGTGCAATTGTCATGATGACTGCAAGAATATCCACCAGAGCTGTTGCCAGAGAATTTAATGTTAATTTCTATACCATAAGCCACTTCCAATGTCGTTTTAGAGAATTTGGCAGTACATCCAACCGGCCTCTCAACCGCAGACCATGTGTAACCACGCCAGCCCAGGACCTTCACCTGAGGGGAGGGGGAGGGGTGCTGAGGAGTATTTCTGTATGTAATAAAGCTCGTTTGTGGGGAAAAACTCATTCTGATTGGCTGGGCCTAGCTCCCTAGTGGTTGGGCCTGGCTCCCAAGTGGGTGGGCCTATGCCCTCCCAGACCCACCCATGATTGCACCTCTGCCCAGTCATGTGAAATCCATAGATTAGGGCCTAATGAATATTTAAATTGACAGATTTCCTTATATGAACTGTAACTCAGTAAAGTCATTGAAATTGCCGCATTTATATTTTTGTTCAGTATATGTTACGAACTTGCAAAACGTACAATATTTTACGAATTTGCAAAACGCATGATATGTTATGAATTCTAGCTAGCTGGCTAACGCTAGCTAGGCTAGAGGTTAGGGATTAGGGTTAAGGTTCAGGTTACATTTAGGAATTAGGTTAAAGTTTTAAGATTAGGGGAAGGGTTAGCTAAAAGGGTTAAGGTTAGGGGCAGGGTTCGCTAAAAGGGTTAAGGTTAGGGGAAGGGTTAGCTAACATGCTAAGTAGTTGCAAAGTAGCTAATTAGCTAAAGTTGTCTGTGATGAGATTTGAACTCGCAACCTTTGGATTGCTAGATGTTCGTGTTATATGCCCACCCATCTGCCCGACCAACTTTTGTTTTGCCTTAAGTAACATTCTGTCTTATGCAACCATGTCAAACATAACATACTGTAACATACTAATTTGAGTGTCCCGACTCCCGGATTTACTTTTACTATGTTATGTCTAGTCTATGAGACCAGGCTGGCCATTCCTGTGCACATCCAAGTGCTATCCACCCTGGGGTGTTTGGCAACGGGCACTTTTCAACGGGACCTTGCCTATCCGCATCTCACAGCCCTCGATGAGCCAATGTTTTGGATGCAATCATCAGCAAAACGAACAGTAACACATACAATTTCCATACACCGTCGCACAACAGGTTGAAGTTGAGGGGTTTCTTTGCCATGATGCCATCAATGGGTTCCCAAATATGAACGGAACAATAGACAGCACCCACATAGCCATAAAATAACCATCCCAAAACGATTTCAACAATGTGAACAGAAACAGTTTCCGCACTGAATCTGCAGGTGATAGGTTATGTGATGTGCAAAAGACGCTGCTGAATGTGGTGGCACGGTGGAATGCATTACTCATTCATTCTGCAGAACAGCAATGTTGGCCTATACACCTACAGGAGGGAGCTGTTGAGGATGGATTGCTTATTGGTGAGTGTTGCCTACTAATTTTAAGCATATTTGCCATTGTTAAAGCAACTTGAATTGTCCTAATAGTCCTCTCTTTGTAGCTATGGTTTTATTTTTACTGGTCAAGCCACAACTGAGCGAGCCAAATAAAACATTTTGGTTGTACTCTATTCAGTCTTGGAAAAGTTTTTATTTCTTGGTCTTTTTTGGTTGCGATGTTGTATTTCATGGTACAGCGTTGTATATTTCCCACAGGCTTTATTAAAGGGATTATTGATCATTAATGGTCTCATAATTTGGTCTCAATTGATCAATATTGCATAGAAACTATTCTAAAATACTACTTACGAACAGAATTTAGAATGTTCGAAGGCGTAGCAGTGCGGTCGTGTACTCTGTAGTGTGTCCGTGTAAATAGCCTGTTTTTTATTTTTTGTCTTTTTCGTATATATTTCCCTATCAGACACTTTTCATCCTTCTACTAAATATACTTTCCTGCAACCCGCCTCACACAATGTGGAACGGATTCTATTATTTACTTACCTTTTATCTAGAATCTCCAGTTGAAACTAGCTAGCCAGCTAACTAGCTACTTGCTATTAGCCACCGTTAGCGGTTTTCACCCAGAACATCGGATTTTCTGCCGGAATAACTGAATCACTGGACCTTTAACACCAGATCATCGCAACTAGCTAGCCGCAACCGAATGGATGTTGCTGTTGGCTAATCACCACTGTCCCCGAAGCAAGCACCAGTTAGCCTTGAGCTAGCCTCGAGCCAGGCCCATATACCGGCTATCTACCTCTCTGTCTACCGGACGGGAGTAGCCAGCTAACTAGCTACTTGCTATTAGCTACCGTTAGCGGTTTTTCACCATTGTCCGTGGCCTGCACTACCTACCAGCCAGCTCTAGCCTGGACTATTATCGGCCAGTCTGCACTGTCTGCACAGCGTGTTATCGACCCAGAACATACCGGATTTTCTGCCGGAATCACTGAATCACTGGACCTTTAACACCAGATCATCGCAACTAGCTAGCTGCAACCAAATGGATGTGGTTTTTGGCTAATCAGCCTTGAGCTAGCCTTGAGTCAGGCCCATCTCACGGCTATCTACCTCTCTGTCAACCGGATGGGACCTCCTAGTGTCGACACGGAGCCCCGCCGATCCATCAAGACTGGTCTGCCGACGTAATCATCTGTGGTTTCAACAGGCTTCCCGTTGCGACGACCACGAAGATCCATCTGCTAGCCCCGGCCCGCTAGCACACGCAATTCAACAGCCGTGCTTCCTGCTCGCCTGTGCTGTAGCACCAATTCGAACTGCTCTCGGACTCACATATTGCAGTTCACTGGAACTTATGATCACTCAGCTGCACAGCTGATGCCTGCTGGACTGTTCCTTTTACACGGTACCCTGTCCTGTTTATCTGTTTAGCCTCAGCCCAAACTTTCATCGCCATTACGAGTTGTTGTCTTAGCTCTCTTGAATAACACCTGTGATTGCTTTATGCCTCTCTCCCATGTCAATATGCCTTGCCTATTGCTGTTCCAGTTAGTTATTATTATACAATTTCACTGTAGAGCCCCAAGTCCCTCTTAAACTGCCTCAAATAGCTCCTTTGTTCCACCCCCCATACACGCGGAGACCGGCTCAATCGGTGTCTCCAGTGATGCTATCGCTTTCATTGTTACCCAACGCTTAGGTTTACCTCCACTGTACTCATATCCTTCCATATCCTTGTCTGTACATAATGCCCTGAATCTATTCTACAACGCCCGGATATTTGCCCCTTTAATTCTCTGTACCCAACGCACTAGAAGACCTGTTCTTAAAGCCTTTAGCCGTATCCTTATTCTAGTCCTCCTCTGTTCCTCTGGTAATGTAGAGGTTAACCCAGGCCCTGCAGCCCCCAGTATCACTCCTACTCCCCAGGCGCTATCATTTGTTGACTTCTGTAACCGTAAAAGCCTTGGTTTTTTGCATGTTAACATCAGAAGCCTCCTCCCTAAGTTTGAATTATTCACTGCATTAGCACACTCCATCAACCCTGATGTTCTAGCAGTGTCTGAATCCTGGCTTAGGAAGGCCACCAAAAATTCAGAAATGTCCATCCCCAACTACAACATGTTCCGTCTAGATAGAACTGCCAAAGGGGGTGGAGTTGCAATCTACTGTAGAGATAGCCTGCAGAGCTCTATCATACTATCCAGGTCTATGCCCAAACAGTTTGAGCTCCTACTTCTAAAAATCCACCTTTCCAGAAATAAGTCTCTCACTGTTGCCGCTTGCTACAGACCCCCCTCAGCCCCGAGCTGTGCCCTGGACACCATATGTGAATTGATTGCCCCCCATCCTATCCTCAGAATTCATACTGCTTGGTGACCTAAACTGGGATATGCTTAACACCCCGGCCAACCTACAATCCAAACTAGATGCCCTCAATCTCACACAAATTATCAAGGAACCTACCAGGTACAACCCTAAATCCGTAAACATGGGCACCCTCATAGATACCATCCTGACTAACTTACCCTCTAAATACACCTCCACTGTCTTCAACCAGGATCTCAGCGACCACTGCCTTATTGCCTGCGTCCGTAACGGGTCCGCGGTCAAACGACCACCCCTCATCACTGTCAAACGCTCCCTAAAACACTTTAGCGAGCAGGCCTTCGTAATTGACCTGGCCCAGGTATCCTGGATGGATATCGATCTCATTCCGTCAGTAGAGGATGCCTGGTTGTTCTTTAAAAGTGCTTTCCTCTCAATCTTAAATAAGCATGCCCCAATAAAAAAATTCAGAACTAAGAACAGATATAGCCCCTGGTTCTCCTCAGTGTTGACTGCCCTTGACCAGCACAAAAACATCCTGTGGCGTACTGCATTAGCATCGAATAGCCCCCACGATATGCAACTTTTCAGGGAAGTTAGGAACCAATATACACAAGCAGTTAGGAAAGCAAAGGCTAGCTTTTTCAAACAGAAATTTGCATCCTGTAGCACTAACTCCCAAAAGTTTTGGGACACTGTAAAGTCCATGGAGAATAAGAGCACCTCCTCCCAGCTGCCCACTGCACTGAGGCTAGGAAACACTGTCACCACCGATAAATCTACAATAATCGAGAATTTCAACAAGCATTTTGCTACGGCTGGCCATGCTTTCCACCTGGCTACCACTACCCCGGCCACCAGCTCTGCACCCTCCGCTGCAAATTGCCCATGCCCCCCCTGCTTCTCCTTCACACAAATTCAGACTACTGATGTTCTGAAAGAGCTGCAAAATCTGGACCCCTACAAATCATCTGGGCTAGACAATCTGGACCCTTTCTTTCTAAAATTAGCCGCCGAAATTGTCGTAACCCCTATTACTAGCCTGTTCAACCTCTCTTTCGTAACGTCTGAGATCCCCAGAGATTGGAAAGCTGCCGCGGTCATCCCCCTCTTCAAAGGGGGTGACACTCTAGATCCAAACTGTTACAGACCTATATCCATCCTGCCCTGCCTTTCGAAAGTTTTTGAAAGCCAAGTTAACAAACAGATCACCGACCATTTTGAATCCCACCATACCTTCTCCGCTATGCAATCCGGTTTCCGAGCTGGTCATGGGTGCACCTCAGCCACGCTCAAGGTCCTAAACGATATTATAACTGCGATCGATAATAGACAGTACTGTGCAGCCGTCTTAATCGACCTGGCCAAGGCTTTCGACTCTGTCAACCACCGCATTCTTATTGGCAGACTAAATAGCCTTGGTTTCTCAAATGACTGCCTTGCCTGGTTCACCAACTTCTTCTCAGATAGAGTTCAATGTGTCAAATCGGAGGGCCTGTTGTCTGGACCTATGGCAGTCTCTATGGGGGTGCCACAGGGTTCAATTCTCAGGCCGACTCTTTTCTCTATGTATATCAATGATGTCGCTCTTGCTGCTGGTGACTCTCAGATCCACCTCTACGCAGACAACACCATTTTGTATACATCTGGCCCTTCATTGGACACTGTGTTAACAAACCTCCAAACGAGTTTCAATGCCATACAACACTCCTTACATAGCCTCCAACTGCTCTTAAACACTACTAAAACTAAATGCATGCTCTTCAATCGAACGCTGCTGGCACCCGCCCACGTGACTAGAATCACTACTCTCGGCGGGTCTGACCTAGAGTATGTGGACAACTACAAATACCTAGGTGTCTGGTTAGACTGTAAACTCTCCTTCCAGACTCACATTAAGCATCTCCAATCCAAAGTAAAATCTAGAATCGGCTTCCTATTTCGCAACAAAGCCTCCTTCAGTCATGCTGCCAAACATGCCCTCGTAAAACTGACTATCCTACCGATCCTTGACTTTGGCGATGTCATTTACAAAATATCCTCCAACACTCTACTCAGCGAATTGGATGTAGTCTATCACAGTGCCATCCGTTTTGTCACCAAAGCCCCCCATATACTACCCACCACTGTGACCTGTACGCTCTTGTTGGCTGGTCCTCACTACATATTCGTCGCCAAACCCACTGGCTCCAGGTCATCTATAAATCACTGCTAGGCAAATCCCTGCCTTATCTTAGCTCATTGGTCACCATAGCAACACCCACCCCTAATATGCGTTCCAGCAGGTATATCTGTGTAGACTCCTGAGTGGCGCAGTGGTCTAAGGCACTGCATCGCAGTGCTAACTGTGTCACTAGAGATCCTGGTTCGAATCCAGGCTCTGTCGCAGCCGGCCGCGACCGGGAGACTCATGGGCGGCGCACAATTGGCCCAGCGTCGTCCAGGGTAGGGGAGGGAATGGCCGGCCGGGATGTAGCTCAGTTGATAGAGCATGGCGTTTGCAACGCCAGGGTTGTGGGTTCGATTCCCACGGGGGGCCAGTATAAAAAAATATGTATTCACTAACTGTAAGTCGCTCTGGATAAGAGCGTCTGCTAAATGACTAAAATGTAAATGTAAATGTAATATCTCACTGGTCATACCCAAAGCCAACACCTCCTTTGGCCGCCATTCCTTCCAGTTCTCTGCTGCCAATGACTGGAACGAACTGCAAAAATCTCTGAAGCTGGAGACTCTTATCTCCCTCACTAACTTTAAGCATCAGTTGTCAGAGCAGCTTACCGATCACTGCACCTGTACACAGCCCATCTGAAATTAGCCCATCCAACTACCTCATCCCCGTATTGTTATTTATTTTGCTCATTTGCACCCCAGTATCTCTATTTGCACATCTATCATTCCAGTGTTAATACTAAATTGTAATTATTTTGCACTATGGCCTATTTATTGCCTTACCTCCATAACTTGCTACATTTGCACACACTGTATATATATTTTCTGTTTTATTTTTGACTTTATGTTTTGTTTACCCCATATGTAACTCTGTGTTGTCAAACAATCCTATGAGCGTCCTATTCACACCGGTAGGCGATAACCATTGATAAATACCAACTGTTCTCAGCCTCAGTGCCCGTGCACGACCTTGGCTATTTGTATTTCTAATTAATCTAATTAACCATATGGTCATAATAATCGTTTTAAAGCCTTGTGGAATATACAACACCGTACCAGAAAATACAACCAAAAAAAGATAGGAATAAAAAACCTTTTCCGAGACTGAAATAGGTGCTAGTGTCAGACATTGAGGTCAACAAAAATGTTTTATTTGGCTCGCTCAGTTGTGGCTTGACCATTAGAAATAAAAACATAGCTGCAAAGAGAAGACCATTAGGACAATTCAAGTTGTTTTACCAAAGGCAAATATACTTCAAATGTGTTGGCAACTCTCACCAATAAGCCATCCACCCTCAACAGCTCCCGCCTGTAGGCTTATAGGCCTACAGGCAGAATGAAGAGTCGTGCGTTCCACCTGGCCACCTTTTGCGCATCACATAACCTATCACCTACATCAAGGGTATTCAACTCTTACCCTACGAGGTCCGTAGCCTGCTGGTTTTCTGTTCTACCTGATAATTAATTGCACCCACCTGCTGTCCCAGGTCTAAATCCATCCCTGATTAGAAGTGAACAATGAAAAAACACAGTGGAACTGGCTTCGAGGTCCATAGTTACGTATGAGGGACCTACATATTAAGAGTGGAAGCCTTTTCTGTTCACATAGTTAAACTCGTTTTGGGATGGTGCTTTTATGGCGATGTGGGTGACATCTGTTCCGTTCATATTTGGGAACCCATTGATGCCATCATGGAAAAGAAACCCCTCTTGACTTGTGTTGTGTGAATGTGTATGGAAATGGAATGTGTTGCTACTGTTCGTTTAGCTGACGATTGCGTCCAAAACATTGGCTCATCAAGGGCTGTGAGATGCTGATCGACAAAATCCAGCTGAAAAGTGCCCGTTGCCAAAAACCTGACGGTGGATAGCACTTAGATGTGCACCGGAATGGCATGTTTCCCTTTTTAAAGTAGGTCTTAAATACTAGAAAAATCCTATAAAATTGGTTTTGTTCATCCATATCTGATGAGCCAGTCTGTACTTTCTGCAAAAGTCCCACCTGTCTATAAAAACGCGCTCTCTGTAAAATGCAGGGTCTTCCAAAAGAGCATGATCAGCCATCTGCATTTCACATTAAGGTCTACACTACCGGTCAAAGGTTTTAGAACACCTACTCATTCAAGGGTTTTTCTTTATTTTTACTATTTTCTACATTGTAGAATAATAGTGAAGACATCAAAACTATGACATAACAAATATGGAATCATGTAGTAACCAAAAAAGTGTTAAACAAATCAAAATACATTTTATATTTGAGATTCTTCAAAGTAGCCACTCTTTGCCTTGATGACAGCTTTGCACACTCTTGGCATTCTCTCAACCAGCTTCACCTGGAATGCTTTTCAACTGTCTTGAAGGAGTTCCCACATATGCTGAGCACTTGTTGGCTGCTTTTCCTTCACTCTGCGGTCCGACTCATCCCAAACCATCTCAATTTCGTTGAGGTCTGGGAATTGTGGAGGCCAGGTCATCTGATGTAGCACTCCATCACTCTCCTTCTTGGTAAAATAGCCCTTACACAGCCTGGAGGTGTGTTGGGTCATTGTCCTGTTGAAAAACAAATGATAGTCCCACTAAGCCCAAACCAGATGGGATGGCGTATCGCTGCAGAATGCTGTGGTAGCTATGCTGGTTAAGTGTGCTTTGAATTCTAAATAAATCACAGACAGTGTCACCAGCAAAGCCCCCCCACACCATAACACCTCCTCGTCCATGCTTTACGGTGGGAAATACACATGCGGAGATCATCCATTCACCCACACCACGTCTCACAAAGACACGGCAGTTGGAACCAAAAATCTCAAATTTGGACTCCAGACCAAAGGACAGATTTCCACCGGTCTAATGTCCATTGCTCGTGTTTTTGGCCCAAGCAAGTCTCTTCTTCTTATTGGTGTCCTTTAGTAATGGTTTCTTTGCAGCAATTCGACCATGAATGCCTGATTCACACAGTCTCCTCTGAACAGTTGATGTTGAGATGTGTCTGTTACTTGAACTCTGTGAAGCATTTATTTGGGCTGCAATTTCTGAGGATGGTAACTCTAATGAACTTATTCTCTGCAGCAGAGGTAACTCTGGGTCTTCCATTCCTGTGGCGGTCCTCATGAGAGCCAGTTTCATCATAGCGCTTGATGGTTTTTGCGAACTTTCAAAGTTCTTGAAATGTTCCGTATTGACTGACCTTCATGTCTTAAAGTAATGATGGACTGTCGTTTCTCTTTGCTTATTTGAGCTGTTCTTGCCATAGTATGGACTTGGTATTTTACCAAATAGGGCTATTGTCTGTCTACCTTGTCACAACACAACTGATTGGCTCAAACGCATTGAGAAGGAAAGAAATTCCACAAATTCACTTTTAAGAAGGCACACCTGTTAATTGAAATGCATTCCAGGTGACTACCTCATGAAGCTGGTTGAGAGAATGCCAAGAGTGTGCAAAGCTGTAATCAAGGCAAAGGGTGGCTATTTGAAGAATCTCAAATATAAAATATATTTTGATTTGTTTAACACTTTTTTGGTTACTACATGATTCCATATGTGTTATTTCATAGTTTTGATGTCTTCACTATTATTCTACAATGTAGAAAATAGTAAAAAGAAAAGAAAAACCCTTGAATGAGTAGGTGTTCTAAAACTTTTGACCGGTAGTGTAGACCTTACCTGTTGTATTCGGTGCATGTGACAAATAAAAATTTGATTATGATCTCTCATTCGATTTCTCATTATCTCAGTCTTTTATAGTAGCCTATTTCAACAATGGTTGCACTTTCAAATGTGCCTCTAATTTATCAAATCACTGTACTTTATATGGATTATTATTTTACAAATGCACTGATGTGGTAAAAGTATATAATATAGTCTGTCAAGATATGTTGCATGAATTCACAATGGAAATACAATTCAATAGAAAAATGATTTAATCATTACTCTCACAATTTCACACATTTTCCCCATTCTACCCTTGACAAGCAGTTTCTTTATTCCACCACTTGGCACTGAGCATTCACACGGTCATGGCTGTGCTTAAATTTACTCACACCCTCAAGCATACATTCATATTGATAAATCTCACACTTTGCGTGGAAATTATCCCACGCCTGGTTTATGCACAGATTTGTGCCTATGCATGATTGATAAATGAGGCCCCTGGCTTGTAAATAAAAGAAACGTTTTTAATGTCACTTCTATAGTACTTTTTTTATACATCTCACCAGTCAACAGTTGGGAGAGAGAGAGAGACAGGGGGGGGGGGGATCTTTACCTCTAGTAAAGATTAAGGAAAGATCAAGGTCAAGACAGACAGCAGAGCCAGGACCATCCAAGGTGTTGCACCAGGAATAAATATGATTGGTCAGCAGCACAGGTTCTTATCTCCCCATTGGCCCACAGCGTAAATTCTGACTTTTTAATTGGTTTAAAGCACAGGTCCTAATCCCACATTAGTGGGCGGAGCTTAGGATGAGAAAGAGAGTAAAAGCCTCCTGAAAGAAGATTCTTTAGCAGGGAGGGATACCAGCAGTGAAACAGGTACTGTACTCTCTCTATCCTTCTTTCTATATTTCCTCTCTCTATAGCGCTCCTCTAACTCTCATTCATTCTGGAAGGGGGGACATTAACAAACTGTTTTAAATTAGATACTTGATACATTTTTAAATGGTAGATAAAGCCAAGTAGTTGTTCAAATCTAAAAGCCTTTGGTGAGAGTCACTCCCTCCCACCTTGAGAACTACAGACGGACTTGAAGTTAATGTTTCCTTCTGCATATTTTAATAAGATTTTGCTGATGTAGTCACTATCATTGTAAGACTGTCATTATATTTGATGGACAGAACAGGAGCATTTTTGTGTTGGAATGTAGACTGGTCTACTTGGTCTAGTCCAGGGCTCTCCAACCATGTTCCTGGAGAGCTACCCTCCTGTAGGTTTTCGCTCCAACCCCAGTTGTAACTAACTTGATTAATCTTCTCAACCAGCTAATTATTAGAATCAGGTGAGCTAGATTAGGGTTGGAAAGAAAGCTCTCCAGGAACAGGGTTGGAGAGCCCTGGTCTAGTCTGATGTTCTGAAGGACAGCAGAGCATGTTCATAGTGATGCTTAATCCTTATATACATTATTAACTGCTTCATGACTCGAGGTAATGCATATTTTTGAGAGCTTTACAAAGAAGTAGTATTATGTCTGTTAACTACATCACCACATTAAATACTCAAGCAGTGTGACAGTGTTAACACTCCTCTCCATATGGCTAGTAGGGATGAAAGTTGCTTCTCGATATTGATCTAAGGTCAGTTTTACGTTTCTCCCCCTGATGGTTAAGGTTAGGATTGGGGGAGGAGAATATGCTGATCCTAGATCTGTAGTAATCCTGGCTTTAAGGCGTTATAATCCAATGTGACTGACTGATGGAGGCCTTTAAACCACCATACAGGCCTGTCATACCAGCTAGTCACTGTTTCTGACATAACCTTATCACTGATTCACTGGTGTTTGCGATCAAGGCTGCAGCCCCCTCATCTCTCTCTTTCTCTCTCACTTATCTCTCAATCTCTTTCTCTGTCTCTCTATATCTCTTTCTCTCTCACTTATCTCTCAATCTCTTTCTCTGTCTCTCTATATCTCTTTCTCTCTCACTTATCTCTCAATCTCTTTCTCTCTTTCTCTCTCAATCTCTTTCTCTCTCACTTATCTCTCCCAATCTCTTTCTCTCTCACTTATCTCTCAATCTCTTTCTCTGTCTCTCTATATCTCTTTCTCTCTCACTTATCTCTCAATCTCTTTCTGTCTCTCTTTCTCGTTGTGTGTGTGTGTCTCTTCCCTCCTCTCCCCTCCCCCTGTCTTTGTCTTGGCTGTGTCCTGTCTTGAGAGACTGTGACCAGATCAGAATGTCAGAGCAGAACAGAACACGAGGCCTGTGGTGCTTTGATTCCAGAAAGAGCGGTCTTGGCATTAGACCCATCTGGCACTGTTTCTCTCCTCCAGATTTCTATAAATAATAATGTATTTTCAGTGCTGACAGCCTCCTCCTCTCTGACTCCTCAGCCACCTAGTGTGTTCTAGTCTACTTTACTTCACTCAGGGGAAAACACGGCCACAACTTCGAGGTCAATAGAGTTGAAATGACCCAGAAATGTTATCCTGTGTTCAGACGCTGATATGCATGTAGGTTTCCTTGATATTGATCATAGAGCAGAGAGGGTGGATCGTTAGCTTTGCAGCCAACTGACGATCTGACGATCAAACGGAATAGTAATCTTCCCGTATTCTTAATGATGAACAATCACATGGAACTAAGTCAACTGACGACTGCAGATCATGATGTAATAGATGTGTAGAATGATTATTAAGACAGGAAGTCAATCCCAGCTTTTGTTTCAGCTCTGACAGGGATTAGTGACTAGACCTCTACCAGACCTCTATAGACCTATATACAGTAGACCTCTCTATTTTAAGTCAGCTTTCCCTCTCTCTCTGTCCTCTGTGCTGCAGCGAAGGACAAGTCAGTGAGAACAAGCTTTCACCTTTAGATTTTAGTCACAGAATATACTGAGAGTAATACCTTGCTCGGGCAGGACCTAAACCAGAGTTTGTTTTATCTTGGTGACCTAAGATCGGTGTATAGGGGCAACTTCATCCTACCTACTCCTCCTTGATGGTGGCGGCCATATTATGCTTGCTAAGAGGCCATCCTGTGAGACCAGTTTAGGAGACTGAGCTTAATCAGCCATCTGCTGATACTCCCGTCTTATACTGTAAGCTCGTTATCAACGACCTACATCTACTCTATAAGATATAGAAACATATTTTTTTGTTGACTTGTTACGATACAATTGAATACAGTACAATCAACCAACTGGAAGCACATTGTAACTCAACTGAGGACATGGAGTAAGTTTGAGCTGCAGCATCCGCAGTCTGTATGTGATTGGCAAAAGGTAGTGGCCAAAGGGTTAAAGGAAGGAAGTGTATTGTTTAGGAGGAGGTTCTTCCCACAGCTCACCTGATGTGAAGGACATACACAGCAAGAAACTAATGCATAGATAAATGCATATTTAAGAATTTTTAAGAAGTACAGCCTTTGAAATGTGTAACTTTTATCTTGTCTCTTCTTCCCTAATTCCTCTCGCTCTATCTCGCTCTCTCTCCCCCAGTTGACCTGATTCTGACCTCTGAACTGTCCAAGATGGCGACCTCCTTCACAAGAATGATGTCCGGCCGTAATACGGCCGTGCTGTTGGCCAGCCTGGGAGCAGGCACCATGGCAACCGGCTACCTGATTACCGACAGCAACATCCTGTCTGCTGAGGAGAGGAGGAAGCTCTATCCACCCAGGTAGGACTACAAACAACATGGCCTCTAATGGACTGTGGACTACACATAGGATGGCTTTATACAGACGACCTACAAAGGTTGGATAAATAATTTGGAATACAGGTGTTGGGCCTGGGATAGCTGCACCTGTTGAATAGGAACAACCAGAATCTGACACACAGTGTGCAGTCAGTCCTAATGTAAGTCAAAGGTAGAGGGGCGGGGCAGGGAATGAAACCTTAGAGGTTGAGTAGATACAAGTCTTGCCAGTCACCTCCTTTGCCCTTTCCTTCATTCGCATATAGTAAACACACACACACACACAGGGACATGAGCCAAGAGTAGATCAGATCAGGAACTAAGGCTTGAGCCACAGATTAGACAGATCACCAACACTCTAAAATAACTTCCTCTACTTATCTCAATCAATCAAGCGACCAATCAACCAATCAATATGTACCTGTCCAAAAAAACTACATCCACATTACATCTAAAACCGCAGCCCTCTTGGCAAGGGGTGTGTCCATAATCACACCCTATTTGAAAGGTTCTTCATAGTGCACAGCTTTTGAATGAAAACGACTTTTCCCATCATCCCCAGCGCTGACTATCCTGACCTGAGGAGGCACAACAACTGCATGGCGCACTCCCTGACCCCTGCTATCTACGGCAAGCTGAGAGACAAAGTGACCCCTAACAACTGGACCCTGGACCAGTGCATCCAGACCGGAGTGGACAACCCAGGCCACCCCTTCATCAAGACTGTCGGCATGGTGGCTGGGGACGAGGAGAGCTACGAGGTACTGTATGTGTGCGTGTGTGTGTTTGTTTGTGTGTGTGTGCATTTTTTTATATTTTGAAGGAGGTATCTCCTTTTGGTTAGCAGTTAACTGTCCATCCTGTCCTCTCCAGGTGTTTGCTGATATCTTTGACCCCGTCATCAAAGACCGACACAACGGCTACGACCCCAAAACAATGAAACACCCCACTGATCTGGACGCATCCAAGGTAGCACACACACACACCTCCATGAACCTCTACACACTACATGAAATAGTCCATTATTCTCAGATTTAATGATAACTCTCTCTCCTCAGATCACCAACGGTATGTTTGATGAGAAATACGTTCTGTCGTCTCGCGTGCGTACAGGCCGTAGTATCCGCGGTCTGAGCCTGCCCCCGTGCTGCTCCCGCTCGGAGCGCCGTGAGGTGGAGCGTGTGACCGTGCAGGCCCTGGCCGGCCTGAAGGGTGACCTGGCTGGACGCTACTACAGCCTGGGAGACATGACCGAGAAGGAGCAGCAGCAGCTTATTGATGTGCGACACTCACAGAGGATCTATCTATCTATCTATCTATCTATCTATCTATCTATCTATCTATCTATCTATCTATCTATCTATCTATCTATCTAATGTACCTATCTATCTTTCTGTCTGTGGGTCTGTCTGTCCGTCCGTCTGCATCCCAATCTCTCTTCCTCTTTGTCTGTCTCTCTTCTCCTTTTATCCAAAAATGTACATAACTACATGTATTATCATAATCTGACTGCATGCGGGATTCCTCATATCCATGATAATATCTACTTATATTGCCATACTAATAGCAGGGATTGTTGTAAAGATTATGCGGAAATAGTGCAACTGTAACCTGAACTGTAGTGACTCATCTGAGGACATGGTTCTTGATTGCACTAATTTGTCTTCATTCCCCAGTGGTAGGCCTACCAATTATTTCAGGAAAGTTTAGCACAATGGACAAAAAGGGGCTTAGTTACCAAGTTAATCCACTCAGTCTAGACAGACTGGGATGACTTTGCGTTTCATCCTAACGGCTACGATTAAGATTGGAAATAGAGGTAATCTTTGGGAGAGATTAGACTAGTCTTGACCTTTGTCTCATTAACCTTTGTCCTCTGAACCTCACGCTGCCGCAGGAGCATTTCCTGTTCGACAAGCCCGTCTCTCCTCTGCTGACCTCTGCCTTCATGGCCCGTGACTGGCCTGATGCCAGGGGCATCTGGTAAGACCAGAGTAGTAGAGAGCCAAACCATGTCCCCAAAACTACACTACCTGTAGAGAGACCTAGTACTAAGAATCTGGTAAGGCCAGAGCAGTAGAGAGCCCAAACCTGTCCTTGTAGCTTTAAAAGCCTGTAGCACTGTCTTGTATCATAATAGCTGTAGAGATAGTACTATCTGTGAGTAGGGGCATCTGGTAAGATCAGAGGAGTAGAGAGCAGAACCATGTTCCCATAGCATTAGAGGCCTTTGGGAAAGGTCTCTTCCTCTGACTACTCTTCCTCCTCTCGTCCTCTTCTCCCCAAAGTATCATTACATCAATGTCCTTCTAACCCTGAATTCCCATTTCCGTGACCATCTCCTCATCTTCCACCTCTCCCTCTTCCCCTCCCTCTCCTCCTCCTCTCCCTCCTCTCCCCTGTAGGACCACTTCCTGTTTGACAAGCCTGTCTCCCCCTTGTTGACGTGTGCCTTCATGGCCCGTGATTGGCCCGACGGCAGGGGCCTCTGGTAGGGTCTACAAGGCTCTCATCAGCAGATTCCTCTAACCAGCATGTGTGTGCTGTGATCGCAGAAGTTGACAATCAGTGCAACCAACAAATGTTTATAGATTCTTAGGAATGTGTTCTTTCTCTCCAGGCACAACAATGAGAAGACCTTCTTGATCTGGGTCAATGAGGAGGACCACACCAGGGTCATCTCCATGGAGAAGGGAGGAAACATGAAGAGAGTGTTTGAGAGGTTCTGCAGAGGACTCCAACAGGTACTTTACATGTCACATCTTAGTGATTTAATGATGCTCGTCTCTACACTCTTAAAAAAAGGATTCCAAAAGTGCTCTTCGGCTGTCCCCATAGGAGAACCATTTTTGTTTCCAGGTAGAACGGGAAAGGGTAAAAATGGTTCTACATGGAACCCAAAAGGGTTCTACCTGGAACCAAAAATGTTTCTTCAAAGGGTTCTCCTATGGTGATAGCTGAAGAACCATTTTATGATGTAGATAGCACCCTTTTTTCTATAATATACATGGACATATACAGTAGATTATTAATGTGTCCTTCCATCCTCTAGGTGGAGAAGCTGATCCAGGAGAGAGGCTGGGAGTTCATGTGGAACGAGCACCTGGGTTACATCCTGACCTGCCCCTCTAACCTGGGTACTGGACTCAGGGCTGGAGTGCATGTCAGACTGCCCAACCTCAGCAAGGTAACACACACTCTCTCTCTCTCTCTCTTTCTCTTTTCTTCTCTTCCCCAACGTTTTTGCTTGGATTGTCCCTGTGCATTGACCCCTCTTTCCCTAGACAAAGCATTTATAAAAGTTCTGTACTTACCCTGCAGGACCCTCGCTTTGGTAAGATCCTGGACAACATGCGTCTGCAGAAGAGAGGGACAGGCGGAGTTGACTCGGCCACAACTGGAGACACCTTCGATATCTCCAACAACGACCGTCTGGGAAAATCTGAGGTAAAACTACAACCATATTCTATGAATGAATGAATGAATGAATGAAACTGTAAACCATCTCAAATTAACTCTATCTGGACCAAAGATTAAACTCACCTTGACCGCTGATAACTGTGTGTATCGGTGCGTGTGTATAGGTGGAGCTGGTCCAGTTGTTGGTTGATGGAGTCAACTATCTGATTGACTGTGAGAAGAAGCTGGAAAGGGGCCAGGACATCAAAGTCCCCTCCCCCATCACCCAGTTCAGGAAGTGAAACATCTGAGCCCCACGTCTGAGAGGAAATGACCCGCTCTGCAGTTAGAGAGGGCCAAGGGAGAGGAGCTAGGCCTGATCCCTCCTCATCCCCAAACGGAGCAATTTGGAGTAAAGTAGAAGTAGAATGTCTTTCCACTGGTCCAGGGACAAGTGTTGGTGTATCCCCTTGATGGTTAAGGCTGGGGGTATTGTAATCTGATCCTAGATCTGTGGTTAGGGACAGCTTCTACCAGGAGCGACAGTCTTACCTGTAACACTAACCTCAATAAAAATCAACCCTAATAAAACCACTGATCTCTGATCAATAAAATGACTCATTCCCTGACTCCAAAGAGATATTACAGCTTGTCTTTCTCCTTCTACTAATATTCCTACCTAACTAAAAGCTTAAACACCATTACAATTAACAACTGACTGGGACTTTCCATAACTGTAGTAAGTTTCCATTCCCCATAAATGTCATTGGACTTTTCATGTGTAATGACTATGTAATAGATGCATCACTAACTATGAAGTTGACTATACAGTGCCCTCCACAATTATTGGCAACCCTGTTTAAGATGTGGTCGAGGACTTCCAAAAATTCTCTTTTTTTTTTAAACAACATAGAACCCAAATGCAAAAAAAAGAGAAAAATCCAACCTTTTATTTAAGTACATTACTTTGGTGTAAAAAAAAAAATCACACATTTAGAAAAAAATAAACGTGTACAACCCCCTTTTGCCAACAAGACAGCACTTAATCTCCTCCTATAACATTTCACAAGATTGGAGAACACAGAGAGAGGGATCTTTGACCATTCTTCTTTGCACAATCTTTCTAGATCATCCAGTGTCCTGGGTCCTCTCTTATGCACTCTCCTCTAGCTCGCCCCACAGGTTTTCGATTGGGTTGAGGTCTGGGGACTGAGATGGCCATGGGAGGACCTTGAGTTTGTGACTGCTGAACCATTTTTGTGTAGATTTTGCCACATGTTTTGGATCATTATCCTGCTGAAAGACCCAATGACGACCCATCTTCAGCTTTCTGGCAGAGGCCATCAGGTTTTTATTTAAAATGTCCTGGTAGTTCAAAGCGTTAATAATGCCATGCACCCTAACAAGGTTCCCAGGGCCTTTGGACGAGAAACAGGCCCACAGCATCACAGATCCTCCACCATACTTCACGGTGGGCATGAGGTGCTTTTCGGCATACTCATCTTTTGTTTTACGCCAGACCCACTTAGAGTGTTTGTTGCCAAAAAGCTCAATCTTAGTCTCATCTGACCAAAGCACACGATCCCAGTTGAAGTCCCAGTGCCGCTTAGCAAACTCCAGACGTTTACGTTTGTGAGTGTTAGTGAGAAAAGGCTTTTTCCTTGCATGCCTCCCAAACAGCTTGTTGGCATGTAGAGAGCGTCTGATGGTTGTTTTGGAGACTTTGTGACCCCAAGATGCCACTCTTTGATGCAATTCTGTGACAGTGAGCTTAGGACTTTTTTTTACTTCTCTTACCATCCTCCTCATTGTGCGTTGTGGCAAGATAAACTTGGGACCTCTTCCAGCCTTGTTTGTCACTGTTCCAGTTGTTTTAAACTTCTTCATGATTCCTCTGATTGTAGATACGGGCAAGTTAAGGCGAGTGGCTATTTTCTTGTAGCCATTGCCTGACTTATGAAGGTCGACACAAATCTGCCTTACTTGAATGGTGTGTTCTCTTGTCTTTGCCATGTTGACAAATGGGTAAGAGAATTAGGTCTCTGTGTCACGTCATATTTATACCCCAGGGAAACAGGAAGTCATGAATTACTAATGAAAAGTTCCTAGATACCCTGACCAACTTTAGCAACTACAGAAAAATATATTTTTTAAAAAATCAATTAAAATTTTCAGCGGAATTGTTAGGGGTGCCAATAATTGTGGGACACATGATTTCAAGTATTTTTTTTTCTAAATGTGTGATTTTTTTTTTTACCACCAAAGTAATGTACTTAAATAAAAGGTTGGATTTTTCTCTTTTTTTGCATTTGGGTTCTATGTTGTTTAAAAAAAAAAGGAGAATTTTTGGAAGTCCTCGACCACATCTTAAACAGGGGTGCCAATAATAGTGGAGGGCACTGTATATAGCTGTGATGTAGTCTGTGTACAGTTCCAATCGCTCCAGTGAGTCTCTTCTCTCAGCAGGCCTCTGTCTCCCACCAGCTGATCTGCCATAATGGGTTTACTGCAGTAACAGAGTTTAACCCTGAGTTAAGCACATTTAGAGGTCAGAGAGAGGAACAGAGAGAAGCATGGCAGCAGCCCAATTCCACCAATGGAAAAGTACCAGTAGAATTCACACAGATGCCTCTTATCTAACCTTTATTCATCCAGGTTAGTCTCAATTAGATAAAATACAAATCCCAGTTGAGGGCTCCAGACTAGAATGGGAGCAGCCTCAGTGCCAAAACGTCTGTCTGTCTTAAAGGGTAGATTCTGTCCATCTGTCTGTCTGGTCTCTGGGAAGGTAATTGGGCTACTTGGAGCAGCTTAGTGACGTGGAGCTAATCAGCTAATCGCTGCCTGCTATACTTACATAACTGAGAGGGTCAGGGGACCACAGAAACAGAGGGCATAGAGAGGACATATTTCTTGCAAGTGGGAAAGACCAGATGGCAAATCTGCTCTAGATGTCCTGTTTCTATGCTTTGGACATAGCGTGACTGAGCGGGCAAGTGCCAGTGGGTTTGTGTGTGTAGGTGTGAGAGGGTCTGTGACCACTAAGATGGCCAGAGAGGAAACTGAATCTGGTCAGTGTATTTTTAGCGGTGGTCTACGTGCTGACCACTAGTCTAATGCCAAGGAGGAGACATTAGAAATGTGAGAGAGGAGGGTTGTAGTGGGGGTTGGTATAATGCAGACGAGCAACCAGAATATAGCTTTTTGTAGTTTACTGAAAGTTTCCGTACACGCATCTTCATCCGTATCCCACAATGATCTGTTCATGCACAGTAAGTAAAATGTCGTATAGTAGAATCTAGACTACCCACTGAAATAAAGGCAAAAATAAATCCCATTTAATAATATCAGAACTGCCATTAAGCTCTACTAAAATGTTAATTTCGCTTTGGACAATACACTGAATGGTCAAGCTATGTAATATTAAATCAGTATAACAGTGTGGTGCTGTCTGTAATAAATGTATTTTTCCATAACTATGGTCCTCGGTCGATCGTCATTGTCAGCAGCAGGAGTTACCTCACTGACAACCTTCTAACTCACTGACCTCGCTGCTCCAACTCCTACGGGCCTGTTAACTTCAGTGCTTTTCCAATGAGACTTACCCCCACACTAGTGGTTCACCAGTGTTTTATGTTAATATAAGCTGTAGTGTTGAGTTTCCATCAGGAATGACACTAAAGATTTGTGGCAAGCAGAATCAACAACCTCCACATCATTCAAGTCTGTTGATTTGTGAGAATGTGTTAAAGTTCACGGTTATAGCCATTATTATACATGCCAGCTGAAAAGTACCCAGGGCCTTGCCTTGTCTCCAAATTAGAGCAGGTCCCCCGGAGCGATGGCCCAGTGTGACACGGGTGCCGGCCCCTGAAGATGGAAACATAAAAGTCTGAGCTCTTTGGGTAAAACACTGGGGTAAATCCTCAATGGAAATGTGCCAATGGAGGTGTAGACTAGAGGACCATGGGAAACGGAGTCCACATTCACTCCAAAGACAAATCCAACACTAGTTTACTGTACATGAGGGGATCGGTCTGAACAAAGCCCTGTGCAGAATCACTGATCTGCAAATCACGCCAATTTTTTCTTGAGCGGATGGTCTTGGGTTCAGAACATAATTACAAACCATTTGACTGCAAATTGACCGCAAGAATCCCAAATAGATATATTTGACTAAAACAACCATTTCAAACCTTGCTTACATTTGCATACGATCACATCTCTCTGTTATGCACAGGAATACTTGGGAATATATTTCTCAAATTAAAATCAATTGGAGCTGATCTCCTGGTGTTTTTACAGTCTTATGCCCACCAATAAAACATTTAAATAAACAATTAATTTTTTTCTTGCTCAGAAAACTGGGGGGCCAAATAAAACAACCTGGCCCCTGGGCCGCCAGTTGGGGAACCCTGCCATAGATAGACCCACAAAGCCCTTTGGATAAGGAGTTCAATTTCCCTTGTAGAGAAGTATCACCCTCTAGTGTTGAAAAAGTGACTGACATTTACAGGTCTCCAAAGTATCGTGCATGCATCTCATTGGCAGTCTTAACCAATACATCACATCATTGGTCCTAACCCTTCAGTGTTTACAGATCCCAATGGATTGGATGGGTAACTGCCTCCTGCCTCTAAGTGGTTACTGGTTAACTTTCATTTACAATTACATAAACTGATGAATAAAGTAATCAAATGTTTTGGTCCAATGTCATTATTATTCCCCAATGGCAGTACTGGTCAGGTGGTTGTTGCTGAATGACTAAATGCATTTCTAAATGACTAAACTTTTGCAATCTGATTCACAAATCACTTTGTATGCCAAATATGTGAACAAGATTAGTGAATTTGTGCAGTGCCTTTCTAGGGCTGATCACCTCAACACCCAAAAAAATTTTTCCATCCTCCCAGTCACAGAGGAAGACTGATGAGTAGTTTAAATGGGAACAAGATGTGACAGTCTAATTGCCTTCTTGTAAGAGGCAAGTGGGCAAAGGCATAGAGAGGTACTTCCTGTCACATGGTCAGACCTTTACAGGAAGTGCCATATATCCGCTGAACAAAACATTTCATGATAATCTCTCAATTAAGGTGCACACAATTTTTTTTCTTCTCCTTTTTATAACATCTGGAACATTGTATTGGTGACAAACTGAAGTTTTATGGTGAACTTAAAAGCTAGTTCCACAGAGCAAAGTGCAACTTAAGCAAAACAATAAAAAGAAATATAAAATAAACATTTTTGCCACACCTCCTCAACCTGGATGCTTTAAATGTTTTCTATCATTTAGTTGCTTTGAGGTTGTTTTTTTTCTGTTACATATTTTAGTGAGGGGAAGGAGTGAGCGGAAAAGGGTTAGCAATCAGACCACAAGTTCAGCATTTAGCAAATAGCTTTCAAAACAGTCAACAATCTTTATACAGGTCTGCACCAGCAATCAATACACTTCTGTGAACAAATCATGAGCAAATTGAGCAGAACAACATTTTTATCCACATCTTTCTTTCCGTTGTATTTTTTTCCTCTCCCTCTTTTACAGGTTGCTCTCTCTGGCCCAAATTCAACATTTTTATAATTTAATTTAAGAAATCAGTAGAAAGTTATTAACAGCAACAAGCTAACACCCAGAGCTGAACGACCTGCCTGATTCACGAAAAAGTCCTGTTGCCAGGGCGAAGTGGAGCCGAGATATACCGCCCCAGGAGGAGGAGGGGGGCTAGAAGGATGTGTGTACGTGTGTGGGGGGCATTTTCAGGGGACGGGGTAAGAACAGAGGGGGTATAGGTGGTCTTGGAGGGGGGGAGAGAGGGAGGAGTTGAGAGAGGATCCCGGGGGGAGGGAGGAAAAGGAAGTCACACGTTTGCGTTCTCAGTCCATAGGTCGTTTTTCGGCATGTTTCTTTGTAAACTCTTCTGCGTTCTTAAAGAATTTTTTACGGTCCTTAGAGTATTCCTCTGCTAGGTCTGCCCTGAGAGGATGCTCTGGCTGGGGGTCGTTGACCAGCGCGATCAGGGACTGGATCACTGCAGAGAGACAAGCAGGATAAAAGAGACTGTAAAAATGGATGATGACACGAGGAAGTCCAGATGAACCAGGTCAGAAAGACACATTGAAATCCATAACCAGGCAGAGGATACAGGATGGAATCCTCTCCAGCCAAATAGATAGGAGACTCCGAGGGAGAGGAGACTGGAGGGTTAGGGTTCAGACTTTCAATTACAAATTATGAAAAACTGCAAATAACTACTATTTAAAAAGTTAAGTCAGAAGAACTTTCCGCCGTACCTTGGTCAGTTTTAGTGGCTGGTTTCCAGTTCTCTGCGCTGATCACAGGCAGACACACCTGTCCCTTCTCGTCGATGTTGGGGTGGTAGATCTTCGTCTTGAACGTGATCTTGGGGGGCTTGAAGGGGTACTCCGCTGGGAAGATTATCTCGATCCTGAACGCACCTTTATCGTATGGAGGGTTGTCCTTTTAGAGGGGAGAGAGACAATGACATTTGGTTAAAAGGTGAGCTGATGTCCTACTGAAAATGGCACAGCAACAAATGAGTTGTAACATCGCTGTGAGTGCCTTGGTCCTCCTTGTTATTATGTCTGGAGAAAGTAGTATGTAATGCCGCTAGGCTACTTACTGGAACAATGAGGCCTTGCCAAGTCAAAATATTTGTTTCATCCACTTGAATGTTACGGAAATTTTTCATTCCAGACTTGCGGATTTCATCAAGTTCCTGAAAGAGAGAGAAAAACATAATGAACAAGTTCTCCTGTACAGCTAATTAATGTTAGTTAATCATAAACCATAAACATCACCATTACGGGAAGCAGAGAGGTGTATATCAAACTAGAGATAAAGGACTGATAAAACATGTCTGTGTTGGCTGAGTCTTAGTAACCACTAAACAAGCTGTGTCCAATAGGCCAAAACAGCCCAATGACTACAGACACACGTAAACACAGACTGAACGAATACTAGGGATTAGCCTATATCTGTCTGTGTCTCATTCACCCAACCAGGAAGTCTCACACTGATCTCACTACAGAACACTGATCTCTGCCAAACCAGAGGAATGACTCATAAATCCCAGGGCTGGTAATCGTTCACTACAAATCATGAGATTGGGGGTAGTGTTACAGTGTGTTATAGTGACAAGGACATTACAGTTAACACACCCATAACAATAAAACATGGGCACACAGCTTCCTGGTTTCATTTCTTTCCATATTAATCTGAGCTTGAATGTAGCCTTATTCTATGTCCTACGGTTGTTTTGAGAAAATAAAGGGTTTAAAAGTCTATGTAAAAACGTTCTAAGAAGTTAGGTTAATCGATACTGCTGACTAACCAACTAGCTAGATATTTTTGGCTAGATATCTAGCTAACGTTATTTTCACACAAATTAAACCCAGCTGCCAATTATGATAAGGGTTGTTAACACCCAGTGTTGAGAACATGATGAGGATTGTTTACACCCAGTGTTGGTAAGCTAACGTTAATCACTGTTAGCTATTAAGCTAGCTAGCTCGTTTACTGAGGTCGAATGAATGAAATTCAACTAGCTTAGCTAACGTAACGTATTTAGCAGATAATCAATTTCTACAATTTCGCTTTCGATTCACTCGATGACTATTCAAAACAATTCAACTAAGAAACCAAATCAGAGGAAATGCATTTGGTTGGCTAGCTGCTCAGATTCCTCGGTTACACATTGAGAAAATAAGTTGAATTAACGTGAGTTGCTAACTAGCTGGTTTGCTCATAGAACCACACAGTTAGCTAACTAGGTACCTGCTGTGCATTGCACAATTAACTCCCATGCTACGGTTCGCAAGCTAGCTAACGTTAGCTAGCCAGCCAAGTTTTTCTGAGCCAATGTTCAATCATGTTTAACTGCGTCTATCACCCAATTTATGACACAATAATTAATTTAAACTAAATAAATTTGATGACACATTGTTAATTAATTTAGATTAATAAAACACGGACCTTGCCTATTAACATACCGGTGCTAACATCAAAACATCACCAAAAAACAACTGCTAGCGGGTTAGCTTAGCACGCTAACGTCTAGCTAGCTAGCTTCATTTTCCGCTTACCGAGTTTCATGAGGTTTCTGACAGTGTGGGGCTAAATTAAACCAATTTAACGACACTTTTCATTTTATCGGAGATTTAGCAATCCGAATGTTTTATTCTCTTTAATCTAACAAGATAAAATCCTAATTTGATTGATCAGGAAATTTACCTTGTGCAGCCTCCTGCTCGCCGCCATCGTGGAATTACTGTCTGTACCCAGAATACCCAGCGATATCCAAATAGTCCACTCACTCACTCTCACCTCCGTACAGTGTCTGTACAGTCCACTCACCCACTCTCACCTCGGTACAGTGTCTGTAATGTGTACGCACTGTACTTTGAGTATACTTTGATTTGAGTTATTATCCTGAAGTTATTTTGTCAAATGAGAGTATTCGTCCATTTATTTAGCCTATTTTGGGCGAAGCCTACACATTATGGGCCACTATTTGTCACTTGATTGAAATAGTAAAAGTGTAATCACATCTGAGCTGAGGCAATCACATCTGAAAACATACATATAACAGGTTGATGTTGAAATAATAAGATCATGCAGTGGTGTAAAGTACTTAAGTAAAAATAGTTTAAAGTACTACTTAAGTCGTTTTTGGGGTGTATCTGTACTTTACTTTACGCTTTACATTTTTGACAACTTTTACTTTTACTCCACTACATTCCTTGTGAAAATAATGTAGTTTTTACTCCATACATTTTCCCTGACACCCAAAAGTAGGTCTACTCTTTACATTTTGAAGGCTTAACAGGAGAGGAAAATGGTCCAATTCACACACTTATCAAGAGAGCATCCCTGGTCATCCCTACTGCCTCTGATCTGGTGGACTCACTAAACACAAATGCTTCATTTGTAAATTATGTCTGAGTGTTGGAATGTGCCCCTGGCTATCTGTAAATTAATAAAAACAAGAAAATCAGGCCTTCTGGCTTGATTAATATAAGGAATGTGAAATTATTTATACTTTTACTTTTACTTTTGATAAGGAAGTATATTTGAGCAATTTCATTTACTTTTGATACTTAAGTATATTTAAAAACCAAAGACTTTTAGACTTTTACTCAAGTAATATTTTACTAGGTGGCTTTCACTTTACTTTTACTCAAGTATGAAAATTGGGTACTTTTTCCAGCACTGAGATCATGGTACAAAATATTTAACAATGGTTTGTATAGTGCCATGCCCCCTGGTGAGCCTAATCTGAATGGCTCATATTCCAAATCAATAAAACATTCTGAAGCTTACAAGAATGCCAGTGTGATGGAGTTTATTTTTCCCAAAAGGTTTTACGCCCCAGGAACAATATAAGGTGTGAAAACAACCCTCCTTTTGTCATCAGAATGTGTAAACCAACTACATCTCCTCTGCCCAGACCCGCATGGGCAGAGGAGATGTAGTCCTTGTTTATGGGGGTCTGTAAGTTGTTGTTCGTATGTGTATGTTTGTATTTGCTTTATCTTGGCCAGGTTGCAGTTGTAAATGAGAACTTGTTCTCAACTGGCTTACCTGGTTAAATAAAGGTTAAATAAAATAAAACATAAACATTTGGTGTGAAAAAAAATTGATCCCTCACTGAATCAAACTTTTGCTTTAAAAGCTATGGAACAGCCTACTACCATGATGGAACATATGCTATACCATAGGTTCCATACTTCAGTGGTGGAAAAAGTACTCAATTGTCATACTTGCGATATCTGTAAAGATACCTTAACAGAAAATGACTCAAGTAAAATAAAATGTATGGGAGTAGGAAGTACATATGTTCTTTAGGAATGTAGTGGAGTAAAAGTAAAAGTTGTCAAAAATATAAATAGTAAAGTATAGATATACCAAAAAAGTATTTTTTACTTAAGTAATTTACACAACTGCCATACTTCAAAAAAGTTGCATGGACGATACTAGAGAGAAAGAGACGAAGCGAGAAGCCCAACTCGGCCAAAAATCTATCTTCTCCAGCAGGTGGCGTTGTTTCGTTTCTTTCGCTAACCAAAGCGATGAGTTTTTGTATGGAGGTCAAGAGTGTCGAATTTGATCAACAAAAAATGGAATGGTTTATTTGCTACGTGAGGTTTATTTAATCGAATAGAAGTTTCGTAATGTTTAGGTTGTTATGAGGGTACTGATATAAGTAGGACACGTGACATCCCGGCCACTTTGTGAAAAACACTTTATATCGGAGTTGTCTCGAGATGACTATGCATATTAACGACATGAGGATAGTAGCATAGCATGTCTCTCCATTGAATACAGGTGGTTGACGTCAACGAACCACTGTTCATAGGGACAGCTGGAGAGCAGTGGAGGCTGCTGAGGGGAGGACGGCTCATAATAAATGGCTGGAATGGAGTGTAATGGCTGGAATGGAGTGAATGAAATCATTCCATTTACTCCATTCCAGCCAATATTTTGAGCCGTCCTCCCCTCAGCAACCTCCACTGCTGGAGAGGCGTCCAGGTCTTACAGATCAGAACATGAGAGAGAGGATACAAGCAGAGGAAGCTACTGTACTTAGACTAATGAGATGCACCCCTAGTCAAGATCATCAGCCTGCCTCTTTAAATCCATACCTGGATTGCTGACTGACTTGCATGGGAAGCAGGTGAGTCTGTCTGATAACAAAATAATACAATTATCATTTCCACTTAAGTAGTCCAAATGTTTCAGTTGTTGATTTTAGTTGTGGTCTGTCATTCCCCAGTAATTGGACAGGGACAGCGCTATTTGTGTGGTTTACTATAAATTGCTTTTACAATTTTCAATCAATTTCCATTGAATTTTCACTCATATTTGCTGTGTTTATAACACTGTCTTAAGGCAGTAAGAAATTAGTTACAATTAATATGTTTCACCTATTTCTCTTACTGCTCCTTGTCACATGTATACACACTGACAGCTTAACTCAAAAGCAGAATATATTTATTATTTAATTACCAATGGTTTTTCAAACAACAACTTTTGGTTTATTAACCTTGTAAAATTTTTGTATTTCTTGTGTTTTCTTTAAATCATTTATTTTTGAGAGATTCATATTTGATAGAGGTTTACTAACTATTTGGGTCAGTTATTTTCATCTCACACTATAAGATGTAAAACACATTATTGCCATACAATCAATGAGACAATGGTGAAAGAATGCTGTGCCTTCATGTCAGCAAGGTGTAAGTCATGAAAGAATTTACTCCTTTTTCTGACAGAGACATGCAACCTATAATCAGCCTGCACCACACCCTCTTATCACCACTAGTGAGTTTTTCTCATCAAAGAGAGTCGGTTTCAAGGACCTGTCTCAAGGATATTTGAGTTTGTAGAATGTCTTGTGTCCATACCTACAGTGTGTCAGAGGCATTTGTAATCTTTGTGGATTCTGGTCAATTGATCCGGTTTGTATCCTGATTGTTCAGGGCACTTCTGCTAATCAGCGGATGGTCTGGCATTTCTGAGGCAGAGGCAAGGCTTTTCTCCTCTCCCCCCTTTCAGTTGGCTTTTATTTAAATTTGGGCCAGGGGGGTAGGCTTCCCAGCGAAATAGCCTGCAGTGGCAAGATGGCGAACAGAGGGTTGTGAGGTGGGATGTTATATGAAAAACGCGTTCATCGATGAATTAAGGTAAATCTATGTCATATTACTCAAATCCTCGTATGTTTTGCGATGTAACTTGGTGTGTGTAGTCATGTTCAAGAATTTGCACTACGTTGTTTGAAGAAATACCAGAAACAACAAACATTTGTCTCGTATGCCCAGAGAGATCTCCCCGTGTAGCCAGCTTGGCAACCACCTCTTTACCTGCGTTCCTTTTAACCCGTGCATTGCGGCCTTCGGTTTGTTTTTCACAGTTTTGGAATAGGATAAATAACTTTAAACAAACAAAAAATTAGCTTAAATCTGATGTATGCAGGGCTGGCGCAGCAATATAGGCTAATTAAATAAAAGGCATTGGTGGATCCCTTCACTCACCCCCCTCTGCTAGGGGGTTGTCACTAGTTACCACAGCCACAAAGTCAAAATGGCTATATCGTGGGGATGTGCATCTTTCCCTTTCAAGAAGATTCGATACATATCTAGATACATGGGCTCTGATACAGAAACGCTACGTTTTAGTTTCAAACTATTCGGTTTGATTAGAGAACGAATCGATGCGATACGATTCATGAACAAAATTCAAATCTGCTGTTGATGCAGCTCATGAGCTGGGCCTCTGATCTGGAACAGTCTGAGCTGACTTCTGTGTAAATGGTGTGTGTGTGTAAATGAGGTATGTCTATAGTGTATACTACGGTAGGCACCTGATCTGAGCCATAAAGGAGACTAGGTATCTACGACCCCACTGCCACTGTCAGATTTGGGGGGGGGGGCAATTTAGCCTATGTCCCCCCCCCCCCCCCCCCCCCCCCCCCCACTTTGTTTCTGAAATCACCATTACCCACTAATTAACTTGTCATTTTTGTAGATTAAGTGTTTGAGCTAGTAATATTTATAATTTACAAAAGAGCTATGACATAGCCAATGAATATATAGCACAACTTTGGATTTCACCTCATCTCAAAATCGAATTGTTTTGACTGTTTGGAAGTGTTTAGTGAGCTTCTTTTCTCCTCCAGCTTTGGCCATTCAGTGTGCCTCGCAAAAGTGATTCCTCATTATACATTTTACCCAGTATATCATAACATTACCATATACGCTGATTGTTTAAATCAAAACAACCAGAACTATTGCTGATGGTGAACCTGAACAATCAAAAGCAAATCTATTGTAAGCCCCAGCAGCTTACTTTTATTCCAGTAAAACACAATTTTCAACAGCACATAGATACAAATAACCAAGCAAATTACATAGGTTGTCACTCAACTAATACAGACTAATATCGCGCAAGTCATTTTAGCATTTGAATGCTGAAGGTGCTGCACAGATGTGCAAGATCAGGAACAGGCCAACTACCTCGCAGTGGTCAACGCGCAAAGCTGGGCACAGTGCGCATTTTGTCTAGGCTACTGATGTTCCCTAGGGTTGTTCAGCATGCAAAATGACTTGTAGATCAATGACTGTTAACAAAGTGCTTAATTCGACACTGAAGGAGAGCACGCATCAGTTGTCACAAAATATGAGGTATTTTCGGAAGTAAGAAAGAAAGTAATATGAGCAACAACAAAAAATGTGAATCAGTGATTCATAATGTTTGAATCGATTTTCTGACCGATGCATGCTACATTTAGATCAGTTTGGGGTCCGCAGACCGATGCAGTTCTATCTTAAGCTTTCCCGGAAGACTCCCGATGTTCTGCCTCTGGGTTTAGAAACTCTGTGGCATTATCTCTTTTGTGGTAGACGGACAGGTATTGCCCATTTTTATGTTTTTCTCTGAAGATTTAATTCTCTCAACTGTGTAATAGCTATGTGTCCATTAAAGGTACTTTGTCTAAGAAACTAACATCTGTGGGCGTGGCGTAGTGTTTGGCCGGAGCAAGGAGTCAAGAGTAGCCAGTAAGGGCCCCCAAATATTTTCTGTGGGGAAAAATAGTGGGAAACTATCATTCCACTATTACTGCATATATATTATGGACATTTTCTGAAATTACAAATCAAGAATATTACATAACTTAACTTGTCCAGTGATTTTTTTTTTTGTGTGTCAACATTTAGAAAGTTCACATAGAAAATAGATGTGACAATTGTCTGCTACGGTGCATTTCCATTGAACTATCTTGTAGATTAAAAACAGCTGGATGTAATGACGTCACACCTTTAAAATAAATAAATAAATAATAATTGTGGTTGACGTGTTTCCATTACCCATTTAGGCAAATTGCGCAATGCGCATTCATAAATTGGTGATAACCAGTTTGCCCTCCCACCTATCTGTTTCATGTCTCAGGTAGCACGCGAAAGCCAGCATGGATAGAATGCAAGAATTGACTAATATTTCTCCATATTCCAATAATGTTCATGTACCAACGTATCGCCATGGTCCGCGCCATAGTGAAACTTACACTCCTATAGATCTGAAATAATGATATGGTGAAACGTGCATCCAGCCAAACAGAAAAGCAAGGCGAAGCAATTCAGGTATTCTTGAAAGTCAGGACAATCATTGTCCTGCAAAGAAGCATAATTTTTTTTTATAGTTGAAAAAATGGATTTTGCAAGCAGTAGGCATTTAGAATTAAATGTGGAGTGGACCTTTATAGTTAGGCCTACGTGATGACATCACGTGCCCCATGTACAGTGGGGAGAACAAGTATTTGATACACTGCAGATTTTGCAGGTTTTCCTACTTACAAAGCATGTAGAGGTCTGTAATTTTTATCATAGGTGAGAGACGGAATCTAAAACAAAAATCCAGAAAATCACATTGTATGATTTTTAAATAATTAATTAGCATTTTATTGCATGACATAAGTATTTGATCACCTACCAACCAGTAAGAATTCCAGCTCTCATAGACCTGTTAGTTTTTCTTTAAGAAGCCCACCTGTTCTCCACTCATTACCTGTATTAACTGCACCTGTTTGAACTCATTACCTGTATAAAAGACACCTGTCCACACACTCAATCAAACAGACTCCAACCTCTCCACAATGGCCGAGACCAGAGAGCTGTGTAAGGACATCAGGGATAAAATTGTAGACCTGCACAAGGCTGGGATGGGCTACAGGACAATAGGCAAGCAGCTTGGTGAGAAGGCAACATGGCCCCTTTTCTGCAAAGGGGACAGGACGACTGCACCGTATTGAGGGGAGTATGGATGGGGCCATGTATCGCGAGATCTTGGCCAACAACCTCCTTCCCTCAGTAAGAGCATTGAAGATGGGTCGTGGCTGGGTGTTCCAGCATGACAATGACCCGAAACACACAGCCAGGGCAACTAAGGAGTGGCTCCGTAAGAAGCATCTCAAGGTCCTGGAGTGGCCTAGCCAGTCTCCAGACCTGAACCCAATAGAACATCTTTGGAGGGAGCTGAAAGTCTGTATTGCCCAGCGACAGCCCCGATACCTGAAGGATCTGGAGAAGGTCTGTATGGAGGAGTGGGCCAAAATTCCTGCTGCAGTGTGTGAAACCTGGTCAAGAACTACAGGAAACGTATGATCTCTGTAATTGCAAACAAAGGTTTCTGTACCAAATATTAAGTTCTGCTTTTCTGATGTATCAAATACTTATGTCATGCAATAAAATGCAAATTAATTACTAAAATCATACAATGTGATTTTCTGGATTTTTGTTTTAGATTCCGTCTCTCACAGTTGAAGTGTACCTATGATAAAAATTACAGACCTCTAGATGCTTTGTAAGTAGGAAAACCTGCAAAAACGGCAGTGTATCAAATACTTGTTCTCCCCACTGTACCTTCAAAGTTATTAGACAACCATAATTTATTTGAAAAACACTGTTTCCATCATCATTTGTCTTGAAGCAAGTTAGACAAAATAAAAATCCACCCCTGTCAAACGGATAATAATGTTGTCGATCTTTAGAAAAGGTCTATCTGATGTTTCCATTACACATGTCACAACTTTGTTTTTTGCAACATTGCTTTTGTTGAATAAACCTGGGTCAATGGAAACCTGCCTAGTGTAACCAGTAGCAATAATTTGACGTTTTGCTGCATAGGTTAAACCAAAATCCAGCAATTTCCACAGAATAATCTTAATAACTGAAAAAAAAATATTATGGTTATAGAATTATGGGTATTATGTTTTTCATTAGTTTTTTTTTTCTTCATTTTTCTAATTCATTTTCTAATAGCTGCCACTATCTCCTACAATCTTGGATACTTCCTGCAGTTCAATTTCAATTAATGATTTATACCCATTTGATTCTTAAAGAATATACCTTATTAGCATCATGATTGTTTACATCAGCTAGTACTGTCTTACCCTATCATAACCGAGAATAGGCCTAATGTTATTTTACTCCAATGTTTGTTGCCATTTCACTCTTGTAAACAAACAATGTAGCTCAGTGATTCCTGAAAGCCGGGAAAATCCTTGTCCAGCAGGGAAATTCAATTTTTACAGTTGAAAAATAGAATTTTGTTTCATTATTTGAGCCTAAAAATTACATTTAGGGGAATTCTATTACGGAAAACCTTTGTTTTGTAATTTTTCAAATATTTTCAGTTTTATTCATTTCTATGTCGGCTCTCTGCCAGGAAAGCCATTGTCCGGAGCAAAGGATCACAATTTCAAACTCCCCAAAAAAGGGTTTCAAATTCTAATTTCTGGCATAAATTAATATTAACTGAAAGTATCACATGTAGTTACTTGCAATAGCCATCTGTGACACTAAGGAATATTTCTCTCAAAACTGTGATTCCTAAAAAATTTGTCCTGAGTTTTGGTCAACTCCGTCAGATTTATATAAAATCCTAAATTAATTAGAAATGAGCTGGGTCAGCTATACCATGACAACCCCTTCCTTATCTCCTGATGAACTGTAGTGCAACAAGACCACCCATGGTCTGAAAAGTTCTCTATTTTTTAAAGATTTAAACAAACAATATTGAAATCACCATGGTCACAACCATAACCTGTCAACTCCATCTCCCTTACGAAATTAGCCCTGGAGCATTATACAGTGGTATAAAAAAACTAAAAGATGTTTGGAGATTTGTATTGCATATTTGAATATTATAATGTTAGAATGAAACAATCAAGGCCTTAACACTTGTTGGACAATAAATATAAAAATAATTATGGTGTCTGACGGAGTTGACAAATCTAGTTAGGTGGATTTTATGAAAAAATGTTTTAATTAGGAGGTTGTTCCTTTACATGGTGTGATAGCTGATACTTTGGTCTTTAAAAATGTATATTTCAAATGTTGTTAATATTAAGAAAAGTATTTGTTAAAAAAAGTTGGGATTGTCCCGTCTTTCAAAAACCCTGAGCTATATCAATATGTTTATAACGGGTGTCAAATCAATCTTATGTACTGCCAGTCCCTGCTTTTATAGCCTGGTCTATGAGTTTTAGTGGTTACATTTCCTTAGCCACATCCCTCAGCTTTATACCAGGTGGTAGGGCTACTGTTTGCCTGAAACACAAACTCAGGATTGTGGCTGTAAAAACATACTGGCCTTTTTTAGTTTAACTGAATGAACACAAACCTGAATGAAACAAAGTTCCCATAATATGTGGCAAATATACTTTAAAAAACATTTTGTCTTCCATCCCAAGATAGTAACAGCCAGCCAACTACACTCCTCGACAGTAGCGGTGCAAGGGTAAAATTGCCGGGGAAGCCAAGCCAGGGAAAAAAAGCCATATTACAACCTATGTGTTGTGATAATTGCGTTGTTTGCTCTATAACCTGTTAGTTCATATGCCTTAACACCATGATATACAGTGAGGGGAAAAAAGTATTCGATCCCCTGCTGATTTTGTACGTTTGCCCACTGACAAAGAAATTATCAGTCTATAATTTTAATGGTAGGTTTATTTGAACAGTGAGAGACAGAATAACAACAAAAAAATCCAGAAAAACGCATGTCAAAAATGTTATAAATTGGTTTGGATTTTAATGAGGGAAATAAGTATTTGACCCCTCTGCAAAACATGACTTAGTACTTGGTGGCAAAACCCTTATTGGCAATCACAGAGGTCAGACGTTTCTTGTAGTTGGCCACCAGGTTTGCACACATCTCAGGAGGGATTTTGTCCCACTCCTCTTTGCAGATCTTCTCCAAGTCATTAAGGTTTCGAGCCTGTCGTTTTGGCAACTCGAACCTTCAGCTCCCTCCACAGATTTTATATGGGATTAAGGTCTGGAGACTGACTAGGCCACTCCAGGACCTTAATGTGCTTCTTCTTGAGCCACTCCTTTGTTGCCTTGGCCGTGTGTTTTGGGTCATTGTCATGCTGGTACCCATCCACGACCCATTTTCAATGCCCTGGCTGAGGGAAGGAGGTTCTCACCCAAGATCTGACGGTACATGGCCCTGTCCATCGTCCCTTTGATGCGGTGAAGTTGTCCTGTCCTCTTAGCAGAAAAACACCCCCAAAGCATAATGTTTCCACCTCCATGTTTGACGGTGGGGATGGTGTTCTTGGGGTCATAGGCAGCATTCCTCCTCCTCCAAACACGGCGAGTTGAGTTGATGCCAAAGAGCTCCATTTTGGTCTCATCTGACCTCAACACTTTCACCCAGTTGTCCTCTGAATCATTCAGATGTTCATTGGTAAACTTCAGACGGGCATGTATATGTGCTTTCTTAAGCAGGGGGACCTTGCGGGCGCTGCAGGATTTCAGTCCTTCACGGCGTAGTGTGTTACCAATTGTTTTCTTGGTGACTATGGTCCCAGCTGCCTTGAGATCATTGACAAGATCCTCCCGTGTAGTTCTGGGCTGATTCCTCACCGTTCTCATGATCATTGCAACTCCACGAGGTGAGATCTTGCATGGAGCCCCAGGCCGAGGGAGATTGACAATTCTTTTGTGTTTCTTCCATTTGCAAATAATCGCACCAACTGTTGTCACCTTCTCCCCAAGCTGCTTGTAGCCAATTCCAGCCTTGTGTAGGTCTACAATCTTGTCCCTGACATCCTTGGAGAGCTCTTTGGTCTTGGCCATGGTGGAGAGTTTGGAATCTGATTGATTGCTTCTGTGGACAGGTGTCTTTTTATACAGGTAACAAGCTGAGATTAGGAGCACTCCCTTTAAGAGTGTGCTCCTAATCTCAGCTCGTTACCTGTATAAAAGACACCTGGGAGCCAGAAATCTTTCTGATTGAGAGGTGGTAAAATACTTATTTCCCTCATTTAAAATGCAAATCAATTTATAACATTTTTGACATGCGTTTTTCTGGATTTCTTTGTTGTTATTCTGTCGCTCACTGTTCAAATAAACCTACCATTAAAAGTATAGACTGATCATTTCTTTGTCAGTGGGCAAACATACAAAATCAGCAGGGGATCAAATACTTTTTTCCCTCACTGTATAGGCCTAAAGGCCGAGACAATAAGAAGACACAGTGGCAGAATGAACTACACCTTTGTTTCATCACAAAACCGAAGAGCAACATCTGTCCGGTGAAGTCCACAAAACATATTACATGTAACAATCAGTTACATAACCTACAGCATGGTCAAGCAAGTTAATGTTTCCAACATTTTCGGACTACTAAAGAACTATTGATTTAGAACCACGGACAGTTACCGCAAGTCGCAAAGAAAACAGGCACTGCCTCCACTATTTCAGCACCATTTCAATTTCATGTAATCACCTATGCTTAGTCTCAAACAGTGAGTAAAAGATACCAAAAATTAATTAGTCCAATCAACGCAAGCTAAATATGATGTGGCTATCCATGGTACTGTTTTATGTGTGTGTGTAAATAGAAAAAACATGTTGACTCACCCTACTTGTAGAGATACGCCAATGCCATCCTCCTCTTTCATGTTGCCAACATGGTCTATGACTCAGTCATACACGCTTTTAGTTTTTGTTGTCCTAGGCTACCTGGCTAAAATGCTTGCTCGCTAGCCTAACTTCCTTTCATGGGCAACGATGCGCCAGGCCAGCTGGATAACATTAGCCTGACGTTACTACATCTAACTACATCCTCTCAGGCCAGGGGCACATTGTATGAATTTATGGTTGCATCAGAATCGCCATTATAATCATTGGCCAGTACGGAGAATGAAGTAAAACCACAAGTCCAAATCCCTATCTCTATACATGGCTTAATTTAGGAAATAGCCGATTTTTAGCTAGCTAGTTAGCCACCGGAGGACAACGACACAATGGGATGCAACAATTCAAGTTTTCTGTCAATGACGTTTGGCTTCTGATGTGATTGGTCTGAAGCCAAATCCAACATGGCTTCCCTTTAGACTTTTTTTTGGTGCGCCAGGACCATTCACAGCTGAGCTCACTCAGTTTAGCTCAACGCTGATTGGCTATTATTTTCATTTATTTTTTATCAAGGGAGGCCAAATGCTCGCTGGCTTCCCTTGCATTCAATGCTATGGGCGGCAACAATGTCATACTCTTTTTGACCAGACAACATAGATGGGCTACACATACAGAGACAGAGGGGCGCTGTTTCGTTCGCTTGGATGCTTTCTCCGGTGAGATGCATTGAGCCTCTTGCGAATTGAAGGACATTTATAAAACACAGAGGTCAGTTTTGGGGGGAAGCGTGGCTTCCCTTGGCATCCATGAATACACGCCACTGCTCCTCGAATCTTGGCATGCATCTTAAGATTCTAACAACTAATTCTGTTTGGAGTTAACATGTGTTCAGTAATAATACTGTTAGCTAGTTACAGGGCCGGATTAACAAATCATGGGCTTTTGTTTTTGCTGCGCATCAGCAGTTTTTCTCTTGTTATATTAGTCACTGACAGTCAAATAAAGTTTTGTCACATGCTTCATTAACAACAGGTGTAGACTAACAGTGAAATACTTACTTACAGGCCCTTCTCAACAATGCAGAGAGAAAATTAGAAAAATAATAGAAAGATAATAACACGAGGAATAAATACACAATGAGTAACAATGACTTGGCTATATACATGGGGTACCAGTACCGAGTCGATGTGCAGGGGTACGAGGTAATTAAGGTAGATATGTACATATAGGTAGGGGGAAAGTGACTAGGCAACAGGATAGATAATAAGCAGTAGCAGCAGCGTATGTGATGTGAGTCAAAAGAGTTAGTGCAAAAGGGGGTCAATACAGATAGTCTGGGTAGCTATTTGGTTAACTATTTAGAAATAAAAATATTATGGTTATGGAATTATGGGTATTTGTTTTTTCATTTTTCTAATTCATTTTTTTTTGCCACATTATGGGAACTTTGGTTAACTATTTAGCAGTCTTATGGCTTGGGGGTAGAAGCTGTTCAGGGTCCTATTGGTTCCAGACTTGGTTCATCGGTACCGCTTTCGTGTGTGGTAGCAGAGAGGACAGTCTGACTTGGGTGGCTGGACTTTTAGGGTTTTCTTCTGACACCGCCTGGTATAGAAGTCCTGGATGGCAGGGAGCTTGGCCCAAGTGATGTACTGGGCCGTACGTACTACCCTCTGTAGCGCCTTGCGGTCAGATGCCAAGCAGTTGCCATACCAAGCGGTGATGCAGCCAGTCAAGATGCTCTCAATGGTGCAGCTGTAGAAGTTTTTGAGGATCTGAGGGCCCATGCCAAATCTTTTCAGGCTCCTGAGGGGGAAGAGGTGCTGTCGTGCCCTCTTCACAACTGTGGGGTTTTTGTGGACCATGTTAATTCCTTAGTGATGTGGACACCGAGGAACTTGAAGTTCTAGACTGCTGCCTCGTCGGTGTGGATGGGGGCGTACTTGGCCCTCCATTTCCTTTAGTCCACAATCAGCTCCTTTGTCTTACTGACATTGAGGGAAAGGTTGTTGTCCTGGAACCACACTGCCAGGTCACTTGACCTCATCCCTATAGGCTGTCTCATCGTCGTTATCAAACTTAATGATGGTGTTGGAGTAGTGCGCGACACCACAGTCGTGGGTGAACAGGGAGTACAGGAGGGGACTAGGCACTTAACCCTGATGGGCCCCCGTGTTGAGGGTCAGCGTGGCGGATGTGTTACTGCCTGTACCCTCACCACCTGGGGGTGGTGCATCAGGAAGTCCAGGAACCAGTTGCAGTGGGAGGTGTTCAGTCCCAGGGTCCTGAGCTTAATGATGAGCTTGGAGGGCACTCTGGTGTTGAACACTGAGCTGTAGTCAATGAACAGCATTCTCACATAGGTGTTCTTCTTATCCAGGTGGGAGAGGGCAGTGTGGAGTGCAATAGAGATTGCGTCATCTGTGGATCTGTTGGGGCGGTATGCGAATTGGAGTGGGTCTGGGGTGATGGTGTTGATGTGAGCCATGACCAACCTTTCAAAGCATTTCATGGCTACAGATGTGGGTGCTACGGGGTGACCGTCATTTAGACAGGTTACCTTGGCGTTCTTGGGCAAAGGGACTATGGTGGTCTGCTTGAAACATGTAGGTATTATAGACAGAGTCAGGGAGAGGTTGAAAATGACAGTTAAGACACTTGCCAGCTGATCAGCGCATGCACTGAGTACGTCCTGGTAATCCATCTGGCCCTGCGGCCTTGTGAATGTTAACTTGTTTAAAGGTCTTACTCACATTGGCTACGGAGAGCGAGTTCACACGGTCATCTGGAACAGCTGGTGCTCTCATGCAAGGTTCAGTGTTTGTACTCCCGAGTGGCGCAGTGGTCTAAGGCACTGCATCGCAGTGCTAGCTGTGCCACTAGAGATCCTGGTTCGAGTCCAGGCTCTGTCGCAGCCGGCCACGACCGGGAGACCCATGGGCGGCGCACAATTGGTCCAGCGTCGTCCAAGGTAGGGGAGGGTTTGGCCGGCAGGGATGTGGGTTCGTTTCCCACGGGGGGCCAGTATGATATTTTTTATTATTTTTTAAATACCTTTTTGCATTCACATTACAATACATTCACAATACATTACAATACATTCACAACAGATTTCACAACATATTAAGTGTGTGCCCTCAGGCCCCTACTCTATTACCACATATCTACAACACAAAGTCCATGTATGTGTGTGTATAGTGCGTATGTTATTGTGTGTTTGTATTCATGTGTCTGTGCCTATGTTTGTGTCATTTCACAGTCCCCGCTGTTCCATAAGGTGTATGTTTATCTGTTTTTTAAATCTAATTTTACTGCTTGCATGAGTTACTTGATGTGGAATAGAGTTCTATATAGTACTATGCACCTCCCATAGTCTTTCTGGACTTGGGGACTGTGAAGAGACCTCTGGTGGCATGCCTTGTGGGGTATGCATGGGTGTCCAAGCTGTGTGCCAGTAGTTCAAACAGACAGCTCGCTGCGTTCAACATGTCAATACCTCTCACAAATACAAGTAGTGATGAAGTCAATCTCTCCTCCACTTTGAGCCAGAAGAGATTGACATGCATATTATTAATGTTAGCTCTCTGTGTACATCCAAGGGCCAGCCTTGCTGCCCTGTTCTGAGCAATTTCCCTCTTTGTGGCACCTGACCACACGACTCAATAGTAGTCCAGGTGTGACAAAACTAGGGCCTGTAGGTCCTACCTTGTTGATCGTGCTGTTAACAATGCAGAGCAGTGCTTTATTATGGACAGACTTCTCCCCATCCTAGCTACTGTTGTATCAATATGTTTTGACCATGACAGTTTACAATCCAGGTTTACTCCAAGCAGTTTAGTCACCTCAACTTGCTCAATTTCCACATTATTTATTACAAGATGTAGTTTAGGTTTAGGGTTTAGTGAATGATTTGTCCCAAATACAATACTTTTAGTTTTTGAAATATTTAGGAATAACTTATTCCTTGCCACCCATTCTGAATCTAACTGCAGCTCTTTGTTAAGTGTTGCAGTCATTTCAGTCACTGTTGTAGCTGATGTGTATAGTGTTGAGTCATCCGCATACATAGACACAGACTTTACTCAAAGCCAGTGGCATGTCGTTAGTAAAGATTGAAAAGTAACGGGCCTAGACAACTGCCCTGGGGAATTCCTGATTCTACATGGATTTTGTTGTTGAGGCTTCCATTAAAGAACACCTCTGTGTTCTGTTAGACAGGTAACTCTTTATCCACAATATAGCAGGGGGTGTAAAGCCATAACACATACACTACCGTTCAAAAGTTTGGGGTCACTTAGAAATGGCCTTGTTTTCGACAGAAAAGCAATATTTTTGTCCATTTAAAATCAAATAAAATTGATCAGAAATACAGTGTAGACATTGTTAATGTTGTAAATGGCTATTGTAGCTGGAAACTGCTGAATTTTAATGGAATATCTACATAGGCGTACAGAGGCCCATTATCAGTAACCATCAGTCCTGTGTTCCAATGGCACGTTGTGTTTGCTAATCCAAGTTGATCATTTTAAAAGGTAATTGATCATTAGAAAACCCTTTTGCAATTATGTTAGCACAGCTGAAAACTGTTGTGCTGATTAAAGAAGCAATAAAACTGGCCTTCTTGAGACTAGTTGAGTATCTGGAGCATCAGCAATTGAAATCAAATGTTATTTGTCACATACACGTGTTTAGCAGATGTTATTGTGGGTGTAGCGAAATGCTTGTGCTTCTAGCTTCGACAGTGCAGTAATATCTAACAAGTAATATGTAACAATTTCACAACATACACACAAATCTAGTAAGGAATGGAATTTAAGAATATATACATATATGGAAAGAGCGGCATGGACTAAGTTACAGTAGAATATTATAGAATAGAATACAGTATATACATATGAGATGAGTAGTGCAAGATATGTAAACATTATTAAAGTGACTAGTGTTCCATTTCTTAAAGTGGCCAGTGATTTCAATAGGCAGCAGCAGCCTCTAATGTGCTAGTGATGGCTATTTAACAGTCTGATGGCCTTGAGATAGAAGCTGTTTTTCATTTTCTCGGTCCCAGCTTTGATGCACCTGTACTTACCTCGCCTTCTGGATGATAGTGGGGTGAACAGGCATTAGCTCGAGTGGTTGATGTCCTTGATGATCATTTTGGCCTTCCTGTGACATCGGGTGCTGTAGGTGTCTTGGAGGGCGGGTAGTTTGCCCCCGGTAATGCGTTCGGCAGACCGCACCACACTCTGGAGAGCCCTGCGGTTGCGGGCTGTGCAGTTGCCGTACCAGGCGGTGATACAGCCCGACAGGATGCTCTCAATTGTGCATCTGTAAAAGTTTGTGAGGGTTTTAGGTGCCAAGACAAATTTCTTCAGCCTCCTGAGGTTGAAGAGGCTCTGTTGCGCCTTCTTCACTACACTGTCTGCGTGGGTGGACCATTTCAGTTTGTCAGTGATGTGTACGCCAAGGAACTTGAAGCTTTCCACCTTCTCCACTGCGGTCCCGTCGATGTGGATAGAGGGGGTGCACCCTCTGCTGTTTCCTGAAGTCCACGATCATCTCCTTTGTTTTGTTGATGTTGAGTGAGAGGTTATTTTCCTGGCACCACACTCCCAGAGCCCTCACCTCCTCCCTGTAGGCGGTCTGGTCATTGTTGGTAATCAAGCCTACTACTGTTGTGTCGTCTGCAAACTTGATGATTGAGTTGGAGGCGTGCTTGGCCACGCAGTCATGGGTGAACAGGGAGTACAGGAGGGGGCTGAGCACGCACCCTTGTGGGGCCCCGGTGTTGAGGATCAGTGAAGTGGAGATGTTGTTTCCTACCTTCACCACCTGGGGGCGGCCCGTCAGGAAGTCCAGGACCCAGTTGCACAGGGCGGGGTTCAGACCCAGGGCCTCGAGCTTAATGATGAGCTTTGAGGGTACTATGGTGTTGAATGCTGAGCTATAGTCAATGAACAGCATTCTTACATAGGTATTCCTCTTGTCCAGATGGGATAGGGCAGTGTGATGGCGATTGCGTCGTCTGTGGATCTATTGGGGCGGTAAGCAAATTGAAGTGGGTCAAGGGTGACAGGTAAGGTAGAGGTGATATGATCCTTGACTAGTCTCTCAAAGCACTTCATGATGACAGAGGTGAGTGCTACAGGGCGATGGTCATTTAGTTCAGTTACCTTTGCTTTCTTGGGTACAGGGACAATGGTGGCCATCTTGAAGCATGTGGGAACAGCGGACTGGGAAATGGAGTGATTGAATATGTCCGTAAACACACCAGCCAGCTGGTCTTCGCATGCTCTGAGGATGTGGCTAGGGATGCCGTCTGGGCCTGCAGCCTTGCGGGGGAAAACATGTTTAAATGTCTTACTCGCATCGGCCACGGAAAAGGAGAGGCCACAGTCCTTGGTAGTGGGCCTCATCGGTTGCACTGTGTTATCCTCAAAGCGGGGCGAACAAGGTGTTTAGCTTGTCTGGAAGCGAGACGTCGGTGTCGGCGGCATGACTGGTTTTCCTTTTGTAGTCTGTGATTGTCTGTAGACCCTGCCACATACGTCTCGTGTCTGAGCCATTGAATTGCGACTCCACTTTGTCTCTATACTGATGTTTTGCCAGTTTAATTGCCTTGTGTAGTGAGTAGCTACACTGTTTGTATTCTGCCATATTCCCAGTCACCTTGCCATGGTTAAATGCGGTGGTTCGCGCTTTCAGTTTTGCGCAAATGCTGCCATCTATCCACGGTTTCTGGTTAGCGTAGGTTTTAATAATCACAGTAGGTATAACATCACCTATACACTTCCTGATAAACTCAGTCACCGTTTCAGTGTATTCGTCAAAATTATTTTCACAAGCTACCTGGAACATATCCCAGTCCGTGTGTTCAAAACGATCTTGAAGCGTGGATTCCGATTGGTCAGACCAGCGTTGAAACTGTTTTGAGTTTCTGCCTATAGGAAGGGAGGCGCAAAATGGAGTCGTGGTCAGATTTGCCGAAAGGAGGGCGGGGGAGGGCCTTATAACCTTCCCGGAAGTTCGAATAGCAATGGTTGAGGATTTTAGCAGGGCGAGTAGAACAGTCGATATGTTGATAGAACTTCAGCAGCTTAGTCCTCAAATTTGCTTTGTTAAATCCCCGGCTACAATAAATGCAGCCTCAGGATATGTGGTTTCCAGTTTGCATAAAGTCCTGTGAAGTTCTTTTGAGGGCCGTCGTGGTATCGGCTTGAGGGGGGATATACACGGCCGTGACTATAACCGAAGAAAATTATCTTGGGAGATAATACGGTTGGCATTTGATTGTGAGGTATTCTAGGTCGGGTGAACAAAAGGACTTGAGTTCCTGTATGTTACTACAATTACACCATGAGTCGTTAATCATGAAACACACACCTCCGCCCTTCTGCTTCCCGGAGAGATATTTATTCCTGTCTGCGCGATGAACTGAGAACCCATCTGGCTGGACCGATTTCGACAGAATATCCCCAGAGATCCATGTTTCCGTGAAACAAAGTATGTTACAGGCCTTAATGTCTCTCTGGAAAGAAATCCTTGTCCGGAGCTCGTCGACCTTGTTAACCAGAGACTGAACATTAGCGAGTAGTATACTTGGAAGCGGTGGGTGGTGTGCGCGCCTCCTAAGTCGAACCAGCAGGCCACTCCGAGTGCCTCTCCTCTGCCGGCGAGGTTTTGGGTCAGCCGCTGGAATCAGTTCAATTGTCCTGGGGAGAGCAAACAAAGGATCTGCTTCGGGAAAGTCGTATTCCTGGTCGTAATGCTGGTGAGTTACTGCCGCTCTGATATCCAATAGTTTTTCCCGGCTGTATGTAATGATACAAAACACTTTCTGAGCTAATAATGTAAAAAATTATACCTAAAAAAAAACAAAATACCGCAAAGTTTCCTAAGAGCTAGTCGCGAGGCCGCCATCTTCGTCAGCGCCAGGTAATCTCATTACAGGCTCAAAATGGCCAGAAACAAATAACTTTCTTCTGAAACTCGTCAGTCTATTCTTGTTCTGATAAATGAAGGCTAGAATAGTTTCTGAAGAAAGTTATTTGTTTCTGGCAATTTAAGCCTGTAATCGAACCCACAATTGCTGATGCTCCAGATACTCAACTAGTCTCAAGAAGGCCAGTTTTATTGCTTCTTTAATCAGCACAACAGTTTTCAGCTGTGCTAACATAATTGCAAAAGGGTTTTCTAATGATCAATTACCTTTTAAAATGATAAACTTGGATTAGCAAACACAATGTGCCGTTGGAACACAGGACTGATGGTTGCTGATAATGGGCCTCTGTACGCCTATGTAGATATTCCATTAAAAATCAGCTGTTTCCAGCTACAATAGCCATTTACAACATTAACAATGTCTACACTGTATTTCTGATAAATTTGATTTGATTTTAATGGACACAAAAATTGCTTTTCTTTTGAAAACAAGGACATTTCTAAGTGACCCCAAACTTTTGAACGATAGTGTATGTTTTTCCAGCAACAGACTATGATCGATAATGTCAAAAGCTGCACTGAAGTCTAACAAAACAGCCCCCGCAATCTTTTTTTCATCAATTTCTCTCAGCCAATCAGTCATTTGTGTAAGTGCTATGCTTGTTGAATGTCCTTCCCTATAAGCATGCTGAAAGGCTGTTGTCAATTTGTTTACTGTAAAATAGCACTGTATCTGGTCAAACACCACTTTCTTCCAAAAGTTTACTAAGGGTTGGTAACAGGCTGATTGGTCAGCTATTTGAGCCAGTAAAGGGGGCTTTACTATAATAGCTTTTGCTTCCCTCCAGGCCCGAGGGCACACACTTTCTAGTAGGCTTAAATTGAAGATATGGCAAATAGGGGTGGCAATATCGTCTGCTATTATCGTCCGCTATACATTTTTTTCACCTCTTCCACACTTACTTTACGGAATTCAAAATTACAATGCTTGTCTTTTCATAATTTGGTCAGATAAACTAGGATGTGTAGTGTCAGTGTTTGTTGCTGGCATGTCATTCCTAAGTTTGCTAATCTTGCCAATGAAAAAATCATTAAAGTAGTTTGCAAAATCAATGGGTTTTGTGATGAATGAGCCATCTGATTCAATGAATGATGGAGCGGAGTTTGCCTTTTTGCCAAAAATCGCATTTTAAGGTGCTCCAAAGCTTTTTACTATCATTCTTTGTCATTTATCTTTGTTTCAGAGTGTAGTTTCTTCTTCTTTTTATACAGTTTAGTCACATGATTTCTCAATTTGCAGTACGGTTGTTGGTATCCAGGTACTAAAGTGTCCGGGGTGAAAAAGTTGAATGAAAGAAATAGAGCGAGGAATAAGATGTTGGTAAATGTGTTGCTTGCCTCGACGCCAGCATAGAAAGCATTTAGCTCATCTGGCAGCTCATGACTGGGTTTCTTTTGTAATCGTGATAGTTTGCAAGCCCTGCCACATCCAATGAGCAACAGAGCCGGCGTAGAAGGATTCGATTTTAGTCCTGTATCGACGCTTTGCCTGTTTTTTAATGGCTCGTCGGAGGTCGTAGCGGGATTTCTTATAAGCGTCTGGATTAGTGTCCCGCTCCTTTAAAGCGGCAGCCCCATCCTTTAGCTCAGTGCGGATGTTCCTGTAAGTCGCTCTGGATAAGAGCGTCTGCTAAATGACTAAAATTTAAAATGTAAAAAAAAATGTTGCCTGTAATCCATGGCTTCTGATTGGGATAAGTACGTACGGTCACTGTGGGGACGATGTCGTCGATGCACTTATTAATAAAGTCGGTGAGTAAACTCCTGAACGTTATCGGATGAATCCCAGAACATAGTCAGTCTGTGCTAGCCAAACATTCCGGTAGCTTAGCATCCGCTTCATCGGACCGCTTCCTGTTTTGAGTTTTTGCTTATAAGCAGGAATCAGGAGGATGGAGTTATTGTCAGATTTGCCAAAGGGAGGTGAGGGAGAGACTTGTATGCGTTTCTGTGTGTGGAGTAACAGTGATTTAGAGATTGCGCATCAGCTGTTGTTAAGAGACACATGCTTATCCGATGCTGCTGTTCTGGCCTGTTGATGCATAGAAAACCCAGCTAGATATATATTATCCATGTACTTGTTCAGCCACGACTCCGAGAAACATATGATATTACACTTCTTCAGGTCCTGTTGATAGGATAGCCTCGAACGGAGCTCGTCCAGTTTATTCTCCAGTGATTGTACGTTGGCCAATAGAACAGAAGGTAAAGACGGTTTATTTTATCACCAGGGTGCCCACAAGTATTCAGACCCCTTCCCTTTTTCCACACTTTGTTGCGTTACGGTCTTATTCTAAAATGGATTAAATAAATAAAAATCCTTATAAATCTACACACAATACCCCATAATGCAAATTTATAAAAAAGAAAAAACAAATACCTTATTTACATAAGTATTCAGACCCTTTGCTATGAGACTCGAAATTGAGCTCCGGTGCATCCTGTTTCCATTGATCATTACAATTTTACATTTTTAGTCATTTAGCAGACGCTCTTATCCAGAGCAACTTACAGTTAGTGAGTGCATACATTTTCATACTGGCCTCCCGTGGGAAACGAACCCACAACCTTGGCGTTGCAAGCGCCATGCTCTACCAACTGAGCTACATCCTTTAGATGTTTCTACAACTTCATTGGAGTCCACCTGTGGTAAATTCAATTGATTATATATTATTTGGAAAGGCACACACCTGTTTATATAAGGTCCCACAGTTGACAGTGCATGTCAGAGCAAAAACCAAGCCATGAGGACGAAGGAATTGTCTGTACAGCTCAGAGACAGGATTGTGTCGAGGCACAGATCTGTGGAAGGGTACCAAAAAATGTCTGCAGCATTGAAGGTCCCCAAGAACACAGTGGCTTCCATCATTCTTAAATGGAAGAAGTTTGGAACCACCAAGACTCTTCCTAGAGCTGGCCGGCCAAACTGAGTAAACTGACCAAGAACCCGATTTTGTCACTTTGACAGAGCTCCAGAGTTCCTCTGTGGAGGTGGGAGAACCTTCCAGAAAGACAATCATCTCTGCAGCACTCCACCAATCAGGCCTTTTATGGTAGAGTGGCCAGACGGAAGCCACTCCTCAGTAAAAGGCACGACAGCCCTCTTGGAGTTTGCCAAAAGGCACTTAAAGGACCCTCAGACCATGGTCTGATGAAACCAAGATTGAACTCTTTGGCCTGAATGCCAAGCGTCATGTCTGGAGGAAACCTGGCACCATCCCTACAGTGAAGCATGGTGGTGGCAGCATCATGCTGTGGGGATGTTTTTCAGCGGCAAGGACTGGGAGACTAGTCAAGATTGAGGCAAAGATGAACGGAGGAAAGTACAGAGAGCCTTGATGAAAACCTGCTCCGGAGCGCTCAGGACCTCAGACTGGGATCGAAGGTTCACCTTCCGACAGGACAATGACCCTAAGCACACAGCCAAGACAACGCATGAGTGGCTTCGGAACAAGTCTCTGAATGTCCTTGAGTGGCCCAGCCAGAGCTCGGACTTGAACCCGATCGAACATCTCTGGAGAGACCTGAAAATAGCTGTGCAGCGACGCTCCCCATCCAACCTGACAGAGCTTAAGAGGATCTGCAGAGAAGAATGGGAGAAACTCCCTAAATACAGGTGTGCAAACATGTAGCATCATACTCAAGAAGACTCAAGGCTGTAATTGAATAAAATTGAAAAACCTGTTTTTGCTTTGTCATTATGGGGTGTTGTGTGTGTGTGTGTGTGTGTGTGTGTGTGTATATTGATTAGGGGGAATAAACAATTTAATCCATTTTAGAATAAGGCTTTAACGTAACAAAATGTGGAAAAGGTCAAGGGGTCTGAAATACTTACCGACTGCACTGTATTTCGCAGAGTGTCTTGGGTTAACATTAGAAATTATGCACTAGCGCCAGTGGCGGTTCTAGACCATTTCAACTGGGGGGCCCAGGCTGGGGCCAGTTGTACTGTTAGAGGGGCCAGTTACATTAGACATGATTGTTGTCATGTCGTTTTCTTCACTGCATTGCAGGCATTAATAGGCAAAAGACCATGTTTATAATCATTCAACTATTTATTTACATTACATTTTACATTTTCATTAGATATTCAGTATCAGTTACAAACTGTATTCTACGGTTTTTGTGGTTTCTTGCAAAAAGATCAGCAAATTCATCTAGATTCAAGGCCTTTGCCCTCCTTGACTCAATACTTAATACACCTAAATTGCTTAATCTCTCATCTGACCTAAGATACGTTTTCACCAGCTTTAGTACAGAAAAACTCAGTTCACAAGAAGCGGTACTAACAGGGATTGAAACAGCTATTTTGCACAGTTTAAAGAGCTCAAAGAAAACGTATTTATAAGGCTCAATGAATAATGCTAGATCTGCTACACTGGATGGTCTCTGCATGCCACTCTGTATTTTCCTTTGTAAAATTCTTCTGAACTGATGTAGTTCATGCCCCAAGTCCTCAATATTTGATTCATACATTCTAGCAAATGGAAACAGGGATTTCTCTTTGAGAAATGCATCACTTTTGGGGTTTAGAGTTTGGATGCCATTCATTATGTCACAGTTTTTGCTAGAGAACCGTCTGTTAAGCTCATTGAGCATCTGATCTAAGACAGGGTAGAAAAAGGTTGTATGAAAACTGTCTTTATCTATTTCTGAATCTGACCTCTGACCTACTGTACTGAGTACACAGTCTCCATTAAATTGAGAGCTTAGCTTTTTTGGTCGTTTTGCAGGGGGCTGTATTGCAGTATCACATTGCTCAGCTGTGTTCAACACTTAATTCCATAGGTCATCAAAAAATGACTCATCCCTGTAGTCATTCAAAGTTTGAACTAAGACTTCAACTAAATCAACAGCCTTTGAACAGGTCAAGTGATGAAGACTGTAGCATATCTGATAGAAATGTTGCTTCTCCAAAAACTTTATGGAGTATAACAAGGCACACAATGAATTGTAAATCTATCTGTGCAAGCAGACCTCGTGCATCAACAGATCTGTCACCGTTGTGTTCTTGGACTATGTCTTGCAGGACTCGCTTAATGGCAGGCAATCTATCCATAATAGTATGTAGAGCCATATATCGACATGCCCAGCGAGTGTCAGTCTCTGAAGCTCTCTAGGTTGTTAGATTAATTTGTATTTTAAGAATAATGACTAAAGGATTTCACCCCAAATACAGTATAAATGTGTGAACTGTGTTAGAATTATAATGTATTGTCAACCTACTAACAGAGGGGGGCGGGACTAAACATTCCAGGGTGAAGGGGACTGAGAAAACGGGTTACAGGGGGCCTCCTAGAGGTGAGCGGAGCAGGGTGCCTTTGTGTTTCAAGAGGTATAAAATAGGAGTGTATGGCTTTTGGCGCCAGAGCTCTCCATGAATAAAGATACAGATAATCCTTGTGGGTTGTGGACCTTGAATCATTTATGATTAAAACCAGAGCCTTACAACCTCTGGTAATGATTCAAGCTTAGGTTGAATTAGAGATAGAAATTCTCGTAACAAGGTGCACCTGGGTACATCTCTCTTTGTACGCTGAGCCATTTCTTATGCACATATGACCCAGATGAGAAGACATACAGACTTTCTAGTAAGGAGAAGCTGTCCTACCTCAGGGACAGCTTTGACTGTATCCACTAAAACTAAGTTTAGACAGTGTGCACTGCAGTGGATGTAAAAGGCTTTGCTTGTTCTTTAATGCGTGCCTGGACGCCTGAATGCTGCCACTCATAACTGAAGCACCGTCATATGCTTGGCTTACTAGGTTATTTTTGTGTTCAAGACCATGACTTTCTAATATGTGAATGAAGGGCGGGTGGGTGGCGGTCGGGTTGAATAAAGAGAAAACAATACATTAAAAAATCCATACATTTATCATTGTTGTGCAATTTATCTATAGGCTACATTGTTTTTAGGCTATCTGGCATTAGTGCGTCAGCCTAAGCTTTAGGGCCTTCCTTTAAGCACGCCAAATAGCCTACACGCCAATTGCCAAACACTTTTGGGAACGGGCAGAAAAAGTAACGTCGATCCACTGACGCAAAACGGACAAGTGAAAAGCTGCGAAATGGAGAGTTGAAAGTTTGGGAAACCCTACGGCAACATATAATGACAGAAGAGAAGCTGCATGTATCTAATTATAGACAAGTTGACTAACAAATAGCCTACCAAAATGTCTGAAATTATAAGCAGAAACTTATCTGTCAAAACAATCAGTCCGCCATCTCTGACTGTAGCCTACAGCACATTTTCTATATTTGCCGGTTAGGGTCGGGTGCGGGCCTCAGATTTTCACTTCATCATATAGTCGGGCGGTTGCGGGTGGGTTATTAGCTATTGCGGGTGGGTGTGGGTGAACAAACAGCTGACCTGTGCACCACAACTACCTATATTGCCTTTTTTGGGGGGCATTTTGGGCCCCCTATGGGCTTCAACCCCTGTAAGCCCCTGCATTAATCCGGCCCTGGCTAATTAGGAGTAAACGTGACATGGTCTATCCTTGGGGTGGCCTTTCCCGGAACACCTTGGGTGAACCTGGCTCAGTAAGAGTCACAACGGGGACAGCTTTGAGCCAGGTTAATAACTCTGCAGCTAACAGGGTTCTCTCAAATCTGTGACCAGAGCCCAATCGGGTTTGAGGAGTTACCGAGGTAACTTTGTCAACTGAGTTCAACTCAGGATAACCGGTACCATGATTGTGGCTCACCTTTTAAGCTGGATACATTTCTATGGCAACAAATCCTTCAGAACTAACCTGCTCTGGGGCAGGCTAAAGTGTCTATCATAGTCTGAAACGTGTAAGCGTACGCACAGCAGTGTTCTAGAATATTGGACCGTTGGCTTTCATACTTTTGAAATTCTCAGCGCAGCTCAAGCTATTTCTCCAACTGCCAACACATTCAAATGAATAGAGGACGCGTACCGTAGACGCGTTGGTTGGGAATTGTGGGGAGGTGCGCGTTCGGGCTGTGCGTCCCAGTGGATGGTGGTCACAGAGCCGTATAGTCCGGCGTCCCATTGTGAAAAGGCAAACGCGTCCTAGCATCTGTGGAATATGATTTACTCTTAACTCCATTTATCCTGAATGAAGTGTCTGAGCCGCGAGTTGAGGACCAATGGAATCAGATTCCCTTCCTCTCGCAAAGATTGTCTTCATCCCCTTATTTTACTTTTGTATTCTTTTATTTTTACAATAAACCAAAACATACATAGACAAAAAAAAGCTACTTAACATTTCCGTGCATACAGTTCCATAAACATTAATGACATCACACTTGCTCAGACCCACATGTTCCCACCGTATCCACACCCATGTTGTTTCTAATGCTTGGAAGACTCTGCACCATATGACTTCAGATTGTTATGTTGTTTCTGTCTGTAGCCAGATTTTTTTCAATATTGAAATTATAAAGCATTTGATTCTTCAATTCTCTTAACATTGGAGTATCATCTGACTTCCAGTATTTAAGCTATAGCTTCAATATAAGTGCTGAAAATAATATTGTCCAACCCATTGGGTATCTCACCGCACCCATGTCTTGAAAAATGCAGATAGACGGATTAAAAGTAAAACTTCTGAGAGACAGATTTCTAACTCTGCCAATAACTTTTGGACTTAATAGCACTCCCAGAAGGCATGAATTATTGAGTCATTGTTAGTTTTACACTTAAGACATGACGTTGTGCTGTAGAATTTGTGAATTCTACACTACATGGCCAAAAGTCGAACATCTCATTCCAAAATCATCAATATGGAGTTGGTTCCCCCTTTGCTGCTTTAACAGCCTCCACTCTTCTGGGAAGGCTTTCCACTAGATGTTGGAACATTGCTGCGGGGACTTGCTTCCATTCAGCCACAAGAGCAGGCCAGTCAAGTTCTTCCACACCGATCTCGACAAACCATTTCTGTATGGACCCCGCTTTGTGCACAGGGGCATTGTCATTCTGAAACAGGAAGGGCCTTCCCCAAACTGTTGCCACAAAGTTGGAAGCACAGAATCATCTAGAATGTCATTGTATGCTGTAGCGTTAAGATTTCCCTTCACTGGAACTAAGGGGCCTAGCACAAACCATGAAAAACAGCCCCAGACCATTATTCCTCCTCCACCAAACTTTACAGTTGGCACTATGCATTCGGGCAGGTAGCGTTCTCCTGGCATCCGCCAAACCCAGATTTGTCTGTAGGACTGCCAGATGGTGCAGCGTGATGTGTTCTCTGGAGTGATGAATTTCCACTGCTCCAGAGTCCAATGGCGCCGAGCTTTACACCACTCCAGCCGACGCTTGGCATTGCGCATGGGGATGTTAGGCTTATGTGCGGCTGCTTGGCCATGGAAACCCATTTCATTAAGCTCCCGACGAACAGTTCTTGTGCTGACGTTGCTTCCAGAGGCAGTTTGGAACTAGGTAGTGAGTGTTGCAACCGAGGACAGACCATTTTTATGCTCTACGTGCTTCACCACTTGGTGATCCTGTTCTGTGAGCTTGTGTGGCCTACCACTTGGCGGCTGAGCCATTGTTGCTCCTAGACGTTTCCACTTCACAATAACAGCACTTACAGTTGACCGGGGCAGCTCTAGCAGGGCAGACATTTGACGAACTGACTTGTTGGAAAGGTGGCATCCTATGACGGTTCCAAGTTGAAAGTCACTGACCTCTTCAGTAAAGCCATTCTACTGCCAATGTTTGTCTATGGAGATTGCATGACTGTGCGCCTGATTTTATACACCTGTCAGCAACGGGTATGGCTGAAATAGCCGAATCCACTAATTTGAAGGGGTGTCCTCATACTTTTGGGTATGTATGTATGTATGTATGTATGTATGTATGTATGTATGTATGTATGTATGTATGTATGTATGTATGTATGTATGTATGTATGTATGTATGTATGTATGTATGTATGTATGTATGTATGTATGTATGTATGTATGTATGTATGTATGTATGTATGTATGTATGTATGTATGTATGTATGTATGTATGTATGTATGTATGTATGTATGTATGTATGTATGTATGTATGTATGTATGTATGTATGTATGTATGTATGTATGTATGTATGTATGTATGTATGTATGTATGTATGTATGTATGTATGTATGTATGTATGTATGTATGTATGTATGTATGTATGTATGTATGTATGTATGTATGTATGTATGTATGTATGTATGTATGTATGTATGTATGTATGTATGTATGTATGTATGTATGTATGTATGTATGTATGTATGTATGTATGTATGTATGTATGTATGTATGTATGTATGTATGTATGTATGTATGTATGTATGTATGTATGTATGTATGTATGTATGTATGTATGTATGTATGTATGTATGTATGTATGTATGTATGTATGTATGTATGTATGTATGTATGTATGTATGTATGTATGTATGTATGTATGTATGTATGTATGTATGTATGTATGTATGTATGTATGTATGTATGTATGTATGTATGTATGTATGTATGTATGTATGTATGTATGTATGTATGTATGTATGTATGTATGTATGTATGTATGTATGTATGTATGTACAGTTGAAGTCGGAAGTTTACATACACTTAGGTTGGAGTCATTAAAACTTATTTTTCAACAGTTTTTTGCTAACTAACTATAGATTTGCCAAGTCGGTTAGGACATCTACTTTGTGCATGACACAAGTAATTCTTCCAACAATTGTTTACAGACAGATTATTTCACTTATAATTCACTGTATCACAATTCCAGTGGGTCAGAAGTTTACATACACTAAGTTGACTGTGCCTTTAAACAGCTTTGAAAATTCCAGAAAATTATGTCATGGCTTTAGAAGCTTCTGATAGGCTAATTTACATCATTTGAGTCAATTGGAGGTGTACCTGTGGATGTATTTCAAGGCCTACCTTCAAACTCAGTGCCTCTTTGCTTGACATCATGGAAAAATCAAAAGAAATCAGCCAAGACCTCAGAAAAAATATTGTAGACCTCCACAAGTCTGGTTCATCCTTGGGAGCAATTTCCAAACGCCTGAAGGTACCACATTCATCTGTACAAACAATAGTACGCAAGTATAAACACCATGGGACCACGCAGCCGTCATACCGCTCAGGAAGGAGACGCGTTCTGTCTCCTAGAGATGAACGTAGTTTGGTGCGAAATGTGCAAATCAATCCCAGAACAACAGTAAAGGACCTTGTGAAGATGCTGGAGGAAACAGGTACAAAAGTATCTATATCCACAGTAAAACGAGTCCTATATCGACATAACCTGAAAGGCCGCTCAGCAAGGAAGAAGCCACTGCTCCAAAACCGCCATAAAAAAGCCAGACTATGGTTTGCAACTGCACATGGGGACAAAGATGGTACTTTTTGGAGAAATGTCTGATGAAACTAAAATAGAACTGTTTGGCCATAATGACCATCGTTATGTTTGGAGGAAAAAGGGGAAGGCTTGCAAGCCGGAGAACACCATCCCAATCGCGAAGCACGGGGGTGGCAGCATCATGCTGTGGGGGTGCTTTGCTGCAGGAGGGACTGGTGCACTTCACAAAATAGATGGCATCATGAGGAAGGAAAGTTATGTGGCTATATTGAAGCAACATCTCAAGACATTAGTCAGGAAGTTAAAGCTTGGTCGCAAATGGGTCTTCCAAATGGACAATTACCCCAAGCATACTTCCAAAGTTGTGGCAAAATGGCTTAAGGACAACAAAGTCAAGGTATTGGAGTGGCCATCACAAAGCCCTGACCTCAATCCTATAGAACATTTGTGGGCAGAACTGAAAAAGCGTGTGCGAGCAAGGAGGCCTACAAACCTGACTCAGTTACACCAGCTCTGTCAGGAGGAATGGGCCAAAATTCACCCAACTTATTGTAGGAAGCTTGTGGAAGGCTACCCGAAACGTTTGACCCAAGTTAAACAACTTAAATGCAATGCTACCAAATACTAATTGAGTGTATGTAAACTTCTGACCCACTGGGAATGTGATGAAAGAAATAAAAGCTGAAATAAATCATTCTCTCTACAATTATTCTGACATTTCACATTCTTAAAATAAAGTGGTGATCCTAACTGACCTAAAACAGGGACTTTTTACTAGGATTAAATATCAGGAATTGTGAAAAACTGAGTTTAAATGTATTTGGCTAAGGTGTATGTAAATTTCCGACTTCAACTGTATGTATGTTGTATCTCTTGTATAATACATTCTATACATTAGTTTATACTAGATTGAGCATACATTTTTGTTAACTGTAATTTTGTTCGTTATTTTCCACTACTTCCATCTTGTGCCAAAATCAGTTATTTATAAATCTTGGTTCCAATCACATGAGTATATTTTACTGACTCAAATAGGATTCCCTCCACATTGCTCTGATGTCCAAAAGCTTTCAGGTTGAAATTTCGAGATGTACAACTTTTAAGTTGTGTATATTTGAAAATGTCTACATATGTCATTTTAATTTTTTCATGGAAATAATTGTATTTCCTATTACCACGTAATTTACGGCTTCTATACCTTAAATTGGCCCACATGGGAAACTAATCTGTGAATTCTGAAAAGCTATCCAAGGATTGTTCCATAGGGGTGTGTTTTTAGGGAGTGAAATTGGTTCTTGTAGAATCAGTTTCATCTTCTTCCATGTTGTTATAGTGGTCTTAACTATGAAATGGTTTATTTTCTTAGCTCCATCCTTTGAAAACAGACACGTGAAAAAATTCTGGGGATGAGTATGCGCATCTTCAATATGTACCCATTGTTCTTCTTTAGTGCATACAATATGTCACAAGTAAAAGCCTTGGGTGGTGGCGAGTTGATACAATTCCAAATATGTAAGGTTAAAACCACCCTCAGATATAGGGACATGTAAAACTTTCTTATTTGTTCTATGAGTTTTATTTGCCAAATATAAATTTTTAAAGAATGTCTTCAGTGGAAGAGAGAAATCAAACTTTGGTAGCCATGCCATTCTAAAGAGGTTTATTCTACCTGTAAGATGTAATAGCCTACACGCCAATTGCCAAACACTTTTGGGAACGGGCAGAAAAAGTAACGTCGATCCACTGACGCAAAACGGACAAGTGAAAAGCTGCGAAATGGAGAGTTGAAAATAAAGAGAAGGGAGGTCCAGTAAAGTAATGTTCAGAAAAGTTTTGGTGAAGTGGTAAAAGAGGATGATGGCAGTGCCTATGTTATGTGTGATGATTGTGAGGCGCTATACAAATTCGACAGTAACCAGAAGGGGACTTCAAATAGGCCTATGGCACGTCAAGGGAACTTTAGCCTACTGTTCAGATGGGTTAAATGGAAACTGAAATTTGGACACTGACTGTAGGTCTATAATCTTTCACATAGTCTTAATATTAACGCCTGCAGAGTTAAGCATTTCTTGCAGTAAAATTATACACCAAATGTACATTTTGACACGGGAACAGGAGTGGAGAAATATGATTTCTTTCTTTCAGCATCTTGAGAGAATGCGACTGCGCATTATTTATTTATTTTTTGCATTTTCTCCATGGTCCCTAAACTTATTTTCTCTGTGAAAGAAGCAGAGATGACAGAGAACTTTACCGATGTCAACTAGATTGATGCATTCATTCTATCATTTATGACATTATTCTGGTGAGCAAGGGTTGATTTAGTCTTCTAGGGCAGGGTTTCCCAAACTCGGTCTGGGGGCCCCCCCTGGGTTCATGTTTTGGTTTTTGCCCTAGCACTACACAGCTGATTCAAATAATCAAAGTTTGATGATGAGTTGGTTATTTGAATCAGTTGCCCCCTATGGGCTTCAACCCCTGTAAGCCCCTGCATTAATCCGGCCCTGGCTAATTAGGAGTAAACGTGACATGGGCTATCCTTGGGGTGGCCTTTCCTGGAACACCTTGGGTGAACCTGGCTCAGTAAGAGTCACAACGGGGACAGCTTTGAGCCAGGTTAATAACTCTGCAGCTAACAGGGTTCTCTCAAATCTGTGACCAGAGCCCAATCGGGTTTGAGGAGTTACCGAGGTAACTTTGTCAACTGAGTTTAACTCAGGATAACCGGTACCATGATTGTGGCTCACCTTTTAAGCTGGATACATTTCTATGGCAACAAATCCTTCAGAACTAACCTGCTCTGGGGCAGGCTAAAGTGTCTATCATAGTCCGAAACGTGTAAGCGTACCGTAAACTTCTGAGAAACAGATTTCTAACTCTGCCAATAACTTTTGGACTTAATAGCACTCCCAGAAGGCATGAATTATTGAGTCATTGTTAGTTTTACACTTAAGACATGACTATTTCATAGTTTTGATGTCTTCACTATTATTCTACATTGTAGAAAATAGTACAAATAAAGAAAAACCATTGAATGAGTAGGTGTGTCCAAACTTTTGACTGGTACTGTATGTTGATTAGGAATTGTGTACAGATCCTTGCGACATGGGGCTGTGTGTTATCATACTGAAACATGAGGTGAAGGCGGCGGATGAATGGCATGACAATGGGCCTCAGGATCTCGTGACGGTATCTCTGCATTCAAATTGCCATCGATAAAATGCAATTGTGTGCATTGTCCGTAGCTTATGCCTGCTCTGTGCCAATACCATTACTCCACCGCCTCCATGGGCACTCTGTTCACAACATTGACATCAGCAAACCGCTTGCCCACACGACGTCATACACGCTGTCTGCCATCTGCCCTGTACAGTTGAAACCGGGATTCATCTGTGAAGAGCACACTTCTCCAGCGTGCCAGTGGCTATCGAAGGTGAGCATTTGCCCACTGAAGTCTGTTACAATGCCGAACTGCAATCAGGTCAAGACTCTGGTGAGGACAACGAGCACACAGATAAGCTTCCCTGAGACGGTTTCTAACAGTTTGTGGCAAAATTATTCGGTTGCGCAAACCCACAGTTTAATCAGCTGTCTGGTTGGCTGGGCTTCGACGATCCCGGATGTGGAGGTCCTGGTCTGGCGTGGTTAAACGTGGTCTGTGGTTGTGAGGCAGGTTGGACGTACTGCCAAATTCTCTAAAACGACGTTGAAGGCGGCTTATGGTAGAGAAATGAACATTCAAATCTCTGGCAACAGCTCCGGTGGACATTCCTTCAATCAGCATGCCAATTGCATGCTCCCTCAACTTGAGACAGCTGTGGCATTGTGTTGTATGACAACTGCACATTTTAGAGTGGCCTTTTATTGTCCCCAGCACAAGGTGCACCTGTGTAATGATCATGCTGTTTAATCAGCTTCTTGATATGCCACACCTGTCAGGTTGATGGATTATATTGGCAAAGGAGTAATGCTCACTAATAGGGATGTAAACTAATTTGTGCACAAATTTCGAGAGAAATAAGCTTTTGTGCATATGGAAAATGTCTGGGATATTTTATTTCAGCTCATGAAACATGGGACCAACACTTTACATGTTGCATTTATATTTCTGTTCAGTATAGTTTCCTTCGTAGTATACCCCTCTGATTGGCTCTGCTCCAGGTTACCTCTCCAGGTTACCTCTCCTCCGTATTGGCACTCAGGCAGGAAGGTTATTGGTAACTCTAACCTACTCCTAGCTCTCCAAAACCCTTTTATTCGTATGTAGGTTTTTCAGCAGTTACATTCTCCCACTGTTGGCTCCATGTGAACTACAATTGCGACGCTGTGTTTTAACGATTAGAAACGTCAATCATCACTTTCAAACATATGCTTATATGCTCCTTATCTTTCATATTAGTGAGAAAGAATAAACTTACTGTAGCAGTTTTGCACAGATCCACAAGCTGTGTGTGCCTCCAGTTTACGAACTACACTTCCTTCCCAGTTACGCTTACACACAGCACAGGTGTTTGGAGCACGCTAGATAGCTAATTAGCACAGGTGGCCGTCTGTCTTCCGAAAACAAGCGATGTAACATGGAGATATGGCCGTGTGGGAACACTAATCCTACAGTGAGGGAAAAAAGTATTTGATCCCCTGCTGATTTTGTACATTTGCCAACTGACAAAGAAATGATCATTCTATAATTTTAATGGTAGGTTTGTTTGAACAGTGAGAGACAGAATAACAACAAAAAAATCCAGAAAAACGCATGTCAAACATTTTATAAATTGATTTGCATTTTAATGAGGGAAATAAGTATTTGACCCCCTCTCAATCAGAAAAGATTTCTGGCTCCCAGGTGTCTTTTATGCAGGTAATGAGCTGAGATTAGGAGCACACTCTTAAAGGGAGTGCTCCTTATCTCAGTTTGTTACCTGTATAAAAGACACCTGTCCACAGAAGCAATCAATCAATCAGATTCCAAACTCTCCACCATGGCCAAGACCAAAGAGCTCTCCAAGGATGTCAGGGACAAGATTGTAGACCTACACAAGGCTGGAATGGGCTACAAGACCAGCGCCAAGCAGCTTGGTGAGAAGGTGACAACAGTTGGTGCGATTATTCTCAAATGGAAGAAACACAAAATAACTGTCAATCTCCCTCGGCCTGGGACTCCATGCAAGATCTCACCTCGTGGAGTTGCAATGATCATGAGAACGGTGAGGAATCAGCCCAGAACTACACGGGAGGATCTTGTCAAGGATCTCAAGGCAGCTGGGACCATAGTCATCAAGAAAACAATTGGTAACACACTACGCCATGAAGGACTGAAATCCTGCAGTGCCCGCAAGGTCCCCCTGCTCAAGAAAGCACATATACAGGCCCGTCTGAAGTTTGCCAATGAACATCTGAATGATTCAGAGGAGAACTGGATGAAAGTGTTGTGGTCAGATGAGACCAAAATCGAGCTCTTTGGCATCAACTCAATTCGCCGTGTTTGGAGGAGTAATAATGCTGCCTATGACCCCAAGAACACCATCCCCACCGTCAAACATGGAGGTGGAAACATTATGCTTTGGGGGTGTTGTCCTGTCCCCTTAGCAGAAAAACTTCACCGCATCAAAGGGACGATGGACGGGGCCATGTACCGTCAAATCTTGGGTGAGAACCTCTTTCCCTCAGCCAGAGCATTGAAAATGGGTCGTGGATGGGTATTCCAGCATGACAATTAACCAAAACACACGGCCAAGGCAACAAAGGAGTGGCTCAAGAAGAAGCACATTACGGTCCTGGAGTGGCCTAGCCAGTCTCCAGACCTTAATCCCATAGAAAATCTGTGGAGGGAGCTGAAGGTTCGAGTTGCCAAACGTCAGCCTCGAAACCTTAATGACTTGGAGAAGATCTGCAAAGAGGAGTGGGACAAAATCCCTCCTGAGATGTGTGCAAACCTGGTGGCCAACTACAAGAAACGTCTGACCTCTGTGATTGCCAACAAGGGTTTTTCCACCAAGTACTAAGTAATGTTTTGCAGAGGGGTCAAATTCTTATTTCCATCATTTAAAATGCAACTCAATCTATAACATTTTTTACATGTGTTTTTCTGGATTTTTTTGTTGTCATTCTGTCTCTCACTGTTCAAATAAACCTACCATTAACATTATAGACTGATAATTTCTTTGTCTTTGGGCAAACATACAAAATCAGCAGGGGATCAAATACCTTTTTCCCTCACTGTATAAAGGTGTGTAGTAATTTAACCTTTAAAAAAAAATATATATATATATATATATATATATATATATATATATATATATATATATATATTATGAAAGATGCGTTCCTTATATTTCCAAAAACGTACAGCAAGCGACGCGTGTTAATGTTTAGACTAGCGTCGGGGCTCTTAACAAAACTCCCCCCGATCAGAAGATACTGTCGTCAATAGGCGCTAAAGCAGTTAGCATTTATGAATGGGGTGGCCTACTCCATATTGGCAGCCTGTCTCATTTCAGGTATCTGTGATTAATGCAATCAAACCCCCCTCCTTTCCCACTCAAAGGAAGGAGGGTAACGTAGAGCGTAACATGACATGAACCACGGCGAACCGGTACATCAGTTTCTGGTTAGAATAAACTCTGTCAACATTAACACAGAGGACGTTTTTTGAAAAATGTCAAGAATGTCTTGCTCACAATGCCTTGCTCACTTCTTCAAATATCTCTACCTCTCGTGAGTGTGTGTGTGTGTGTGTGTGTGGACGGTTCCAGCCCAGCACTTAAACTTTGACCCTGCTGCTGTCTTAGACAAGGTCTCGCTTGCAAAATAGATTTTTATCTCAATGAGACTAACCTGGGTAAATAAAGGTTAGGTTGAATCGATTGGGTGGGTACTGATTAGGATTAGACCCCTGCTAGCTGTCCAGGACCAGGGTGGATGACCTCCGGTCTAAATACATCTCCAGTAGAGTGATTCAATATGAAACCAGGACAAAAAAAAACATGATTTGGGGGATTTTCACAAGAATGGTCCTTTGTAGGAAGGATTGTTGACATACAGTATATTGTACATTTGTTTTTAAAAGCATAATTAAGAAATAATCAAAGTTGGCATATTTATGACATTTTGGCCTTACCAAGATTGTGAACCGAGGGTTGTGAGGTGGGAGAGGATAGTAAATAAAAAATTTGTTAATCGATGAATTAAGGTAAATCTGTCATTTTTCTCAGATCTTCGCATGTTTCGTGATTTAAGTTGGCGTGTGTGGTTGTGTTCAAGAGGTTGCACTACGTTTTTGAAGAAATACCAGAAACACCTAACATATGGCTTGTATGCCCAGAGGGTTCTCCCTGTGTGTAGCCTAATTCCAGAGCTAGTATTACCAGCTTGGCAACCACCTCTATACTGGCACTCATTTTAACCCGTGCATTGCTGGCTTCGGTTTGTTTTTCACAGCTTTTATGTTTATTTTTTATTTTTTCAACTTTTACGCGCTTCAGCACTCGGCAGTCCCGTTCTGTGAGCTTGTGTGGCCTACCACTTTGCAGTGGAGCAGTTGTTGCTCCTAGATGTTTCCACTTCACAATAACAGCATTTACAGTTGATCGGGGCAGCTATAGCAGGGCAGAAATTTGACAAACGTTTTTTTTTTTTTGTTCACCTTTATTTAACCAGATAAGCCAGTTGAGAACAAGTTCTCATTTACAACTGCGACCTGGCCAAGATAAAGCAAAGCAGTGCGATTAAAAACAACAACACAGAGTTACATACAGTGGGGAGAACAAGTATTTGATACACTGCCGATTTTGCAGGTTTTCCTACTTACAAAGCATGTAGAGGTCTGTAATTTTTATCATAGGTACACTTCAACTGTGAGAGAAAATCCAGAAAATCACATTGTATGATTTTTAAGTAATTAATGTGCATTTTATTGCATGACATAAGTATTTGATACATCAGAAAAGCAGAACTTAATATTTGGTACAGAAACCTTTGTTTGCAATTACAGAGATCATACGTTTCCTGTAGGTCTTGACCAGGTTTGCACACACTACAGCAGGGATTTTGGCCCACTCCTCCATACAGACCTTCTCCAGATCCTTCAGGTTTCGGGGCTGTCGCTGGGCAATACGGACTTTCAGCTCCCTCCAAAGATTTTCTATTGGGTTCAGGTCTGGAGACTGGCTAGGCAACTCCTCCAGGACCTTGAGATGCTTCTTACGGAGCCACTCCTTAGTTGCCCTGGCTGTGTGTTTCGGGTCGTTGTCATGCTGGAAGACCCAGCCACGACCCATCTTCAATGCTCTTACTGAGGGAAGGAGGTTGTTGGCCAAGATCTCGCGATACATGGCCCCATCCATCCTCCCCTCAATACGGTGCAGTCATCCTGTCCCCTTTGCAGAAAAGCATCCCCAAAGAATGATGTTTCCACCTTCATGCTTCACGGTTGGGATGGTGTTCTTGGGGTTGTACACATCCTTCTTCTTCCTCCAAACACGGTGAGTGGAGTTTAGACCAAAAAGCTCTATTTTTGTCTCATCAGACCACATGACCTTCTCCCATTCCTCCTCTGGATCATCCAGATGGTGATTGGCAAACTTCAGACGGGCCTTGACATGCGCTGGCTTGAGCAGGGGGACCTTCGTACGCTGCAGGATTTTAATCCATGACGGCGTAGTGTGTTACTAATGGTTTTCTTTGAGACTGTGGTCCCAGCTCTCTTCAGGTCATTGACCAGGTCCTGCCGTGTAGTTCTGGGCGGATCCCTCACCTTCCTCATGATCATTGATGCCCCACGAGGTGAGATCTTGCATGGAGCCCCAGACCGACGGTGATTGACCGTCATCTTGAACTTCTTCCATTTTCTAATAATTGTGCCAACACTTGTTGCCTTCTCACCAAGCTGCTTGCCTATTGTCCTGTAGCCCATCCCAGCCTTGTGCAGGTCTACAATTTTATCCCTGATATCCTTACATAGCTCTCTTGTCTTGGCCATTGTGGAGAGGTTGGAGTCTGTTTGATTGAGTGTGTGGACAGGTGTATTTTATACAGGTAACGAGTTCAAACAGGTGCAGTTAATACAGGTAATGAGTGGAGAACAGGAGGGCTTCTTAAAGAAAAACTAACAGGTCTGTGAGAGCCGGAATTCTTACTGGTTGGTAGGTGATCAAATACTTATGTCATGCAATGAAATGCAAATGAATTACCTAAAAATCATACAATGTGATTTTCTGGATTTTTGTTTTAGATTCCGTCTCTCACAGTTGAAGTGTACCTATGATAAAAATTACAGACCTCTGCATGCTTTGTAAGTAGAAAAACCTGCCAAATCGGCAGTGTATCAATTAATTGTTCTCCCCACTGTATGGGGTAAAACAAAACATAGTCAAAAATACAACAGAAAATATATATACAGTGTGTGCAAATGTAGCACGTTATGGAGGTAAGGCAATAAATAGGCTATAGTGCAAAATAATTACAATTAGTATTAACACTGGAATGCTAGATGTGCAAAAGATTATGTGCAAATAGAGATACTGGGGTGCAAAAGAGCAAAATAAATAACAATATAGGGATGAGGTAGTTGGGTGGGCTAATTTCAGATGGGCTGTGTACAGTTGCAGTGATCAGTAAGGTGCTCTGACAACTGATGCTTAAAGTTATTGAGGGAGATAAGAGTCTCCAGCTTCAGAGATTTTTGCAATTCGTTCCAGTCATTGGCAGCAGAGAACTGGAAGGAATGGCGGCCAAAGGAGGTGTTGGCTTTGGGGATGACCAGTGAGAGATACCTGCTGGAGCGCAGACTACGGGTGGGTGCTGCTATGGTGACCAATGAGCTAAGATAAGGCGGGGATTTGCCTAGCAGTGATTTATAGATGGCCTGGAGCCGACGAACATGTAGTGAGGACCAGCCAACAAGAGCGTACAGGTCACAGTGGTGGGTAGTGTATGGGGCTTTGGAGACAAAACGGATGGCACTGTGATAGACTACATCCAATTTGCTGAGTAGAGTGTTGGAGGCTATTTTGTAAATGACATCGCCGAAGTCAAGGATCGGTAGGATAGTCAGTTTTACGAGGGCATGTTTGGCAGCATGAGTGAAGGAGGCTTTGTTGCGAAATAGGAAGCCGATTCTAGATTTAACTTTTGATTGGAGATGCTTAATGTGAGTCTGGAAAGAGAGTTTACAGTCTAACCAGACACCTAAGTATTTGTAGTTGTCCACATACTCTAGGTCAGACCCGTCGAGAGTAGTGATTCTAGTCGGGTGGGCGGGTGCCAGCAGCGTTCGATTGAAGAGCATGCATTTAGTTTTACTAGTGTTTAAGACCAGTTGGAGGCTACTGAAGGAGTGTTGTATGGCATTGAAGCTCGTTTGGAGGTTCAATGAAGGGCCAGATGTATACAAAATGGTGTCGTCTGCGTAGAGGTGGATCTGAGAGTCACCAGCAGAAAGAGCGACATCATTGATAGACACAGAGAAAAGAGTTGGCCCAATAATTGAACCATGTGGCACCCCCATAGAGACTGCCATAGGTCCAGACAACAGGCCCTCCGATTTGACACATTGAACTCTATCTGAGAAGTAGTTGGTGAACCAGGCGAGGCAGTCATTTGAGAAACCAAGGCTATTTAGTCTGCCAATAAGAATGCGGTGGTTGACAGAGTCGAAAGCCTTGGCCAGGTCGATGAAGACGGCTGCACAGTACTGTCTATTATCGGTCGTGGTTATAATATTGTTTAGGACCTTGAGCGTGGCTGAAGTGCACCCATGACCAGCTCGGAAACCGGATTGCATAGCGGAGAAGGTACGGTGGGATTCGAAATGGTCGGTGATCTGTTTGTTAACTTGGCTTTCAAATACTTTCGAAAGGCAGGGCAGGATGGATATAGGTCTGTAACAGTTTGGATCTAGAGTGTCACCCCCTTTTGAAGAGGGGGATGACCGCGGCAGCTTTCCAATCTCTGGGGATCTCAGACGTTACGAAAGAGAGGTTGAACAGGCTAGTAATGGGGGTTGCGACAATTTCGGCGGCTAGTTTTAGAAAGAAAGGGTCCAGATTGTCTAGCCCAGCTGATTTGTAGGGGTCCAGATTTTGCAGCTCTTTCAGAACATCAGCTGTCTGAATTTGTGTGAAGGAGAAGCGGGGGGGGCATGGGCAAGTTGCAGCGGAGGGTGCAGAGTTGGTGGCTGGGGTAGTGGTAGCCAGGTGGAAAGCATGGCCAGCCGTAGCAAAATGCTTGTTGAAATTCTCGATTATTGTAGATTTATCGGTGGTGATAGTGTTTCCTAGCCTCTGTGCAGTGGGCAGCTGGGAGGAAGTGCTCTTATTCTCCATGGACTTTACAGTGTCCCAAAACTTTTTGGAGTTAGTGCTACAGGATGCAAATTTCTGTTTGAAAAAGTTAGCCTTTGCTTTCCTGACTGCTTGTGTATATTGGTTCCTAACTTCCCTGAAAAGTTGCATATCACAGGGGCTATTTGATGCTAATGCAGTACGCCACAGGATGTTTTTGTGCTGGTCAAGGGCAGTCAAGTCTGAGGAGAACCAGGGGCTATATCTGTTCTTAGTTCTGTGTTTTTTGAATGGGGCATGTTTATTTAAGATTGAGAGGAAATTACTTTTGAAGAACAACCAGGCATCCTCTACTGACGGAATGAGATCTATATCCATCCAGGATACCTGGGCCAGGTCAATTAGGAAGTAAGTTAGTCAGGATGATATCTATGAGGGTACCCATGTTTACGGATTTAGGGTTGTACCTGGTAGGTTCGTTGATCATTTGTGTGAGATTAAGGGCATCTAGTTTGGATTGTAGGATGGCTGAGGTGTTAAGCATATCCCAATTTAGGTCACCAAGCAGTACGAACTCTGAGGATAAATGGGGGGCAATCAATTCACATATGGTGTCCAGGGCACAGCTGGGGGCTGAGGGGGGTCTGTAGCAAGCGGCAACAGTGAGAGACTTATTTCTGGAAAGGTGGATTTTTAGAAGTAGAAGCTCAAACTGTTTGGGCACAGACCTGAATAGTATGATAGAGCTCTGCAGGCTATCTCTACAGTAGATTGCATCTCCACCCCCTTTGGCAGTTCTATCTAGACGGAAAATGTTATAGTTGGGGATGGAAATTTCAGAATTTTTGGTGGCCTTCCTAAGCCAGGATTCAGACACTGCTAGAACATCAGGGTTGGCGGAGTGTGCTAACGCAGTGAATAACTCAAACTTAGGAAGGAGACTTCTGATATTAACATGCAAGAAACCAAGGCTTTTACGGTTACAGAAGTCAACAAATGATAGCGCCTGGGGAGTAGGAGTGATACTGAGGGCTGCAGGGCCTGGGTTAGCCTCTACATCACCAGAGGAGGACTAGAATAAGGATACGGCTAAAGGCTTTAAGAACTGGTCTTCTAGTGCGTTGGGTACATAGAATAAAGGGGGCAGATTTCCGGGCGTTGTAGAAAAGATTCAGGGGATTATGTACAGACAAGGATATGGAAGGATATGAGTAAAGTGGAGGTAAACCTAAGCGTTGGTTAACAATGAAAGAGAGAGCATCACTGGAGGCACCGATTGAGTCGGTCTCCGCGTGTATGGGGGGGTGGGACAAAGGAGCTATCTAAGGCAGGTTTAGCTGGGCTGGGGGATCTACAGTGAAATAGTACAATTAGAAATAACCGAAACAGCAATAAGCAAACCATATTGACATGGGAGAGAGGCATAAAGCAATCACAGGTGTAATTTGAGAGAGCTAAGACAACAGCTGGTAATGGCGACAGTTTGGGCTGAGGCTAAACATAAACAGGATGTGGTACCGTAAAAAGGAACAGTCCAGCAGGCATCTGCTGTATAGCTGAGTTATCATAAGGTCCGGTGAACAGCAATAGGATAGTTCGGAGGTAGTTCGGGGGCTGCTAAAGCACTAGCGAGCAAGAGGACACGGCTAGCATGTGCTAGCGGGCCGGGGCTAGCAGATGGAATCTTCGTGGTCGACGTCGTAACGGGAAGCCTGTTGTAACCACATCAGACGATTTTGTCTGCAGACCAGTCGTGTAGGATCGGCGGGGCTCCGTGTCAACACTAGGTGGTCCTGTCTGGTTGACAGAGAGGTAGATAGCCGGGAGATGGGCCTAGCTCAGGATGATTAGCCAAACCACAACGTCCATTTTGTTGCAGCTAGCTGGTAGCGATGAATCCGGAGTTAAAGGTCCAGTGATTCAGTGATTCCGGCAGAAAAACTGATATGTTCTGGGTCAATAACGCGCTGTGCGGACAGTGCAGACTGGCCGAATAATAGTCCAGGCTAGAGCTGGCTGGTAGGTGGTGCAGGCCACGGACAATGGTGAAAAACCGCTAACGGTAGCTAATAGCAAGTAGCTAGTTAGCTGGCTACTCCCGTCCGGTAGACCGAGAGGTAGATAGCCGGGATATGGGCCTGGCTCTAGGCTAGCTCGAGGCTAACTGGTGCTTGCATCGGGGGCAGTGGTGATTAGCCAAACGGCAACATCCATTCGGTTGCGGCTAGCTAGTTGCGATCCGGTGATTAATGTCCAGTGATTAAATTATTCCGGCAGAAAAATCCAATGTTCTGGGTGAAATACCGCTAACTGTGGCTAATAGCAAGTAGCTAGTTAGCTGGCTAGCTAGTTTCAACTGGAGATTCTAGATAAAAGGTAAGTCAATAATGTAATCCGTTCCACATTGAGTGAGGCGGGTTGCAGGAAAGTATATTTTGTAGAAGGATGAAAAGTCTGATAGGGAAATATGTACGAAAACCCCCCCCCAAAAAAACAGGGTATTTACAGGCAATTTACAGACAAACAACAAAAACAAGACTGCACTACTACGCCATCTTGGATACTGAATGATAAAAAGCTTTGGAATAAGATGAATAACTTTCAAGAAACTAAAAATATGAACTGAAATCTGATGTATGCAGCAGTGGAAAAAGTACTCAATTGTCATACTTGAGTAAAAGTAAATGCTATACATAAATTCCTTATATTAAGCAATTCAGACAGCACAATTTTATTTTTGGGGGACATAAGGGCACAAGAATTTCTAGACTCAGTATTTGTGTTTAGTGAGTCCGCCAGATCAGAGGCAGTAAGGATGACAATGCGTTATATTGATAGGTGCGTGTCATGATAATTTCTATCTCTAATTCAACCTAAGCTTGAATCATTACCAGGGGTTGTAAGGCTCTGGTTTTAATCATACATGATTCAAGGTCCACAACCAGCAAGAATATGATCTGTATTTTTATTCATGAAGAGCTCTGCCGCCAAAACCCATACATACAGTTTTATACCCCTTGACACACAAAGGCACTTTGCTCCGCCCACCTTTAGGAGGCTTTTTTTAACCCGTTTTCTCAGTCCCCTTCACCCTGGAATGTTTAGTCCCGCCCCCCTCTGTTAGTGGGTTGCCACTACATTATAACTCTTAACACCGTTCACACATTTATACTGTATTTGGGGTGAAATCCTTTAGTCATTATTCTTAAAATACAAATTAATCTAACAGTGCGTGAATTGGACCATAATTCTGTCCTGCCTGAGCATTCTAAATGTAACGAGTTCTTTTTGGTGTCAGGGAAAATGTAAGGGAGTAAAAAGTACATATTTTCTTTAGGAATATAGTAGAGTAAAAGTTATCAAAAATATAAATAGTAAAGTACAGAAACCCCAAAAAACTACTTAAGTAGTACTTTAAAGTATTTTTACTTAAGTACTTTATACCACTAGATGTATGCAGGGCAATATAGGCTAATTTAATAAAAGGCATTGGTGGATCCTTCACTCACCCCCTCTGCGTGTAGGGCATTATCAATTTTGTGGTAGACTAGTAGGCCTACCACCCATTACATTGTTTTTTTCCCTCAAGATTTAGTTCTCTCAACTGTGGATCAATTTATGATCAGTGTTCCCACCCTTTTTTTTATTTTTATTTTTTTGGACTTAAAAAACTGTAAAAACACCAGCAAATCAGCTGCAAGTGATGATAATTTTGGAAATCTGTTCCAAAGTATTCCCACGCGTAATAAAGAAATGATTGTTTTCGTTAAATATTATATTTATTTGGACTATTTGCGGTCAATTTGCAGTCTACAAATTATTTGTAATTATGTTTCGGCTACACATTGGTGGGGCTGGCTTCCGGGTTAGGCGTGCAGTGTCTCAAGAAGCAGTGCAGCTTGGCAGGTTCGTGGTTTGGAGGACGCATGGCTCTCGACCTTCGCCTCTCCCGAGTCCGTACGGGAGTTACAGTGATGGGACAAGACTGTAACTACAAATTGGATATCACGAAATTGGGGAGAAAAAGGGGTAAAATATATAAAATAAAAATGTATTATGTTCCGGCCACCTGACCACCCGCTCAACAAAAGAAAATCGTCCCACGGCTGACTCTAGTTGATGATCCCTGTTTTAGATCATGGTAGAGCAACACTGGTTTGCAATGCTTGTATGATGCTCACAGCATTGAATTTACATTTTTCTCCAGTATGTGAGAAACGTTGGGCTTTTGCAACATAGTAACCAGTAGCAATGATTTAACATTTTGCTGCGTAGGTTACACCAAAGTCCAGCAGAATTTCCACAAAATAGTGTAAATAGCTGAAATAAAGTATGGTTATGGAATTATGGAGATTTTGTATTCATTTGTTTATTTTTGTTTATTTTTTAAATTCCTTTTCTGATAGCTGCCACTATCTCTTATAATATTTGCTGCTGTTAAATTTAAATTAATGATTTCTACCCATTGGTTCCTGAAGAATGTATAATAAAAGCATCATGATTGTTTACATCAGCTAGTACAACTGTCTTACCCTATCATAACACAGAATAGGCCTAAGGTTATTTTACTCAGATGTATATTTTATTGCCATTTCAGTTTTACAGAAACAATGTGTAGCAATATGTTTAAAACTGTGGAGTCAAATCAATGTTATGTACTGCCAGTCCCTGCTTTTATAGCTTGGTCTATGAGTTTTAGTGGTTACATTTCCTCAGCCACATCCCTCAGCTTTATACCAGGTGGTAGGGCTGCTGTTTGGCTGAAAGACAGGATTGTGGCTGTAAAAACGTACTGGCTGTTTTTGGTTGACCTAAATGAACACAAACCTGGATGGAACAAAGTTACCATAATATGAGGCAAATAGACTTTTAAAAACATTTTGTATTCCATCCCAAGTTTGTAAGAGCCAGTCAACTACACTCCTCAAATCTTGGCATGCGTCTTAAGATTCTAACAAACAAATTCTGTTAAGAGTTAACATGTGTTTAGTAATAATTATGTTGTTAGCTAGTTAGGAGTAAACATGTGACATGGACTATCCTTGGGGTGGCCTTTTCCGGAACACCGTGGGTGAACCTGGCTCAACAATGGGGTCGTTATTTTTCATGTCATGTTCCGCTCCACGTTCAGCCCAACTGGTGAGTGGAAAGGAAGGTTTTTTCCCTAGAAAACAGTTAATTTATGTTAAGGAGCATTAAGGAGAGTATAAATTGGACTGGCTCAGATTATTGCTATTCCCTAGATTTTACCAGAGTGCCAAGCTGCTTGCTGTAGCGGACCTAATGCCTAAAGGCCAGCTAGATTACCAGATCATGTGATTTTCTACCAGGAAGACTAGATGAAACACTGGACAGCCAAACAGAACACGGGCTAACAGAACATAGGATATAACAGAAAATGGGTTAGAACCCACAGGCTAGGACCGAACACAGGCTAGAACAGAACACAGACTAGAACAGTTACAGAACACAGGATAGCACACACAGGATAGAACAGAACAGGTTAACCTATATTGAAATGTATTTGTAAACAGGAGTGTGTATCAGAAGCTAGCAGGGCTAACTCATTGATCCTTTAGGCCAGGCATCCTCTCCAGACCCGACCACCTGGTTATACACTACCGGTCAAAAGTTGTAGAACATCTACTCATTCAAGGGTTATTCTTAATTTTTACTATTTTCTACATTGTAGAATAATAGTGAAGACATCAAAACTATGAAATAACACATATGGAATCATGTAGTAACCAAAAAAGTGTTAAACAAATCAAAATATATTTTTATATTTGAGATTCTTCAAATAGCCACCCTTTGCCTTGATGACAGCTTTGCACACTTGGCATTCTCTCAACCAGCTTCATGAGGTAGTCACCTGGAAAGCATTTCAATTAACAGGTGTGCCTTCTTAAAAGTTAATTTGTGGAATTTCTTTCCTTAATGCATTTGAGCCAATCAAGGTAGGGTTGGTATACAGTAGATAGCCCTATTTGGTAAAATAACAAGTCCATATTATGGCAAGAACAGCTCAAATAAGCAAAGAAAAATGACAGTCCATCATTACTTTAAGACATGAAGGTCAGACAATCTGGAAAATGTCAAGAAATTGGAAAGTTTCTTCAAGTGCAGTCACAAAAACCATCAAGCGCTATGATGAAACTGTCTCTCATGAGGACCACCACAGGAATAGAAGATCCAGAGTTATCTCTGCTGCACAGAATAAGTTCATTAGCGTTACCGGCCTCAGAAATTGCAGCCCAAATAAATGCTTCACAGAGTTCAAGTAACAGACACATCTCAACATCAACTGTTCAGAGGAGACTGTGTGAATCAGGCCTTCATGGTCGAATTGCTACAAAGAAACCACTACTAAAGGACACCAATAAGAAGAAGAGACTTGCTTGGGCCAAGAGACATGAGCAATGGACATTAGACCGGTGGAAATGTGTCCTTTGATCTGGAGTCCAAATTTGAGATTTTTGGTTCCAACCGCTGTGTCTTTGTGAGACGTGGTGTGGGTGAACGGATGATCTCCGCATGTGTATTTTCCACATATACAGGGGGTACCGGTACCGAGTCAATGTGCGGGGGCACCGGTTAGTCGAGGTAATTGGGGTAATATGTACATGTACAGTGGGGAGAAAAAGTATTTAGTCAGCCACCAATTGTGCAAGTTCTCCCACTTAAAAAGATGAGAGGCCTGTAATTTACATCATAGGTACACGTCAACTATGACAGACAAAATGAGCATTTTTTTTTCCAGAAAATCACATTGTAGGATTTTTTATGAATTTATTTGCAAATTATGGTGGAAAATAAGTATTTGGTCAATAACAAAAGTTTCTCAATACTTTGTTATATACCCTTTGTTGGCAATGACACAGGTCAAACGTTTTCTGTAAGTCTTCACAAGGTTTTCACACACTGTTGCTGGTATTTTGGCCCATTCCTCCATGCAGATCTCCTCTAGAGCAGTGATGTTTTGGGGCTGTCGCTGGGCAACACGGACTTTCAACTCCCTCCAAAGATTTTCTATGGGGTTGAGATCTGGAGACTGGCTAGGCCACTCCAGGACCTTGAAATGCTTCTTACGAAGCCACTCCTTCATTGCCCGGGCGGTGTGTTTGGGATCATTGTCATGCTGAAAGACCCAGCCACGTTTCATCTTCAATGCCCTTGCTGATGGAAGGAGGTTTTCACTCAAAATCTCACGATACATGGCCCCATTCATTCTTTCCTTTACACGGATCAGTCGTCCTGGTCCCTTTGCAGAAAAACAGCCCCAAAGCATGATGTTTCCACCCCCATGCTTCACAGTAGGTATGGTGTTCTTTGGATGCAACTCAGCATTCTTTGTCCTCCAAACACGACGAGTTGAGTTTTTACCAAAAAGTAATATTTTGGTTTCATCTGACCATATGACATTCTCCCAATCCTCTTCTGGATCATCCAAATGCACTCTAGCAAACTTCAGACGGGCCTGGACATGTACTGGCTTAAGCAGGGGGACACGTCTGGCACTGCAGGATTTGAGTCCCTGGCGGCGTAGTGTGTTACTGATGGTAGGCTTTGTTACTTTGGTCCCAGCTCTCTGCAGGTCATTCACTAGGTCCCCCCGTGTGGTTCTGGGATTTTTGCTCACCGTTCTTGTGATCATTTTGACCCCACGGGGTGAGATCTTGCGTGGAGCCCCAGATCGAGGGAGATTATCAGTGGTCTTGTATGTCTTCCATTTCCTAATAATTGCTCCCACAGTTGATTTCTTCAAACCAAGCTGCTTACCTATTGCAGATTCAGTCTTCCCAGCCTGGTGCAGGTCTACAATTTTGTTTCTGGTGTCCTTTGACAGCTCTTTGGTCTTGGCCATAGTGGAGTTTGGAGTGTGACTGTTTGAGGTTGTGGACAGGTGTCTTTTATACTGATAACAAGCTCAAACAGGTGCCATTAATACAGGTAACGAGTGGAGGACAGAGGAGCCTCTTAAAGAAGAAGTTACAGGTCTGTGAGAGCCAGAAATCTTGCTTGTTTGTAGGTGACCAAATACTTATTTTCCACCATAATTTGCAAATCAATTCATTATAAATCCTACAATGTGATTTTCTGGAGAAAAAAATTCTCAATTTGTCTGTCATAGTTGACGTGTACCTATGATGAAAATTACAGGCCTCTCTCATCTTTTTAAGTGGGAGAACTTGCACAATTGGTGGCTGACTAAATACTTTTTTCCCCCACTGTAGGTAGAGTTTTTAAGTGACTATACATAGATAATAAACAGAGAGTAGCAGCAGCGTAAAAGAGGGGTGGGGGGGCAAATCAAATAGTCTGGGTAGCCATTTGATTAGATGGCTTGGGGGTAGAAGCTGTTTAGAAGCCTCTTGGACCTAGACTTGGCGCTCCTGTACCGCTTGCCGTGCGGTAGCAGAGAGAACAGTCCATGACTAGGGTGGCTGGAGTCTTTGACAATTTTTAGGGCCTTCCTCTGACACCGCCTAGTATAGAGGTCCTGGATGGCAGGAAGCTTGGCCCCAGTGATGTACTGGGCCATACACACTACCCTCTGTAGTGCCTTGCGGTCGGAGGCCGAGCAGTTGTCATACCAGGCAGTGATGCAACCAGTCAGGATGCTCTCGATGGTGCAGCTGTAGAACCTTTTGAGGATCTGAGGACCCATGCCAAATCATTTCAGTCTCCTTAGGGGGAATAGGTTTTGTTGTGCCCTCTTCACGACTGTCTTGGTGTGCTTGGACCATGTTAGTTTGTTGTAGTTTCCTGTAGTCCACAATCATCTCCTTTGTCTTGATCACGTTGAGGGAGAGGTTGTTGTCCTGGCACCACACGGCCAGGTCTCTGACCTCCTCCTTATAGGATGTCTCGTTGTTGTCGGTGATCAGGCCTACCACTGTTGTGTCATTGGCAAACTTAATGATGGTGTTGGAGTCGTGCCTGGCCATGCAGTCATGAGTTAACAGGGAGTACAGGAGGGGACTGAGCACGCACCCCTGAGGGGCCCCTGTGTTGAGGATCAGCGTGGCGGATATGTTACCTACCCTTACCACCTTGGGGCGGCCCGTCAGGAAGTCCAGGATCAAGTTGCAGAGGGAGATGTTTAGTCCCAGGGTCCTTAGCTTAGTGATGAGCTTTGAGGGCACTATGGTGTTGAACGCTGAGCTGTAGTCAATGTATAGCATTCTCACATAGGTGTTCCTTTTGTCCAAGTGTGAAAGGGCAGTGTGGAGCTCAATCGAGATTGCATCATCTGTGGATCTGTTGGGGCGATATGCAAATTAGAGTGGGTCTAGGGTTTCTAGGATAATGGTGTTGATGTGAGCCATGACCAGCCTTTCAAAGCACTTCATGGCTACAGACGTGAGTGGCCAAGCTTCCTGCCATCCAGGACCTCTATACCAGGCAGTGTCAGAGGAAGGCCCTAAAAATTGTCAAAGACTCCAGCCACCCTAGTCATAGACTGTTCTCTCTGCTACCGCACGGCAAGCGGTACCGGAGCGCCAAGTCTAGGTCCAAGAGGCTTCTAAACAGCTTCTACCCCCAAGCCATAAGACTCCTGAACATCTAATAAAATGGCTACCCAGACTATTTGCATTGCCCCCCCCCCCACCCCCCCCCCCCCCACCCCTCTTTTACGCTGCTGCTACTCTCTGTTTATTATCTATGTATAGTCACTTTAATAACTCTACCTACATGTACATATTACCTTGACTAACCGGTGCCTCCGCACATTGACTAGGTACCGGTACCCCCTGTATATAGCCTCGCCATTGTTATTTTTACTGCTGCTCTTTAATTATTTGTTACTTTTATTTCGTATTATTTTATATTGTATTTTTTTGTGATTTATTTTGGTATTCTTTCGTAAAACGACATTGTTGGTTAAGGGCTTGTAAGTAAGCATTTCACTCTAAGGTCTACACCTGTTGTATTCGCGCATGTGACAAATAAAATTTGATTTCATTTTGTAAGCTTGCCTTGCTGATATTTGCTATGCAATGCAGCTGAAGTAACGTAGCTAGCTAACAATTTTCTTGCTTATTGTGCAGTGGATGATAAAAATACCTGTATGCCTATGGATGTGTAGCTAGCTATGTAGCCGATCTATGTATGGACCTTAAAACATTTGGTAGAAATATTAGTTCAGAACCTAGCTATGAACCTCAGCTATCATAGCTGGTTCATCTGCAGACAGGCTTTCACAGCTCTCTGTATCTGAGGACAGAAACAGACTTCATTATACTCAAATTAGACCGCACTGAATATTATGTTACTATTATCTCCGCCCTCACTTCTAGGGACTGGAACTACACAAAAGTACCTGCCCTATCCAGAATAGCCTACTCTCTCATTTTGACAGATGGGGCTGCTATCCTTTCACCCTCCTCCATGGCTGTTAGCTAGCTACCTACAAATGCCTTTGGAGTTTGTTTTTTACAGTGATAAATATATCAAGATAGCTAGCTAATATGAAGTTAGGTAGCTGGTCAAATTGAATTAATTTAGCTAGCTACCTATACAGTATGTAAAGTTGGCTAGATAACTAGCTAGCTACGTTAGCAGCTCATTTGAGTTAGTCTGCACTGTAGCTAGTTAGCTAATAATACATCGTTGTTTTTACATTTTCGAAATGTATTTACTTACTTGAATAGGTTCTCCCAGCCATGTGGACGATTGGAAACAGGGCAGCAAAGTTTGGTTGTTACCAGAGCGATTTAGAGCATATTACTATTTACCAGTGAATACCCAGACCTTCATACAAACTTGCTATGCTGAATTCTTGACACAATCGAACGTGCTGCCAAATGCTGCCAGCACGCCCACACGCGAGCCACTCTGGGCGGCTGAAGCAGCATGCGGCAATTTACCGCGTGCTAGTGTACACTGGGCATAAGGGCTATTTGACCAAGAAGGAGAGTGATGGAGTGCGGCATCAGATGACCTGGCCTCCACAATCCCCCGACCTCAACCAAATTGAGATGGTTTGGGATGAGTCGGACCGCAAAGTGAAGGAAAAGCAGCCAACAAGTGCTCAGCATATGTGGGAACTCCTTCAAGACTGTTGGAAAAGGATTCCAGGTGAAGCTGGTTGAGAGAATGCCAAAAGCTGTCATCAAGGCAAAGGGTGGCTATTTGAAAAATCTCAAAAATTTAAATATATTGTTGAACACTTTCTGGGTTACTACATGATTCCATATGTGTTGTTTCATAGTTTTGATGTCTTCACTATTATTCTACAATGTAGAAAATAGTACAAATAAAGAAAAACCCTTGAATGAGTAGGTGTTCTAAAACCTTTGACCGGTAGTGTATGGCTTGCTCTCTGTTCTCTCTTTCCTCCAGACGCCCTGGTTACGGCCTGTTCTGTCCAGCCTGCCTTCCTGGTTACGGCTTGATTATATACTGTAAGTCTATGTTTCTCTCATCTGAAGTGATGAGGTGGTTTTTGAGCCGGCAGGGAAGGAGGGGGGCAGAACGGGGCTGTAGGTTCATAAATGGACCCTCAGCATCTTGTCAGTGTGTTGTGCAGTCGTTAGATAGATTACCCAAACGTCTCTTTTGTTTGGCCATCAGACTGTTAAATAGCCTTCACTAGCACATTAGAGGCTGCTGCCTATATACATAGATTATAAATCAATGGCCACTTTAATAAATGGAACACTAGTCACTTTAATCATGTTTACATATTTTGCATTGCTCATCTCATATGTATTTACTGTATTCTATACTATTCTACTGTATCTTAGTCTATGCCGCTCTGACATTGCGCCTCCAAATATTTATTTATACATTCTTATTCCATTGCTTTACTTAGATTTGTGTGTATTAGGTATATGTTGTGAAATTGTTAGATATTACTTGTTAGATATACTGCACTGTCGGAGCTAGAAACACAAGCATTTCGCTACACCCGCAACAACATCTATTAAACACGTGTATGGGACCAATAAAATTAGATTTGTTTCAGTGTGTATTTTTTGGGGGCGTGTGTTTTGTGATACTGTATCGATATATGGCAAGACGGATGGGATGCATTGTTATCAGTAGTAGTATTTCTAACTTCGTACCATCCTTGTTTTAAAGTACCCCGGGGTGCTGCTACTCGTACAGATGTAGGGCAGCAGGTTGGAGGAAGTGGATATGGAGGATTAGAACTGGAGAGTAGTTCGGTCTAAAGTTTTGCTGAAGCTCAGTACTGTAAATAGAACTACTGTAAATTGATCAAATCAAGTTGTTTACATAAAAGCCTTTATCTAAAGCAGTTGTTTGAATACGTATACCTGGCATATGATAATGGTTGTAGGCTTATGTTCGCACAGTAAGCCTAGTTACTAACGCTCTGATTATACACTGAGTGTACAAAACATTAAGGTCACCTGCGCTTTGCATGACAGACTGACCAGGTGAGTTTTGTACACTCCGTGTAGAGACATGAAGTATTTGTGTTCTGATATAGGCTAAACTAATTGTTTAACCCGGTAATTGGAGTCTGCAGTCAGACACCGATAGGCTGCGTTCATTTAGGCAGCCAAATTCAGATTTTTTTTCTACTAATTGGTCTTTTGACCAATCACATCAGATCTTTTTTTTAGAGCTGATCTGATTGGTCAAAATAAAAATATATCAGAATTGGGCTGCCTGTGTAAACGCAGCCTAACTTGATTCTTTTTCAAAAGCAGTTAACAATTTGCCATTATCAAAGCCCCACCTGAATTACATTTACATTTACATTTTAGTCATTTAGCAGACGCTCTTATCCAGAGCGACTTACAGGAGCAATTAGGGTTAAGTGCCTTGCTCAAGGGCACATTTACGTCATTTAGCAGACGCTCTTATCCAGAGCGACTCACAAATTGGTGCATTCACCCTATAGCCAGTGGGATAACCACTTTACAATTTTTTTTGGGGGGGGGGTAGAAGGATTACTTTATCCTATCCCAGGTATTCCTTAAAGAGGTGGGGTTTCAAATGTCTCCGGAAGGTGGTGAGTGACTCCGCTTCTCACTGAGTGACTCCGAATTCTCACTTCACATACTGTCAGGGTGGGTGTATATGATTATGAGAGTTAGAGATGACAATTGCAGTCCTGTACCCATCTAATGAGTTCTATTTATAGCTGATCAAGAGCACACAGTCTCTACTGGGTTAGCCGATAATACTTTAGAGCTGGGTTGGATACAGCGCTTGTTACTGTGTGTGTGTGCTGTGATAATGAACAGATAGATATCACGGTTCCTTTCTCTGGTTCCTCAGAATCTATTGCTGCCAGAGAAGGTTTTTTATATTTGTTGGTATTTGTTAGTGGGTTGGTGGTTAGTTTATCGTGTTGGTAATTTGAAGGCTTATCTTTCTTCCTCCTGCCAGTATGTTGTTCAGGGACTATATTTGAGGAAACCAGTGTGATGGTTGCAGGGTGAGCAAAGAGGTGTAATGTATTGGCCATACTCTTTTTTGGGGGAGGGGGGCATCCTGGGCATTGCAAGAATTTCAGGAGCACATTTGGACCTGCAGGAGTTTAAATTAGTCTAGTGGTTGGATTTCTTTGAGTTCTCAGAATTGAACTCTCCCTCTCTCCTCCTCCCCAGGTGTGTAAACCAAAGTGTGTGTGTGTGTGTGTGTGTGTGTGTGAGAGATGGAACAGCAGAACCATTCAAAGCAGCTGTTGCTGCAGCTGAACCAGCAGCGAGCCAAAGGGTACCTGTGTGATGTCATCATCGTGGTGGAGAACGCGCTGTTCCGCGCCCACAAGAACGTCCTGGCGGCCAGCAGCGTCTACTTCAAGTCGCTGGTCCCCCACGACAACCTCATCAACCTGGACACAGAGATGGTCAGCCCCTCCATTTTCAGACAGGTGGGTCACCTGACGGGCAGCGTCTCACTGACCGCAGTCACATATACAGACATGTTTGTATAGGAATCTTGTCATTCATGTAATTTAGTAGACACGGACAGTACACATTAATCAATGTTTTAGTTTCCACATCAATGCTGTAAAGCTCAGCTGTTTCATCTGCATTCTGATATCAACTTGCTGTGAAACAAATTGCTCATTGGGACAATGTAAAGATTTCCCTCTCTACCCCATCTCTCCTCTAGGTGTTGGACTTCATCTATACAGGTCGTCTGTCCAGTTCTGACTCCGTCAGTGACCACAGTATCTCGTCCCTCCTGATTGCTGCCTCCTACCTCCAGCTGACCGAACTGGCTGCTCTCTGTCGCAGGAAGCTCAAATGCAACGGCCAGACCCCCTCCAGCTCCAACAAGATGACCCCCTCCTCCTCCACCTCCCCAACCCCCAATGGACACACCCCTGGCCCCCTCCATCTCTCCTCCACCCCCCTCAGAGCCACCCCCATCCACAACCACCAGCACCATAACAACCACTCAGGGTCCAAGAAGGGGAGCCAGAGGAACCAGAGACGGGGCCAGGAGGGAAGGCTGAGAGAGGATCTGCCCGAGAAGGAGGTGTATATTTCGGGCTCGCGCTGTGCCTCCCTCAGCCCTTCTGGAGAAGGTAGGAGTAATGGGCTGGGACTGGACCTGTCCAAGAGGAGTCCGTCAGGGAGCACTACCACAGAGGAGGTGTCCCCCAGCAGTCTCCTACAGAGCTCCTCCCCCCACTCCTCCTCTCTCTCCCCCACTCCCACTCCTCCCACAACATCTAGTGCCAAGCCAGAGCCTTCAAAGACCTCCACAGACCTCCAGCCCAGAGCCCCTCGCAAGAGGCCCCGAGGTGATAAAGTGACGACCCCAGAGCTGGAGGACGGAGAGGTGGATGGAGAGGAGAACGGCCTAGATCAGAGTGAGGGGAGCGGGCAGAGTGGGAGAGGAGGAGGAGGAGGAGGAGAGGAAAAGGAAGTAGAAACGGAAACACCAACTACATCTACCGTCAGCCCCAGCCAGGGTTTGAGCCAGGTGTGGGGGACAACCTGTACGTCTGCATCCCCTGTGGGAAAGGCTTCCCCAGCTCAGAACAGCTCAACGCCCACGTCGACACACACACACACGACCAACTCTACCTCAAAGACGAGGAGGAGGAGGAGGAGGAGGAAGAAGAGGAAGGTGGTGGATACTTGAAGGGCAAAGATCCAGACGCATTCCCAGATGACTCTGCATCACAGGGGGTGAAACCTGACGCTGAAGAACCTGGGCATCTCTGCACAATCTGCAGTAAGAGCTGCAAGGACTCGACATCACTACGGCAACACGAGAAGAGCCATTGGCTGAACCGGCCGTTCCCCTGTAACATCTGTGGCAAGCTGTTCACCCAGCGAGGCACCATGACGCGCCACATGAGGAGCCACCTGGGCCTCAAGCCCTTCGCCTGCGAGGAGTGCGGCATGCGCTTCACACGCCAGTACCGCCTCGCCGAGCACATGCGGGTCCATTCGGGGGAGAAGCCGTACGAGTGCCAGCTGTGTGGCGGGAAGTTCACCCAGCAACGCAACCTCCTTAGTCATATGAGGATGCACACCTCGCCCTCATAGAGGACACTTCACCATCTTTACTGCAGCTGAACCACAGTTCTATTAGGCTGTCTACCTCGTCTTCAGATAACTATCTGGAGCCTCTGTTACCCATAGTACCTCCTCACCCTCGTAAACACACCTAGGTTCTACCTCATCTTCAGAAATTCACCTTGAACTTAATTACCTCACCTTTATAACCAATCCCCCTGAGTAACTTTACCCATATTTTCAACCTCTTAACAACTATCACCCATACCCTCAACTACGGATTCATATTTTCCAGAAAATCTACCTAGTTTCAATACCGGGAATAATTCATTTATCCCGAGTCCCGGAAAATACAGCAAAAATCAGAAGTGCCCATTTTAAAGCCTTTCAAACCAAGATATGGTCACTATGCCAGGGTTCTCCCAAAATAAGATTGCCGCTGCGCAACATTGCCGGCTTGGCTGCGCCACTATGTAAAGGTTTCACAGCAAGTGAAACTGATATTTAGTAATGATAGAGTAACTTTGATCACCAATGACATTGTTGGGAATTGCGAAACAGGCCGTTCATAAATTCAGAGCATTATCATGTTACTCAATTAATTCAGCGTATTTCAGCAGTAGGCCTAGGCTATCTCGAGACAGAGCATGCTAAGGACCCTCAGAACACACCCAGAGTAGGCTAAAGCATTGTCGAATCATACAAACTTTGTAACGGTAGTCAAACTAAAGTAAAATGACCAACGTTGCTAAGCTTGTTAGATAACCTCCAACGAATGACAGAATATCTCCTATTTGGCAAAATCGAGTTGATGATTATACAGATAGCAGATCAGCTCATGAATAACAAGGAGATGAAGAGAGGAAATTGTTTAAATATCAAGGTATCTTAACGGAGACCAACTGTTTAAAAAAAGATATATCCATATCTACTTTCATACCGTTTGTTGATCACACATTCTCTACTGACGCTCTCATGGGCAGCAATACGAGACAGCGCAGAGAAGCGGGGAAAATGTTATAGTGGTATTTTGACATGCATAAGCGAGACATGCTTTGATAATGCAACCTATGGATTACAGAATAAAGTTAGGAATTTTCATGCGAGACAGGAGTCAAGATTTTGGGTTTCAGTGGGATTATTGGGACAATAGGAAAATAGCCTAGGCTCTATATATGGCCACTACTTGAGTCAATAGATAATACACTTGATTTAGGCTACATTATTGCACGCTAAATGTTTCTGATCAGTGATCGATGAACAAGCAAATAAATGAGCTACCACTTCTACCACTCTCCAGCCAGAGATCAATTAACCAAATATATAGACAGAGATTCTGATCAAAATGTTCTGATCAGGTAATATATGAACAAACTAGAATAAAGATGATCATTAGCACTCACTCAATTTGACTAACATTTCCCCAGCCTACCAAATATCCAAACGGATATTCAGTGAAAACAAAAATCTGACATTGATTGATTAATCTAGATGAGTACCCCACGCTCGTCTCGAAGCAGCACGATGGCGCTGTCTCAATCAAAACGGTGATGAAATTATAACCTAGGTGACCACACACGACTATTGCTTTAAGTTAGTATAATGGTTGGATATAACTTTGGGAGTTTCAGTATAAGCCAGAATTTGATACATGCCTTCAATTACATTAGCCTACTTTATTGTAATATGTTCATCATTCAGTTGATCCTAACTAAGGTGAGTTTCTCTCTCTGCGCTTTTTCTAGGCCCAATGGCTGTTTCCTCGTCTCCTCACTCTGGTGCCGCCCGCCTCCGCCGCGTTGTTCTCAACACTAGTTTAAATCAATATAGTCTACTGTTTTCTAGAAATCTGGCTTTTTTTCAGGTTTGGGCTCATTTCATTTCTGTGATGTTGGACCAGGCCTGGGATCGGGCTTAAGCTCACTGGGCTTGGGTTGGACCAGGATATAATTTTCAGTTCTGATGTGCGACATTGGGGGAAAATTTTGTAATTTTCCGGGTCTTGTCATTGAATTTTTTCGGGAAATGTGAAGGGTGGTCCAGGGACAGTCCCAGGAGCCCAGTTACCAGTGTTAATACCTACCCTCAACCTCTTAACAACTATCATCCAAACCCTCAACCTCTTAACAACTATCATCCAAACCCTCACCCTCTTAACAACTATCACCCATACCCTCACCCTCTTAACAACTATCACCCATACCCTCACCCTCTTAACAACTATCACCCATACCCTCACCCTCTTAACAACTATCACCCATACCCTCACCCTCTTAACAACTATCACCCATACCCTCACCCTCTTAACAACTATCACCCATACCCTCACCCTCTTAACAACTATCACCCATACCCTCACCCTCTTAACAACTATCACCCATACCCTCACCCTCATCAGGGCAACTGGGGCAACCCTGATTCCTTACCTCCACTTGAGAACTGTTCCTCATCTTACTAATACCAACCATTACTTCACCCTCAGAACCCATCATAAATCCACATGGAGCCAGCCAGCCAGCTGTACTGGCTATCTCAGGGTCAACACAACACACCTCTCCATCTGACATAAAACCAAAGACTCCTTCCTCCCCATCCCAGGTGGCTCAAACATGTTTTGATGATGATAATGATGATAGCTTTTAGCATCCAACCAAACTAGCCTCCCAGGGTGTCAGTCCCATGCTGTCGTTCCTCCAGGCTGTTGTAGCTGTCTCTCGCTGGCCTCCCAGGGTGTCAGTCCCATGCTGTCGTTCCTCCAGGCTGTTGTAGCTGTCTCTCGCTGGCCAGTGGGGGACCTCACTGCCTCTCTTGCCTCGTTATTAGACACAGACTTTACCCCAGGCATGACTGGCTAACAGTCAGTAATATGATGTTCTCCAGCTAGATGGAACAGGTTAGTAAGCCTAGCCAGTGTGCATATAATAACTTATCACCTTTACATACACTGCCTGTTGGAAATGTGGCATTAGAAATTGATCAGGGGTGTTCTAACAGCAATGTTGTTTACTTTATTTGTAGTTCATAGGTCAGACTTTGTAGTTTAACTTGGGGGTAAAATGTTTTGAGAACTTAGTTACGCTTTTGTGAATGTTTAGACTGGGTATTTCTACTTTAAGGGGTTTGGGTCAGGGAGGGGTGGGGATTTTTTATTGCAGGCATCATACTCCGTTGGTACTGTTGTTGTGTCTGCGTTTTTCCTTTAAAAGGCTGGTCTACTGATAATAGCCCTGTCACACTGCTACCTCTTCACTCCTCAGATGAACCATTTAATAATACTCTCCCAGTATCCCTGTATTAAGTTTGCTTTTGGTTTTCAACAAGTTCCTCTCATCTGTTAATTCTGTGAGGAGAGGAGAGTATTGCTTCCTGGATGAGTATTACTGGTACTAGTGTAGGAGATTGTAAGGTGAAATCCAAAGAGAAAATGAATGCAAACTAACAACCAACGTTTTTCAATGTCAGTGTAGTTTTACCAATGCTATTATGTCCACTCCTAGTTCCACACAAACAGCCATGTGGTAGGAATTACTCATGTTGATTGGACCAACCTCACCTCATTGCCTTACTTTGTCTTCACTATGTCCTCAGGAGGACTACATACATGTCATTTCCTGAAAATCTAAGAATGTGTTGTAATTGCCTTGTTTTAGACTAGTAAGTACATCGTTTTAAAATTCTCTTTCCTCCATGTTTATCGCTTAAGTGTTGAAAAAAGTCATTTTTACTCCAGAAAAGTGTACATAACTCAGGAACATTGATGTCAGGGTCTGGCATCCATACAGTACATATCCGCACTTATGAGTTCCGTTAAACTGCAAAACTCTCTGGTTGTTTTGGTTCAGGCATTTAGAATGTCGACAAAAGAAATTAAAGAGCAGAGAGAAAGATATAAACATGTTTCAGCTGTGAGGGTGATACTTCTAACCCATATCTTCAGGGATGGTTCCTCACATTTCAACTGAAGAACCCTCAGCTGTGTTGTCAAACTGTCTGAAAGCAAAAACTCTAGTTTCCTAAGCAAGATATTTTTTAGAGGAGGTGTGTGGTGATTATCTTCTTTCAAATAACTTCTGGATAAAAGGTAGAGGTGTTTTAAATATATTATAAAATATTAGTTCTTGAATGTTATATCAGCATGCATTGTATAAAAAATACAAGCTCGTTCCAAATCAACAGACTATTTTCTAAACCAAAGCACATACTGAATGACTGACGGTTTGTGTGACATGAAGTGTGCGAGTGTGGGAGCGTGTGTGGGAGCATGTGTGCGTGATCTCATTGTTTACTTAAATCTAACAGTCAGACCTCAGGCAAGGAGTCGTTTTTTCACATCTAGAAACAAAGAAAATAACCGCATTGTTTATTTGCATGTATTGTTGAGCCTGTAAACTTAAGTATCCGCATGTTATGAAAATATTATGAAGCCATTTTTGATATCTTGTTTGTTGTTGATTGTTTGTTGTGACCAACCAAATGTTTTACGAAGTGTAGAAACAACATATATAAAGGGGGTAAGCTATCATGTCAAGGTATTTAGTCTACAACTCATTATTTTCAAGAATAGGAAATATTACCTCAGAGTTCACCAGTCAGGGATTTGGTCCCAAACCCTTTATCCAGTTAGATTCTTCTATTTATCTCTTACTGTCTCTCTCTTATTAAGTAAGTTGTTGCAGTCACTTACAGACAGTGTAGTCTATTGATTATTGTCTATTGATGAATGTATTTATTAGTTGGATCCTGTTTTAAACCTCTTTATGATAACTCAGTGGATGATAGTCAGGGGCTTTATTACTTTGTTACTGCTAATACGGTTTAGAGAAAAAATATGTTAAAGGGTTAGTTAACCCAAATAGCTTGACAACCACTCTGTGTGAGAACGTCAAACTATGATTTATTGGGTGAAATGACCCTTTAAACATGATATAGCCATAAATCAGATCAAGCTCCCAGCCCAAGACACTGGAGACAGTGGGAATGTACTGCTCCTGTGGCATTGGTGTTTTGTACCACTTTTACCTCACCCAAACCATGTAGAACACAAAGATTAAATGTTTTTGTGCTGCGTTGTTTCCTGTTTTTCTGAGAATGTAATCTGTGTGTTTATTGTTACGTCATCTGTGCTATAGGTGGTCTTATCCATTGGTATGGGACCATTGACTCCTGGTACAGACGCAATATGTATTGTATCCTACAGAAAGCGTTGGTTTTGTCAAAGTAACTTCTGTTAAAGGCTGGTATTGTTACTATTACTGAGACGCTTCTTGTTTAATCTCTATCGGAAAACCAAAGGTGTCTGTGGCAGCATTAATATATACATAGTCACATGTGCCACTACTAATCCAAACCAAGCCACTTATGAACCAAACCAAAGGCAGTCTAAGGCAGCAGGTCTACTCATATCATTCCTAAGACTTCTGGGCATGAAACCATGTTAAAGCTGGTTCTATGTATTCATTTACTCTGTTTTTGTAGAACAAAGTTTCTCTGTTCTACTAAATATTTGTTCAATTATATATTTTTCTCAGTCTTCAACATGCTTGCTGACAACTCCAAAGTTGTTCAATTCCTCTGAGTTTCTTGATCCGTGTGGCGCTCACTGCGCCATCACGTGATTCAACACAATGTAATGATTCAGAGTCCACTGGTTAACCTGCAGTCTCTTAATGTGCAGAGATGAGTGTCATCTTATAAATATCTTTTCATTAAACTTGATTGGAAATAACTAAATTATTCTTTGTTTTTCTTTTGTGGTGTGTGTGTGTGTGTGTGTCGGGGGGGATCACTGGTGGTTATTGATGGGGTGCTGGAGAGGGGGGTGAGGGCAGAGAGGGGGAGGGGAAGTTCAGACTGGGGGGCCCCTGATCCAGTTGGGCATGGTTGAAGGGTGGGTTGGGGGAGGGGGCATGGGGAAATGTCTACCATCTGTCTATTGTGCCCAAGTCAAATAGGCTTTCCTTCAGCAGACTGACCCCTCTCTCTCTCTCTCTCTCTCTCTCTCTCCTTCTGGCCATAGCCTGCCTGTGTTTGTCTGGGTGTAAACCCTGTGCACCCCACTTAGCTACTCCCCCAACACACACCCTTGCCATGTGTCATGTCTAGAGAGGATACAACTTTTGTCAAATTGATGTCAAAAGTTGAATTGTTTTGCATTTTAGATAACCCTTTTCCTAACCTTAACCTATTTATCCTAACCTGCTGTGTAAATTCTAAACCTGCTGCGACATGTTTTGTCAAAGGCTGTATCCCTTCTAGACAACTTTGCCGCTGGGGGAGCAGAGCGGTTGATAATGTGAGGCCCATCTTAAGCCCCTCCTTTCCTGGTGTCACATGCCAGTTGACCCTTGAAAGGGTCAAGGTTCAACACAATAGGCTGCATTTTGTTTCTAACACCCCCCTCCCTCCCTACGTCCTCCTTTCATGGCCGTCGTGACCAAATATGGAAGCAAGCAGGGATACGTAATTAGATGCATTTCAATCTGAGGGTCGGCGTGAAGGGATTTACATTTTGGAGGGGCAGGCTGCTGGTAGGAGGGGGTCTGGTGGTGCTGAATCCAGAAAAGAGCAGTTAAAGCTTGAATCCTTAATTGAAAAATAACAAAGTGGCCACCTTGCCTCTGTTTTAGTAAAAAGCTGAGGGATGTGCCTGCAGAAATGTAACCACTCTCAAATCTATAGACAGAGCTATGGATGCGAGGACTGACCATCCATGATATCACAATTATAGTATTAACCATGTTTTGAGGCTATACAGTGTTTGTTTACATTTACATTGTTTACAAAGAGAGTGAAACTAGCTTATATTCTGGGTTCTGATGGGGTACAACAGTTGAACAAAGCTCAAGGCATTTCTAAGTTATATTCTTCAAGAATCCATGGGTATATATAATTAATTTATAAGTCCAAAAATGTATGAAGCGATAAAGGATTCTAGTTTTAAGGGCATGCCCGAGCTAGCCTTTGTTTTAGTCATCAAGAGCCCTGTTGGTTGAACTGTTGAGCTTGTTCCTGAGCTACAGTGGCTTGCGAAAGTATTCACCCCCCTTGGCATTTTTCCTATTTTGTTGCCTTACAACCTGGAATTAAAATTGATTTTGGGGGGGGGTTTGTCCAGCTCCTTCAAGTTGGATGGGTTCCACTGGTGTACAGCAATCTTTAAGTCATACCACAGATTCTCAATTGGATTGAGGTCTGGGCTTTGACTAGGCCATTCCAAGACATTTAAATGTTTCCCCTTAAACCACTCGAGTGTTGCTTTAGCAGCATGCTTAGGGTCATTGTCCTGCTGGAAGGTGAACCTCCGTCCCAGTCTCAAATCTCTGGAAGACTGAAACAGGTTTCCCTCAAGAATTTCCCTGTATTTAGCGCCATCCATCATTCCTTCAATTCTGACCAGTTTCCCAGTCCCTGCCGATGAAAAACATCCCCACAGCATGATGCTGCCACCACCATGCTTGGGGATGGTGTTCTCGGGGTGATGAGAGGTGTTGGGTTTGTGCCAGACATAGCGTTTTCCTTGATGGCCAAAAAGCTCAATTTTAGTCTAATCTGGCCAGAGTACCTTCTTCCATATGTTTGGGGAGTCTCCCACATGGCTTTTGGCGAACACCAAACTTGTTTGCTTATTTTGTTCTTTAAGCGATGGTTTTTTTTCTGGCCACTCTTCCGTAAAGCCCAGCTCTGTGGAGTGTATGGCTTAAAGTGGTCCTATGGACAGATACTCCAATCTCTGCTGTGGAGCTTTGCAGCTCCTTCAGGGTTATCTTTGGTCTCTTTGTTGCCTCTCTGATTAATGCCCTCCTTGCCTGGTCTGTGAGTTTTGGTGGACGGCCCTCTCTTGGCAGGTTTGTTGTGGTGCCATATTCTTTCAATTTTTTAATAATGGATTTAATGGTGCTCTGTGGGATGTTCAAAGTTTCTGATATTTTTTTATAACCCAACCCTGATCTGTACTAATCCACAACTTTGTCCCTGACCTGTTTGGAGAGCTCCTTGGTCTTCATGGTGCCGCTTGCTTGGTGGTGCCCCTTGCTTGGTGGTGCCCCTTGCTTAGTGGTGTTGCAGATTCTGGGGCCTTTCAGAACAGGTGTATATATACTGAGATCATGTGACAGATCATGTGACACTTAGATTGCACTCAGGTGGACTTTATTTAACTAATTATGTGACTTCTGCAGGTAATTTGTTGCACCAGATCTTATTTAGGGTCTTCATAGCAAAGGGGGTGAATACATATTGTTTATTATTTCGAATTCTTTTAAACAAGTTATTTTTTTCATTTCACTTCACCAATTTGGACTATTTTGTGTATGTCCATTACATGAAATCCAAATAAAAATCCATTTCAATTACAGGTTGTAATGCAACAAAATAGGAGAAACGCCAAGGGGGATGAATACTTTTGCAAGGCACTGTACTTGGAGAGTAAGGGGTTTAAGGAGGTTATGTAGAAGTAACAACCTCTCACTCTAGTCGTGTGTGTACGGGTGGCGGGGGTCTCTGAACTTCACAGCTGGCCCTGTGGACTGAAAGGGCCTCTGCCCCCACACACACACCCCAGCCCCCCCTCACCTCAGTACCCAGGCCCACCACTAAAGGACAAAGACGGTTGGTCGGGAATCTGGGGTTAGGGTGGGTGGAGGGCCTCAGTGGGCAACAAAAGGATGAAGGGAGCAACAGAAGGATGGAGAGAGCGGCGGACAAGAACTCATAACATCTGCTGCTTTCTTTGTATGCTAATGGTTTGTGGATAGTGTGTAGACAGTCATGCCCATTGTCAACTAGATGAGGTTGTTTGATTGCCTATGTACTCAGCTACGATCCCATCCCATCTCTAGAACACACGACTCTGAATTAAATAATGAACAAAAAATTGTTCTTAAAGACCCAGTGCAGTCAAAAATGTGATTTTCCAGTTTTTTACATATACTGAACAAAAATATAAACACAACATGTAAAGTGTTGGTCCCATGTTTCATGAGCTGAAATAAAAGATCCCCTAACTTCCTTTCCTTCATTCTTCCCTTTGCTCTACTGGCCATGGTTAATCCACATACAGTGGGGAGAACAAGTATTTGATACACTGCCGATTTTGCAGGTTTTCCTACTTACAAAGCATATAGAGGTCTGTAATATTTATCATAGGTACACTTCAACTGTGCGAGACGGAATCTAAAACAAAAATCCAGAAAATCACATTGTATGATTTTTAAGTAATTAATTTGCATTTTATTGCATGACATAAGTATTTGATACATCAGAAAAGCAGAACTTAATTTTTGGTACAGAAACCTTTGTTTGCAATTACAGAGATCATACGTTTCCTGTAGGTCTTGACCAGGTTTGCACACACTGCAGCAGGGATTTTGGCCCACTCCTCCATACAGACCTTCTCCAGATCCTTCAGGTTTCGGGGCTGTCGCTGGGCAATACGGACTTTCAGCTCCCTCCAAAGATGTTCTATTGGGTTCAGGTCTGGAGACTGGCTAGGCCACTCCAGGACCTTGAGATGGTTCTTACGGAGTCACTCCTTAGTTGCCCTGGCTGTGTGTTTCGGTCGTTGTCATGCTGGAAGACCCAGCCATGACCCATCTTCAATGCTCTTACTGAGGGAAGGAGGTTGTTGGCCAAGATCTCGCGATACATGGCCCCATCCATCCTCCCCTCAATACGGTGCAGTCGTCCTGTCCCCTTTGCAGAAAAGCATCCCCAAAGAATGATGTTTCCACCTCCATGCTTCACGGTTGGGATGGTGTTCTTGGGGTTGTACTCATCCTTCTTCTTCCTCCAAACACGGCGAGTGGAGTTTAGACCAAAAAGCTCTATTTTTGTCTCATTAGACGATATGACCTTCTCCCATTCCTCCTCTGGATCATCCAGATGGTCATTGGCAAACTTCAGACAGGCCTGGACATGCGCTGGCTTGAGCAGGGGGACCTTGCATGCGCTGCAGGATTTTAATCCATGACGGCGTAGTGTTTTACTAATGGTTTTCTTTGAGACTGTGGTCCCAGCTCTCTTCAGGTCATTGACCAGATCCAGCCGTGTAGTTCTGGGCTGATCCCTCACCTTCCTCATGATCATTGATGCCCCACGAGGTGAGATCTTGCATGGAGCCCTAGACCGAGGGTGATTGACCGTCATCTTGAACTTCTTCCATTTTCTAATAATTGCGCCAACAGTTGTTGCCTTCTCACCAAGCTGCTTGCCTATTGTCCTGTAGCCCATCCCAGCCTTGTGCAGGTCTACAATTGTATCCCTGATGTCCTTACACAGCTCTCTGGTCTTGGCTATTTTGGAGAGGTTGGAGTCTGTTTGATTGAGTGTGTGGACAGGTGTCTTTTATACAGGTAACGAGTTCAAACAGGTGCAGTTAATACAGGTAATGAGTGGAGAACAGGAGGGCTTCTTAAAGAAAAACTAACAGGTCTGTGAGAGCCGGAATTCTTACTGGTTGGTAGGTGATCAAATACTTATGTCATGCAATAAAATGCAAATTAATTACTTAAAAATCATACAATGTGATTTTCTGGATTTTTGTTTTAGATTCCGTCTCTCACAGTTGAAGTGTACCTATGATAAAAAATTACAGACCTCTACATGCTTTGTAAGTAGGAAAACCTGCAAAATCGGCAGTGTATCAAATACTTGTTCTCCCCACTGTAAAGGCTTCATAATTCATAAAGGTAATCTGAACCGCATGGGGCAGGCAGGTAGCCTAGTTGTTAAGAGCCTTGGGCCAGTCACCGAAAGGTCCCTGGTTTGAATCCCTGAGCCAGCAAGGTGGAAAATGATCTGTTCTACCCTTGAGCAAGACAGTTAACCCCCAACAACTGCTCCCTGGGCGCTGATGACATGGACCTTGATTAATGCAGCACCTCTCTAATTCAGAGGGGTTGGGTTAAATGCAGAAGATGCATTCAGTTGTGCAACTGACTAGGTATCCCCTTTCCCTAAAGGCTTCATAATTCATAAAGGTCATGTTAAATGACTGATGTTATCTCATAGGACAAAATGCATAAGATCTCCTAGGCCTGTGTTAACCTCCAACCCAAACCCTGTTCTTTCCCCATTAATTTTCCCCATAGGAATGGCTGAACGGACCAGAGGTAACTAATTTCCAGGTTTTAGGACCACAAGCTGGCGAGCTCTATTCATCAACTTTAGAGAAGTTGAGAAGTTAAGAAATTTAAGCCATAAAATAAAACATTGAAAATCATTCTTAATTATTTTATAGTCCTAATTAAGTAAAAATTCTCAAGTGTTTTATACTATCTTAATCTCAAATCACCCACAGAACTATGGCTAATTTAGGCTTCAAATTTCCACCCTGCTACAAATATGCAATAACTGTGTGGGATTATGCACCTAAAATGGATTTAAGTGCCTTAGCTTGACCAAAATGTTTTTCTGAAAGTCAAACATGTCCTTTTTCTGATAGAATACAAAACAAATGAACTATATATACAGTACCAGTCAAAAGTTTGGACACACCTACTCATTCAAAAGTTTGGACACACCTACTCATTCAAGGGTTTGTCTTTATTTGAACTATTTTCTATATTGTAGAATAATAGTGAAGACATCAAAACTATGAAATAACACATATGGAATCATGTAGTAACCAAAAAAGTGTTCAACAAATCAAAATATATTTTATATTTGAGATTCTTCAAAGTAGCCACCCTTTGCCGTGATGACAGCTTTGGACTGTCACGCCCTGACATTGAGATCTCTAGTTGGGTTGGTCAGGGTGTGAAATCTAATATATATATTTCTATGTTGGCCGGGTGTGGTTCCCAATCAGAGGCAGCTGTCGGTCGTTGTCTCTGATTGGGGATCATACTTAGGCAGCCATGTTGCCTACCTTGGTTGTGGGATCTTGTTTCTGTTTGGCTTGTTTGATGTTTAGCCTCTTGAACGTCACGGTCTGTTGGATTTTGTTATTTTGTCGGTGTTTATTAAAATAAACGACTATGTACGCATACCACGCTGCACCTTGGTCCGATCCTTTACACAACGAACGTGACATGGACACTCTTGGCATTCTCTCAACCAGCTTCACCTGGACTGCTTTTCCAACAGTCTTGAAGGAGTTCTCACATATGCTGAGCACTTGTTGGCTGCTTTTCCTTCACTCTGTGGTCCAACTCATCCCAAACCATCTCAATTGGGTTGAGGTCAGGATATTGTGGAGGCCAGGTCATCTGATGCAGAACTCCATCACTCTCCTTCTTGGTCAAATAGCCCTTACACAGCCTGGAGGTGTGTTGGGTCATAGTCCCGTGTAGCTCAGTTGGTAGAGCATGGCGTTTGCAACGGCAGGGTTGTGGGTTCGTTTTCCACAGGGGACCAGTATAAAAAAATAAAAATAATGTATGCACTCACTAACTGTAAGTCGCTCTGGATAAGAGCGTCTGCTAAATGACGTAAATGTATGGTCCTGTTGAAAAACAAATGATAGTCCCACTAAGCCCAAACCAGATGGGATGGTGTATCGCTGCAGAATGCTGTGGTAGCCATGCTGGTTACAGTGAGGGAAAAAAGTATTTGATCCCCTGCTGATTTTGTACATTTGCCCACTGACAAAGACATGATCAGTCTATAATTTTAATGGTAGGTTTATCTGAACATTGAGAGACAGAATAACAACAACAAAATCCAGAGAAACGCATGTAAAAACTGTTATAACTTGATTTGCATTTTAATGAGGGAAATAAGTATTTGACCCCTCTGCAAAACATGACTTAGTACTTGGTGGCAAAGCCCTTGTTGGCAATCACAGAGGTCAGACGTTTCTTGTAGTTGGCCACCAGGTTTTCACACATCTCAGGAGGGATTTTGTTCAACTCCTCTTTGCAGATCTTCTCCAAGTCATTAAGGTTTCGAGGCTGACGTTTGGCAACTCGAACCTTCAGCTCCCTCCACAGATTTTCTACGGGATTAAGGTGTGGAGACTGGCTAGGCCACTCCAGGACCTTAATGTGCTTCTTCTTGAGCCACTCCTTTGTTGCCTTGGCCTGGTGTGTTGGGTCATTGTCATGCTGGAATACCCATGCACGACCAATTTTCAATGCCCTGGCTGAGGGAAGGAGGTTCTCACCCAAGATTTGACGGTACATGGCCCCATCCATCGTCCCTTTGATGCGATGAAGTTGTCCTGTCCCCTTAGCAGAAAAACACCCCCATAGCAGAATGTTTCCACCTCCATGTTTGACAGTGGGGAAGGTGTTCTTGGGGTCATAGGCAGCATTCCTCCTCCTCCAAACACGGCGAGTTGAGTTGATGCCAAAGAGCTCAATTTTGGTCTCATCTGACCACAACACTTTCACCCAGTTGTCCTCTGAATCATTCAGATGTTCATTGGCAAACTTCAGATGGCCCTGTATATGTGCTTTCTTGAGCAGAGGGACCTTGCGGGTGCTGCAGGATTTCAGTCCTTCACGGCGTAGTGTGTTACCAATTGTTTTCTTGGTGACTATGGTCCCAGCTGCCTTGAGATAATTGACAAGATCCTCCCGTGTAGTTCTGGGCTGATTCCTCACCGTTCTCATGATCATTGCAACTCCACGAGGTGAGATCTTGCATGGAGTCCCAGGCCGAGGGAGATTGACAGGTCTTTTGTGTTTCTTCCATTTGCGAATAATCGCACCAACTATTGTCACCTTCTCACCAAGCTGCTTGGCGATGGTCTTGTAGCCCATTCCAGCCTTGTGTAGGTCTACAATCTTGTCCCTGACATCCTTGGAGAGCTCTTTGGTCTTGGCCATGGTGGAGAGTTTGGAATCTGATTGATTGATTGCTTCTGTGGACAGGTGTCTTTTATACAGGTAACAAGCTGAGATTAGGAGCACTCCCTTTAAGAGTGTGCTCCTAATCTCAGCTCGTTACCTTTATAAAAGACACCTGGGAGCCCGAAATCTTTCTGATTGAGAGGGGGTCAAATACTTATTTCCCTCATTAAAATGCAAATCAATTTATAACATTTTCGACATGCGTTTTTCTGGATTTTGTTGTTGTTATTCTGTCTCTCACTGTTCAAATAAATCTACCACTAAAATTAGACTGATCATTTCTTTGTCAGTGGGCAAACTTACAAAATCAGCAGGGGATCAAATACTTTTTCCCCTCACTGTAAGTGTGCCTTGAATTCTAAATAAATCACAGTGTCACCAGCAAAGCACCCCCACACCATCACACCTCCTCCTCCATGCTTCATGGTGGGAACTACACATGCGGAGATCATCCGTTCACCAACACTGCGTCTCACAAAGACACAGCTGTTGGAACCAAAAATCTCAAATTTGGACTCCAGACCAAAGGACACATTTCCACCGGTATAATGTCCATTGCTCATGTTTCTTGGCCCAAGCAAGTCTCTTCTTTTTATTGGTGTCCTTTAGTAGTGGTTTCGTTGCAGCAATTCGACCATGAAGGCCTGATTCACACAGTCTTCTCTGAACAGTTGATGTTGAGATGTGTCTGTTACTTGAACTCTGTGAAGCATTTATTTGGGCTGCAATTTCTGAGGCTGGTAACTCTAATGAACTTATCCTCTGCAGCAGAGGTAACTCTGGGTCTTCCTTTGCTGTGGCGGTCCTCATGAGAGCCAGTTTCATCATAGAGCTTGATGGTTTTTGCGACTGCACTTGAAGAAACTTTCAAAGTTCTTCACATTTTCTGTATTGACTGACCTTCATGTCTTGAAGTAATGATGGACTGTCTTTTCTCTTTGCTTATTTGAGCTGTTCTTGCCATAATATGGACTTGGTCTTTTACCAAATAGGGCTATCTTCTGTATACACCCTTCCCCCCAACCCCCCCACCCCACTCAAGGACATTCAGAGACTTGTCCCGAAGCCACTCCTGCGTTGTCTTGGCTGTGTGCTTAGGGTCATTGTCCTGTTGGAAGGTGAACCTTCAACCCCAGTCTGAGGTCCTGAGCGCTCTGGAGCAGGTTTTCATCAAGGATCTCTCTGTTCCGGCTTCTTCACCTGCGGGATCATCTGAGTGGGGAGGGTGGGGATGCTGAGGAGTATTTCTGTCTGTAATAAAGCCCTTTTGTGGGGAAAAACTCATTCTGATTGGCTGATCTCCTGCCCAGTCATGTGAAATCCATAGATTAGAGCCTAAGGAATTTAATTCAATTGACTGAATTACTTATATGAACTGTAACTCAGTAAAACCATTGAAATTGTTGCGTTTATATATGTTTTCATTATAGATAGATGACACTCACGTAAACTGGGGTTTATGTTTCAGCACTTTATCACAATACAACAGTCCAATAAAAAGACTACTAACAATGGAACAGCTCTTTATCATCTCATTGGTCTGAAATGCATGTCTTGTTAGCCATTACAACCATACAGTACATACAGCAGGGCTCTCTACGCTGACCTTTTTTTACAACGAGCATGTGTGCGCCTAAGTTGAAAAATGTAGGCCCACACAAATAAACTAAAGGCGCACAATGAAAAATATTTGAAGTATTAAAGCTAGAATCCTTAATTTTTCTAGGTGCACTGGTGCGCCTAAATTAAAATTCTAGGTCACACAGCAAAACATTTAGGCGCATATGCGAGTAAAATGGTTGCACTGTACAGCCCTAACGTACAGTACTCTGTAATATACTTAACTTGTAAATTTACATTTTTGTCATTTAGCAGACGCTCTTATCCATAGCGACTCACAGGAGCAATTAGGGTTAAGTGTCTTGCTCAAGGGCACATCGGTAGATTTTTCACCAATCAGCTTGGGCATTCGAACCAGTGACCTTTCGATTACTGTCCGAATGCTCTTAACCGCTAGCCGACCTGCCGCCCATGTTATATTACAAACATACTCTGTAAAACATACATGGATGTATAAAATGAAATACCCTCAGTAAAATAATTATTATATATTAATAATAACATATCCATTCAGCACAAAAATAATACATACCATCTAATCTAAAATGATAGACAGATGTAAGATTAATTATCTTTACAGACTATCAAGTAAAACATCTTCATAAAGACCGAAAATGGATATAAATACAGCGTGACAACAGCAGGGTTTTTGAAGGGATTATGACAGCAATCTCATATGTTGACACACATTAAGAAGGTAACATCTAGCATAACATCAGAGGAGTGTAGTCGTCATGTAATACTACCCATCTGTTTGTTCCAAGGTTTAGAGAAATGGCTTTTGGGGTCTTCATCGTCATTGTAATCACCACCACCACCACCACCACCATCCTAATACTAAATGCAAATCCTGGAGATTCAAGTACAGGGTTGAAGGTGATTAAAATCTTTCTTTGTGCAGAAAGAAGAATGTCTCCAAACAGAATCTCACACACACCTGTTTAAGACCGCTACTAAATCCATGTAAGATATTACTACTAGAAGGTCATGAGACATGTAGAGTTAGTGGGTTAGTAGGTAAACAAACACTGGTTTATTCTGGATTGGAAACAACCACCTTGGAGCGGACACACACAGTATGTGATTGACTCAAGACAGATATAGTCACTAGCGCCACCATTAGAAATGTCCACCAAGAGAAGATCCTACTCATCGCTTTTAACTACTGGACACACACACACACACACACTATGTGATTGCATCAAGACATTGATACGTGATATATGGATTATGACCGTGAGATTTGGTGATTGTATTGGAGTTCAGTTACAGGTTGTGTGATTGGTTGTTTGGTTGATTGATTGGTTAGTGGGATTTCTCTAGTCTAGTATAACAGCTCTTGATAAAGGGTCCAATCAGGTGGGTGAAATACAGCGATCTATAAAGTGCACAAGTTGCTGGACGTTAGCTAGCTAGCAAGCCGAGGATAATTACTTTGTATATAGGACAACCTCTGAACTTACAGACAGTCTAAAGCAGAGGTTACTGCCTATATAGGGAATAAGGACTCGTATCAGACAGGTCCCAAGTCTTCAGTATGTGATAATACTGCAACCAGGTCTTTAGTATGGGATCTGGTTCTGGTAATACTGAAGCATATCATAGGTCTTGCTCCTGAGGAAAGACAGACAGAGAAAACAGACAGTTAGCATGTATAGCATGTGTATATAGACAGTTAGTCAGCATTATGGATGTTTCCTGTGGCTGAGTTGGGGCCATAGGCGTCAAGAAAGGAGCTAGAGACGAATGGGGGCGGGGCCATAGTGAGGAAAGGAGGTCAAATGGAACAGGGCCAGTGGTGTTACCTGCTGCTGAGGAAGCAGCTCTGGATGACCTTGATGATGAAAGCAGCCGCCTCCTTCTCACTCATACTGGGGTTGAATCGCTGCCTGTGAACACAAACAGACATGGTCAGAAATGTTCACGAGACTTGGCACGACGTAATCTGTGCTCCCATGTGGTTTACTGATGTACTGACTTGAGCAGTTTGATGGTCTGTCCTCTGAAGCATGGTAGTCCAGTGTCCAGCATCAGAGTGACTAGAGACACCACTGCATCCATGTAGGGCCTGACGGAGAGGAGAATCAAAAATCAGCTAAACCCACAGAAAGACAGTTTAGATGCAAATTAGATTGAGACACACACCAACCACAACCCCCCACACACACTCTTACCTGACAGCCAGGTATCCCCTGACACACATCTCCATGAACCATTTGAAGGGTGTGGCCTCCATCTTGCCTCCCATGATCATCACCATCTCATCAGTCAGCTTGATGTCTGGCTCCCAGCCCAGGTTACCACCAGGAGAACTCTCAAACATGAAGCCAAAGTCTGAAAGCAGATGCTGTTTTAGACAATTCATATAAATTAAATTAATATATTTATTGTCACAAAGAGATAAAGCTTTCCACCCTTGCTGTATTAAATGAATGATTGTGTGGATGATGTTTTGGATGAGGTTAAGGATGGTTGTTTTCCCATGTGGATTATGTTTTGGATGAGATTAAGGATGATTGATTGTGTACCAATGTGGATGATGTTATGGATGATTTTGTACCTATGTGGATAAGGTGTCCCTTGCTGTCCAGCATGATGTTCCCGTTGTGTCTATCTTTGATTTGCAGTAGGAAGAGCAGCAGGCTGTAAGCAGCCATACTACGGATGAAGTTATACCTCGCCTGGAGAGGAGGGAAAGAGAGAGGAAGAGATTAGGTAGCACCTTTTATAAACAATGTTTATAAAGTAAAATAGTTGAAGTATGTTTATTAAGGCAACAGGTCCATTTTAATTACATACTGTATGTACTCAAGAGTATTTATATATTTTTTATAATCCTGAATTCCAGATTAATGAAGAATAATGGCACAGACGAGGCTCAGGTCAGCGGTCAGAGTTTAGTGGTCGTAGGACAGCCCAGTCATCTCACCTTCTGGAAGGCCAGAGTGGACTCATCTCCATACTGGTTTCTGAAGTAGTCATACATCCCAAAGTCTGTCTGTCTGCCCAGTTGGTCACGGGATTTACAGTCTGGGATACACTCGATCACACCACACTGGACACAGAGACAGGGAAACCATTACTGTGACGCTACACTGCACAGAATAACAAGACAAAGGTCAAGGTTTAATAAAGATTAGGGTGCAGGGGTTAGGGCAGAGGACGGAAACAGGCGGCCCATGGGCCAAAACTGGGCCGTAAGTAATTTTGCCCCCTCCAAAAAAATAATTTTGTGGGGATTTTAGTTTTTGGTTAAATAAAATACTACAATCACCAAGACAGTCGTGAAGAGGGCACGACAACACCTATTCCCGCCCAGGAGACTGAAAAGATTTGGCATGGGTCCTCAGATCCTCAAAATGTTCTACAGCTGCACCATTGGGAGCATCCTGACTGGTTGCATCACTGCCTGGTATGGCAACTGCTCGGCCTCCGACCGCAATGCACTACAGAGGGTAGTGTGTACGGCCCTGTACATCACAGGGGCCAAGCTTCCTGCCATCCAAGACCTCTATACCAGGCGGTGTCAGAGGAAGGCCCTAAAAATTGTCAAAGCCTCCAGCCACCCTAGTCATAGACTGTTCTCTCTGCTACCGCACGGCAAGCGGTACCGGAGAGCAAAGTCTAGGTCCAAAAGACTCCTGAACAGCTAATCAAATGGCTATTTTATTTGAATTCAGCTAAAAATGTGTTACATTTTTAAAATCTGTTCCCAAGTATTCCTACAAATAAAAAAAAAGAGACATGTCTCAATGTAATCAAGGTATGAAATGATTGTATTTGGAAATATAATCTCTATTTGGGCTTAGTTGTGGTCAATTTGCAGTCTACAAATTATTATTTTCCGTCCCCCTGAACCATCCACTCCGACAAAAAATCGGCCTGCGACTGAATCTAGCTGTCTAGCCCTGGTGTAGGGGATAAGTCTACATACCCCAGGGGCTGTAGCCACCACTCTGTATGGAAACACAAACAGGTCCAGTCCCACCAGCTGGAAGATGTTCTTAAACAGACCAATGATCTGGAGAGCCAGCATGTCCTGGGGGGAAAGAAAGAGACAGAGAGGAAAATAAAATACAAAAAAAATGCTGATTGAAAAAGAAAATAGTTTATAAGTGCTGAGTACGTCAAATCTGCTTGTGGCGTGTGCCTATGTTGGTCTATCTCTCCTACCTGTCTGCAGTCGTCTCCCACTTTAAAGATGGCGGCCTGCCAGACGATCCTGCGAGCTACGTCTTCGCCCGGCTCCACGTCCTGGGAGTCAGTCTGACAACGCAGACCCTCTTTCTCCAGCTCACTGACCCCACAACGCTTCACCTTAAACTTAGCCAGGTATGGGGCCTTGGCAGCACTGGGAGAGACCAGAGACAGCAGTCAGCAGTCAGATATAGATCCTGTGATAGCATAAGAAAGGAATAGATATCCACACACCATTGAATGTTCCTGTATACTTTATTGCAACGTTTCAACTGGAAGGTCTTTGTCAGGCATGAAATCAATCAATCAATCAATCAAATGAATAAAATCAGTGAGTGAGTACCTCTGCAAGGGTGTTCCAGACTTGTAGTCGATGTCCAGTACGATGGCCTCTGGGTTACTGGGCAGGTAGCAGCCTGGAGGATAGCCACCGGGGGGGGGGAGACAGAGACAGACAGTCAGATGCACAGAGACAGACAGTCAGACGCACAGAGACAGACAGTCAGATGCACAGAGACAGACAGTCAGACGCACAGAGACAGACAGTCAGACGCACAGAGACAGACAGTCAGACGCACAGAGACAGACAGTCAGACGCACAGAGACAGACAGTCAGACAGTCAGACGCACAGAGACAGACAGTCAGACGCACAGAGACAGACAGTCAGACGCACAGAGACAGACAGTCAGACGCACAGAGACAGACAGTCAGACGCACAGAGACAGACAGTCAGACGCACAGAGACAGACAGTCAGACGCACAGAGACAGACAGTCAGACGCACAGAGACAGACAGTCAGACGCACAGAGACAGACAGTCAGACGCACAGAGACAGACAGTCAGATGCACAGAGACAGACAGTCAGACAGTCAGACGCACAGAGACAGACAGTCAGACGCACAGAGACAGACAGTCAGACGCACAGAGACAGACAGTCAGACGCACAGAGACAGACAGTCAGATGCACAGAGACAGACAGTCAGACGCACAGAGACAGACAGTCAGACAGTCAGACGCACAGAGACAGACAGTCAGACGCACAGAGACAGACAGTCAGACGCACAGAGACAGACAGTCAGACGCACAGAGACAGACAGTCAGACGCACAGAGACAGACAGTCAGACGCACAGAGACAGACAGTCAGACGCACAGAGACAGACAGTCAGACGCACAGAGACAGACAGTCAGACGCACAGAGACAGACAGTCAGACGCACAGAGACAGACAGTCAGACGCACAGAGACAGACAGTCAGATGCACAGAGACAGACAGTCAGACGCACAGAGACAGACAGTCAGACGCACAGAGACAGACAGACAGTCAGACGCACAGAGACAGACAGTCAGACGCACAGAGACAGACAGTCAGACGCACAGAGACAGACAGTCAGACGCACAGAGACAGACAGTCAGATGCACAGAGACAGACAGTCAGACGCACAGAGACAGACAGTCAGACAGTCAGACGCACAGAGACAGACAGTCAGACGCACAGAGACAGACAGTCAGACGCACAGAGACAGACAGTCAGACACACAGAGACAGACAGTCAGACGCACAGAGACAGACAGTCAGACGCACAGAGACAGACAGTCAGACGCACAGAGACAGACAGTCAGACGCACAGAGACAGACAGTCAGACGCACAGAGACAGACAGTCAGACGCACAGAGACAGACAGTCAGACGCACAGAGACAGACAGTCAGACGCACAGAGACAGACAGTCAGATGCACAGAGACAGACAGTCAGACAGTCAGACGCACAGAGACAGACAGTCAGACGCACAGAGACAGACAGTCAGACGCACAGAGACAGACAGTCAGACGCACAGAGACAGACAGTCAGACACACAGAGACAGACAGTCAGACACACAGAGACAGACAGTCAGACGCACAGAGACAGACAGTCAGACGCACAGAGACAGACAGTCAGACGCACAGAGACAGACAGTCAGACGCACAGAGACAGACAGTCAGACGCACAGAGACAGACAGTCAGACGCACAGAGACAGACAGTCAGACGCACAGAGACAGACAGTCAGACGCACAGAGACAGACAGTCAGACGCACAGAGACAGACAGTCAGACGCACAGAGACAGACAGTCAGACACACACAGATGGACACTACACTGTGACTACTGCTTCCACATAGCACAATGACAGATACAGGAAAACTGCTTACAAAGGTCAAAACACCTAGGTCAAAACTATTCACACTTACAATACACCTCACTGTAATCAAACATGCACCCGCACAGACATAACAGACCTAGCAACATGGACGTCTCCTAGCTGTTGTTACCTTGCTGGACTTTGATGTCAGACAGAGCTTTGAGACACGCCCTCTTCCTCTCATCTCCCTTTGGGGTGGGCCTAATAAAACACCAACACTTCAATATCAAGAAACTAATTGGTTAACAGTAGTGGACTATATAGGGAATGGGGTGCAATTTCAGATTAGATTTACCCCAATAGGTGTTAGTCTTACTTGATGATGGCAGATACGTTGGTGATTTTATCGAAGAAGTCAAACTCTCTCTGGAAGAAGTCTTTAGCTGCACCAGACTGAGCGCCTATTATCTCCTCAACCATCTCCTCCAACAGATCCCCGATGTCAGCTACACACAGACAGAGACAGAGAGAGAGAGAGAGAGACAGAGAGAGACAGAGAGAGACAGAAAGAGACAGAAAGAGACAGGGGTGTGTGATTGCGCACGCAAGTAAGTGTGAGTGAGTATAAGTGTGTGTGTATGTGTGTCTCACGGTCTTTATGGTGTGCCTCCTCGTCCAGGTAGATGTTAGTCTTCATGTTCCAGATGAACTGGTGGGCCAACAGCTGAGACGTCTGGGCCGCCCACAGGATGTACTCTCTCACATAGCCCATCTGCCAATCAAACACACACACACACACACGTTTGTTTTACTATCCTTGTGGGGACCAAACAATTGATTCCCATTCTAAAAACCTATTTTTCCTTACCCCTAAACCTTAAGCTAACCCTGCCCTAAACCTATACCTAACCCCTAAAATAGAATTTTTCCTAGAGGGAAACATCCCCACCTGTCCAAATGTTTCTTGTTTTACTATCCTTGTTAGGACTTTTGGTCTCCACAAGGATAGTAAAACCAAACACACACAA